>NC_136408.1:44045288-44741538 GCF_051521515.1 Lactuca serriola | reverse complement strand
TAACTTGCATGTACAATAAAGAAACCTAGATCCAAGCATTAGGGTTTGCATGAGCACATAAGATGTTCGTATGACCAAAACCCATCAGTGGTATCAGAGCCTTGGTTGGTTTCTATTGTATTGATGCCTTGTATGTTTGTTCAAGTTAAAAAATTCGATTTTGTGAAACTGCCTGATGAACTCGGCGAGTCACATTGTGGACTCGGCGAGTAGGCCCCTACTCGGCGAGTTCGAGCGTCAGAAAGAGGAGATTTCGGGATTTCTTGCTGTTTTTCTTATGGATACTTGCCTTATCTATTTTAGGTCATTAAAATCCGATTTTATTCAAATTTTTGAGTATATCCTTGATTAAACAAAAGATAATTACCAATTGATTAAATAATAACTTCCTTATATGATTAAAGTTGATTATTTGTATTAATTGGGTAACTTATTTTGTAAGAAATTGAAATTAGGTCAAATATAGATAATGACAAAATTAATTGTTTAATTTATATTATTTGTTATTTGATCCTTGTGTTATGAAAAGTTTCAAATTTTCCCCTTTAGGTTTTATAGTTTAAATTTGAACTCAAAAGTTTAGTTTTGAAATTTAAATAGTTGAAACCCTAAATGTTTTGAAAAGGTTTCAAAACTTGCCCTCAAGTTTTGGAATTTAAATTGTGATTAAAAGTTTAATTTCGATGTATATTTAAATTCTAAACCCTAATGTTTTGAAATGTTTCAAAACTTACCCTCAAGTTTTGGAATTTAAAAGTTTATTAAAAGTTTAATTTAGGAAGTTTAAATTGTAAAACCCTAGTATTGTTTTGAAAAGTTCAAATCACACCCTTATGGTTTTATTAATTAATTAAGGTGTATAATTAAAAGAGGTTTAATAAATCCATAAAAGTTTAGGTTTACAATTTAATTGAATTAAAAGTATAATTGTTAAATTTGACCTCCTAGTATTTTAAAAGTGTAAAATACACCCTATACTATATATAACATTAAAAGTCTAACATTATATATATGTATGAGTAAAAGTCAGTCTTACCGTTAGTAGGCCTCATTCACAAAGCTGGTCTATAAGGGGTGTTTAAAGAAATTGCCTATAAAATGGCGATTGAATGGGTATCCACTCTTACCCACCGCACTCTTGACTAGTGGAGGGTCGTTAGTCGAACGGGTAGGATAGGACAAATACCTTCCATTATAAGTATAATGAAGTACAAAAGTAACTAAATGTTTTACAAATTCTCAATCTTAGTTACTTAGGCAAAAGTGAATTGATGCAATTCCATGAAATTACACTTTGTGCCCTTGCGAAGACGTTAGTGGAGCGTGTGTGGTTAACCGGCACACTAAATGGTTCTAAGCAAAGGTAGCAAAGGGTGACTCAATGTTTGTCATAGTCCGGTGGAGTGTGTATGGTTTACCGGCACATAGAATAGGTGACTGTAACATGCGAGGGCACCATGTAAGTTTGCATGGTTATTCACACCCGTTTTGTGATCCTCGGCATCCCAGTCACAAACTAGAGGGGCATATCGAGATTTAAACATACCACTCAGGGGTCAGATCTGATCTGTTTCCATTACAGTTAGCAGGGCCACAGGAAGGCCTAGTGTCTGAGTTTGCTTTCGGCGGGACAGATGATAGCACCTGTCCCTGCCACTTTGAGGATCACCGACAGCCGTCAGAGCCGGGTAGAGGCGCATGCGGTGGGAAGCAGGGCTTATTAGTTGTCCACAGTGGAGTTGTGAGCAGTACGTGAGATTGGTTTGGATGGGCAGCTCGATAGAAGGAAGCGAGCACTTATTTCAGGAAAATTGGGAAGAAGTGAGGAGTCATACTCAGCTGACTTGGGCATTAGAAGTCGGGAGGACCTTGAGGTGTGTGGTAAGTGTGGAGGGACTCATGGGTTTGCTTGTCACAAGTTCAGGTGTTTCAAGTGCGGGGAAAGGGGGCATGTGTATCGGGATTGTAAGAAGGATCATATATGTTTTCATTGTCACCAGCCGGGTCATTTAAAGTCTTGCTGTCCTGTTTTGGTGGTGGAGAGAGTTCAGGTTCAAGCGCCCATCTTCCTACAGGAAGTCAAAATCGAGCCGCACAAGGTCGCAGGTATGTCGTTTGAATTCTCCCTTTTGTAATGACTCAATTGTTTTGTTCATGCATCAGTAATGATAATGATATTTCGGAATTTTGTGACCTGCTTATGATTGAGTTATATGCCATCAGCATACCTTGGATTTTAGAGTGATAGTTGGAGGACGTCCCCTGTAGAGCAGGTTACTTCATATGCAGTAGTGGTAGAAAGTATATGTGAGACTCGGTAGCATCTCACTACCTTCCGGAAGGTGTCGTTCGGGTATAAATCTATTATATTCCCAGCAGTGATAAGCTTGTGTTCCAGCGGAGTAGCTAGAGGACGATAGGGTAGTACTTCGAAGATGTTCCCCTTAAGCGTAGGTTCTCAGGATGCAGTCACTGTAGGAAGTGCAATCGGGGGTTAAAGAGTACTCGAGTAGTTGGCATGCTTGGTTCAGATCAGGTAAGGGTTGGTTGGAGCGCCAGCAGAGGTAAACGTTTGTCAATTGTAGATCGGCCCTCTAGATGATAGGAAGGGTTGGGAATCCTTCTCAACAGCGAGCTATAATGGATTAGCCAGATCAAAGTGGGGGAGAACCCTTCAATTACTCAGAGTCAGTAGCACGCTAAACTTGGAAGGGATAAGTGATCTTCGAGAAGGAAGCGAAAGCAGTCCGGGGGAATTGAGCGGGAGTAGAAGTGCAGAAGTTGGAAGTTGAGAAACATCCCAACGTTGGATTTATGTAATTGGGATTAGGAGACGATTGGTTTGGAAAACCAAGCCAAAGATTTTCTTGTCAGAACACGAGTGTAGCAAGGATGTAAGTCTGCGGGTGTAGTCGTAGCATTCACTAGCAGCCAGATAGCGATAGAGTGTTGTAAGTCTGCGGGTGTAGCCGTAGTATTCACTAGCAGCCAGATAGTGATAGAGTGTTGTAAGTCAGCGGTTGTAGCCATAGCATTCACTAGCAGCCAGATAGTGATAGAGTGTTGTAAGTGTAACAACCCAAAACTTTTATCCTTGCAATTGATCTGTATATCAATATTAAACTCTAATTTATCATCTTTTAACGAAATTGTGGGACCATATGAGTGTTCTAGGCTTAGTATAACCTAGATATGAGTCGTAAAAAGGATTAGAAAATGTGAAGCATCACAAAATCGGGCCAAACACACCAAAGAAGGTGTGTGCAGCCGCACACCCGAGTGTGCGGCCAGCCATCCGCACACCCAGCCGCACACACACCCCCCAGCCTCACACCCGACCCTATATATAGGGGAGGACCCCCTTCATTCATTCCTTTCTTTGGCTGCACTCTACTTTCTCTCTCTACTATCTCTCTCTCTATAAATCTCGTCCGAGAACACTCTAAGGGCCTCAAAAACATGAAGAACTCCATCATCTAGCTTGTTATACAGGTAAAACACCTAAATCTAAGCCTGAAACTCTCCATGTTCTTCGTGTTCTTCATCCATTGAAGGAGTGCGGCCGCACACCTTCATAAGGTGGCCGCACACACACTAAAACTCTCCAAAAGTGAAGAGTTTGGCCTCCATTTACTAGTTTGACTTGGCTTTAGCACCTGAACACCTCAAAAATCGACATTTCGGGCACAAATGAGGAGTGTACGGCCGCACACACCCTCCGTACGGCTGCACACTCATGTGTGCAGCCGCACACACAGCCAGCCACACACCCTGACCGCACACCCATCTTTATGGCCATACACTCACTTTAATGCTCATATTTAGCCTTAAACTTGCAAATATCACTACGTGTGGGACCTAGAACACTTAGTACAAGCATTTCCAAGACTTTAGGGTGGTTTCCCAACATGATTAGTCATGAAATACCCTAATCTAATAGGTATATGTGTTATCATATGATTAATAGGGTCCACTTGCATACGAAACATCGGTTGACACTCAACATTCGTAACCAATCATACACCCAGATCCGACGTCAAACAGTGAGTTCATACCCCTACACTTTTCCGAGTTTTTCATGTTTTCAGGGGGAATACAAGCTAAACATAAAGGTTTTCATAACTTAAAAACTAATGCAATTACAACGGTTTTCTATCAAAATTTTAGATACAATTATCCCTTTTGTAATATGCAGAGCATGAGGGATGTTTTCTAATCATAATTGCATAGTTTTCAAAACTATACATGAACATAACTTACCAGTCAAACTATAATGGGTATAATTTGGGGATTTCCTTCCAAGTTTTATAGAATCAAACTATGTACAAAGTCAACATGTAAACTGTAACAACTTAGTTTATCCATATAGTTGATAAGAGTATCTTACAAAAGTATCTTATTAAATAATTATCTAGTGCATAATTATTTATACTCTACTACGTATACATCTATTTCGAACTCGAGAACAATAGAACAACATGTAAACTAGTTAATACAGAATTGTGAGACTTATCTACGTCATACCCCTTCTGGGTACCAATAAATACTCACTTGTAGTATAACCAGAGTCTCCTGGAGGGAGAGCGTGAAATTTGTGAATAGATCTATTCGGGACTGACAATCCCACACCTGAACTGTTAGCTACAGTTAGGCGGGCACGCTTGGGGTGACAAGTTTCGTAATCGTACGACGCATGAAGAAACGTCAAGGAGGTTCATCAGTCACATTAGTATGGTTATACGAACTCACAATTGTATCAACTAACTTTTTGTTTACGGGATTTTCTTTCTTCTATAGTTTTAATTTAAGTAATAAAACTACATTACATACTGGTGGGTAACCAGAATTTCAAAGCAGAGTATACATTACATACTGGTGGGTAACCAGGGTTTTCCTAACAGAACATATTTTTCATACAATAACCGACATATATGTTAGAAAATATTGGGTTTTCTTGGAAAACATGCATACATATTTCGGAACTTAATAACAATGGTATTCGATACAAACAACATTTTACTTATAATGAAAAGAAATAAATTGTACAAAATCAGTAACTAGTTTTCAATACAAACACATGCTTATGAACTCATTAGCATAATGCTGATACAATTTCAAAACTCGCTTGTATTCTCAGGACAACGTTAGACAGTTATCTCGCCAGCTTTTGGAGAAGACGGAGCATATTTGAGTCTCGTCTTTATCTTTTGTTATATGATGTTATGTAAAAACTACATTTTCAAACTAATGTAATATTCATATTATAATGTAATGGTTGTGTTTACTTTGATTACTATGTTACAATTGTTATGATACTACGCATGACGTCATCCGCCCCCGAACGTTTCCGCCGTTGTTTTTCCACGGTTCGGGGGTGTGACAGAACCAAACAAAAGTATTTGGATGTTGAACATTGTGGTTAAACCTGGGCAGTTATGTAATCATGTCTAGGGTCAATATAGCCTGATCAACTATATTCATTCGAGACATGACCAACATGTGCTTGGGAGTGACTGTGGTGTTGCAACATGCCTAAAGCTTACCAAGTATTCCTATCACAAGAAATCAATAGAACAACACATTCATCGTAAAATACTATGGGAGTATTTTAGCCTGAGCCAAATACATTGTCGAAATTCATTCCAAGTGTTGCTACTCATTCTTTCCTAGCGATAGTTTACTTACTTTAGTAACTCATTCCTGTTACCGCTTAGCAGAACACTTTATCTATCACATAGAGATATATCTTGTTTCATATCTCTTGGTTCTAAAGTCAAAAGGGACTTATCATCTTCTTCTTCCTGATATAGAACAAGATGGCTCCAAAGAAAAGACCCAGAGCAAAGAACAACAATCCTCCGCCACCACCTCCACAGTTCGATCCCATTATGTTTCAGGCAGCTGTTACTGTCATTGTGGCTGCAGCAATGTTACAAATGAACCCTAGCGGTTCTGGCGGGTCAGGAGGTGGTGCTCATCCCCAAAATCAGGAAGGTAGTCAGGAACACCAGAAGGAGTGTTCCTATAAAGACTTCATGAACGCAAAACCTACGCCTTTCGACGGAAATGGAGGTGTAATTGACTTAACTCGATGGTTCGAAAAGATCGAGTCTATCTTCGAAATTTGTTCCTGTTCTGAGGTCAACAAGGTGAAATTCGCCGCTTGCACCTTCATCGATCGAGCATTGACCTGGTGGAACGGTCGGGTCAAATCCCTAACCCTACTCGTAGCAAATTCCATGGGTTGGGAGAGCTTGAAGGAGCTCATGCTCGCTGAATACTGCCCACGGGGCGAGATGCAGAAACTGGAGCATAAACTCTGGAACTTGAAGATGAAGGGTTCTGACATTGCTGCTTACACCTCTAGGTTTGAAGATGTAACACTCGTGTTTCTAGCCTAGGCATTTATATTGAGTTGATAGTCTAGGTTAACCTTTGTAACTCATTTTGAAGAAATGAAAAGGAATTATGTGAATATTATGTGAATTATGTGTTTTATGCTTAATTATTAGGGCTTAATTAATTAAGAATAAAAATAAGCGTCAAAATTAAAGTGTGAGATAAGCCCGATATCTTTACATAAAGTTGTAGTGGTCGAAACAAGGATTTCGGGGATATAAAGAATACCAAAATCCGAGTTATAACGAAGAAGTTATGACCTGTCGAATTTTCGCGACAAAACCGGCACGGTGCTGAATGTCGTAAAAAGTGAGTTTTTGATAAACTACTTTTTAGCCTTAGTAATCTAAACGAAAGTTGTAGTATTCGTTAAACCGAGAAGTTCGATAAAAAGAACGCCCAAATCTGACTTCGTATGAGGAAGTTATGATTTTTCGAAGTTTCAACGTAGCAGTAGACAGCTAAAAACTCGAATTTTAGATCGAGTGATTTTTAGCCGACACAACCTAAACGAGAATTGAAGGTCTCGTTATTAGGAGCACAACGGTAAAAAGTCTGACGAAAACGGACGTCGGATGAAGAAGTTATGAATTTTTAACGGATTTCCTGTCCCGGTCTGTTAAAAATAATAATATAAAATTTAAAGTCAAAATTAGCCGACGAAGTCTAAACGGAAGTTGTAGATCGTAATTTTAGCTACGCGTGCATATAAAGAACGTCAAAAACGGAGCTCGTATGCGAAAGTTATGGATTTTAGAAGTTTTGGCGCGAAAACCGAGAAATTTCGCATAGTCACACTTTGCCACGTCACCCTCGCCTTGCATGTGACACGTGTCCTGCTGAGTCACCGAAGCTGCTGAGTCACCGAAGCTGCTGAGTCACCACGCTGCTGAGTCACGAAGCCACCTGGCGAGGCGTGTCATGTCCTTCCGAGTCCGAGCTGCGGTCCAATCCGCTGACTACACGTAGAAGCCTCGGTGGCGAGCCTCGCATCCGACGCGTGTGTAGTGACTCATGAGTCCGAACCCTCGCAGGCGCCACGAACCCCCTACTTCGGACCCTAGACCTCGGTCCAATCACAAGCCGCCAGAGAGCCCTTCGCACGCGCAGCCCTCATGCGAGCCTCCCCCTCTGCGAGCCTTCTCAGCCGTCGGATCAGAAGCCTCCTGGCCGTCCGATCAGAAGCTTCCCCCTATAAATAGGAGGGTGCGAGACCTCCCAGGTATTTTTGGAATTTTGCCATATTTAGCCCCTAAACCCATATTTTCTTCATATTAACATCCCGCAAAGCCCCGGTATCGATTGTAAAGCCCGGAATACCCCACGAAGTGCCCGAGAAGCCCGAAAAATTTATCTTTTCGGTTTCGAAGCCCGACTTTTACAAAGCCCGGTTTCTCAATAAAACTCCCGGTTTTATTAGAAACAGTCGTTTTAGGAAACGAATTGATGCCCGATTATCATCAAATCATGTGAGTGTATAGTCACTTTCATTTTACACATAGATATGAAGTATTTACCTTATAATACGTGCTATGTGTAAATATATTAATTATTTATTTGAGATGATTGTTGTGTTGATGTTTTATACAAGTTTTAAACTGTATAAGTATTTTTATCTACAAATATGTTGGGTAGAACATGGGTAGATTGTGATGTGTGATAAAATAAAATTTATGAGAGGCCTCGATGTGTTTTGAGATCCAGTCATCTAGCGGAGTTTGGATGACGACCACGGACTTTCTAGACAGTCCAGTGGGAAACATTAGCAGGTCCGCAACCTGTAGGTGTTAATGAACTAAGAGTGTTCATTCGCTGTACTCCATCCCCCTCATGGTTGCCTTTAGGACATGTATGGCTGAGGAAACCCCTTAGCAGTAGTGTCCATCCCGATGATATTCTTTAGGCTAGGTCCCTTGTGACAAGTGTTTAGGGACATAAAGTGAGGATAACGGGAACGGGTAATCAGGGTTATTGTTGATTGATGAACTTAGTAAGTTTATTATTATTGTGGGTTGAAAACCCTATATGCTCACCAGGCTTCCAAGCCTGACCCACTCAGCTTTTTATGTTACAGGTAGTGGACCCCGAGCATAGTCAGAGGACAACGAGAGATTTTTGGATTATAGGCCAGTAGTTGTAAATAACTGTTGAAAGGCTTATAATGTCTTGTTTATGCTTTTGATCTGTATCGGAACATGACATCCCGAGGTTTTGATATATATATGGAAAACATATACCTTCTTAATGAAGGGTTTTGATAAACTTTTATCATATTTTGTTTGGGGACCAATTCCGCAACATCTTTTAAAAAGATTTCTCTGATTTTATTTTAAAAAGCATAAAGTAAATCGGTCTTTTCTGGCCGAGAAATTAGGGGATGTCACAGAAGACCTAGCGCTTCTTTGTCCGGGAATGGTCACCCCGGAAAGCAAAAAGATTGAGAGGTTTATTTGGGGATTGACGCCCCCAACACAAGGAAATGTCCTGGCTGCCAAGCCAACCACTTTTGACAGTGCCAAGTGCCTGGCACAGACCCTCATAGATCACGGATTTGATCTTGATGCAACAACAGCCACTCTTAACCTAGCTAAGGTGAGTGGTGAGAATAAAAAGAAATTCTAGAACAAGCGAAAGGGGCAGAATTCACAAGGGCCCTCCAAGAAACAGTAAACAGTGGCAGTCCACACTGTTACTACTCCTACTGCTGCCCCCACCACTCAAGCACCTACCAGCAGGTATGCTGGTAACTTCCCTAGGTGCGACAAGTGCAACTACCATCATCTCACTTCTAGCCCATGTCGTGAGATGCTCTACAAAAATTGCGGCAAGAATGGTCACACAACTCGAAGCTGCAGAGCACCAACCCAACCAACCAATCAGGCACCTGGGGCAGGTGTTGGTCAAGCCTCTTATGGTTGCGGTGAAGTTGGGCACTACAAAAGAGATTGTCCCAAGATAATGACTGCTGGCAACATTGGAAGAGTTCTAGCAATGGGTCAGGAGGAAGCAGTTGCAGATCCCACTGTTGTTACGGGTACGTTCCTCCTTGACAACTCTTATGCATGCATTCTTTTCAATTTTGTTGCGGAAAGAAGTTTTGTTAGCCATTCATTCAAACATCTTCTTAAACATAAACCTCAACCATTAACTGAAACATTTACCGTCGAGATGGCTAACGGTGAGAAAGAGAACGCTAACGACATATTCATAGGCTGCACCCTTACCCTCAAGATCATTCTTTTCCCATTGACCTCATGCCAGTCTCCATAAAAAGCTTCGATGTCATCATCGGCATGGATTGGTTGAGCCCTAATCGTGCTGATATTCTTTGTTATGAAAAAGCAATTTGTGTCAATCTTCTCTCTGGAGAAACCCTCATGATCTATGGTGATAAACTTAGCTCCAACTTTCGTATCAACTCGTGCATCAAAGCCCAAAAACGTTTGCGTAAGGAGTGCCATGCATTCCTAGCCCATGTGATTAATGAGAAATAGGAAGTTAAAGACCTCGAGAGCATCCCCAAAGTCTACAATTTTCCTAATGTCTTTCCAGAAGAGCTTCGGGGAATTCCTCCCGTGCGCCAAGTCGAATTTCGTATCGACTTAATCCCCGGAGCTAACCCCGTAGCTAAGTCCCCATATCGTTTAGCGCCAGTAGAAATGCAAGAGCTATCTAGCCAGCTGAATGAACTGCTCAACAAAGGATTCATAAGACCAAGTTCCTCACCCTGGGGAGCCCCGGTTTTATTTGTGAAAAAGAAGGATGGATCTTTTTGAATGTGCATCGACTACCGAGAACTGAACAAGCTCACCATCAAAAACCGTTACCCTCTTCCTCGGATCGATGACCTTTTCATCCAGCTTCAAGGAACCAGCTATTTCTCCAAAATAGACCTCAGATCAGGGTATCATTAGCTACGATTCCACGAGAGTGATGTTCCTAAAACAGCATTCCGGACTCGATATGGTCCTTATGAATTCGTAGTAATGCCCTTCAGTCTAACCAACGCATCGGCAGTGTTCATGGACCTGATGAACCGAGTGTTTCGTCCTTTCCTGGACAAGTTTGTTAACGTGTTCATAGACGATATACTTGTCTATTCTAGAAGCGAGGAAGATCACAAACAACACTTGAGATTAGTGTTGGAAACTCTAAGAACGGAATAGCTATACACGAAATTCTCCAAGTGTGAATTCTGGATTCAGAAAGTAACTTTCTTGGGTCACGTGGTAAGCGAGGAAGGCATACACGTGGATCCTTCCAAAATCAAAGCGATAGATAATTGGTCAGAACCGAAGACACCCACGGAAATCCGTCAATTCTTGGGTCTTGCTGGATATTATCGTAGATTCATCCAAAATTTCTCCAGAATTGCCAAACCCTTAACCACATTGACTCAGAAAGGTGTACCCTTTTGTTGGAGTGAAAAGCAAGACACTGCATTCCAAACATTGAAGCGATCCTTGTGCAGCACACCTATCCTGTCTCTGCCCGAAGGGACGGAGGACTTCATTGTCTGCTGCGATGCATCCAACCAGGGCTTAGGTTGTGTGCTTATGCAGCGAGGAAAGGTTATTAATTATTCCTCGAGGTAGCTGAAAGCACACTAAGTCAATTATACAACTCACAACCTGGATTTGGGAGCAGTGGTCTTCGCATTGAAGATCTGGAGAAATTACCTCTACGGAACCAAGTGCACGATCTTCACTGACCACAAAAGCCTGCAACACATCTTCGACCAGAAAGACTTAAACATGAGACAACGGCGATGGGTAGAGTTACTCAACAATTATGAGTGCGAAATACGCTATCATCCCGGCAAGACCAATGTGGTAGCAGATGCCCTCGGCTGAAAAGAGTACTCAGGTCGCAGTGTGAAAGCACTTACTATGACCATCCATTCCCACTTATCCGCACAAATCAGAGAGGCTCAGCAGGAAGCCCTAAAACCAGAGAACATGGCAGACGAAGCCTTAAGGGGGATGGAGAAAAACTTAGAGATCAAGGGAGACGGAGTCTATTATTTCATGAACCGGATCTGGACCCCAAAGTTCGGTGGTTATAGAGAGGTTGTCATGAACGAAGCTCACAAGACTAGATACTCCGTACACCCAAGATCGGATAAGATGTATCTTGATCTCAAGAAGTTATATTGGTGGCCAAACATGAAAGCAGAAATCGCTACCTTCGTCGGCAAGTGTCTGACTTGTGCCAAGGTGAAGGTCGAATATCAGAAGCCCTCAGGTCTACTTCATCAGCCGAAGATACCTGAGTGGAAGTGGGAGAGAATTACCATGGATTTTATTACCAAATTACCCAAATCTCCGAGTGGGTACGACACCATCTGGGTAATAGTCAATCGATTAACGAAATCTGCTCACTTCCTGCCAATCAAAGAAACCTTCAAGATGGAAAGACTCACACGAATCTACATCCGGGAAATAGTCCGACTACATGGAGTGCCTGTATCTATTATCTCCGATCGAGATAGCAGGTCACTTCGAGATTTTGGCCGTCCCTACAGAAAGTTGTTGGAACTAAGCTAGATATGAGTACAGCTTACCATCCTCAGACAGATGGATAGAGTGAGAGAACCATCCAGACCTTGGAAGACATGTTGAGAGCATGTTTCATCGAATTCAGTAAATCGTGGGACACCCATTTGCCCTTGGTTGAATTCTCCTACAATAATAGTTATCATACCAGTATCAAGGCTGCGCCTTTCAAAGCGTTTATGGCCGCAAGTCCAGATCCCCTCTGTGTTGGGCTGAGGTGGGCGACACGCAACTAGCCAAGGGACAAGTCCCCGACAGGACTCTCACTGGTCCTGAAATCATCCGTGAAAGCACTGAAAAGATCATTCAAATCAGAGAACGACTGAAAGCCTCTCGAGACAGACAAAAGAGTTACGCCGATAAACGACGAAAAACCTTGGAGTTCCAGGTTGGAGACCGTGTCCTGTTGAAGGTCTCACCCTGGAAAGGCATGATATGTTTTAGAAGACGTGGGAAGCTAAATCCAAGATACATAGGACCATTCGATATCCTTGCTAGGATCGGTCCTGTAGCTTACAAACTCCGATTACCTCAAGAGCTTAGCAATATTCATCCTGTATTCCACGTCTCTAATCTTAAAAAGTGTTTATCCGACGAAACCCTTATGGTCCCTCTCGATGAGATTGAAATCAACGAGAACCTCAACTTCGTGGAAGAACCAATCGAAATCATGGATCAGGAGGTCAAGAGAACGAAACAAAGTCGCATCCCAATAGTGAAGGTTCACTGGAATGCCAAGCGGGGACCTAAATTCAATTGGGAGCGCGAAGACTCAATGAAACAGAAGTACCCCCCCCCCCCCATCTTTTCTAAATCCATGAATTGTATCATATTCTTGAATTTCAGGACGAAATTCCCTCTAACGGGGGAATGATGTGACAACCCGAAATTTTTATCCAGTGCAATTGATCCGTATATCAATATTAAACTCTAATTTATCATCTTTTAACAAAATTGTGGGTCCATATGGGTGCTCTAGGCTTAGTATAACCTAGATATGAGTCGTAAGAAGGATTAGAAAATGTGAAGCATCACAAAATCGGGCCAAACACACCAAAGAAGGTGTGTGCAGCCGCACACCCGAGTGTGCGGCCAGCCAGCCACACACCCAGCCGGACACACACCCCCCAGCCTCACACCCGACCTTATATATAGGGGAGGACCCCCTTCATTCATTCCTTTCTTTGGCTGCACTCTACTTTCTCTCTCTAAAAATCTCGTCCAAGAACACTCTAAGGGCCTCAAAAACGTGAAGAACTCCATCATCTAGCTTGTTATACAGGTAAAACACCTAAATCTAAGCCTGAAACTATCCATGTTCTTCGTTTTCTTCATCCTTTGAAGGAGTGCGGCCGCACACACACTAAAACTCTCCAAAAGTAAAGAGTTTGCCCTCCATTTACTAGTTTGACTTGGCTTTAGCACCTGAAAACCTCAAAAATCGACATTTCGGGCACAAATGAGGAGTGTACGGCCACACACTCCTGTGTACGGCCGCACACACCCTTTGTACGGCCGCACACTCCTGTATGCAACCGCATAGACAGCCAGCCGCACACCCTGACCGCACACCCATCTTTATGGCTATATACTCACTTTAATGCTCATATTTAGCCTTAAACTTGCAAATATCACTAAGTGTGGGACCTAGAACACTTAGTACAAGCATTTCCAAGACTTTAGGCTGGTTCCCCATCATGATTAGTCATGAAATACCCTAATCTAATACGTATATATGTTATCATATGACTAATAGGGTCCACTTGCGTACGAAACATCGGTTGACACTCAACATTCGTAACCAATCATACACCCAAATCCTACGTCAAACAGTGAGTTCATACCCCTACACTTTTCTGAGTTTTTCATGTTTTCATGGGGGGGATACAAGCTAAACATAAAGGTTTTCATAACTTAAAAACTAATGCAATTACAACGGTTTTCTATCAAAATTTTAGATACAATTATCCCTTTTGTAATATGTAGAGCATGAGGGATGTTTTCTAATCATAATTGCATAGTTTTCAAAACTATACATGAACATAACTTACCAGTCAAACTATAATGGGTATAATTTGGGGATTTCCTTCCAAGTTTTATAGAATCAAACTATGTACAAAGTCAACATGTAAACTGTAACAACTTAGTTTATCCATATAGTTGATAAGAGTATCTTACAAAAGTATCTTATTAAATAATTATCTAGTGCATAATTATTTATACTCTACTACGTATACATCTATTTCGAACTCGAGAACAATAGAACAACATGTAAACTAGTTAATACAGAATTGTGAGACTTATCTACGTCATGCCCCTTCTGGGTACCAATAAATACTCACTTGTAGTATAACCAGAGTCTCCTGGAGGGAGAGCGTGAAATTTGTGAATAGATCTATTCGGGACTGACAATCCCACACCTGAACTGTTAGCTACAGTTAGGCGGGCACGCTTGGGGTGACAAGTTTCGTAATCGTACGACGCATGAAGAAACGTCAAGGAGGTTCATCAGTCACATTAGTATGGTTATACGAACTCACAATTGTATCAACTAACTTTTTGTTTACGGGATTTTCTTTCTTCTATAGTTTTATTTTAAGTAATAAAACTACATTACATACTGGTGGGTAACCAGAATTTCAAAGCAGAGTATACATTACATACTGGTGGGTAACCAGGGTTTTCCTAACATAACATATTTTTCATACAATAACCTACATATATGTTAGAAAATATTGGGTTTTCTTGGAAAACATGCATACATATTTCGGAACTTAATAACAATGGTATTCGATACAAACAACATTTTACTTATAATGAAAAGAAATAAATTGTACAAAATCAGTGACTAGTTTTCAATACAAACACATGCTTATGAACTCACCAGCATAATGCTGATACAATTTCAAAACTCGCTTGTATTCTCAGGACAACGTTAGACAGTTATCTCGCCAGCTTTTGGAGAAGACAGAGCATATTTGAGTCTCATCTTTATCTTTTGTTATATGATGTTATGTAAAAACTACATTTTCAAACTGATGTAAATATTCATATTATAATGTAATGGTTGTGTTTACTTTGATTACTATGTTACAATTTTTATGATACTACGCATGATGTCATCCGCCCCCAAACGTTTCTGCCATTGTTTTTCCACGGTTCGGGGGTGTGACAGTAAGTCTGCGGGTGTAGCCGTAGCATTCACTAGCAGCCAGATAGTGATATAGTGTTGTAAGTCTACGGGTGTAGCCGTAGCATTCATTACGTTGGTAGATAGAGTGAGTGTGTTCTTAGGACACGGAAAGAACAGTAGTGCCCACCGGTTCGGATGTAGCAGTAAGGATATGGAAATCCACGGATCGGACTTCAGAATTATCTGGATGGATAAGATCTAACTGATCCAGTGATAAGACTATAGCAATGGATTGCTGAAGGTTTCTTGTTATATCAAGCTACAATTGGTCATGTAGCAATCGCGTTTAGCCGTGATCGGGTAACCTCGAGATTCGATGTATGGAATCGATCGGTTAGATCAGAAGGCCATTAGGGCCACAGTAACAAGATAACTAGTAGCAGTTAGTTCCAGAGAAGGATTTCATTCAGAAGTTGTGTGAGGCAACTAAGTAGGGAGTCCTTTGGATCCACAATCGGGCTGGAACCCAGTTTTTCAGATAATTGGTGAACAAACTGAGACCAGGGAGGTCTCGTTAGATTTTGGAGAGCAGCCACGTGGCAGCATACTGCTTCAGGCAGTTTAGTGTTTCATGCAGTTCAGTGTTCAAGCAGCTCAGTGTTTCAGGCAGTTTAGTATTTTCAGGCGGATCAGTGTTTCAGACACTTTTAGGTCTCCAGCGGTAATGGTATTTTTGGATTTCATGTATGGTTAGAGTCACAGATAGCTTGGGAAGTGACTAGTCACTCACAACATGATTATCTGAGTTTTGGCCAAGTATAAGTGAATCGTAGGGATAAGTGGATTTGTGATTCTGTTTTTCTAGTGGGAACCTGGAGTATTTAGCATGTAAGGAATCGTAAGAAATGATTTCAAGGACGAAATCTAATTCAAGTGGCTGGAGTAATGGATACCGTGAAGGGTACATCCTTCGCAGTGACAGGGGAGGTGGTTAGTTATGGAAAGTTGCCTTGAGGATTGTGATCTGTGAGGGCTATTTGTAGTCTAAATAACCGGGGGAAGGTCAATGGAAGTGGTCAGCGGGAGTTAAATCCAACAGGCAGGAGTGTTGAAGGCAGATTGCAGAACAGTTAAACGTAGCTGACTTCGAGGACGAAGTCTAGTTTAAGTGGGTGAGAGTTGTAACACCTAGAATCAGAAAGAACAAGAAAGGAAAGGAGAACCCTAAGTCAAGGGGGGTGTCAACTCGTCGAGTCCAAGGAAGAACACGACGAGTCAGAGCGGGTTCCGTGTGAAGAATAAGTAACCGACTCGACGAGTCGGCGAGTCTGGTCTGGGTTGGGAAACCCTAATTCCGGGACTTGGTATCCTATTTAAGCATCTTATCCTCTTCCCTAGGGTTCATTTTAAGCCTCTCTCATCCAGAACCCAAAACCCTAACCACCCAACTCCATTGTTTGAGCTTTTGAGAAGATTAAGGGCCATTGGAGTGCATCTTGGAAGCTTTGAGGGAAAAGGGCAAGGATGGAGGAGTAGATCCAGCCTCTATATTGAATTGGCAACTGTTAGGAGGTAAAAGTCTGAATCTTGAGCTTTCAATTGATAGATCTCTTTCTAGCTTGCCTTTTTGTCATAATTAGACCATTTCCGAGTAGAATCCGGGTGATAAGCCTTTGAGGATGGATTGGACAACAGATCTGGACACTTTTGAGCTTTAGAAGCTCAAAGTTGTTGGCTTTATCTAACTAGGGCTCCATTTCTTGACCTTGAACTTCATATTATCTTGGATTTGGTGTTCTAGCCTTATAACACCTTGCATGAACGTAAAGTTGGCAACTTTACGTGCAATGCTAGCATTAGGAGTCCAGATCTGTGAGTTGGAAGTGTTGGGTTGGACTGAAATCGACAGAACAAAACTGTCACAAGGAGGACTCGGTGAGTTAGTTCATGGACTCGGCGAGTCGGGTCGCAAACCCAAACCCTTCTGTTTATGAGTCGGATCAGTCAGTGGGGTTAGTGAGGATTCAGTCAGTCTGGATTCATAATGGTCATGAAGATCATAGCACTTGATGAGTTCAATGAGGAACTCGGCGGGTCCAAGACAATCTTCTTAGTTATGAAGATGAACTCAACGAGTTGTTTATACAACTCGGCGAGTCAAAGCCTAGACATTTATGCGATAGCGCTGAACTCGACGAGTTCAAGGATGAACTCGGCGAGTCGGTTGAAGATGGTCCCGAAGTGTTAGTTGAAGGAGAACCCAACGATTTATTGTCAGACTCGATGAATGGAGGCGGGGTTGTTTTGAGATAGAGGAGCATGGACTTGGCGAGTTAGTAAAACAACTCGGCGAGTCGGGTCAACTGGAAAGTTGACTTTGACCAGGACTTTGACCAAAATTGACTTAGATGACCTCTGGAGGACAGTTTAGGCTAAGTTCTATTATTTGGTATTGGTAGCTTGGGGGGCTAGAGGAGCGACGCTTCAGAGATTTGCCAGATAGCAGCTAGAGGGTTATCAGCAAAGTTCTGTAGTGTATATGAGTTTTCCTTCCAGTAGGAACGGGTCTACGGCCACAATGCCGACTCGTTTAGTTAGCAGTAGTTCCGAACTATGGTCTGATGCAGTAGTTCAATATGCTTGATGTCTTTGTGATACAAGCATGTTATGTGTTATGTGTTTCGGACTATGGTCCGATGCAGTATGCAATATATGTTTTTATGTTATATGCTATGATTATGTTATTCTATGATCAGCCAGTTCCGGACTTTGGTCCAATGCAGTAGGCTAAGCCCTAGTCAGTTCCGGACTTCGGTCTGATGCAGTGGGCAAGGACCTAGTTAGTTCCGAACTTCGATCCGATGCAGTGGTCAAGGCCCTGGTTAGTTCCGGACTTCGGTCTGATGCAGTGGGCAACGCCCTATTCAGTTCTGGACTTCGGTCCAATGCAGTTCCGGACTTCGGTCCGATGCAGTGGGCAAGGCCCTACTTAGTTTTGGACTCAGGTCTGATGCAGTGGACAAGGCCCATTATGTGCTTATTATATTATTGTATGGTATGGGGTAGTTTGGGGGTGCTTACTAAGCTTCGTGCTTATAGTTTCAGTTTTGGTTTCAGGTACTTCAGCTAGCAAGGGGAAGGGCTCAGGATGATGGCATGGCACACACCACCGTTTTAGGTTGGGAGTTAGACTTTGATATTTTTATATGATCTTGACACTAGTGTTTGATTTGATACATTTATTATGATATTTTAAGATACATGATTCCTGGTTTTTATCTTATGATATTCGATATTATGGTTTAGTAATGTTTTCAAAAAAAAATTGGGTTGTATTTTTGGGATGTTACACTCTCCCCTCTCTCTCTCTCTCTCTTGCCTTCTCCAATTGCTTTGGTGTTTGTGATCTATTAGAGGCACAACATTTGAGGTGCTATGGTTCTCAAAGGTTCAAGATCTTCAATCAACAATCAAAGGTAATGTTCTAACTAGTTTATTACATATGATTTCGAGTTTTATGATATGCTAGATTAGGGTTTTGCAAGTCTTGGACAATTATGCATGTACAATTAGAAAAACTATATCCAAGCATTAGGGCTTGCATGAACACCATAGGAATGTTGTTATGCTCAAAACCCATCACTTCAAATATGACCACTGACTCATCATATATTCCCAACCTCCAACTCAACTCCGCCATACTACACTCTCGGTACTCCCCACCGAGATAAAAGGTTAAGGCACTTTGGTTGTAATAATCATTCCCCCCGGAATGATATCGTAGAGAAAAACTCCAAACATAGCCCGCGGTATACCGGTTCTTGAATTCGAAATAAATTCCGCTATCCATTACACGTAACCTAGATCCCATCTTGTAAAAGACTTTAGTCGTGTATGGGTTTAATGCATCCTCTAAACCTACTTGTCCTAGTCAATCCCAATCTATCTCATTTGGAATATAGATAACCTTGGTCTTGAGTGTTTCAAGTTTCTTCATCCACCTCACCATAGTTGATTTTGAACCAATTTGTGGAAAATTTAACCAAGGGAAATCCCCTTGTCTACCCCTTGAACTTTCCCCCTGTCAAACATTTTCTGGAAAATCAAACACAAAACAAAAAACACAAAACTACAGAAACTTTAAAAATTAAAAATCTGGAAAGTAACAGCATGGACTCGTCGAGCCATGAACAAACTCGGCGAGTCCGATGAACTGCTTGCGTAAATCTGCTTTGATTTGAAACCAATCAGTCATGTATACTAAAATTTCATTTCAGGGGTTTGTCTAGGATTGTACAACAAGTGTTAGTTCACAAAAAATTCAACTATAACACTCTAAATTAACCAAAATCAAAACCCTAAAATTCATGTCAAGTTCAAAAATCGGGATTCTAACAAATTATAGCCATTACACTACTAAGGATGAAAACTTTAACATAATTATGGGCGAAAGTACTAACCTTTTAGCAAGAAACTTGAAGAAATCACGAAATCTAGAAGATGGTTGATTGAGAGAAAGTTGCTCATCGAGTAAGCTGTGGTGGCTACAAGAATGACTAAAGTTTACCTATTAGGGTAGAAACCCTAATTTACAGAGTTTAAAAGTATATTTTTTATCTGGTTATAAAAATGACTCATCGAGTAGGGTAACCGACTCGCCGAGTAGGGTCGCGATTTCTCATAAATTCATGGGTTTTCAAATGGACTCGCCGAGTAAGGTAACCGACTCGTCGAGTTTTTTACTCTGTATGAAAAAAAATTGTTTTCCTTAAATTTATTCCACCACACCCCACACTTAAGCTTTGCTTGTCCTTAAGCAATCATTTTAAGCTAATATGAAGATGTAGACTGAAAATCCTAATAACACACCAAAGAAAATATAACTAAAAAGAAAACGAAAAGGAAAAGGTAAAAAGATAGCAAACTCAAACAACGGGTTGCCTCCCATAAGCGCTTCTTTTTTAGGAGTCTTTACCTGGAATCCTTCCCACTCTACATTGCAACGGATCTCTCCAAGTCCAACCCTTCTTCTAGTCCTTCATCCTTTGGCATTCCATCTTCATATTTCTTGATCCTATACCCATTGACTTTAAAGCTTGACCCATCCTTGCTCCATAACTCAATCACACCGCATGGATATATATGCTTGATTGTAAAAGGCCCGGACCATTGAGTGCGCAATTTTCCCGGAAAGAGCTTTAGTCTTAAATTATACAAGAGAACTTTTTCCCTACTTCAAACTCCTTATTACCCTTCATCCTTGCATCATGCCATCTTTTGGTCTTGTCTTTATAAATCAATGATTAGTTTAAGACTCATTCCTTAATTCTTCCAAAGCATTCATTTGCAAGAGTCAATTGGCACGCAACTCATTTGGTTCAAAATTGCATGTTTTTAACGCCCAATAGGCTTTATGTTCAAGCTCCACGGGTAAATGTCAATTTTTATGTAACATCCCACAATTTAAGACTAAAATTTTTTCTTTAAATCATTACTAAAACCATATTCATAAAAACATATCATAAACCAAAGTATTAATTTCCAAACATATGTTCATTATCAGAGTAAACACATCCCAGGCTATCTGATCTATGGTGTGTGCCATGCGATAACCCCAAGCTCTTCCCTCCGCTACCAAAAGTACCTGAAACCAAAACTGAAAACCGTAAGCACGAAGCTTAGTGAGATCCCCCAACCTACCACATACCACGCATAAACACATACTACACATACTGGGCCACGCCCGCTATTCTGGACCTTGCCCCCTTCCTCGAGCCTCGCCCGCTACAGCGGCCCCGCCGCTCCAGGCCTCGCCTGGCTTCGAGCCCCGCTCGGATACAAATCTGTTTCACTTAGGCCTCACCTGTCACTGGGCCTCGCCCGTCAATATATAATAACACATAAACATATCACAACACATAAACTAAACATGTACTACCGAATCCGGTTCTAAGGCCTCGCCTATCTCGGGCCTCGCCCATGTCCTGCTACTGCTGAGTCATGGAACCCCTTCCACACTCCTACTGATAGTGAGATACGGGCCCGACCCACACTCACTCTTTCCCTTGTTCTGGACCTCACCCCTACTCTGTTGCTAATGAAATACGGAACACCGTCCATACTCTGCTATTGGTGAGAGACGAGACCTCGTCCACACTCGCCTCCCTACCAGGCACATACAAGTATCACACAAACAACAAGTATAACTATCATGCAAACCATTCCTTGGGCACCCGCCCGCTAACATTGGTGTGACATCCCCAAAAATCACGGCCAGAAAAGACCGATTTTGTTTATGCTTTATAAAAATCAGAGTACTTCGTTTTATAAAAAGGTTGCGGAATTTGTTCCCAGAAAATCATGATAAATACGTTATTAAAACATTTTCGAAGAAACGTATCTATTTCATTTTAAAACGTTTGGGATGTCATTGTTAATACAGAAACATAAGCATAAACAGAACTTACAATTATTTACACTAGTGATCTACATCTCTTTAAATCTCTCAGTGTAATGTCACTTCATATCAACACCTGTGATATACATAAACTGAGTGGGTCAGGTTGGGAAACCTGGTGAGTACATAGGGTTTTCAACCCACAATAATATAATTATTATTTTTAAACATCAAACAATCAACCCAATTACCCATTCCCGTTATCCTCACATTACGTCCCTAAAACATCTAACACAAGGGACCTAGTCAAAGGACTATCATTGGGATGGAGTATACCTGGTGAGCACACAGTTCACACAGTTCGAATAAACACACAGTTCGAATAAACACATAGTTCGGTTAAACACACAGTTCGAATAAACACCTACAGTTTGCGAGCCTGCTAGTGTTCCACTGGACTGTCTAGAATAGTCCGTGGTTGTCATCTATACTCCGCTAGATGACTAGATCATCAAGAACAGCTATAACGAGGCCTCTCATTATTTTATTTTGTCACACAGCAACTATTATATCTACCCGTGTTTTACCCCGCACATTATGTAGATATAAAATACTTATACAGTTTGAATCACTGAAAACATGTATAAAACGTTCTTCCAATATAGATAGCAAGTATACAGATAATATACACACACAGCACGTAAAATACTTCATATCTATGTGTAAGCTGAAAGTAACTATGCACTCACCTGAGTAGGTGGTGACTCAGCACTCGGACAGCGCTTCGATACTCTCAAAACGATATTCCTTCGATAAAACCTAGTACCGATACCACTAGGGTTTAGTTTAACGATAACCGCGACAAATTAATTTTCTGACTATTATTAAGCATTAATAACGCTCAATATAACTCATAATAATAGCTCAAATAATTATTTTAAGGACCTAATAACATTCCTATAATTATTTGAAAGCTATATAAAAAATTGCGTAAGCGTAGCACACTTACAGCGAATTTTATCGAAAACCGGGACTTAATTGGAGCAGCGTTTCGAAACCGAAAAACTCCTTTTTCTCGGGACTCCGGGAGCCTCGGGGCTTCCCTAGGGTGCCAGGGGTTTAACTAGGGCTTAGGGGGGTTTATAGCACTTAGAGAGAGAAAATATGTAGAGAGAGAAGTGAAAAATGGTGTGAAGAATGAAGAAATCTCGGCCCCTTTTTATAGCCCTGCGAGGCCTCGGTACGCTGGGCGTACCTCGGACCTACGCGGGGCGTAGTCATCGGATAAGAGTGCCAGCGAGGGTCCAGCTGTCTAACACTCGGAGTGGATCAGCGCGAGGGTACGCGGCGCGTACTGGCTTCGGACGCCGGGCGTAAGCGAGGGCGACGTGTTCTTCATCCGAAGCGAGATCTGATCAGCGATGGACGGCCCACAATGCGCCACGTCATCAGCTCCTTATCAGCCTTCGCAAATTGCATTCTCGACTTCTAAAAATCATAACTTTCGCATACGAGCTCCGATTTCGACGTTCTTTATATCCACGCGAAGGTGGGAACGTACTCTACAACTTTCGTTTAGACTTCGTCGACTAATTTTGGCTCGATTTTAAATTTTATATTATTAACGGGCCGGGACACGATTTGGTCCGTTAAATCCTCATAACTTCTTCATCCGACATCCGTTTTCGCCCATCTTTTTCTCGTTACGCTACTCTCAACGAGATCCTTGATTCTCGTTTAGGTCGTGTCGGCTAAAAACCGCTCGATCAAATATTCGAATTTCGGGCTGTACACTGCTAGTCCGAAACTTCGAAAAATCATAACTTCTTCATACGAAGTCAGATTTGGGCGTTCTTTTTATCGATGTTCTTAGTTTAACATATTCTACGACTTTCGTTTAGATCGCTAAGGCTAAATCTCGCTCTATCGTAAATTTACTATTTACGCTTCCCGGTGCCGTGCCGGTTTTACCGTAAAACTTCGACGGGTCATAACTTCTTCGTTATAACTCGGATTTCGGCATTCTTTATATGTACGGAAACCTTGTGAAATACTCTACAACTTGGTTAAGATTATTTATTCTAAATAATCTTTTGTCGAAAAGTCGTTTTCGACCCCTATTGCCTCTAAATTGACTAGCCTGGATTTGCGGGCGTTACAATTATCTCCCCCTTAGGATGATTACGTCCCGGAATCATCAACGAAACATGGTCGTATAATGACTCCATACGTCGTCTCTTCATCCTAGGTAATAATTATAACTTCTACATTCCTTCAAGTCTATCTCTCAGACTTATTGACTGTATGTAGTACTCGATCGTGCACCTGCTCTCTTCCTCAGGCTAGACTCCAAATTATGATCTTCAAGTCAAAATCTCGATCCTTACTGGATACGACTTTGAGATGATTTCTTTTATTACTACTATGGATCGATGTGTCATATTCTAATGACCTATCATCATATGTTGCAACACTTAGGCTTAGGTCTCTTAGAGTTAAATTCTAAAACAGACTATGCCTTCCTTCATGTTCTAATGTGATATAATCACACTTTAACATTAGGCATTTCTAGCTACCAACTTCTTTAACAATGAGCGCGATATTTCTATTGATCGCTTTGATTTCAATCGTTTGGTTTAAGTCGGACGCTACATCAAACTTGTTTCTCTGAACCACACAACATACTCATCGTAGTCGGACTCGATTTGATATGACCACAAGGGTCGTAATATCAACAATCTTCTTAGTCATTACCGAAACGATGGTAACAACACACTTGAATAAAATGAAATCAATTACTAGCTTCTTGGTAACCTTGTGACTTTCCCTGATCCAAGTGTGAGTCCTGTGCTTCCGGTAGTATAGGCCTCTACTACCATTCACACCTACTCTGATTTGGATCAGGTCGATTCTTTTTTGAATCTCTATACGTGCAATTCCCTCGACGATACTCGTTCCAAGTATTGTCTCGCAGTTTTTCCAAGTCATCATACATCAAATCACACAACAACTTAACACATCAGATAACAAAACAAAGGTTTTATATTATTTCTTGAAACGATTACATAGGTGTTCAAGTTCACCCTAGACTTTGCCTCTACTAGGCTACATCATACGAAACTATGGATACTGCATAATTTGATCTTCGGGTAAGAAGTCCTCATTCTTGATTCCTCGCATGGTTCTCTGCTTCGTCAAGGATCATGTGAAATGCTCTTGCCTTTGGTGGAATGTTTGGTTTTGCCGCCTCTTTCTTTTTCGGGCAATCCTTAGCAACATGCCCTTCTTCACGGCATTCATAACACACCCTTTTGCACTTGTTGGCGTAATGTCCGGTCTTCCCACACTTGTAGCAAGTCACTTCTTCGCTACATTTCCCAAAGTGATTCTTCTTGCACTTCTCGCACCATTTCACTTTGTTTCCTCCTCCGCTAGACTCCTTTGAACCATACTTGATCTTCTTATTGGGCCTCGTAGATTCCTCAAACTTCCTCTTTTCGCCAACCTCAATCTTGTTGGCAGCTCTTCCCTTAATCATATCTTCCACAGACTTGGCAGCCCAGATAGCTGCCTCCAGAGTAGGTGTCTGACGCACTGGTACCGCGTACTCCCATGGAAGTCCCTTTGCGTACTTGTCGATTTTCGTCAGCTCATCCGGAACAAGGCGCAAGGCAAACTCCATCTTCTCTGTGAAGTTGTTGGTGTATTCATCGATTGACATGCTTCCCTTCTTCAGGGTTAGAAACTGGTTCTCTAGCTCAAGCAGGTTTTGAGCTGAGCAGTACTTTCGTTTGAATTGTACCAGAAATTCTGCCCATGTCAGTTGCAGGGGCTCATTGGGGCTTAAAGTCTTCCCCAAGGTATTCCACCAACGTACAGCGCCTCCTCGAAACTGACGCACTGCAAATGTGGTCTGTAGCTTCCCTCTACAACCGCATGTCATGAAGGCTAACTCCATCTCCGAGATCCAATCCATGACCCCGATCGGATCCTCCTTTCCGGTGAAAGTCGATGGCTTGCAAGTCAGAAAATCCATGTACTTGCATCCATTCCTCTCGACTTCGTCATCTTGGTTGTTTTGTTGAACTATTGGTGGGTTGACTTGACCAACAGTTCCACTGTAGTCTCCTTCCTCGGTCTGCCCTTCGTTCAACTCGGGCTGTTCGATCTGAATAGTGGCTTCCTCTCGATTTTGCTGGAGCAAACGTCTAGTTTCCTCCATTTGACGATCCAACATCGCTTGGATCATCGCTTGCACTCCGGCCATTGTGACAGGCTCAGCAATGGCTTCCATCACCGGTATTTGCTCAATCACTGGGGGCTGATCTCGGTTCCCATTTGCATTCACGTTCCCGCTACGTGTTCTTACCATCTTGATCTATACACCGAATGAGGTGAATCTAGACCTTTACTTAGGATTGACGTTTAAATCATCCTTATCACTCTGAAACGTTTATATGCTAGTTCTAATATCGTAGTCGTACGTTTAGAATCCTAAACACATAAGGTTTCCAGATCCGGTCGGCAACAGACCATAGATCCGAACAACTAACAGCATATCAGGCACAAGTATTTAGCACATAAAAGCATTTTAGGCATAATTCCTAAAATAATCTAGTGCTTACACCTCACAATCATCGTTTAGCATTCTAAGTTTAAGTCTAGAAATAAATCCATATTCCTAGTTCGCTTAAACTAATGCTCTGATACCAACTGTGACATCCCCAAAAATCACGGCCAGAAAAGACCGATTTTGTTTATGCTTTATAAAAATCAGAGTACTTCGTTTTATAAAAAGGTTGCGGAATTTGTTCCCAGAAAATCATGATAAATACGTTATTAAAACATTTTCGAAGAAACGTATCTATTTCATTTTAAAACGTTTGGGATGTCATTGTTAATACAGAAACATAAGCATAAACAGAACTTACAATTATTTACACTAGTGATCTACATCTCTTTAAATCTCTCAGTGTAATGTCACTTCATATCAACACCTGTGATATACATAAACTGAGTGGGTCAGGTTGGGAAACCTGGTGAGTACATAGGGTTTTCAACCCACAATAATATAATTATTATTTTTAAACATCAAACAATCAACCCAATTACCCATTCCCGTTATCCTCACATTACGTCCCTAAAACATCTAACACAAGGGACCTAGTCAAAGGACTATCATTGGGATGGAGTATACCTGGTGAGCACACAGTTCACACAGTTCGAATAAACACACAGTTCGAATAAACACATAGTTCGGTTAAACACACAGTTCGAATAAACACCTACAGTTTGCGAGCCTGCTAGTGTTCCACTGGACTGTCTAGAATAGTCCGTGGTTGTCATCTATACTCCGCTAGATGACTAGATCATCAAGAACAGCTATAACGAGGCCTCTCATTATTTTATTTTGTCACACAGCAACTATTATATCTACCCGTGTTTTACCCCGCACATTATGTAGATATAAAATACTTATACAGTTTGAATCACTGAAAACATGTATAAAACGTTCTTCCAATATAGATAGCAAGTATACAGATAATATACACACACAGCACGTAAAATACTTCATATCTATGTGTAAGCTGAAAGTAACTATGCACTCACCTGAGTAGGTGGTGACTCAGCACTCGGACAGCGCTTCGATACTCTCAAAACGATATTCCTTCGATAAAACCTAGTACCGATACCACTAGGGTTTAGTTTAACGATAACCGCGACAAATTAATTTTCTGACTATTATTAAGCATTAATAACGCTCAATATAACTCATAATAATAGCTCAAATAATTATTTTAAGGACCTAATAACATTCCTATAATTATTTGAAAGCTATATAAAAAATTGCGTAAGCGTAGCACACTTACAGCGAATTTTATCGAAAACCGGGACTTAATTGGAGCAGCGTTTCGAAACCGAAAAACTCCTTTTTCTCGGGACTCCGGGAGCCTCGGGGCTTCCCTAGGGTGCTAGGGGTTTAACTAGGGCTTGGGGGGTTTATAGCACTTAGAGAGAGAAAATATGTAGAGAGAGAAGTGAAAAATGGTGTGAAGAATGAAGAAATCTCGGCCCCTTTTTATAGCCCTGCGAGGCCTCGGTACGCTGGGCGTACCTCGGACCTACGCGGGGCGTAGTCATCGGATAAGAGTGCCAGCGAGGGTCCAGCTGTCTAACACTCGGAGTGGATCAGGGCGAGGGTACGCGGCGCGTACTGGCTTCGGATGCGGGGCGTAAGCGGGGGCGACGTGTTCTTCATCGGAAGCGAGATCTGATCAGCGATGGACGGCCCACAATGCGCCACGTCATCACCTCCTTATCAGCCTTCGCAAATTGCATTCTCGACTTCTAAAAATCATAACTTTCGCATACGAGCTCCGTTTTCGACGTTCTTTATATCCACGCGAAGGTGGGAACGTACTCTACAACTTTCGTTTAGACTTCATCGGCTAATTTTGGCTCGATTTTAAATTTTATATTATTAACGGGCCGGGACACGATTTGGTCCGTTAAATCCTCATAACTTCTTCATCCGACATCCGTTTTCGCCCATCTTTTTCTCGTTACGCTACTCTCAACGAGATCTTTGATTCTCGTTTAGGTCGTGTCGGCTAAAAACCGCTCGATCAAATATTCGAATTTCGGGCTGTACACTGCTAGTCCGAAACTTCGAAAAATCATAACTTCTTCATACGAAGTCAGATTTGGGCGTTCTTTTTATCGATGTTCTTAGTTTAACATATTCTACGACTTTCGTTTAGATTGCTAAGGCTAAATCTCGCTCTATCGTAAATTTACTATTTACGCTTCCCGGTGCCGTGCCGGTTTTACCGTAAAACTTCGACGGGTCATAACTTCTTCGTTATAACTCGGATTTCGGCATTCTTTATATGTACGGAAACCTTGTGACATACTCTACAACTTGGTTAAGATTATTTATTCTAAATAATCTTTTGTCGAAAAGTCGTTTTCGACCCCTATTGCCTCTAAATTGACTAGCCTGGATTTGCGGGCGTTACAATTGGACCTCGTCCTGAATATCATACTAGCATACTGTGCCTAGGGCTAACCCCCGGGTCTTCCTACTCATAACTATATGGGCCGGCGTTGTGGCCATAGACCCATCCACACAAAAGGGAAACTCACCTGCCCTTGCTGAACTTGCTGATAACCCCTCTAGCTGCTGCCCAACAACTCTCTGAACTGCCGCCCCACTAGCTCCCCAAGCTACCAATATCAAACATATATCACTTAGCCCAACTAACCTCTCAAAAGTCAACCAAGTCAAATATGGTCAAAGTCAAAGTCCTAGTCAAAGTCAACCTTCCAGGACGACCCTACTCGCTAAGTCTTCTTACTGACTCGCCGAGTTCATACGTCCAGAGTCCTTCCATTCGCGACTTGACTTGCCGAGTCAATCCATGACTCGCCGAGTCCACCGATTTCTGAGTCCTGTCCTGTCCAACTCACTGAGTCTCCACTCGACTCACTGATTCGAGTCTTAACTCGAAGGGTTCGGGATTTCGTGACTTGACTCGCTGAGTCCAAGGCAATCTTCATCCGACTCGACGAGTTGTTCATCCCACTCGTCGAGTTCCTCCTAATCTTCATGCTACTCGCCGAGTCCACTCGAAGGACTCGTCGAGTCTATTCAGTTCTTTATACATGCAGGGGCTTTTTGAGTCATGCTCGGACTCCAAACTGTAGATCTACCCTTCCCAAGCCTATTCCTCACGTAAAGTTGCAAACTTTACGTGTAGAGAAGGAGATCTAGGCTAAACACACCATAAACTAGGGTTTAAGGCAAGGAGGCTCTATAATCAACTCAAGGGCAGTTACTTTATGCTTCACAAGGCCAAAAAGTGATTAGATCTGAAGTAGCAACTTCAGATCCGGGCTTCTAACTCAAATGGATATCTAAACATGGCTTAAAAGCCCCACAACTCATAACTATAATAGATCTAGATGAATGAAACGACTTAATACCTTCAATAACTCTGAAAGGTTCCACAACTCTGGATCTAAGGTCAATCTTTGAAGCCTCAATGATTCCTTCCTTCTTTCTTCCTTCAAATCACCCAAAAATGGCTTGGAAGCTTGAATGCACAACAATGGAGGCTTAGGGTTCGTATTCTGTATAAGGGAAGCTCTAAGGAACCCTAATGGAGAGAATAAGGAGTTTAAATAGCGCCCAAAGTCCCGGATTTAAGGTTTCCCTCTTCAGACCGGACTCGTCGAGTCCATACTCCGACTCGCCGAGTCGGTCACTTATTCCTCGACCCGGATCCCGCTTGGACTCGTCGAGTTCCTCCTTGGACTCGACGAGTCGACCCCCCCCCCCTTGACTTAGGGTTTTCTTTCCTTTCTTGGCCTTTCTGATCTTGGGTGTTACATTTTACCATATACTAGCCTATAGGGTGTGGTTCCAATGGGTGTATTGAATGCGGTTCGGAAGGCCCGAAGTGCATTACCCAATTTATCAGCCCAATCTTTTCTATTGCCACCCACCGATCTCTCCAAAATCCTTTTAAGTGCTCGATTTGTAATTTAGGTTTGCCCATTTATCAGCCCAATACGTTGGGCGTACACTTATGTACGCGAGGCGTACTAGCTTCAGGAGTAAACCCTAATTTTTAGGGTTTCGGTGATATTTAAGCAGTATTATGTTACATTTCTCCCCACCTTTTCAACCTCCACATCCTTTGAGTCGTTTTTGCAAACCCTAGCCCTCTTAGTGTGTGTTTTGAGCTCAAGAGTGTGTTCTTGGTGTGTTGAAGGAGGAAGAAGTTGCATTAAGGAGCCTTGAAGTAGAAGCAAGCTTGTGGATCTGGGATCTTTGCCTTCTTGAGAAGTTCCAGAAGGTATAAAGTCTATACCTTGATGTTTTGGTTGTTAGATCCCTTTTGTGGGTGTTTTATGTTGCTTTTCTTGTCCCAAGGGTCCCATCTTGTGTATGGATTGTTATTTTCGCTTTAAGTTGTCCTTCCAGGCCTTAGGAAGGGTCCTAAGCCATAAAAATGAGGTCCCAATTGCTAGAATTATTTCATGCATCTTGTAGAAGGTCTCAATGGATTAAGACCTTGTGCTAAGCACTTTGTGGACTTGTAAAGTCATAAAGTTGAGAACTTTATGACTCTAGGGTGCATTTGGGTCGTAGATCTAAAGAATGGGCTTGAGTGCTTAAGCCATTAAGCACTTAATGGAGTTTGGGGGCTGTGAGGGTACGCCCCGCGTACTCGATCAACCATCCTGATGGTGGTCTTCTGCGAGGCTTCGAATACACTAAGCGTACCTCCGGAGTACGCCCTGCATACTCGCATGGGTCAGCCTTGTTGAGTTGACTCGGCTGGGTTGACTTAGTTGACTTAGTGGGTTTGACCAGTTGACTTTGACCAAGTTTGACCTTGAGGGAATTTTGGGTATTTTGGGATTTTAATTGAATTGGTCATTTGGTGGAAATAGGTATCTTTTAGAGAGCTGAGATTCGGAGTCGGGCCTCATCAGTTCTGAATAGTTTGCGAGGTGAGCATTCCTCACTGTACTTGTAGGTTGAAGGCACCAATGTCGGCCCATTGGATTAATATCTTGTTATGTATGCTATTGTACTATAGTGATCTGTTAGATCAGTATCCTGGTACATAAGATGATGTTATGCTTAGTGATCTGTAGATATGTTTGACTGGCTATAGACTGTTATATGATTATCTATTATATGTGCACATGTTTGGTCAGTGGTTGAGGCTTCATTGCTTTGTGCATAAGCCAACAGGCCAGGGCATACCAACCCAATGGTTGAGGGCCCAAGGGTATTCCATCATGAGGATGATTGGACCCATAATATGTTGTCATTCCAACCCGATGGTTGAGGGGCATGTGGTATTCCAACCTGATGGTTGATTGGACACATAGTATGTCGGCATTCCAACCCAATGGTTGAGGGGCTTGGGGTATTCCAACCCGATGGTTGATTGGACTCATAGTCTGTTGTTATTATATATGTGTTATTTGTTTGTGTGTTGGTACTTTGGGGGAACTCACTAAGCTTTGGGCTTACAGTTTTGGGTTATGTTTTAGGTACCTCAGATGATCGCAAGGAGGCGAAGGCGTGATCGTGCACCTCGTATTTTGATTTATGATTTTTGGAAAACTTTGATATTAAACATGTTTTGAAAACTATATTGTAAACAACGATGATTTTTGGATTGGTTTTAAAAGTGTAAAATTTTCATGAATTTTATAGATGTTACAATGTGTTAAACACATGCCTCAGTCTTTTCTAATTTCTTTTTTTGTTTTCGTACATTTCCGTAATATTATTCCTACATTAATTTCATTTGGTTAAATTTAGTAATTTACTTCATATTTTAACAAATTCTATCATATTTTGTCTTTTCCAAAAAAACATTCGAAACAAAAAAAAAATTATCACATAGCAAGATGAAATGACCTAGCAAAAATGCTTTTCATCTTCAAAGGATCTTAATTTGCCAAAAAAAAAGTTATCATCTCCCAAACGTATATTTTCAACAAACCATCATTGCAAGAAAATCAAAATAAAATCATGTATCAAAATTGATTATCGTGTTAAGATGTAGCAGTGGCGGATGCATGACAAAATCTCAAGGGTTGCCTGCCGGAAAATTTACATTACACCGGAAAATTTCTCAAAAGAATTACAATGTGCTAAAAAATTTGAGGGATTGTACCAGGAACCCCCTAAATTTGCCCTTGAGATATAATGTGTTAGGAAAAAGTAGTTGGAAGCTATAAAAAAAAAAAAAAAAAAAAAAAAAAAAAAAAAAAAAAAAAAAAAAAAAAAAAAAAAAACAGTAGTTGATAGTTGGAATTGGTATCTGGAAGTTGTAGCTTTTATTTATATAAGAGTGTTAGCACAAGTAGCTGGAAGTTTTTTTGAAATATATAAAATTACATAAAATGGCATATAGATATAAACTAGAAGTGGAATGATAAATTAATTTTTCTAAACTATAATTATCAAAAGTTAAAAACCTTTAAAATTTTAATAGCAAATGCATTGGTTAAGCTTTTCAACTGGTAAGAACTATTTATGCATATTAGGTTATGTTTTGCATACTAACTAAAAAGTTAGTCATTAGGTAAAAAGTTAGTAGATAGCTGAAAAGTCAGCTGATAAAAAATTTTTTTTTTTATAAAACTAGCTCATAAACAAGCTGAAAGATATAAAATGACATAAAAACGCATTTAGAAAAATAATATTTTTCTTACAAATAAAGGAAGTTAGACTTTTCAACTAGTACATCAAACATTGCTTATATATTACAAGTGTTGGACATGATATTAATTTTAGTTTATAAATTCATATAATAAATATTTATTATTTTTAAGATGAAGATAAATTATATATTCCGTTGATATAGTTGTTTCCAATAAATACAACATAAATGTTAAAATATATTCATATTTAATCGTATAAGTTAATTACTAAAAGTATGGACATGAGTTATTTATTTTAAAGAGTATTTTAGTCAATTTGTTAAAATCTAAAATAGTTTTTTGTTAAATGCTAGTTGAAATACATTTTCGATTTAGAGCTTTTTGTTTAACCCAAAAGTTATAAGTTCTTGTTATTGAACGAAGTTTTTTTTATTTTTTTCAAATTTTTTTATCTAAAAGCTAGAAACTATAAGCTCACAAAAACTGTGTGTCAAATACCCCCATAGATTCATCTTCCTCGTCAAATTGGGGATTAGACTCGAAGCTTTAGATATGCGACGCCGGTTTGCAAAATTGATTCTCGTGTTTAAACGATAACATTTGACTGACCAAACCTGGCCGAAATATTTTTGTAATTTATTCAAAAAAAAAAAAAACATAAAGATGTTCTATCATGGGTAATAGATTAACACAACATATTTTTTTTATACCGATGAAAATATATAAAAGATTTTGCTCAAACTCCAAACCAGGTTAATATACTAAATATGAAGACAATATTATTATTAAATCATAATCCAACATTTTTTTACTAAACTACCTAGGTATGAGACCCATATATTATATGGGTTTATTTAAAAGAAAAATTAAATATGAAATTCTAAACATTTAAGAAGTTTGAATTTATAAGAAAATTTATAAAAACATTGAATTATTAAAGTTAAAGTGTTTTTCTCATTTAAATTTAAACAAATAATTTAGATAAATAAACAAAACAAACTAATAAGGTTTTAATTTAAGAATTTTGAAATTAAAAAGAAAGTTTATTAATGAAATTGATATGCATTTATTATTACATTTATTGCAATTATTACATTTAAATACTACGTAGACTTTAATACAAAGAAAAAAAAATCATAAAATAACATGTAGAATAAAAACTAATTTAAAATAACCACAAAATAACATGTTACAAAATAAATGAGAATGTGGCATATAATAAAAAAAATCTTTATTTTTTAGAGTGGATTTAAAAGTTTACAAACATTAATATATTTTGGCCCATTTTTCTAACCAATTATGTTTCATTTCTATCAACAAAATATAACCCCTAAATCAAATTTTCTTTCTTTTCGTGTAAGGCAACCCCCATATGAGCCAACTCAATATTTCATAATAGAAATAAATATTTTTTTCCAATTCGTTTTGTTCTTTTCAGCTCTTCATTATTTATTACATTATTTAGCAATGAAATTTCCACTAAGCCACCCAAGAAATGGTTATATCAATCTATTTTTTACATTTATAGGGTTAAATTGCCCTAAAAAGCTTTTAACCCTCAAGAAATATGGACCAAAACTACAAAGTAAATGTAACATCCGGGATTTCAGGTATATTAATTATTCTTTTTATTTTGAGTTTTGTGGAAGAACTCGGCGAGTTGGTGCGTAGACTCGCCGAGTTGAGACGTGATTTCTCACCCGGATTGATGCCCGGACTCGGCGAGTCGCCTTGGTAGACTCGGCGAATCTGCGCTCTTTAATGAAACTCTAATTTCTCGGGTTTAAGGCATATTTAAAGGGCCTTATGGCCGTCATTTGCGCTCATCAGTCCCCAGAGTGAAACCCTAAAGCATTTGAGCGATTCAAGTGAGGGAAGGAGCCATTATTGATCTTGGAGTTATTGCCTAGCAAGGAAAGAGGAGATCTAGCCAAGAGGAAGCAAGAGAGGGGTGGATTCCTAAAGAACTGAGGTCCAGGGCATCACAACTGAGGTACAATTCCAAATCATTCTCTGTTATTGTGATGTTCATGTAGATTTAGGGCTTTTGAACCCATTTGTGGCTAGATCTAGTGTCCTCATGGTCCCTTAGCGAGTTAAGGTTCTGGATCTGGACCCATAGAGGTCCAGAGCACCTCTTTACCAAAGCTTTTTATGCATCCATGGAGGTTTTGGCTTGGGATCAATGTATTTGAGGCTAAAACACCATTCATGAGCTATTCGATGCTTATTGAGCACCAAGACTTGGACTTTACGTGGTCAGTAAGCTTAAGAAGACTGGATCTATGAGTTAGTGAAGCGGATCTGACCTCAGAAGGTCGTTTGGGGTTGTGCATGGAATACACTCGCCGAGTCCATTCCCAGACTCGGCGAGTTGGTGCGGGTTGTTCAGTGATTACGAACCAGGGGTTGAGTAACCGAGTCTGGTGAGTGACTCGGTGAGTCGGAAGAGATTCAGAGGGATCGGGTTCCCATAGGGACTCAGCGAGTCCATGCTAGACTCGGCGAGTCGGGTCGACCGTTGACCATTGACCGTTGACCAGAGTTGACTGGTTTGACTTCGTGGTATTAGTCAGCCAGAGTCAAGGTAGTATTAAGTAGAAATATGCTTGTGTTGTAGGAGGACAATAGCTCGGGGGATCGAGCACTAGTGGTTACGAGATTTACGAGTTACCGAGATACGCGAGGTGAGTCTTCTCACTATACATTACCTTGAGTGGTGTTTCGAGTTGACCAGAGGGTCTTATGTGCTATGTATGCGATTATGTGTTGTCTTAGAGATTTCGTGCTATGTGTTATTTGTATGTTGTATGATTATATAGACCGGGCCGGAGGGCCCAACAATTCTGACCGGGCCAGAGGGCCCAATGAGCTATGACTGGACCGGAGGGTCCGACGAACTGCGGGACTGGAGGGTCCCGCTGAGACATCTAGACCGGAGGGTCAGATTTAGCCTTGAGTGACGTATTTGTGGTATGTGGTATTTTGGGAACTCACTAAGCATTTATGCTTACAGTTGTTGTGTTTGATGTCTCAGGTACCAGCGAGGACCGTGGGAAGGCGACAGCTTGACACGTACACACACCGATGGAGTTTATTATGTGTAGAGATCTTGGGATTTGTTTTGAAAACAATATTGATTATGGATTTGAAATTGTGATGTGATACACTATGTGATTTTGAAAACGAAAAATTATTTTGAAAATTTTCGGTGTTACAAGTTGGTATCAGAGCCTTGGTTTGAGGGATTCGGATGCACCTTCGGGGGTATTTGAACTCAAACCGAGGATTTGAGAAATTTTCAAATAAAACTAAAATTTTCTAAAAAGAAAAAGAGGTTTTGGAAACAAGCAGAGTGGAAGGTGTGTACAGTCAGCCAGCGCCCGAAAGGTGAATCCCCAAAATACCCTTACATTATATGTTATGAGTTATGAGATATTATGTTGTGCATGTTAGAGAGGCTAGGTATTCCTATTAGGACTAGAGTGGGCCTGATTTGTGATGCCTTAGCTTAGGAGATCGCTGCTGCTATGAGATACTTTGAGAGTGAGTAGGTAGCAGTGAGGAGCTCATGAGAGGGCTATTGAGGGTAGCCAGTGCATAGCGAGAGTAAAGTATTTGCGATTTGGGATCCTAGGAGGAGGACTTGGGTTGTATATCGATTCGGTGTGGACGATAGTATTGGGCCCGTACTATTGAAGACACCGGATTGGTGCGCAGTCCAAGTAAGAATCCTTGGGGTACCAGAAGTTGAGGATGATTGAGTTATCGAGTGTGAGTATACTCGAGAGTTTCCCTAATATTCCTTATGTTGTATTTCAGAGGTTGATCATGGTCGGGACACGCCATACCACCGGGAGCAGTGGGGTGAGTGATGAGGAGATCCGTCGGATCATCCATGAGGAGGTGGCTGCTGCCATCAGAGCCGAGATTTCAGAGATGTTTGGGTCTATTAAGACCACACTGATCGAGACGTTTGACGAGCGTTACGCTGCTTTGACTGATGCTGCTGTTGCTGCAGCCATAGCGGCTGTTGCTGCTGTGAGACCCCAGGGTGGTGATTCGTTGTTGTACCGAGAGTTCAGCAACACGAAACCGACAGAGTTCGATGGTACACAGGATCCGAACGCCGCTATGAGGTGGATCTCAGACATAGAGGAGTGTTTCTATATGTGCTCGTGTCCGGAGCACTTGAGGTTGCGGTTTGCACTCAACCAGCTTCGTTTGGGGGCAAAGGACTGGTGGAAGTTTGTAACAGCGAGCTATTCGACAGCTGAGCTGACTGCAGTGACCTGGGAGAGGTTTACTACGATGTTTCGTGATGAGTATGTTCCCCAGGTGGAGAGGGAACGTTTAGCCCAGGAGTTTCTGACCCTCAAGCAGGGGACTGAGTCGATGACAGTGATTACGAGGATGTTTCATGAGCGGGCGTTGTTTTGCCCGGAACTGGTGTCCACTGAGCAGGCTCGCATGAGCCGTTATCTGAGTATACTGAGGAGGGACATCCGTGAGTTCATGGCGAACTCGACTTACCAGACCTTTTCCGAGCTCCATGCAAATGCTCGGAAGAGGGAGATTGAGCTTAAGACACAGGAGAGGGAGGAGACCGAGTCTCAGAGGGGTGATCGGCGACCGACGCAGTCGCAGCCGGCCGCCAAGTGGGCAAAGCCCGCTGATTCGAGGACGGGTAGTTCGAGGGGCCGCACTTGTGGGAAGTGCGGCAAGAGCCATGATAGGTCGTGCAAGACTGGGGTATGCTACAAGTGTGGGAAGGAAGGACATTTCGCGAGGGATTGTCCTAAGGGGTTCTCGGTTTGCTTTCATTGCAACCAGACCGGCCATCGGAAGGCCGAGTGCCCCCAGCTTTAGAGGTCAGCGCAGGGATCTGCACCTGCGATTCGAGCTACTGAGACTCGGCCAGTGAAGGCCGAAGCACCGAAGGCTAGGGGAAGAGCCTTCCAATTGACTGCGGAGGAGGTCCGCGCAGCGCCTAACGTCATGGCGGGTATATATTCTTTATCTATTTTATGTTGAGTTTATGCTATTGTAATTGCTATATGTTATGCGTAGGTACTTTTCTTGTGAGTTCTGTACCTGCATTAGTGTTGTTCGACTCGGGTGCGAGTCGGTCGTTCGTATCTGTGACTTTTAGTCGGCACATTAGTATTCCAAAGGAGGCGTTGAGTTGACCTCTGCAGGTTTCCATAGCCGATGAGCGTGAGGTGTGTGCTACCGAGGTGATACGTGGATGCGTACTGGAGATCTTCGGGGTGGAGTTTCCGATTGATTTGGTACCGATTGCCATGAGGGATGTTTGTGTTATAGTGGGCATGGATTGGTTGAGCCGTTTTGGGGCTGTCATAGATTGCGAGCGTCAATTGGTAACGATCCGAGATCCTAGTGGGGGAGTGCTGACAGTTTATGGAGAGGGGACTCGTGGTGGTTCAGTATTCTGTTCGGCTGCCAGAGCGAGGCGGAGTTTGCAGCAGGGCTGCAAGGGGTTCGTAGCCTATGTGACGGATATGCGAGAGGCCGTTGGGAGGCCAAGTTCAGTGGATGATGTGCCTATAGTGCGTGAGTTCCCGGACGTGTTCCCTGAGGAGTTGTCGGGTGTGCCTCCCGAGAGGCAGGTGGATTTTCGTATCAATTTGATTCCCGGGGCTACGCCTATCCCTAAGGCGCCATATCGCCTAGCGCCGCCAGAGATGCAGGAGTTATCCTCACAGCTGCTAGAGCTGTTGGGGAAAGGGTTCATCCATCCTAGTAGCTCTCCTTGGGGAGCGCCGATCGTTTTTGTCAAGAAAAAGGATGGTTCACACCGGATGTGCATTGATTACCGGGAGTTGAACAAGTTGACGTTCAAGAACCGTTATCCATTACCGAGGATCGACGATCTATTCGATCAGTTGCAGGGGGCGTCTTGGTTCTCCAAGATAGACCTGAGGTCGGGGTATCATCAGATGAGAGCTCGAGATGAGGATATCCCGAAGACGACGTTTAGGACTCGTTACGGGCATTACGAGTTCGTGGTGATGCCATTCGGGCTCACCAATGCACCAGCGACATTCATGGATCTCATGAACAGGGTGTGTAGGCCAATGTTGGATCATTCGGTAATTGTATTCATTGATGACATCCTGGTGTATTCGAGGACCAGAGAGCAACATGAGGAACATTTGAGGGAGCTCCTTGGAGTTCTGAGAGCGGAGAGGCTTTTCACCAAATTCTCCAAATGCGATTTTTGGTTACGGGAGGTCCAGTTCTTAGGGCATCTCGTTAACCAGAATGGGATTTTGGTTGACCCGGCCAAGATCGAGGTTGTGATGAGTTGGGAGGTGTCGAGGTCACATACGGAGATCAGGAGCTTCTTAGGGCTGGCAAGCTACTATCGGAGATTTATCAGAGATTTCTCCAAGATCGACGTGCCACTTACCAAGTTGACCCGGAAGGGTGTTACTTTCTCACGGGGTCCAGAGTAGCAGACCTCGTTTGAGACCCTTCGTCAGAGATTGTGCGAAGCTCCTGTGCTCGCACTACCGGAAGGGATGGAGGATTTCGTGGTGTACTGTGATGCATCGATATCGGGGTTGGGAGCGGTGTTGATGCAGAGAGGGCATGTGATCGCGTATGCATCGAGGCAGTTAAAGCCTCATGAGACGAGATATCCCACCCACGATCTGGAGTTGGGGGCTGTGGTGTTCGCCCTCAAGATCTGGCGTCACTATCTGTATGGGGTTCGGTGTACGATATACACGGACCACAAGAGCTTGAATTACTTGATGGATCAGCCCAACCTGAACATGGGCAGAGGAGATAGATGGATGTGGTAAAGGATTATGATTGCGAAATCCTGTACCACCCGGGCAAGGCTAATGTGGTAGCCGACGCCCTGAGTCGTAGGGCATAGGGTGCCCCGATGCGAGATATCTGTATGAGGTTGACGGTGATGACTCCGGTATTGGATACCATCAGAGGGGCCCAGGCCGAGGCAGTGAGATCGAAGAATCGTAAGAGAGAGTGAGTTATCGGGCAGGTGTCGGGGTCTGTTACCGATAGCCGCGGGCTTATAACCTTCCAGGGTCGGATTTGGGTACCGTTTGTGGGCGGGACGCATACTATCTTGATGGAAGAGGCGCACAGATCGAAGTTTTCGATCCATCCTGGGGCCACTAAGATGTATCTGGATCTGAAGAGGGAGTATTGGTGGCCCTGCATGAAGAGGGATGTGGCGTGGTTCGTTGAGAGGTGCCTAACCTGTCGTAAGGTTAAGGCCGAGCACCAGAAACCGCATGGTAATTTGCAACCACTTGAGATTCCAGAGTGGAAGTGGGAGCAGATATCCATGGATTTCATCACCAAATTGCCGAGAACGGCAAGGGGTGTCGATGCGATTTGGGTGATAGGGGACCGATTGACGAAGAGCGCCCACTTTCTCGCTATTAGTGAGAGTTCTTCTGCGGAGAGGTTGGCAGAACTATACATGAGGGAGGTGGTATCGCGGCATGGAGTACCCATCTCGATCGTGTCAGACCGAGATGTGCGTTTCACTTCCAGATTCTGGAAGAAATTTCACGAGGAGTTGGGTACAAGGTTGCATTTTAGTACCGCATACCACCCACAGACTGACGGGCAGAGTGAGCGGACGATTCAGACGCTCGAGGACATGCTCCGAGCACGTGTGTTGGATTTCGGCGGGAGCTGGGACGCGTATTTGCCCTTGGCGGAGTTTTCATACAACAACAGCCATCATTCGAGCATAGGTATGCCACCCTTTGAGCTGTTGTATGGGAGGAGGTGTCGTACCCCTATTTGTTGGGGTGAGGTGAGGCAACGCGTGAAGGGTAGTACGGAGATAGTACTTCAGACGACAGAGCAAATCCAGCAGGTCAGGCAGAGGTTGTTGACCGCTCAGAGTCGCCAGAAGAGTTATGCAGATAGACAACGAACCGAGCTCAAGTTCCAGGTCGGTGATTATGTTCTTCTTAAGGTATCTCCTTGGAAAGGAGTGATCCGATTCAGGAAGAGGGGCAAGCTAGGGCCCCGATATATTGGGCCGTTTAGAGTGATCGCGAGAGTGGGCAGGGTAGCATATCGCTTGGAGCTACCCGCGAAATTGGAGCGGATTCATAATACCTTCCATGTGTCTCAGTTGAGGAAGTGTATAGCCGATGAGTCGGCTGTAGTGCCTTTAGAGGACATTCAGGTGGATGCGAGCCTGAACTACGCGGAGAGACCAGTTGTGATTGTGGATCGAAAGATCAAGGTTCTGAGGAACAAGGAGGTGCCTCTGGTACAGGTTCAGTGGCAACATCGGAAAGGATCCGAGTTGACCTGGGAGTCAGAGCGGGAGATGCGGGAGCAGCATCCAGAGCTATTTCAGGAATGAGACTTCGAGGGCGAAGTCGGATTCAAGCGGGGGAGAATTGTAACATCCGGGATTTCAGGTATATTAATTATTCATTTTATTTTGTGTTTTGTGGAAGAACTCGGCGAGTTGGTGCGTAGACTCGCCGAGTTGAGACGCGATTTCTCACCCGGATTGATGCCCGGACTCGGCGAGTCGCCTTGGTAGACTCGGCGAGTCTGCGCTGTTTAATGAAACCCTAATTTCTCGGGTTTGAGGCATATTTAAAGGGCCTTATGGCCGTTATTTGTGCTCATCAGTCCCCATAGTGAAACCCTAGAGCATTTGAGCGATTCAAGTGAGGGAAGGAGCCATTATTGATCTTGGAGTTATTGCCTAGCAAGGAAAGAGGAGATCTAGCCAAGAGGAAGCAAGAGAGGGGTAGATTCCTGAAGAACTGAGGTCCAGGACATCACAACTTAGGTACAATTCCGAATCATTCTCTGTTATTGTGATGTTCATGTAGATTTAGGGCTTTTGAACCCATTTGTGGCTAGATCTAGTGTCCTCATGGTCCCTTAGCGAGTTAAGGTCCTGGATCTGGACCCATAGAGGTCCAGAGCACCTCTTTACCAAAGCTTTTTATGCATCCATGGAGGTTTTGGCTTGGGATCAATGTATTTGAGGCTAAAACACCATTCATGAGCTATTCGATGCTTATTGAGCACCAAGACTTGGACTTTACGTGGTCAGTAAGCTTAAGGAGACTGGATCTATGAGTTAGTGAAGCGGATCTGACCTCAGAAGGTCGTTTGGGGTTGTTCATGGAATGTACTCGCCGATTCCATTCCCAGACTTGGCGAGTTGGTGCGGGTTGTTCAGTGATTACGAACCAGGGGTTGAGTAACCGAGTCGGGTGAGTGACTCGGTGAGTCGGAAGAGATTCAGAGGGATCGGGTTCCTGTAGGGACTCGGTGAGTCCACGCTAGACTCAGCGATTCCACACTAGACTTGGCGACTCGGGTCGACCGTTGACAATTGACCGTTGACCAGAGTTGACTGGTTTGACTTCGTGGTATTAGTCAGCCAGAGTCAAGGTATAAGTAGAAATATGCTTGTGTTGTAGGAGGATGATAGCTTGGGAGATCGAGCACTAGTGGTTACGAGATTTATGAGTTACCGAGATACGCGAGGTGAGTCTTCTCACTATATATTACCTTGAGTGGTGTTTCGAGTTGACCAGAGGGTCTTATGTGCTATGTATGCGATTATGTGTTGTCTTAGAGATTTCGTGCTATGTGTTATTTGTATGTTGTATGAGATATAGACCGGGCCGGAGGGCCCAACGATTCTGATCGGGCCAGAGGGCCCAATGAGTTATGACTGGACCGGAGGGTCCGACGAGCTGCGGGACTGGAGGGTCCCGCTGAGACATCTAGACCGGAGGGTTGGATTTAGCCTTGAGTGGCGTATTTGTGGTATGTGGTATTTTGGGAACTCACTAAGCATTTATGCTTACAGTTGTTGTGTTTGATGTCTCAGGTACCAGCGAGGACCATGGGAAGGCGACGGCTTGACACGTACACACACCGATGGAGTTTATTATGTGTAGAGATCTTGGGATTTGTTTTGAAATCAATATTGATTATGGATTTGAAATTGTGATGTGATAGATTATGTGATTTTGAAAACGAAAAATTATTTTGAAAATTTTCGGTGTTACAGTAAAGATGCAAACAAAAAACATACTCATGTTAACACAAACATCCCAATTTTGAAACTTGATTGTTTAAGCGGATAAAGAAAAAAGATAAAATTAAGGAAAAGGGTATATACCATAATTAACAAGAAGCAGCTTTAACAACAATGAAAAGGGGGTTGAGAATCATAATAAATCTTAAATGTTGAGTTGCATAATTGAGACTAATGATTTGTCCTTTTAGTGAATTCCTTTTAACTGTAACGTCCCAAAATTTAAGACTAAAAATTTCTTTTTAAAACATTACTAAAACCATATTTATAAAAACGTATCATAAGTCATAACATAACTTTCGAGTATTAGATTCAAAACATAATCTCATTATCAGAGTAAAACATTTCCCAGGCTAACTGACTATGGTGTGTGCACTGCAATCTCTCCGAGCTCCTCTTTTGAAAACTGAGTACCTGAAACCAAAACTGAAAACCGTAAGCACGAAGCTTAGTGAGCTCCCCCAAACTACCACATACCATACAATAACATATAAAACACATATTGGGCCTTGCCCACTGCATCGGACCGAGGTACGGACTAACTGGGGCCTTGCCCCCTGCATCGGACCGAAGTCCGGAAACTGACTGGGACCTTGTCCCCTGCATCGGACCAAAGTCCGGACTAACTGGGGCCTTGCCCCCTGCATCAGACCAAAGTCCGGACTAACTGACTGGGACCTTGTCCCCTGCATCGGACCGAAGTCCGGACTAATTTGGGCCTTGCCCCCTGCATCGGACCGAAGTCCGGACTAACTGGGGCCTTGCCCCCTGCATCGGACCGAAGTCCGGAACTAACTGAACAGAACATAACATAAACATATCAACTAGCATGAACACACATATACAGCATACTGCATCAGGCCGTAGCCCGGAACACATAACACATAAATCTTGTCTGAGCCACGAAGGCATCAAACATACTAACTACTACATCGGACTAAAATCCGGAAACTACTGCTAGCTAAACGGGCCGGCATTGTGGCCTTAGACCCATTCCTACTGGAAGGAAACTCACCTTAACTGCTGAGCTCTGCTGATAACCCTCTGGCTGCCAACCGACAACCCTCTGAGCCGCTGCTCCTCTAGCTCTCCGAACTACCAATATCAATCATGACGCTTAGTTTGACAGTCCTCCAAAAATCAACTAAGTCAACTCTGGTCAAAGTCAAAGTCCTGGTCAAAGTCAACCTTCCAGGTTGACCCTACTCGCCGAGTCAGCCTACTGACTCGCCGAGTTCATGAGCTCAGAAACCTCCTCCCTTCTCGACTCGACTTGCCAAGTCAGGCCATGGCTCGCCGAGTCTACTGATTTCCGAGTCCTGACCTGGCCAACTCACTGGGTCCCCACTCAACTCACTGATCCGAGTTTTAACTCGAAGGTTTTGGGGTTTCGAAACCTGACTCGCCGAGTCCAAGAACAGGCTCGCCGAGTTCAAGGCAATCTTCAACAGACTCGCCGAGTTGTTCTTCCAACACGTCGAGTTCCTGCCTATCTTCATCCAACTCGCCGAGTCCACCCATGTGACTCGCCGATTTGCTACGCGATTTAAGTTTGATATCTAGCCTGACTCGCCGAGTCCATACGTGCATTTTCATAATTTCAAGCCACAGAGCTTCTCCTTTGCTCCAAACAATAGATCTGGGTTCCTAGAGTCCATTAGCAACATAAAGTTGCTAACTTTACGTGCTTCTTGCCTCATAATACCAAAAACCAAGCTAGAGAGGAACTCCACTCATGGGGAAAGGCTTTTGCATAGCAACTAACATGTCTTTCTGCATTTTCGATCCAAAAAGAGCTCAGATCTGGAGTTTCAATTCCAGATCTAGCTTATGCACCAATTTCTCATCACATACTCTCAAAGAAACCCTAAAACTCCATGAAAGATGGATCTAGAAAGGAGAAAGCCAAGGATAACGATTCATTACCTCCAAATGCTCTAAAAAGTTCCACCAACTCTGGATCCAAGGCCTCCTCTTGCACCACTATGAATCTCTTCTCTTGAAAGCTCCAAATTACTACACCAAGGGTAGATCTTGCTCCAAAAATGATTTTAAAAGTCTACAACACATTTTCGACCAGAAGGAGCTCAACATGAGACAACGACGGTGGGTCGAGCTACTCAGTGATTACGAGTGTGATATTCGTTATCATCCGGGTAAAGCCAATGTAGTAGCCGACGCCCTAAGTCGGAAAGAATATTCTGGTCGAAGGGTCAAATCTTTGACTCTAACTATCCATTCACACTTGTCCACGCAAATAAAGGAGGCTCAGCTCGACGCTTTGAAACCTGAAAACGTGGCTGGTGAATCCCTTAGAGGGATGGATAAGAACTTGGAAGTCAAGGGTGGCGGAGCCTTGTACCTCATGAATCGGATCTGGACACCGAAACACGGTGGCTTCAGAGACTTGGTCATGACGGAAGCTCACAACACTCGTTATTCCGTCCACCCGGGTTCAGATAATATGTATCTGGATCTTAAAAAGTTATACTGGTGGCCTAACATGAAAGCAGATATTGCTACCTTCGTCAGTAAATGCCTTACTTGCGCAAAGGTCAAGGTCGAATACCAAAAACCCTCCGGTCTCCTACAGCAACCGGAGATACCAGAATGGAAGTGGGAGCGGATCACTATGGACTTCATAACCAAGTTTCCCAAGATGACGGGTGGACTTGATTCCATATGGGTCATCGTCGATAGACTGACCAAGTCTGCACACTTCTTGCCAATCAAAGAAACAGACAAGATGGAGAAACTCACACGAACATACATTAGGGAGATTGTAAGGCTGCAAGGTGTTCCTTTATCTATCATCTCAGACAGAGATAGTAGATTCACTTCGAGGTTCTGGCAGTCATTACAAAGTTCCCTAGGAACTAGGCTGGACATGAGTACAACCTACCATCCACAGACCGGCGGGCAAAGTGAGAGAACTATCCAAACCTTAGAAGATATGCTGCGTGCCTGTGTGATTGACTTTGGAAAAGCTTGGGATACCCATTTACCCCTCGTCGAATTTTCCTACAACAACAGTTATCACACGAGCATAAAGGCAGCTCCATTCGAGGCCTTCTATGGCCGAAAGTGCAGATACCCTCTGTGTTGGGCTGAGGTGGGTGATACCCAGTTAGCTAAGGGACGAGTTCCCGAAAGCACTATCACGGGTTCGGAGATCATTCGAGAAAAGATAGAGAAGATCGTTCAAATTCGTGAACAATTGAAAGCCTCTAGAGACCGACAGAAAAGCTAAGCTGACAAGCGAAGGAAACCATTGGAATTCCAGGTGGGCGATCGAGTCCTACTGAAGGTCTCGCCCTGGAAGGGTTTGATACGCTTTGGAAAGCATGGGAAGCTCAATCCAAGATACATAGGGACTTTCGATATTCTTGCGAGAATCGGCCCTGTAGCTTACAAACTCAATCTACCGCACGAACTCAGTAACGTACATCCTACCTTCCACGTCTCGAACTTGAAAAAGTGTCTGTCCGATGAGACTCTTGTTATTCCACTCGACGAGATCGAGATCAACGAGAGCCTCAACTTCGTGGAGGAACCAGTAGAGATCATGGACCGAGAGGTCAAGCAAACAAAGCAGAGTCGTATCCCGATAGTGAAGGTGCGCTGGAACGCAAAGCATGGACCTGAATTCACTTGGGAACGAGGGGATCACATGAAACTTAAATACCCTCACCTTTTCGCTTAGTTATTTGTAACTTCTTAATTGCTTAAATTCTAATTTCAGGACGAAATTCCTTCTAACGGGGGGATGATGTGACAACCCGAAATTTCCATTCTGTACAAACAATATCACTTCAATAGAAGTTATAGCAGTCATAGTTAATTTTCAGACTTTTTCGTGTAAGTTTGAGTAATTCAGGGTTTACACTTCAGGAGATATCAGGAGAGTGGATGCACTAGGGTTTAGTGCAACACTGTTATTCCAACACTCTATTATATTAGAGATCATTTCAGGAATAAAAATATTTTCTGCCAAAAATATCTCAAGACTATAAATAGAATTCTGAACCAAATTCATTCATTATTCGCATTTCCAACTAGAGAAAAGCCATTTTCTCTCTCACGGATCTTCGGGTTTTTATCCCAAAACGTGAGTATCTCTTTCTAGTAGTGTTAGATAGCTTAATGTGTGTTTATAACATGATTTAGATGGCTAAATCACTAGATTTAGGAGTTTACTCCCCAAGGTGTTCTTGGGCGGTAAACTCCCGAAACAATGCCTAGACCTTCCCTTGTGTTATGCTACTACCTTATACTCATATATATGTGTGTTAGGGACAAGAAAACAACCAAGAAACACAAACACATGGGTGTTCATGGCCCAAGATGATCTTGGACCGTGAACTCCAATAACTTGGATCAAAGGGTGCTTTTAAGGCACCTAAAGCATTGGACATTTACTAGGAATTGTTCCCACTTAAATCAAGGACCAAAACACATCAAAATCACCTTCCAAAGTGAGTTTACATCCATGACATGGTTCTTGGGCCGTAAACATGAATGAAGGGCACCAAACTGTGCCTAATGCCTTCATATGCTTTAGGTAAAAGTCTAGAACCTATCAAGAGACTTGAAAGCAACAAAAACACAATTCCAAGGGAGTTTACGCCCATAAACTCCAAAGGAAATGGCCTTGGGGCCGTAAACTCCTCTAAGGAGTGTTTCTAGGCCTTAAACCCTTCCAAGGATTTAACCACCAAGTTGGAATAATTATAGGAATCATTTAGAACTTCAAAACACAAAATACCACCAAGGTTGGGAGTTTACGGTCGTAAACTCAAGAGTTTACAGCTGTAAACTCCATGTGTGAGGATATATGGAGAGTAAACTCATATATGGGGTCCTTTGGAACCCTAAACCCAAGTACCTTGTCCCACAATAGCTTAGATGCAATCCTTAGGGCTTAAAACACTTATATAAAGTGTTTATTATGTTCTAGGATGTCTTCACATTATCAATTAGTAATTTGAGACTAATTGAGTGCATATATGAGTGATTATATGTTCATTAGGATCGTAGTGTGTGTACAAGTCCTCACTTGACACCTAACAATCCTACATCGTCCAGTTCATCCAAATCACCATCTACAGGTGAGTTCATACCCCTAATCAATGTTTAAATGATTTTAAATGCTTTAATGGGGGGGGGGAATACAAGTAGAAAACAGCATGTTATTAAATCATCTATATGTATTTTATAACTGTGTTTTCATTCAACAGATTTCACATACTACAAAATGTGATGCATGAAATGGTTTTCTAACTTTAAAATACTTTGTTATCAAATGTATTACTTTTGAAATGTTTATCAAAATGACATCAAGTCGCTTTTATATTTGTTCAAAACCCTTAGATGTCTTATAAAACCATTTTACATTCTTGAACTAAACTATGCATATACACTTATATTCTTATATATGTATTGATGTTATAGTTTACAGCTTTCATTTAGTTTCTCACACCCTTGATTAGTAAGAGTGTATAAACCTACTTGAACAACCAATTACCTTTCAGTAAATTGTCATAGGGATAATTTGAAGATATCAAACATTATTCCTATTACAAGGAATCACACAAGAGTCAGTTCATTCATGAGTCTATACCAGTACATTACCTGATACATGAGTACATTTACATATGATTACATGATACATGAGTACGTTTACATATGCTTACATGATACATGAATACGCTTACATGAACACATTACATGAGTAGCTTGACGTAGATACATTTACCTGTGTATATTAACATGAATACTTGTATCTCGAATTGCGAGGATGATTTATTAGTACCTTCTGTGTAAATCTTCCTGCTTATCCCTAGTACCTCGGGATATCTAGACGGGACTAACCATTCCGGAACCCATATGTTAGCAACAGTGGGTGATGAACATCTACGGATGTCTAAGGTTATCACTTATAATAGATAGATTGATATCGGAACTAACCATTCCTCCATTCTGCTGTTGCAACAGAGGATGAGATGAAAATCTTCGGATGATCATTAGGTTACCACTTATATTAGGAGTCGGCTACGGGAAGAACCCTTCCTCCAACCTGCTGCTGCTACAGAGGACAATTGGACCATCTTCGGAGGTTCATTAGGTTATATATGTCGTGTTAGCCCCAGTACCTCGGGATGACATTTACATACGTCGTGTTATCCCTAGTACCTCGGGATTACACTTACTTTAGTATATTTTCCTATTTACTTTATTTTGTGATATATTCACATAAACGATGAGTTAGACTAATTACTGTTCGTAGTAGTCGAAAATAAGGAAAAACTATCATTTTACTTACAAAACATTCAGGTCTTGGTAGAAGACTACATTATCATAACAAAACATTCGGGTCTTGGTAGAAGACTACATTATCATAATAAAACATTCGGGTCTTGGTAGAAGACTACATTGTCATAACAAAACATTCGGGTCTTGGTAGAAGACTACATCTCAAACTAATAGAAAATAAGGGATTTTTAGGGCTTTTCATACTTACATCAACATTTTCATTTAAAGGTTTACATGACTTTTAAAACAGCTTTTAGTAAGCAATACAATGACACTTAAATACTTATGAATTCACCAGCTTTAAAGCTGATACTCTCTTTCAAAATAACTTGTATTCTCAGGTCGTCAGTAGACAGGTACGGTGGCCAGGTTTTGAGAAGAAGGAGCAGACAAGTCTCGTCTTTTATTTTGATCGTATATTTTTGGTGTCTTATTACAATGAAAGAACACACATGTATTAAAACTTTACTTATAATGCAATGGATGATGTTGTTGCTTCTTTACTATTTTACACTGTTGTGATACTGTACATGACGTCCTCCACCCTGGAACGTTTCCGCCGTTCGTGGTTTTGTGATACCTTTTATGGCTTTTGAGCCAAAGACCCCATGCATGTGCACCAAGTTTGGAACTTTACATATAAAATGGACATTAGGAGGCCAGATCTATGGTTTTAGTGTGTTAAGACCCATTTAAATCGACTGCATTGTAATGGCCAAGGATGGACTCGTCGGGTTGTTCTTGGTACTCAGCGAGTCGAGGCGTAATGACCACCAAATCCATTCTGCGAATGGACCAATTGTTATGGAGGAAAGTCTTGTAGATGTTTAGACGCAAAAAAGGACCTGAGAATCATGGGACTCGACGAGTGTATGAACAGACTCGGCGAGTCCAAGGCAATCTCCCAACCTTTGAAGATGGACTCGACGAGTTGTTCTACAACTTGGCGAGTCATAGTCTGGACATGTTCTTATGAGGGAGATGAACTCGTCGAGTTGAAGGAAAAACTCGGCGAGTTCTCGCTAGACTCGACGAGTGGTGTCGAGGTTGTATCGGATTAGTGGAGAATGCACTCGGCGAGTTGGCGGGCCAACTCAACGAGTCTGGTCAACTGGATGTTGACTTTGACTAAGGTTGACTTTGACTGGTTAAGGCATTGACCCTGGTTAGGGTTGCATGTTATGTTTGATGACTTGAGAATTTCCGTGTAGGGATTGAGGAGTCGGGGAGAGTTGATCTTCGCGCAGAGGACGGTTCAGACACTACACGACATCCAGGTGAGTTACCTTCCAGTAGGGGTGGGTCTAAGGCCACAATGCCGACCCACCAACAGGGGTATTGAGTAGATAATTGTCTTTGTGATAATTATCTTGGTTTGGATATGTGAATTTGGTCATGAGATATGTCTGCGTGATATGATATATGTGTCAGTGGTAGTGACAGGGAATAGTCTTTCCCTGGCATAGGTCGTTAGGACCAAGGGGTAGGTCAGTACCCAATATGTCTGACTGTATGTTTATATCTTGCTACTATGTGACAACCCGAAATTTCCATTTTTGTACGAACATTAACTATTCAATAGAAGCTAGTCCAGTTTCAATGAATTTCAGACTTTTCCGAATAAGATTGTGTACATTAGGGTTTACGTTTAAGGAGATATCAGGAGAGTGGATGCTCATGGGTTTGTGAAACTTGAGCATTTCAAAACTTCATAATGTTAGAGTCCAATTCCGGAATAAAAATATTTTCTGCCAAAAATATTTCAGGACTATAAATAGATTTCTGAACTAAATTCATTCATTATTCACATTTCCAACTAGAGAAAAGCCATTTTCTCTCTCACGGATCTTCGGGTTTTCATCCCAAATCGTGAGTACACTTCTCTAGTTGTGTTATAATGCTTGTTTTATGCTTATTAACATAGATTGTATGTCAAATATATGTGATTCGGGAGTTTACCGCCCAAGAACGTTCTTGGGGAGTAAAGTCCAAAATGAAGCTTAAAGGCCATCTAATCCCATTTCCTTGTTAGGTAACTATTTTAGGATAATATGTATGATCATTTGAGACTAGAAAACAATCAAGAACACCTAGCTTTAGGTGTTTACGGCCCAAGAGCTTCTTGGACCGTAAACACCAAATTCAAGGGCTTAAATGTGCCCTAATCACTCCTAAAGGCTTTAGACTTTAGCCCTCAATTACTTCTAGCTAATTTGGGGACTTTAACACATCAAAAACACCCCTTAAAGGTAGTTTATGTCCAAGGAATACTCTTGGTCCGTAAACACCAAATAAGGGCACCAAAGTGTGCCTAGGGTCCTCCATAGCCTAAATCAAATGCCTAGAAAGTATTCTACTTGTGTTTGGGACTTGAAAGAATTAAAACATCCATCCCATGAGAGTTTACGGCCGTAAAATCTAAGGGATATGGTCTTTTGGCCGTAAACTCCTCAAAGGAGTATTATCTATGCCCTAAACTACCCAAAGGATTAAACCACCAAGCTAGGCTTATTCTAGAAATCATTTAGCACTTTAAAACACCAATTACCACCAAGATTGGAGTTCACGGCCGTAAACTCAAGGGTTTACGACCTTAAACTCCTTGTGTGGGGTTTATTGGGTAGCAAACTCTTATATAAAGCCCTTTGGTACATTAAACCCCTTTAGCCTTGTCCCATAACAACCTAGAAGCAACCCTTAGGACCTTTAACACTTATACAAAGTGTTTACATGTTCCTAATTGTCCCAACTTATTTCATTAAGTTATTATTTGGCTAATTAGTTATATAAATGCTCATTATATGATAACTAGGCTCGTGCGTGTGAACAAGTCTCCGTTTGCCACCTAACACGGTATCCGACACTACAATCCAACCCACTCACCACAAGTGAGTTCATACCCCTTTAATTAACCTTTGAAATACTTTTAAATTTTTAAATACTTTATGGGGGGATACAAGTTAAATGCTTATAGTTATTGCATCAATCACATGTGATTACATTAATCACATGTGATTAATAACTAGAAAACCAATGATTTTATCACTGTTCAAACTGTTTATCAAACTGTTTTACTTCAAAATGTTTTACAAACTCTTTTACTTATCAAATGCTTTTATTAAAGTTTTTTTTTACTTCTTATAAATTGCATGCCCATCTATGTATAGATATTTAAGTAATGTTTAAAGGGCTTAGGAAGGCCATCCGCCCTATTTCCTTTTTCTCGATTTGGATGTGGTCTAGTGGGATTTCGGGTAACCATCCGAAGGTCGTTTCAATATTAATTATATATCAAATGTGCATATATAGACATAAAAGTACTCCTTTATTCATACTTATCAGTACATCATCAGTAAGTTACCATTTGGGTAACACAGGATCATACTACTATAATTTCTAGATCAATGAGTCTGTTCATTTATGAGTCTATACATTACATTACTATGAGAACATATACATTACATTATTATGAGAACATATACATTACATTACTATGAGAACATATACATTACATTACTATGAGAACATATACAACTATACTAGAAAGAGAACATATACAACTATACTAGGAGGAGAACATATACAACTATACTAGAACGAGAAACATTACATTACATATACAAGAATACGATAACAATTGTGATCCACTGTATCGGAGCATGCCTTAAATGTCATGGCCCGAGTTGTAGCCAGAATTCTCTTGGAGGGAGAGCGTGAGTTTGCGTATAGATCTATACTGGATTGACTATCCGACACCTTGTTGCTAGCTACAGCCAGACCTGTAGGTCTGCGGGTGCCAAACGTCATTCCGTTATTACGACCATTCGTATGTCGTTGTTACCAGTCGATAGTATGGTGCAATTTATCACATTATACCTTAATATAAATCCGGTTTAAGGTAGTTAGTACAACAGTAGTTCCTATAATACAACACTACAGTACTACAATGATTTACCCATTACATATTTTTAGTGATTATTTCACTTAAACATTAATGGACAAACTATATTTTGTTAAATGATAGTTACACTTGGGAAATTACACACTTTTACAACAAACGAGCATACAAAACAGTTAAGCCTTGGTAGAAGACTACTTTAATAGAAAATATAGGTTTTTCTGAGAGATTCAAACTTTTACAAACACTTACAAACATTTACTTACCTTTTACAAACATACACTTGAGACATGTTCAAACGTTTTTGGTAATACACACCGACACTAAAATACTTATGAACTCACCAGCTTAATGCTGATAAACTCTTTCAAAATAACTTGTATTCTCAGGTCATCAGTATATAGGTACCGAGGCCAGCTTTTGAGAAGATGGAGCGCATTCAAGACTCTTCTTATTATTTTGATTTACATTATATTTTTGGTGTCTAAAACTGTACAGAACACGCTTATATTAAAATTATATATTTAATGTAATGGATGATGTTGTTTGCTTATTTACATTTACTGTGTTGTGATACTATACATGACATCCTCCGCCCCAGAACGTTTCCGTCGTTCTTGGTTTTGGGGTGTGACATATTGTATGCTAGTGGTAGGGGTGAAATAGTCTCCAGTTACCAGTTGAAAGATATCGATGGCGGTTACCGGTTGAAAGATACCGATGGTAGTAACCGGTTGAAAGACACTGATGGCGGTTACCGGTTGAAAGATACCGATGATAGATACCGATTGAAAGATACCGATGGCAGTTACCGGTTGAAAGATACCGACGATATTATATCGTACGCGGTATGATGGGGGAACTCGCTAAGCTTTGTGCGTACAGTTTTTGGTTTGGTTTCAGGTACCTCTTCATCGAAGGGGAAGGAGCCGACGGTGTAGAAGCACATCACACTCACGCACACACATGGTTTCTGCATTGTGTTTCTGGGATTGTACTATGATTTTATTACTTTTAATGATATGGTTTTCAAACACGTTGTTATGACTTTTATAAATTGATATGACATTGGCAATGTTTGTTAAACTATGTTATGAATTACTTAATTAAAAAAATGAAATTTTTAGCCTTGATTTTTGGGATGTTACACCCTTTGTAGGAAAGTGGACTAGTTCCAATTTTACAATCCTAGCTCGGGTTCTTAGATGTTTCCATGCTACCTCCAGTTTAAAAGTCAACTTCTGTAACGTCCCAAAATTTAAGACTAGAAATTTCTTTTAATAAAACATTACTTTAAGCAAATTCATCATTTCAAAACATAATCAGAGTATTAGCTTCCAAAATACATGATCATTATCAGAGTAAACATTCCCAGGCTGTCTAATCTATGGTGTGTGCCATGCGATCACCCCGAGCTCTTCCCTCCGCTACCGGAAGTACCTGAAACCAAAACTGAAAACCATAAGCACGAAGCTTAGTGAGTTCCCCACCCTACCACATACCATGCATAAACCCATACTGCACATACTGGGCCACGCCCGCTATCCTGGGCCTCGCCCCTACCTCGGGCCTCGTCCGCTACCTCGGGCCTCGACCGCTACAACGACCCCGCCGCTCCAGGCCCCGCCTGGCTTCGAGCCCCGCTCGGATACAGATCTGTTTCACTTATGCCTTTCCTGTCACAGGGCCTCGCCCGCTAACATATAATAGCACATAAACATATCACATCACATAAGCTAAACACATACTAACGAATCTTGTCCTAAGGCCTCGCCTGGGCCTCGTCCTTGTCATGCTACTGATGAGTCATGGAACCCCATCCATACTCCTGCTGATTGTGAGATACGGGCCCAACCCACACTCACTATTTTCCTAACTCGGGCCTCGCCCCTGATCTGCTACTAATGAGATGTGGAACACCATCCACACTCTGCTATTGGTGAGTTACGGGACCTCGCCCACACTCACCCCCTACCAGGCACATACAAGTATCACATAGACAACAAGTATAAACTATTACATAAACCATTCCTTGGGCACCCGCCCGTTATCATTAGTCCTCGACCTGAATATCATACTAGCATATTGTGCCTAGGGCTAACCCCCGGGTCTTCTACTCATAACTACATGGGCCGACATTGTGGCCGTAGACCCATTCACACAAAGGGAAACTCACCTGCACTGGCTGAACTAGCTGATGAACTCACTAGTTGCTGCCCAACAACTCTCTGAACTCCTTCTCCACTCGCTCCCCGAGCTTCCAATATCAAAGCAACATTGAGTCTAAATGACCCCCGAAAGACAACCAAGTCAACTATGGTCAAAGTCAACCTTCCAGGTCAACCCTACTCGCCGAGTCACCCTATTGACTCGCCGAGTTCATATGTTCAGAGTCCTTCTATTCGCGACTCGACTCGTCGAGTCAGTCCATGACTCGCCGAGTCTACCGATTTCCGAGTCCTGACCTGTCCAACTCACCGAGTCTCCATTCGACTCACTGATTCGAGTCTCAACTCGAAGGGTTTGGGGTTTCACGACCTGACTCGCCGAGTCCAAGAACAGACTCGCCGAGTCCAAGACAACCTTCAACAGACTCGCCGATTTGTTCATCCAACTCGCCGAGTTCCTGCCCAACTTCATCTGACTCGACGAGTTGTTCATCCCACTCGTCGAGTTCCTCCAAATCTTCATGCTACTCGCCGAGTCCATTCAGATCTCCATACATGCAGAGGACTTTTAAGTCATGCATGGACTCCAAACTGTAGATCTACCCTTCCTAAGCCTATTCCTCACGTAAAGTTGCAAACTTTACGTGTAGAGAAGGAGATCTAGGCAAAATACACCATACACTAGGGTTTAAGGCAAAGAGGCTCCATAATCAACTCAAGGGCAGATACTTTATGCTTCTCAAGACCATAATATGCTTAGATTTGAAGTAGCAACTTCAGATCTGGCTTCTAACTCAAAAGGGGTAGCTAATCATGGCTACAAGCCCCCAAAACTCACAACCATAATAGATCTAAAGGAGGGAAACGACTTAATACCTTCAAGAACTCAGAAAGTTTCCCCAAATCTTCAGATCTAAGGCCAATCCTTGAAGCTTCAATGATTCCCCTTCTTCTTCTTCCTTCAAATCACTCAAGGGTGGCTTGGAAGCTTGAATGTGCAACAATGGGGCTTAGGGTTCGATGTTCTGGGTGAAAGAGGCAGTAAAGGAACCCTAGGGGAGAGAATGAGACGTTTAAATAGGCTCCAAGTCCCGAATTTAGGGTTTTCCTTGCACATACCAGACTCGTCGAGTCCCCTTGGCCGACTCGCGGAGTCGGTCACTTACTCCTCGACCTGGATCCCGCTCGGACGCGCCGAGTTCCTCCTTGGACTCACCGAGTCTCCCCTTAAAGTTAGGGTTTTCTTTCCTTTCTTGGCCTTCAAAACTTTGGGTGTTACAACTTCCACAAGTCAAAGGTTTATGGGATCGGTGTTTCCAATAATGAGGTCGCTAGTTGCTTGTATTCTTGGGTGTGATGTCGCTTTTATTACGTTTAAATATTTGGGACTACCGGTTGGTGCCAATATGTCGCTTAGGCGGAATTGGAAGTCGGTAATTGAGCGAGTTCAGAAGAGGTTGTCCGTTTGGAAGGCTAACACACTTTTGTTTAGAGGTCGGTTAACGTTAACAAAAGTGATGCTCGATAGTCCTCCTATTTTGTACTTCTCCTTATTAAAGTCCCCCTAAATTTGTTTTAGACTCCTTAGAAAAGCTTAGAAGAAGGTTTCTTTGGGGAGGTAGTGAAGAAAAATGCAAATTATGTTGAATTGCTTGGGATGGTATCCTTGGTACTAAAGACTCTTGAGACCTCAGTGTTAGCTATTTGTTTGCAATGAATCGATCCATTCTCGTTAAATGGTTGTGGATCTATAAGGCCCAACCTTCTGCCCTTTGGAGACGTGTCGTTTGTGGCACTCATAACATGTTCAGGAATTCGTTGGGTAAGAAGACTCTTTCAGGAGAGTCTGGTATGACATAGTGAAGATTATCCCTGAATTTGAGGTTTTAGGTAATCCTTTCCTTCCATTTTTGGTTTTCGTATTGGTTCTGGATCCAATATTTTGTTCTGGTATAACAATCGGTCTGGAGATGGGTCTATGGCATCGAGATTTCCTCTTTTATTTGGGTTAGGTAAAAGGGAAACTTGTTTCATCTCCAAGAGTTTGTAGCACAACAATCCTACAGGGGATTGGAAGAAGGTAACCATGGCCTCCCGGAGAGTGTGGAGCTAAATACCCTTAATGGGCTCGTTTCTTCGGTTCATTTCTCAAACGTCACCAACTCTTGGATCTCAAAATTGTCCTCCTATGGGCTCTTCTACGTGCATGACCTTAGAGCCCTTATTAACTCAAAGGTGACTCGTCTGGTGAGCAACCCTATTGTTTGGTTATATTTGGTGTCTTCTAAAGTTGTTTGCTTTATGTAGCGCACTTGTTTAGACCGTATTCCCTCCACAGTGGCTCTTACGAGGAGAAAAGTCAAGATCTCAAGCACTTCCTGACTTCCTGTCATATGTGTGACGTAGGGGTCGACGAGACAAATCACATTTTGGTGGAATGCTCTTTCATGATGGATAGTTTGAGATGGATTTTCAACTGGTTTAATATCTCACTTCAACATTTTAATTCGGTTTCAATTTGCTGCTTAATGGGGTCGGTGCCTAAAAAAACTCAAAATTCTTCTTTATGGCCTTTTGTGGTCTGCTTGGAAAGCTAGAAACGATAAATTTTTCAGTAAGGTACGGATGTCATCAATGAAATTGGCGGATAACATACACACTAAAGTGTTTAGTTGGGTTAAATATAGGGATAATTACAATGATTATAAGTAGGTCAATTGGTGTTGTAATCCCTTTTAACATTTTGTCATTTTGTTTGTTCTTTTTGTTGTCCGGCTTTGTCTTTTTAAAAGGAGTGGCTAATATATCTATGTTGGTTCCAAAAAAAATTTAAAAAGAATGGCTAATACATCTATGCCGGTTCCAAAAAAGAATTAAATGGAGCGGCTAATATATCTATGCCGGTTCCAAAAAAGAATTAAATGGAGTGGGTAATATAAAGAAGGTGTGAGGAGATATTTAGGGATGAAAAGTCAAATGAAGCCAATAGGGAGTCTCTCGCTCCGAAGGTGAGGGAGTAGTAAGAACAAGTTGTAAGAATGTTGACGACTGTTTTTTTTTGTCTTGTTGGATTCTCACTTGAAAAACAGTAAAGACGATCCAAAAAATGTTTAATTCTCAAAATCTTAACATTTCAATATAACAGACTATTTTCTTTTCCTTTTTTGTAACCAGGTTAAACAACCACCAATACCACATATCTTATTAATTATTTTCCTTTGGTTAAATTCAATAATTTACTTCCTATTTTAACAAATTCTATCATATGTTATCTTTTCAATACAACATTCCAAACAAAAAAATTATCAGGTAGCAGAATGGGATGGCCTAGCAAACATGGTGTTCATCTTCAAAGGATCTCAATTCTGTGTTGTTTCATTTCTAGCTAAATTTTTAAAACTTCAACACATTTAACCAGTTTATCAACAAAATATGACTCAACTCAATATTTCATAATAGAAATAAATATTTTTTCCTTTTTCTTTTTAGATCTTCATTATTAATATTTATTAATGAAATTTCCAACTAAGCCACCCAAGAAATAGTTAAATCAATCAATTTTTACATTCATAGGATTAAATTGCCCTAAAAAACCTTTTAGCCCTAAAGAAACATGCATCAAAACTACAAAGTAAGGATGCAAAAGAAACAACATGCTCATGTTAACATTAAAGATCCAAGCTGCCATTCCATTTCCTGTGCAAGGTTCCAAGCTTGAGACTTGATTGTTTCAGTGGATAAAGAAAACAAAAAAGGATAAAATAAAGGAAAAATCTATATACCAGAATTAACCAGAAACAAGTTTTACAACAATGCAAAGGGAGTTGAGGATCATAAGAAGTACTCTTAAATACTGAGTTGCATAAATGAGACCAATGATTTGCCCTTTGAGTGAATTCCTTTTAACCCCTGAGTACTCCTGGAAGCTCCAACCTCTTGGTGCAAGAAAACGATCTTCATTTAGTATTGCTAGTGCATTCGCAATTAGCAGACAACCTTCTAACAGAGTCCACAAACCCATCTCCTAAATTGTCCTTTGATAACTTGATTTAGTTCTCTGAAGATCTTGTAAAAGAAATGAAGCATATACCCTGTTAGTTGTTTTCCTAAGAAATTTCTAAACAGACAGGAAAAGACAATTCTAGCTACAAGCCATTTAACAGCATCACGTCAAAATGGGCCAGGTCGGATCTGAAATTGGGTTATCTTTCACCGATTATTTAGATATGATTATCTTATACTGGTTGTACAAAAGGGATTCCTCATGGATTTGTAGAGAAGTAGTTAAAAATCATGAGAAAACATATCGATAGGATCATACACTAACCAACGTGGAAGTACTAGACGTATTGAATCGGTGAAATTTAACCAATAAATGGCAATTGCAAATCCAGAAATCGAAATTTGTGGCAAGAAAATTGACATGTATGAAATTAATAAAATTGAAACGGTGGAAGTGAAATCTTACCTCCGATCAGGATCGTTGAACGACGACGAGTGATCGATTAAAAGGTACCTTGAAGACCTAGGGTTTTCGAAACGAGCTCGAGTTGGCTTCAAAGAATAAAAATGAAGGAGGAGCTTGTGTGCGTGTTATGAAAAAGGGCAATTTACGGAGCTGTTTGGAGGCGGTTATTGAATAAATTCATTTTTAAAATCACAAAATTAACTGACCGATAAATACTAAATGGCATTTGACCTATTCGAGTGTTTTAAAAGATTGAAGGTTCAAGAATTATGAATATTATTATTTGAAAAATGTATGTTCTAAAATCTCCATTCCTAATAATTGCCTCCCCTAAATGACATGTGGCAGTCTTCTAAGCCTTTTCTTTGCCACTTGGCGTTTTCTCCTAAACTCTTATTTCATATTCCCGCTCAAATTTGATGATGACTTTCCAACTAAGAAAGCTATAAATCAGGAATAATAATTGGAAATTCCTTAAAATCAGCACTCATTATTTTGGATTGGATTTAATTTAATATAACTCAATCCCCTTTGCACCTTAAATCTTTGCAAATCACCGCCTCCCAATATCATTCGATTATGTTCCTTCTTCTTAAGCTAAACCAGACTCTCTCTCTCTCTCTCTCTCTCTCTCTCTCTCTCTCTCTCTCTCTCTCTCTCTCAAAACTATTTGATCTCCTCTGCCTAATTCCACTGTCACCGCCCATATCTCTGTGTTTTTTTTTTTGGAGACAACCAACATACCACCGCACCTCCAAGATTACCTCACTGTGACCATTAGTTTTCTCCCTCCATCCCTCTCTCTCTCTCTCTCTCTCTCTCTCTCTCTCTCTCTCTATATATATATATATATATATATATATATATATATATATATATATATATATAAACTACCAGCACTCTTTCTATCGCCGGAATCTGGCGACAAGGTAAAATTTCGTTTTGGTATTTGATTTTTCATCATATTTTTTTATTCAAAGGTTCGACTGTGATGTTTTCTCATTTCATAGGTTCAAATATCATTTATTTTGATATCAGAGGTTCTGATTTTCAACAACACTGTAGATCATTCTTACATTTTTGTACATAAAGCATTATATATTTCTTTAACTGAACAAGAGTTTACACTGCTTTTGATTTTTGCCTCAATGAGGCAGCAACTCCATTTGGTTTTTGCATAGCTTTGAAGATTCATTTCAGTAAGGTAATTATTTTTTATTTTTCGGTTGTGTGCTATTCATTTGTTTATATCATCTTGGAGTGTTGTTCAGTTTCAAATTCATTCTTCTTCTATAATTAAAGATTAGTTTTTTTTTGTTACATTTGCTTCATTCCATTCCATTCTTCCTTGATTTCATCATACAGACACTGTCCACAAAATTGCTAAATGCATATAATAGTCAAAAGATTGTATAATCTTTTGAGCACGGTTAGATGGTACATATGTGGGGTATGTGGCAGGGGTATAACAATCATTTTGATTGGTTAGCCCTTAAAACTGATAACACAATATGTGACTACTTATTTGTAAGTTTTCTGAAAAAAATTCTGATGTGTATGTTTATTGTGTCTGTGAAAAAAAATTCTATTTTTGCGACTCTGCATTCATAATTTTTTTGGAAAAAAAAAATTATGATGTATATGTGTATTGTGTCTGTGTATGTCTGTACCCTATTTGTAATTTTTCTAAAAAAACTTATAGCAATTTACTTTCAAAGCACATTGCTATAATTTGTGTGTTTGTGTTAGTGTATGTATGCACTATATATGTACTTATTGTATGGAAAAAATGGAATAATTAAGTAATAAACTTGCAAAAACAGTATAATACCCTGAATTTATAGAATATATATTAAAAAAATCAACAAATCTTGAATCGTTTGAGAATAAGAGTGCAATTACAAGTCCAAGATGTGCTTTTTTTTTAACTATAATATGCGCCTACATATTACTTGCATTCAAAATATGAATATATCCTTAAATTGTACCACTGGCAACAAATTTGTTAAGGAAAATTGATGTTTATGTCATGATTTATAAACCAACTACTTCTTATTTTTTCCCTCATGATCCTTTTAATGCCATGTATTATATTATCCTCGTATTTTCTTCCCGCATGCTCTTTTTCCAACCGAATTACCATTATACCCTCCTCATTGTTTCGAATTCAAACAATATTTTACAATCACATAAAATCAACTATGATATTACAATCGCCAACTGTTATACCCCCTCTTAATTGCTTCCCGGATGTTGCATTTCCATCAAAATTACCATTCTACCCTCCTGATGTGTATCGAATTCAAAAAAGATTTTACAATCCCTGAAAATCAGCCATTAAATTAATATAAAATGATTTTCCGATGCATCTAAATCATCCATGATATTCGAAATGCCATTTAAACATGTTTGTTAATGCTGATATATTAGGAAACCTTTATTCGAATAATTATTCAAAAAATGCAAGTACTCATTGTTCATCTTAATCAACATACGATTCCTATTTTGTTGGAATAAATCCCCACTAATTTTGTTTGATTTATTTTCATATTTTTTGAAATTATAAATATTATCCTCATACTAGAGTTCAAGGTTCTAACCTCCCACTGAAAATCTATTTCAACTTTATTATTTATTTTAGTTTTGATAAATTTTAATTTAGTAACACATTCTGCTTTGAAAGATCAATCATATTCTGCAGTGCATTACCTATGAAAATACCACTTGCATTTGGCTCTTTATATAGAGCCTTGTGTTTTATAACTTCAAATTTTAGGTGTTAAATTTTAACATATTTTTATCATTTCTTTAAATAGAGGAAATAGCAATGCAATTTCATTATTTGTACATCATAATGTTCTACTTTTATTTATATGTATTATAATATCATAGTTTGAAAGTATTACTCAACTATAGCATTGTACTTTCATTTTTTATGCCCAATAGCAATGAAGACTACATTGTATTTCCATGATATTGATATAATTCGGTAGACTTTTATAAATAAGATGCAAATGAAATAAATAGTCTTACAAAAGGCCATGACAGAACCAAAAGTAGGCAAAAAAGAAGCTTGGGGAGCCAAGACACAACTTACTATTCTTAGTTTTGTCTATGATTAATTGCTCCAAGGTAGGATGCTTTGAGCCATTGCTACTATTTTCGTCACCCATCTTTTTGATTGAATGGTTTATAACATTTTATTTACTTTGGTTTGATGTAATTCCATTTTAATGTGTTGAATTTTTTTATGATTTTGCATCAGGTTGTTGAAGCAATCACATATTACAAAAACGCCCTTGCACTCTCAACAATAAGCTTAAGTACCTAATCATTAATTTTACAAAGCTCGGTTAAAAATATTCTTAATTTGCCTTCATGTTTTTTGATGATTATTGCCTTGCATTTTGGTCATTCTCAAAGAAAGTTTTGCATTTGGGAATTGTTAAATTGGCATTTGATGAGTATTGTTTGCATCTAAAAAAAGATCAAACAGTATTTGGAATTTTATCTCAAGTTTAAAAGACAAATTATACTTTTTTGTTAAGAAATAAGAAATTGTAAGCTTGACATTAGTTTTGGAAATTTTGCTTGCTCATGAAAAGTTACATACATGATAGGTAGTGAATGTAATGTGTGTATGTCAAGTGATCTTAGATGGTTATCCGATTTTTTCTAAAAAGTTTGGTCGATATGTGGAATCAAATTTACATTTTGGACAAAATTTGTCACAAACTCTTCAAATGTGTTATACAAAATTACAAACTGTTCCAACCTGTTATACAAAATCTATTTTAATTTTTTATTAATAAATACATTTAACTAAGTATTGCATATATTTTTAATATTGTTGTCATTGTTTTAAGGGAAATTAGGTTTTTATTATTGTTTATGTGTAGTTGTGTCATGTGTGCTCTATTATTGTTTTAATGGAAATTATGTTGCTGTTAAAATATATTGTTATTATTATTTTCGATTGTAACAAGCTGCATTTTTTGACTGGTTTTATATGTAAAAAACAACATTTTTTTAATGTTTTTATTGATATTCTAAATCGACATATTTATCTTTGTTTTATATTTACATAGTCAATGGTTGCCCAAAACGTTACTTTGATACTAGCCCTTTATATGTATATAATTTTTTTTCTTAACCGTGGTTTCCACGGGTTATAACCTAGTAAACTAATCAAATACATCTTTAATATTTTATTTAAATGAGTTTAATTATGAGTTATTTATAAAAATAGCTATATTTTAAAAGATATATATCTTGATATGATCCTATTTATAAAGTGCAAAATGACCGTTAAATCCATAAGAGAAACTCTCATCTTGTGAATTTTCTTTTTCTATAAAATAAACTAAGCATATGCAGCGATATAGTCTTTTGCAAGACTTTATTGATTTCACATTCTAATGCAGTTATTATAACATCATAAGCACTTTCGATATACAACCACATACTTCATTTGATACTCACAAGATATTAAACTTACCTTCTTCGTCATGGTGAACTAACCTCTATTTAATTTGCAATGAATGTTGTATTTGTCTCGTTAATATTAAGGAAATATGGTTGGTACATTTCAAAAGCTGGGAAAATAGGAAATCTACTGATGAGGTTATAAGTAGACGTTTTATCTTTTCCTTGTTCATATGTCTTCATCAAGTGATGATTCAACTACGTCAACAGTACCTACTTGATCAACATGCTTCACATACCCGAATAATCGACTACATTGATTGTTCTGATTATTCGAGAAATGGCTATTAGGGGGTATTGGAAAACATTTATTGTCGACTACATTGATTGTTCTGATTGTTCGAGAAATGGCTTTTAGGGGGTATTGGAAAACATTTATTGCCGCAAACTTATATGTTGACAGCCATATTACTTATATGGTTATATGAATCCCAGTTGTTCATATTGTTCTAGCAATGAACAATGTGGCTCAACCTTTTATGTTTGACCATCTGTTCTTATTGTCAAACCGCTAGCTCTTGTTGTCGGCCCACATGTTACCATTGTAAGCTTTAATATTGTAATTATTATAACAATATACTCATTTATATTATCAAAATATATTTTTTAGTACGTGAACAATTCTCGATTCGCGGTTAGCATAAATTTAGGTGAGGTTGTTGTTTTTAGCTCAATGGACAAAGGCTTGATAAATAAAGACTTGTTATATCAGTTTTCTTTATATCAAGTCTCTACTCTCAATCTACCACTCCATCATTTTGTGTCTAGTACTCTAGTCTTAAACACACAAATAACTCATGTCTTATTTCGTATGGGCAAAGCCCTAGTTATAGGCCCTTAAAGAGCCGGTTACAATTATTATTGCAATCGTATGATTGCAATACGACAAACCTAATTTGCATTTTAGACCCCTAGACCATTACGGGTCTTACACACTTTACTAACTTTATGTCACATCACATTGTTACGAATATAATTCGTAACCTACCGACACTTTTTAATAATTACAAATCTACCGCCACTTTATTACATTACAAATAATTACAATTCCTTCCACACAGAAATGACACATGTCTTCAATAATCACTTTCGTCAATCCTCCCACCATCGAAAGGACACGTGTCTTTAATAATGTCTTCAATAATGTCTTTGTTTGTCATGGCTTACGTCAATCCTCCCACCACCAAAAGGACAAATATTTGCTTCATGATTGCTTCCATTCTTTCGTTGCTATCTGAATGTTTACGCCTTTTGGGCACCTGAATGATACGTAGACTTGATCTTGATGATGAATTGCTTTAATTATATGTATGGTTTTGGATAGAGGACTCTGCTATTCAGAAATAGAAATCTATTTCAACAAAGAATAACATTAAGACTTAACTCAAGTCTTAAACACACAAATAACTCATGTTTTATTTCGTATGGGCAAAGCCCTTTTTATATGCCCTTAAAGAGTCGGTTACAATTATTATTGCACTTGTATGATTGCAATACGACAAACCTAATTTACATTTTAAACCCTTGGACTATCACGGGTCTTACATACTTTACTAACTTTATGTCACATCACATTGTTAGGAATATAATTTGTAACCTGCTGACACCTTTTAATAATTACAAATCTACCGAAACTTTATTACAAATAATTACAATTCCTTCCACACGGAAAGGACATGTGTCTTCAATAATGTCTTCAAAAATTTTCTATTACAAAATAATGATACCATATTGTTGCTCTTACGATTTTTTCTATTACAAAATAACGATACCATATTTTTGCTCTAACGATACCAACTAATGAAAATTAGGAAGGATAAGATGGTTATACCTGAATAATACGAATGGATGATCTTGATGATGATCTTGTTTTGATTATATGGATGGTTTTGGATAGAGGACTATGCTCTTCAGAAATAGAAATCTATTTCAGCAGAGAAGAACATTGAGAGTTAACTCAAGTCTTAAACACACAAATAACTTCTGCTTTATTTCGTATGGGCAAAGCCCTATTTATAGGCCCTTAAAGAGTCAGTTACAACTGTTATTGCAACTGTAAATTTGTAACATCCCCCTCTGGTCACCCATACCTGGATTGCTCTCGCCCAGGCACGCTTAATTGTAGAGTTCTTAAGGGATTTGATGCCCTCACGACTTTAAAACGCATTGCGACAAGGAAGGTATCCACACCCCTTATAAGGAAATGTTTCGTTCTCCTTCCAAGCCGATGTGGGATCAGGTGCGACCCACCTTCACCCCCCATTATAGGGTTCGACGTCCACGTTGAACGCATCGACCTGTGCCCCAGCTCTTATACCATTTTAACATCCCCCTATGGGGGGGGGGGGTGTTCCCCTGCCTATATGGCAAAATGTGTGGTATCTACTGCGCCACTCCCCACATACAAGGATGATGTCTTGGACTATCTCTAACCAAACTACGAATTTATAGGATTTTATGATGTACGAGCTAAGTTGTTTGTACTTTTAATGTCCATTAACTACATATTACCTATCAAATAGTTAAAAACCAAAAAGAAAAGTATGGGATTAAACTAATATGAAAACCTGAAGAAGTTGTTTGAAATGGAGACTTTTTGTATTAAAATATGTATTTTGTATGTGTTTTATATTAGGTAGGTTATATAGTTCTTTTCTTCTTTAAAGTTATGTATTGTTTGGTTAAAACACGAGGTCCGGAATGAAGAACCCAAATTGAAACATGAAGAACATGTATGAAATGTTAAAAAAAATCATTATAGTTTGAATTTCACCCTATAGTTGTTAACACTATTTGTTTGTCATAGTCACGACAATCCACCTGGTCATCATCATTGAAAAATTTTGAAGTGACATGCTTAAAGGGGAGGCAACACAATATTATTTATAACATTATGTTGAGCTTTAGTTCATGGTTTACAAATTCAAAATGGCACTATAAACATAAACCAATGGGTCAGCATTGGTTTCTTCGACATGCAAATATTGTGAGGAGATTCACCTCAATCTGAAGATGACCGAAATCTCACACACGCAAGTACTACAAAAGCTCCTCACATTAAACATACCAAAAGCAACCCTAAGGGTAAAAGACCATTCCACCCTTTCCAAACTAAAACCAACTAAACATGGCCCAATGCCCAAAAATGGCCCAAGTGCACTTCTGGGAGTAGGCCATGCGTACTCTCTCCTTACGCCCTGTGTACCAAGCTCTCACAAAAAAGGAAAGTAGGGCAATCCCATTACAAGCTGCGTACTCAGAGGTTACGCCCTACGTAAACCCATTGATGCCAAAATATACTTTTAAGCTCTTAATACCTAAAGACTAAATGTCTAACTTACAGATCTTAATCTATAGAAGGTCTTAATTGATAAGGTCATCAACTTTAAGCTTTTGCATAACTTAATGGTGCATAAAATTCAAACCCTAGGTCCAAATTACCCTTTAATGACTTCAAACCCTTGCATGGGTGAAAAGCAACCATCAAGACTGTTAGGCGTGTCAACCCCAACAAATGATAGAGGTACAACAGACTCCAAATACACTGCTTTAATGCACTAAAAAGTAGTACAAGGCAAACAGGGTCGAATCACAAAGACACGGGATAAAAGTTTATACCTATTTGCGCAAGGTACTTTGGTTACAAAGGGTTTTTTTTTGCAAAAGTAAAATAATAAAATAACAATCTACTTTAAAAGCATGCACAAAATGAAATAAACTTGTAAACAATTTGATTGAATGGTTCTAGTTCTAGTTTCAATGTTGTTGCTCAACTTGATTATGACTTGATGTAATTCATGATTGCTATTCTAAATTGGTACTGAAAGATATTAACACGCTCTAATACTTCTCGATTGTCAAATTATCTAACCAAAAACACGCTTTTTGACTAGACCTAGCCTTACTAATTCAACCTAAACACGCTCTTATATTGTATTGAAAAACTGCTTTAAATTTTATACAAGCTTCCCAACAATGTTCATTTCTTCTCATACGCTCGAAAGTGTGAAAACATGTGATATATGTTTTACAATAAGAAAACTTATTGCTTGTTACCAATTATTAACTTAATAGAACGATTATGTGCCCTAAAAGTTAATTAACTACACAAAAATTCAATTCATTAGAGTGGTCAATCAAACACGAATCAAATTCAAGGATTCTAGTTTAAAACAAAACATAATCACTAGAATAGAATCACAAATCATATGCTTCAAGTCAAGCAATCAACATGTTTTGAACACGAACTAGAAACTAGGGTTTCTTAACCACCCATAGCTAACATAAATAAATCAATCAAAAAGAAAGATGGAATTGGAAATGTTTAATGCTTACAAATGGAAATCAAAAGTGATTGAAATGATTAGAAATCTTCAAGAGCTCCCAAAAATCACCCAAAATCGCCAAAAGGTCTCCAAAAACTGTCTCCCTGTAAATGGTGTCGTCCCCTTTATTTTAATAAAGCTCACGTGCTTGCTATAAGGTCATGCGTTTTTAGCATGGTCATGCCTTTTGCCCATGTGTTTTTGGCATGGCCATTTGTCTTGACCATGTGTTTTTGGCATGACTCATGATTTTTGCTAAAAGTCCAATAAGTCTTTATTGTGGTTCCATTTTCAGTATAGCTTCACCACAAGTCATGTTGCTCAAATATAAGATGAGAAAGGACAAACACGACCAGTTTCAGTGTGACATGAACTGTGTTTCAAACGTAGTCCGTTGCTATGATGATAATGCAACAATGACTCATGTTATGTCTTCATGTTTTCTTCCATGGCATGACTGGTACATCTTATTTTCATGCTTCAAAGCTCCATGCTCCATGATCCAAGCTCTATGCTCCATGCTCCATGATGCCTACAAAATAAATCAAAAATAGTAAAGTACCAGACATTCATAATAAAATATGCAATTGCCCAATTGATTAACTAAATGCAACAATTATGAAGTAGAATGCTATGAAATGACGGAAATAAACATGCAAAATAGATGCATAAAATGCACTTATCAAAGACCCCATTTTTATGACTTTAAATCATCATAAATGACAAGATATAACCACCACAAGCTATGGAGTAGTTTTTACTCACAAGAACCAAAAGTATGGGGACCAAAATCATGAAAAACTCTAAGCTAGTTTTGATTTAAGCCATAGAACTATAAAGTTGAAAACTTTATATCTCCAAAAGTTTGCAATCTCATACGTCATCTTATGAAAAGAACAAACCGAAAAGCTATTCTTTGTAAATTTCAATAAACTTTGTATCAAATGTTTGAATAAAAAGTAATTTTATTTTTTGAAAACATGTAACTAATAATGAAGTTGATTATAGGACTGTTGCAAAATCCAAATAACCATTGTAATCGCTTGTGTTAAATTTTATACTTTTGTTTACTTATCGTTGTTCGCCCTTAAATTTTAACATAAAAGATGTTCAAAATAATATATGATAAATATTCAATTATTAAAAAAAAAAAAAAATTAAATTTGAACCAGAATATAAATATAAATAGGTATATAGACAAATAGATTGATTGGTTTGAATCCGAACCCGGACCCGATTTACGCCTCGTGATCCGACATCGATAGTTTACACTATTTCGTCTCAACTCCCACCTTTAAATAACCTAATGCTCCACTGCGCAGCATCATGGTGTTGAGAAAACCCTAACCCTAAACTGCAATTGCTTTTAGTTTCTTATATCTATCGGCCGAATTTATCAGTTTATGGGTTTGTGTTCTTCCCCCTATTACGTCCTTTATACATTCCCAAAAAAAATCTTCTTCTAGCTTGTAGCTTTCTCGAATTTGTCTTATTGTTTTCTGATTAGAGTATTTAGTATTTGGATACATATGATTTACCACTTGTGGGTATGATACATCAAAATAATAAGATTTGGAATAAGTATATCATTATCTGATTAGATTCTTTTAAGTTTCAATAATCGTTACAACCACCATTTGGTATATCGGGAAGTGGGTAAGGTGTTTCTGTTGCTGTGAGATCCACCTTGCTCTTATCCTATCATCCCGAATATTATAACAGAAGTATAATGCTTGTACACCAAGTTGTATGGTTTGCTAGTTTCGCTCTTCTGTAAAATCTGTTCATTGCCTCAATTGGTGGAATGATTGTTTGAATACTGATAATTATATCTATCGTGTGTAGTTGCTTGTTATTGGAATCGGGTAATGGGGTTTATGTTGCTACTTCATATATTGTTGTAGTTTTCAGATTCACCTAGCTCTTATAAAATCTTTCCATATAGTATAAAGACAGAAGTATAATGCTTGTACACCAAAACTGTATGGTTTGCAAGTTTCGCTCTTCCGTCACATTTGTTTTCCAAAATAAAACAAGCACATCCATTGCAATTTTGATTAGTTAGATGTTTCTTATTGAAGATGAACTGTTTTACTGTCATTTTGGTTGTTTGTAGTGATCTTTAGCTTGGTTTACGGGTATGATTTTGTTGTCGATTGCATTTTTTATTCCATTTCTTTATTTCTAATGTTTTAGCATTCAAATGGGAAGTCTGATTATCTGGTTGTAAAACTAGATTGAAAGGTTATTAGAAAAACTTGTTCGTTGCATTTTGTTCTTCATTTTATTGATAATTCTTTTGGTTCAAAGATGGAAGTAATTCTTTTGGGCATCATATTGGATGTGGCAATGTAATGTTTATCTAGAACTGTATTTTTTGTATAATTGCTTAAATTTACGATATGTTCCTTTTTTGAAATATGTTTTTTATTTTGCATAATGTATAATGTTTGTGTTTTATCTGAGTAAATGGTGTATAAGTCGCTAAAACATGTAGATAGTAGTTTGGATCTAAAACATAAAGACCAAAAAAGTTTAATCCAAGTCAAATACATGATCATGTGTTTATCCAGTCTTTTTTTTGACGGGCAAACCTGAGAAAAACTCGATGTATTTACTGTTTAAAAGCCATTATGTTATATGTTATGTTATATATTATTGTCTATTAAAACCATTTTATGTTATGGTCTTGCATTGAAGAGTGCTTTGTGTCTACTTTATAGCATTGTAATTTCATCATAAACCCAATATAGAGATGTTGTGTCAGGCATATGTCCATTACAACAATCTCATTATGGCTTACTGTAAAATTAATTGAAAGAGAATACCAAATGTTCAATAAGCATTGATTAACAAAAATATCGACACATAAAATGGCCTTATTGACATAGTAGCTTCATAACATTAAATGGTTTTATTGGGCCCTTTTTATTTGTAGCATAATGGCTTCATTTAATGTTGGGCCATTTTAAATTTATAACAAAATAGCTTTTTAAGTTTTTATTAGAACCGGCCAATAAGATTATATAAATTGAAACAAAAAGGAACAGGAGGAGAAACAACCACACAAAGAGCCAAAATCTAAAATCAATAAGAACCATTTCGTCCAAGCTAACTCCCTGATTAAGAGAAAGGGCATTAAGATTTGAGACCATTTTGACCGAGCTAACTCCCTTTTTACCCTTGTTTTTCACCCAAAGAAAGGTCATAAACTTGACTTTATTAGTGGTAGTCGGTTTTTTTAATACTCTATCATTGGTTTCCAGATACATCATAACATACCATAGCAAATGGCAACAAAAATCTTCCTTCTTTTTGGGTACAACTCCCACCTAGCAACAAAATCCAATAAATTATTCACCTTGTAAAAATTAGCAGCTTGCACATTACACCAACTCCATATCCCTTTAGTGACCTTTTTTTTTTTTTTTTTTTTTGCATAAGAGCAATCCACAAAAGCATGGTCTGGGCAATGTTTCCAAGTTTACCCCTCTTTTTGATAGTTCCGTTGCGGTAGGGATTCTACCAGATTTCACCCTCCATATGAAACATGAGACTTTGAATGGTATTTCTTTGATCCAGTGGAAATTATAATTAGCAATGGGGGGTCGATAATCACATGTTTTTCTAAGGGCACACATTGTAAATGAGACATCCATGGTTAAACCACATCTCCAAGTGTCTCTTGTGATACCTAGATTACTTGGAAATCAAGAGTTAACGGGGATTCCAATTTTCATGAGATCTTTTCGAATACCTGCAATATTGTTCCATACCCCTGATAAAGACTTCCTTGAGTAGCAATCATCAGGTTTGGATCGGAGATTGTGCAAACAATTGATGACAACAACCCATAAACGACACGGATCAGGTTTAAGCTTCCACCACCATTTCATTATGAGGGATATATTAAGAGCTTTTATTGTGCCTATGCCCAAGCCACTTGATTCCTTGGAAGCAGTCATCTTATTGTTAGGTCATAAATTGTGGTTTATACTTTGCTTTTCATAAGCTATTAAAGTTCTCGGTCTAGGACCGAAAACACCATGTTTTGGTGTTGTTTGGACCGAAATCACAAGTGATTTCGGTTAGGCTTAATATTGTCTTGTTTGGGTTTGGGTTCAGCTTTGGTTATTAGGTCTAGGTATAAATAGTGTTATTTTAGCCTTGTAATGTGAGAGAGACGTTTTTACAGGCTACCATAACCTAAGAACATGTTCTAGAGAGAAATAGAGAGAAATCCAAGTGTAATCAAGAATCTTATGTAGCCGACTATTCATCTATAATAGTAAGCATTGAAGATTAATCATCTTGTTCTTGTTCCATATTACATCTTGCATCATTCACTAGATTGGGATTCCGCACCATCATAGTGAATCTGATTGATATGTAGCGATTTGGGGACTTACAATTGGTATCAGAGCTTGGATCGGTATCAATCGAATTGGCAAGATATTAAAAGTTTCTTGGATTTTTTCTTATATTTTATGGTGTTTTTTAATTGTTTTGGACGAATTTTTGGTTGTTTATTCTTCGTGTTTTTCATATTTTTGGAGTTTTGATTGATTTTGGCATTAAAAATTTAAAAATCTCGTGTTTTTGGCAAGTTTTGGGTGTTTTTGGTCGAAATTTGCGAGATTTCAGCGACACTCCTCGGTCGTCGGTCAAACCCTAGAGGTTCTCGGCGGCCAACAACGATTTCGGTTAAGGCTTCAGCAGGTTATCGACAGTCACCAGCGTTTTCGGTTAGCAACGAGGGTTCTCAGTCCAGTTGTTCTCGGCCTTGCAATCTTCGGCCTGTTCTCGGTTCGGATATTTAGCCCCTCCCATCCTCAACTGTAATTTCGGATTTTCAAGATTTTGGCTTGTTTTCAGTCCAAAATCCACGTTTTCGATCCAATAACCTCGTTTTCGGTCCTAAAGCTTCGTTTTTGGTCAAAGCCACATATTCGGTCAAATACCTTCGTTTTTGGTCAAATACTCTCGTTTTTTTTTGTTTTGAAATTTCGTTCTTGGTCTAGAAATTTTTGTTCTCTGTCTAGAAATTTTTGTTTTCGGCCAAGGTTATTTTTTTATTGACAAAAAGTTTGACTTTCAGTTTTGACTTTTGACTTTCAGGTTTTCACGTTTGAATTTCAAGTTTGACTTTTAATTTTGATTTTTAAGTTTGACTTTCAAGTTCGACTTTCAATTTTGACTTTTAAGTTTGACTTTTCAAGTTTTAAGTTAAAGGGAATTTTTCTTGGCTTCACAACCAATTCTATTTTTTGATAAATTATCCTTTTTGGTGAATAATGAGTTCTTCAATCACCAAGGCTAATGAAGCTTCATGCTCTCAATCCTGCGAAGCTAAAATTAAACATTATAGCGATCAACTTGATTTATTAATTAGGGAAATTGAGGACCTTAAATATGAAGGATACACTCTTAGAAAGGCCCAAAAACCATTAAAAGAAAAATTAGAGGCCCAAACCAAAGACCTAAAAAGGATTAAGGAAGAATATAGTATTTAATGTGAACACTATGATTATGCTCAAGTAAATATTGTCAGTCTAACTGTCGAGCTTCACACATTGAATATAAGTTTGAAAATGCATATTTTAATTTTAAGAAATTTGATGTGTCAAGTAAGAAATTTGAAACAATGATTGAAAAACAGTTAAAATTTAAAGATGATCAGAATAAGGGTCTAGGGTTCCATCTCCCTTCAATGATAACTATACCCCCGCCCATTGAAACCGGTGAGGTAGAGATACCTGCTTAATATGGCCAGCTCCCTGTACCAGCTTCAGTTGAGGGTGAACAATCTGGTCCTACTAGAAGTGTTGAGGTGAACGATTCTGATACTTCTACCTCAAGTGCAGAGCAAGTCACAGTGCAAGATGGGCATGAACAGAGCACAAATAATTTTTGTTCTGTTGATAATGATTCAAAAACTCGTGATGAGGTGAACGATTCTAATGTTTCTACTTCATGTGAAGAGAATGTAGCAATGCAAGATGGGAGTGAGCAGAACAAAATCAATTCTAGTTCTGCTGAAAAGGTTTCAAAAGCCTATAATGATGATACCCCTACTGTTGAAAAATCCCAACCACAAAAATTTGTCATGCAGTCTAACAAATGTTATTTTGCTTGTGCTTGTGGAAGTTCTTCGAAACGAACTTCCGTTGGACAAGGACCAAGTCACAATCTGATTTATATGAAAAGGCAGACTTGCTTTAACTGTGGGACTCCCGGTCACATTGCCATAAATTGCCCACATTTTTTATATGTTCCTTACTATGCACAAGGTTGGCAGAATGTGCCAAGAGGGAGATCCTCCAAAAGAAACCCTTTGAGGTCACGTTCACACAATGGTGACTGGAATGCTAAGAAGGCTAAGAATCAAACTCCCAAGGACAAGAAGGGAATGTCGGACAAGATGCCAAATTCAAAAGATGGTTATGTTAGATCAAGATCGTTTAGGTCAAAGTCATCTCGGCGGTCGGTTTCAAGTTCTACAATGAGTGTTGAGGCATCCATCCGATCAAACAATAAATGGGTTAAACCAGACTACAAATGGGTACCAAAAGTTCACACTTCCAAATCATCTAATGATTCTAACATTTCTTCATCTTCTGTGTGTGATAAACAGGACATGTAATGGGAGAGAGTACCTTGTGTAGATGATAAAGGTCAACCTAGTTTCAAAATGGACTGGATTCCAAAGACCAACTAATCCCGCACTATGTGCTAGAGCAGCAATGGAGGAATATCATCAGACTTTGGTTTGTTGATCGTGGCTATTCCAAGCACATGATAGGAGACATCTCTCATCTGTATGACATTTAGAATCTTCATTGAGACCAAGTGTCCTTTGCGGGAAAGAAGAAGGAAAGGATCACAAATGAGGATCTCATTTAATGGCATGATGAATATTGAATATCTTAACTTCGTTCCAGAGTTGAAACACAGCTGAGGCTGAACATGTTGTTGCATCTGCATGCTATTCTCAAATCATCTCGATGCAACTTCAATTGTTGAATTACAGTTTGAGTTTTCTTCTCGATATTTCTAAGTTTTTCTCAAAATGATTCGTTTGAAGACTAATTTTTATTTTTGTGTGTTTGCACATTTATTTTATTTAATTTCTCCCATGCACAAATTAAGGGGGAGAAATAAAAAAATATATATATAATAAAAAATACAAAAATATGTCTTCTTTGATAAGTATATTTGGGAAGTGATATGAAGTTTAGTGTTAAAGGGCAATATGAGATGCATGTAATGCACTGAAGCTAAACTGTTTAGAGTTTATGTTCAATGTGCTAGTAGGCACGAATGATTCCAAATTAAAGGACTAGACACAGCTAGCAATGAAAGGACTAGACAATGTTAACTAATCTGGACTTAGATAGTTTCATTTAGAGTGACCATATGATGCTTGGATAGATTGAGCAGTGAGATAAACAAGGGAGCCTACACGATACATTAAAGTTACTTATAATCTAGAACTGTGGCTCAACATTTATTCAATGTACAAACTAATGTCCTTAATTCTGGTGCTGATAGGGTGACTGGGGGGTTTTAATAAAGTAGGTATGTGTGAGTTTGTTTTTCTTTCTCATCCTCTCTGTCAATCATATGATTCCCCTTTTACGTGATTGAAATATCCGACCTGGGACGCAACATATGCACCTGTATTTCTATACATCTCTATCTATTTCTCTCTATCTATCTATGTCAGTCATATGTTGATCCCTCTGTGTGATCAGAAGATCCGACCTAAGACACAACATATGCACCTTTCTATCTCTCTATCTGTGTTAGTCATATGTTGTCCCCTCTGCTTAAGTGGAAGAGATTCGACCTGGTGCACAACATTTGCATCTCTATATATATCTTCTCTCTAAAATAATTGAGCACTCACCTAAAATAAGGAGCTATTTGAAATTCCTTGATTGCTAGGGTATGTCGTGAACTGGGGAACACGTTCTAGTGCATTTAAAATTGAATTAACTAAAGGTTGTCTGTATATCTCGCTGCTGAATTTAAGTGGACAACAATATCTTTGGTCGTCGTTAGCAAAAATGGTCTATTTAGGAATATTATTTAGGAATATAATCACAATGTATTGTCATTTATAATCTATCCAACTTGTCAATATCCTTTGTGTTTAAGTGGATCACAATATTGGTGATTGACCAAAGCTAAACATGTAGGTGTGTGCTAATAAAGGATATTGAATTGTTTGACAACCTTGATCCCAAAAGTTTTTGTTTTGTACATTTTGTATCTTATTTTTGTTTTTGTTAAATTTGTTCATATTTTTCTTCAATGCATAAATTTAGGGGGAGAATTAAAAAATCAAACAATAATAGAAACATCATAAAATTTAAAAATCCAAAAATATGTTTAATTCTGTTTTATTTCCTTTTCAGAAAAATCAAAAATCCAAAAATATTTTATTTTTACTTTTGAGTGTATTTTATTTTTATTTTTATGTCTTAGTTATTTGTATTGTGTGCTTAGTTTATTTTTGCTTTTATTTTTTATCTTAAAGTTTCGTTTGTCTTAAAAAGCGAATTTAAAAATCAAAGGAGACTCAAGGAGACTATATCAGAAATTCAAAAGAGGAAGAGACTCAAGGAGACTGTATCGGAATTTTCTGAGCAAGGAGAAGAAACTTGGAAAAGGAGTTGATGGTCATTACACTTCACTCTATTTTCACAAGGAATTGAAGGATTGTAATTGTACAAATTGTCAGTTAGGCAGTATCTTGCTAAGAACTGTCGTATTTAAGGAATTAAAAGTCTGAAACTATACATATGTCATGGCATTAGGGTGATGCACCTCGCAAGGCACGACTATTGTTGAACGTCTCGCCAAGGGCCAAGTTAACTTGTTTAACTTGAAAAACTGTATTGAGATCTTTGATATAGGATATACAGGGGCTAACATCAAAATAGCCATAAGTAGTTCTCTGATACTCAACAAATCGCAGTGCGTTCCTTCGTGTTCACACAAATATTGTGAGTAGTCTCTTTCTGAGCCAAGACTGGTTCCTTGAACAACTATGGTGAGAAGGGTCTTTATGATTCTGTGATCCACAGGGACTTTTTAGTCATGGTTACTTTTCAAGGCGTAACGATGATCATTAAAGAACTTTTATTCGAAGGAACCGGAAGTGAAGATTATTTTTCAACATTCAATATTTCAACCCCAGAAGCAAGGTGAAGTTGTATTTGAAGTTATGTGGCAGATTGCATTGAAGCCTCCTCAATCTATTTGTTGCTATCTATGAACCTGCTGAAGTGATCCAGAAAATCGTTCTCTCTGTTATTATCTCTGAAGTTTTTCAAAACTGAAAGTGCTGATTTTCAAGAATCTTTACAAGAAGCCTCTGCACCCAATATACGTTCAAGGTCAAATCTTTAAAGGAAGTCCAAATGTTCAAGATAAAGTCATTCATGTAGATATTCATATGTTCATCTTGAAGTTGTGAAAAAATCAAAGATAAAAGCTAAAGCCAAGCACAAAGCGAAGATTGAAAAGAAAAGAAAGCTACAAACTCAGGGGGGATTGTTAGGACATACAAAAATAAAGCTATAAACCAAGGGGGAGATTGTTAGGTCATAAATCGTGGTTTATATTTTGCTTTTCATAAGCTATTAAAGTTCTCGGTCTAGGACCGAAAACACCATGTTTTGGTGTTGTTTGGACCGAAATCACATGTGATTTCGGTTAGGATTAATATTGTCTTGTTTGGGTTTGGGATGGGATTTGGTTATTAGGTATAGGTATAAATAGTGTTATTTTAGCCTTGTAATGTGAGAGAGACATTTTTGAGGGCTGCCATAAGCTAAGAACACGTTCTAGTGAGAAACATAGAGAAATCCAAGTGTAATCAAGAATCTTATGTAGCCGATTATTCATCTATAATAGTGTGTATTGAAAATTAATCACCTTGTTCTTGTTCCATATTACATCTTGCATCATTCACTAGATTGGTATTCCACAGCATCACAGTGAATCTGATTGATACGTAGCGATTTGGTGACTTACACTTATCCCACGAGATCCAATGTATTACCTTTTTTTCATCCGACCCACCCTAAAGGAATCCATTCCTCATCTTTTCTAGTGTCTCGATTACACATTCAGGGGCCACAAATAGATAAAGGTAATATGTTGGGAGGTTTCCTAAGACCGAATGAATGAGGGTCAATCTTCCGCCAAATGATAGAGTTTTGAATTTCCACTTTGATAGTTTTTTTTGGAATCTATCAATTACTAGTTTCAGTGTTTCTTCAACTTCATGTTTGCTCCGACTGGGACTCTTCCAAGATAGGTAAAGGGGAGGGAGGGGGGTGCACAACCAAGAGGCCCAACCCAGTTTGCAACCTCCTTCATATCGGTTCCAAATTTCAAAGACTTTTGATTTGTTGAAGTTAACTATAAGCCCCGATACAACATGGAAGCAATGTAAGATTGAATTTTTAAGTATTGAGAAAAATTTAGAAATAACTCATAGTCATTGAAATTGTAGATTAACTTTCACGGCATGTGATTTCGTCATTTACATGATATGTGTTTTCATCAAAAGTATAATTTTTTTGGTTGTCATTTTGCCATGATTAAATTGTAGACGAGACCATGTCTTCATTTTCTATGACCATGTCTTCATTTTCCTCTCTTCAATGTCATCTCTAACTTTTAGGCCTCATTTGAGATTACATAAATGTTTAATGCTTAACCTCACATTAGACATTAATAAAATCTTACTTGAGGATAAGAAATCACAAGTCACCAAATACCATTTGCATTTCGGTCTTGCCAAAATGGAAAAATTCATTTTTTTTTTATACTTTTGATGAAATAGTAGATCTTACCCAAAAATCTTAGTCCAAATGAGGAAATTGCGGAGCATGAAGGTCCATCTGCGATTTCGATATGTATATAGGTAATTTTTTTTGGTTAAATTTGTCTTCTTGTTTTTTCAACTTCTCTCACGCTAGAGCTGTTAGATATAATTAAAATTGATAAACGTTGTAAATTTTTTTTTTTAATGTAAGCAAGGGTAATACGATCAATCACTTGGATTTTGGGGGTGATTTGCTTATATAAGGTGTTTGTATTAACTTATTGAGGTTTGACAACCGCAATAAGCATTTTAAGTGTTAAAAATCCTGGGTTAAATAAGGAGATTTTTTATAAGTTATTATCTTTTAACTTATCAAACACAACTTACTTGATGAAGAAACAAATTTCATTGTTGCATGTAGTACAACTACAACATTTGCTAACACAAAGTACATCCATGTGATCGAGTCTATATTAGCTCACATCCCAATTATATACCCTAATCATATAGTTTTGGATCCCTACTAGTATACGATAAAAAAAAAATTATAGTTTACATATTTTCCTTCCTCTCATATCAAAACTAGGACTTTGTTATCATATAGCATTATAGTAAAAAGATATTAATCAAAATATTCCAACAGTAAGTTATATGTTTGTATGAATAGTGTATACAAGTATTTATTTTAAGTTACATATATGTATTTTATCAAAAAAAAGTTTTGGTGATAAAAAAAAGGTCAATAATATATTAGGTTGTCTTTTTTTACATATACAACTTATATTTTTTTAAACAGGGGCACCGCATAAGCCAATAAGCTTATTTAGGGTAGTAATACACATTATCTCTACTTAGCTTAACGTAAGTGTTGAGATAATATTTAATTTTTTTATTTAACACGTTAGATACCACTCGAGTTTTTAACATTCAAATAAAATATCTCATTAGCATTTAAACCAATTGGAAAAAGCAGATATATGGATAACAAGACAATAATAGTAGGTAATGATATTACAAAAGTAAGCAATATCCACAACATAATATTTGATAACAATAGACATGAGAAAAAATAAACTCCAGTCGTGGTGGTGGAAGAGATGAGACAGCTTGCAGACTCTGGTGATGCAACAAATCATTGTAGTGTGCGTTATATGAGAGTAAAAAATTTCAAGTAACAAATTTACAGACAAAAGCCAAGGCAATGAAATAAGATGACGAACACAAATCCCAGTGTTAAAAATGCATCCCCTCGATTCCCTTGAGGGTGGATTCAAAGTTCTTGATGTTGGTATTTGAAGCATTTCTTGAAATGGGTCGCTTTTGCTCCGCGGATACAACCGGTGAGCTCCTCTGGGTCATGTTTGACCCCTTGTTGTTGACCGCACCTGGGCTCGCATCTGTTGTGCGTGCACGTGATGAGTCCGGTTCACCCGTGGTCAGCCGGGATGAGCCGGTTGTTCGAATAAAACTAGACCTCGATAACTGCAAAAAACTCCCAACAATTTTATGTCAGATTTTGACCAATTTAGCCTCCATGTTATTTATCGGGAAAACAAATTATATATTCTTACATCTCTACTCATGGATTGATCAGTGGTGGTTGGGATTTTCTGCTTTGATAAGGTCCCGGAATTTGCAGGATTCCGACTCCATGACGGATTTGAAGATGACCAACCCGCAGGCCTACCTTCTTCACCTGTTGTTAAAGGGTATTTTAGACATTTGACAGAGAATAGTTTGTAAATAATTAAAAAAAAAATGATCCATGTGAAGAAATGTCAAACATCCAGAAGAGCAATAGTTGGCAATACATTTGTACAAGCAACAATGCATAGCCTCAATAATTGCTAATCAAATCCACAACATTGTACAGCTGTCATTTTATTTTATTTTCATATATGATTATTAAATTAAATTAAATATCATTTAAAAAAGAAAAAAAAAAGACCCACCTAGTTGCCTAATCGGGTTAGCACCCACAGGTGGGGCCGCGTTACTTGGTCCAGCACTAGCACCCTGAAAGACAGCATTTTGTTTAATTCTAATTTTCACAAAAAACAATTTCCTCAAATTAAATAAATAAATAAACTCACAAGAGCACGAGATGGAGGATTGGCAAGCTGTGATTGTTGATACTTCAAAATAGTCCAATCAAACACATAATCAAACTGGAAGCCTGAAACAACAAAAAAAAAGGATTATTTTTTCCAATCCATTACAAGATTTTATTAATTAAGGTAGAAATTAATTAATAAATTATAACCTTCACGAATAAAAAGATCACGAAAGAGTCTTTTTAGGTAAGCATAATCTGGTTTATCATCAAATCTTAAAGAACGACAGTAATGGAAGTATGATGCAAACTCTGTAGGGTAGCCTCTGCATAAAGCCTGAAAAACAAGGGGCAATCTTGTCATTTCCATGCCAAAAACTACTCACCAAGGTATGATTTTTAACAAAATAACTTACTTCAATAGATGTGGACACCTTCTTCTCACTTATCTTTTCATATTTTTGCTTCTTATTTCCCGCTTTCAGTCCTTGCCATGGGAGACTACAATGTACAAAACATATTTAGTCAAAGTCATATGCAAGATTTATAAAATAAATTAAAAAATATTAGGGAATTATATTTTATATCCACCTTCCTCTCAAGAAGTACATGAGAACATAACCAAGAGATTCCAGATCATCTCTTCTGCTTTGTTCTACATGATTAAAAAAAATTAAACTGTATAAATATAATGCCATTTGATTAAAAAAAACTTGAAAAACTCAGTGTCACCACAAGCTAACCAATTCCAAGGTGAGTGTTCATGCTTGCATATCTAGCTGTCCCAGTCAAATTCTTGTTCTCTCTGCATTTGATTAAAAAAATAAAATAAAATGATCTCTTTTTGTAAACAACTAATTTTATTTGTAAATTTTGCTCCTTTTTTATTGATTGAACAAAGTTAGTTGGCTCACCTATATGGAATGTGTTGATGAGTTGAGGAGTCTCTATATTTCTTAGCTAGCCCAAAGTCAATAGCATAGACCTGTAGAGTGTAGACATTGAAATGAATTTTAAAGACTAAATATAAGATTACAAATGTAAAAAAATATATAAGAGAAATAACAATTTAAGGAGCAAAACCTGATTTGCACGCCTTCCTAGACCCATAAGGAAGTTATCTGGCTTGAGATCGCGATGCAGAAATGATTTGCAATGAACAAATTCAACACGATTGATCTGCAATAAAAATAATGAGGAAATATAAAATTTATGACAAGGAGAATGAATGGAATGGATAATGACATACCATTTGATCTGCAAGCATAAGAACAGTCTTCAAAGACAGCTTTCGATTACAGAAGTTAAATAAGTCCTCAAGACTAGGACCCAATAAATCCAGCACTAGAACATTGTAGTCTCCTTCAACTCCAAACCATCTCACGTTTGGAATTCCAGCTAACAAATGGAAAAACACAATAAGTCAAGAATTAAAAACAAACAAAAAGTATAGAGCCACGTAGTGATATGACGCAAATGGTAAAGAACTAAACAAGCTATGGAAATGATAATTACTTCCTCCCTGCAGTATCTTATATAGCTTTGATTCATATAGCAATTGTGGATGCTTTGTCTTGATATTTTCCTGAAAAGAAAAGTAAAAATTTGTCAATTTAAAGCAGACATACAAAAGCAAAATATATATATATATATATATATATATATATATATATATATATATATATATATATATATATATATATGTAATATGTAATCAAGTCTGCAAAGAGTTGTTAACAACTAAGCTAATGATAAGCATATGAAAACGATGATTAAACTAAGTCAATTAAAACTAAAAATTTGAGCTCCAAGAACTGTGTTCTTGCACTATAAACATGACTAAAACAAAGGGGGAAAGCATAGAGGTATAAGAATGAGAATTTGGAGCTTTATCCACGATTTATACAATGCATTAAAATTATTTGTTGTAGTTCATTGAACATGTTAAGCTATGCACATCAATAATTAAGTTTTAGTGATGGAGCTGAGTAGCGATAATGTCACAGAAAAATGAACAAAATTAATGGAAACACATATGGCATATTGGTTACGCACCAGCTTAATAGCAACTTCTTCATTCGTCTGAATATTAGTACCTGCAAAACCAAAAATATGTGAATTACCAATGCTTAACGAGAAAACTTCAGAAAAACAGAAAGGAATATCATCATCATGAATATACAAACCCAGGTAGATCTCTCCAAACGAGCCGCTACCGATCTTCCGGCCAAGTCGAAACTTATTCCCCACACGAGGCTCCATCAACAAACAATTATTCTCAAGAAAATTGAAACTTCCGTTGGATTTACGAAAACCCTAACTCACAAACTCAACAAAAACGATCAAAAAGAAAAAGAAAAAAGTTCCGGTCCGATTACTACTTCATCGGAGAAAAGGCTAATCGGACGATCGATAAGACAATCTATTAGACAGCGTCAGCAACCAGTGACCGCCATGAACAGTATTGATTGAAACTTTGAAAAGATTGTCAGAATTCAGACAAAAAAGATAGGGTTCATGAAATTGAACAGATCAAATGAAAAGAATGACATCGATTTGGATAAATTGTGGAAAAACAGAGGCAATCTATAGAAAAAGAAGCTGATTTTGGTGAATTTCAATGTAGGTTTAGGTCGAACAGGCTAAAGGGATTTGGGGGAAAGAGAGGGAGAGGAAGGGGGAGAAAGAGGAGGCATCATGATATCGCCCGACACCCCACTCCTCGCGCTTTGATTCAATCGAAAGCAGGATCTTTCTTTAGTTTTTTACCCACCCTTGACCCTTTTGCTACCAAAATCTACACGACTATGGTTTTTAATATTAAGGAGTAAACCAATCTAAATTAATAATTTTATATTTTAATTTAAAATATACTATATGATGTCATATAATCATTTTTTTTTGAATTATGGTCTGAAATAAGCATCATCAAGTTAGTAGAAATCACCAATATCGGGATTAAAACTCGAGACCTTCAATCTTAAAAACAAGGGAAAATGCCTTGTAAGGATAACGAAGTATTAGACTTGTACAAAAAATACCATTGAACTTTTTTTTTGTACACATATAACCAATCAACTATAGCTTTTGTACAAATATTACCATTAAGTTTCACATTTGTTCAAAAAATATCATTATGTTACTGGTAATAGTAGGTCACCAAACACATAACATGTCACGTGGCATGCCATGTGGCTGCTGACGTGGATTTTATTGTATATTATGTACACATTATACCATTAAACTATTTTTTGTACACATTATACAATTAAACTTTTTTTTTGTGTATATTTTACCATTAAACTTTTTGTACACATTTTACCATTAATCTTATATAATTCATTCAAAAAATATCATTTCAAAAAATACATATTTTTACATAAAATGGGTTTTCCATCACCTATTGTGACTCTCTGATTTTGTAAGGTTTGGGGGAAACAGTTTGTTTTTTACAATGATACTAAGGACTTTCTTTTACAACTACATTGTGAAATTATATTGGTCATACATCAATTGAAACTCACAAGGTTTGAACTTGAGACTTTTATCTGAAACGGCAAAGAAATACTCAATTGTTCATTATTTTAGCTAATGTCTAATAAACATATTCTTATAAGTCATTTTCTTAAGAAACTACGTTTGAGGCACACTTATAAACTCATGAAACATTTTGTACATGTTACCTTATTATAATCCCCCCTCTTCTTGATTATGGTTGATGATTAAAAAAGTGCATTGAAATTATGTCGTTGTTTACCGATGGGAAAATGACTTATAATGATAAGTTTACTAAAATTTAGAAAATCAGTAAAATCCACATCAGGTGATAGGAAACCTACTTTTATTTAATAATATGTATTTTTTGAAATGATATTTTTTTCAATAAATTATATAACATTAATGGTAAAATGTGTACAAAAAAAAAAGTTTAATGGTATAATGTGTACAAAAATAGTTTAATGGTATAATGTGTACATAATAAACAGTAAAATCCATGTCAGCAGCCACGTGGCATGCTATGTGGCTAATGACCTATTATTACCGATAATATAATGGTATTTTTTGAACAAATGTGAAGTTTAATGGTCATATATGTACAAAAGTTATAGTTGATTGGTGATGTGTGTACAAAAAAAAGTTTCATGGTATTTTTTGTACAAGTCTAATACTTTGTTACCCTTATAAGTCATTTTCCCTAAAAACAAAGTCTCTACCAAGGTGGTTAGTCTTACATTGGCCATAATCATATTAATAATTATTTCTATAACAACTATTAGTAAATACAATTCACTACAAAAATTATTATCACACCCGACTTCCAGATGCATTTCTTTATATATTTAAAGTTTATTTATTTGTTTGCAAATGTTGGTTGTACGCGGGGCGTAGTCAGTTGAGTTACGCAGGGCGTAACTCGTTAACTTGGACGCGAGACTTAATGGACTACGCAACGCATAACCGTGCAAGGTGCAAACCCTAATTTTGGGGTCTTGGACCCTATTTAAGGACCTTAATCTCTTTAATGCGCTTCTTACCTCCACCCTCTCCATCAATCCTCTCGAAACCCTAGCCCAATTTGTGAGATTTTAAGGCTTTAGTGTGAATTTTGTATGTTTTGTGAGGAAGGAAGTTCTTTGGAGAAGCATTGGAAGGCCTTAAGCTTGAAGATCCAGATTTTGTGGTTCATCATTCACCTCCAGGAGGTATAAAGCTTGAACCTTTATGTTTCATTTTGTTTGATCTTGATTTGGTTCATGGTTTGTTATGTTTTGTCCCAAGACCTTGGTTTTATGGAGTAGGAGTTACTTCATACCTTGTGAGCACCATATTTTGTTGTATTTGAGTTTGGGGAGTCATAAAAATGGGAAATTGGGCACTCTCATCCATTCATGCAAGACATCTTAAGATTTTGAGTAGTCTTTGGACTTAAGGTTATGTTTTATAACCTCTTGAGCCATGTAAAGGCATAAAGTTGGTGACTTTATCAGTTAAGACGTCTATTGGGTCCAGATCTGAGAATTGGACGTATGTTCTTAAGGTATTAAGACCTTAAAGTAGAAGTTGGCAAACAACCTAGTTACGTAGGGTGTGGCCTGGGTTACATAGCGCGTAGCCTATTTGCCATTAGTTTTCTGGAGTGAGACTCTACGCCCAACATAGAGCTTGAGTATGCGACGTGTAGGTCAATAAGGTTGACCATTAACTTTTTAACCAGTTGACTTTTAGTCAACTGTGTCAAATATGAAGGTTTGGGACCTGAAAGGGCAAAATGGTCTTTTGATAAAATAAGGATTTGTTATGGTATTCTGGACCTGCTAAGTTTGGATAATTACCTTGATTATTAATTAGGGTTTGGGTTGATATGTTTAGTGTAAGGAGATTCTCGTACCTGTAGCTCGAGTGTGAAATTTACATGTTATTGATGGAAGTGAGTATTCTCACTATACCGTAGAAAACTAGGTGTCGTATGTGCATGTTGTCTTCGTCGCTCTTATTGTGAAGTTTTTGTTATACGAGAGACTAATGACAAGCTAGAAGCTAGAAGTGAGAGATGTTTTTTCATTGACTACCCACAAAAGTCCTTTGGATACTTGTTCTACAGTCCTAGTGAAAACGTGGTCTTTGTAACACGAATATGAGACTTTCGCGAGAGAGAGCTAATATGCAAAGAGGACAGTGGGAGTATAATTGACCTTGAAGAGATTCAAGAGTCAACCAATAAAGGAACCTTAGATCATACTAGCGGTCAACCATAGGATGAGACTCCTGTTGAACCTGTTGATAATTCGTTACCTTTTAGACGTTCTAGTAGAGTTAGCATGCCACCTACACTCTTAATGGGTTTGAGCCATAAGAACATTCCTATGTGCGCATGCAAACCCTAATGCTTGGATCTAGGTTTCTCTAATTGAACATGCAATATATCCAAGACTTTGATTGATAGATCTAATGAAGAACATTCAAATCATATATGAAAAACAGATCTAGAAGATTACCTAGAGTTGCTTGCTTGAATCTTCTTGTCCTTGGAGCTTAGAGTCACAATTGTCACTCCTCTAATGGATTACAAACACCAACTAGCAAGAGGATGATTAGAGAGAGAGAGAGGAGGGTAAGAAAAGTCGGCCAGGGTTTCTTCAATCACAAGAATGCCCATTTTCTTAGCCTTAAGGATCTATTTATACTAGTGAGCCTCCTAGGGTTTCACCCTTAAACCCTAATTGGATAACTTAGGCCCTAAGCAATCCAATCTCCATATTGATAAGCCTTGGACGATTTCTAGGTCCTTCTAAACCCCAAAACCGTCCACCCCTTATCCATAAGGGATCATAGCCCAAAGTACAACTATCATACAATTGACAATTTATATCCCTTTATTCAATTAATCACTTTAAGTCACCAAATTAATTCCTAATTAATTTATAACTTATATTAATCAAATAACAATATTATTATTCCTTATATTATTCTCATAATATATTAATAATATTTCTTCTCTCATTATAAATCATCCTGTCAAGTTGCTATGGTGAAGGCAACCTAAAAGGACCATGCACAATCGGGTCAAATACTTGCCAAATATAGTTGCAGCCTTAGACACTATTCCAACAGTCTCCCACTTGGATAAGTCTAGTAACTATATACATAAGCATAATCCGGTTAGCAATCGTAGCTCTCAAAGACGCTGTCAAACTCTGATCTTATCAGTCCTGTCCTTTAGATAAGGGATCGTACAGTCCTCTGTTTAGATATCATGCAGACAATTCTATGGAATCATTTGTCCAGCAGTTGGTTTCTCGATCTCAAATTTATTTGACATAGAACTTAATCGAACACATCAATTTAGTTCTGACCGGGCCCGACACATAAGTCAAATCAAATCATCGAGCGACCGAGATATCGCTTTTACCCTCTTAGGATAAAAGTAACAGATAAACTTCGACTTATATGCATTTACTTATTCATTAATCAACTATACACAACAATGCGTTTTATAACATCAATTTACTGATGCGGTTTCGCATTATCAATGTACAACCAATTAACAAATAACAAACCATATATCTAGGTTTTAAGACCATATGATATTATCGTCTTGCGATCAACCTTTTTGTCACATTCCATAAGGTGATTCCAGCAAGCACGGGTTTGTTCCAATGCTCAAAACTAGTTCATAAGCACTCATGAACGTTGCAGCAAACTTTTGCTATGTCTAATACCATTTAGACAATCTACACACCGATTCATGACAATCTTCATTCATACCTACTTCCAACATATGAACGATTGTGGACCGTTTGAATAATTCGATTATTCTTAATAAACTCAATTATTCTGGAAGTCAAAACATGCAAAGTGAAACAATAGCTAAACAACTAACATAAGATAGTAACATTACTCATAAATAATACTCCTTTATTTAATCATCAAATGTCAAATACATTTATCTATTACATGTTTCAAAAACTATCTAATCTAATCTAATATCATCTCTCAGTCCAATACTCCTAGCATGCTGCAAATGCTTAACCCTGCTCAGTCCCTTTGTAAGTGGATCTGCTGGGTTATCTTCTGATGATATCCTCCTAACCACGAGGTGTCCTTCTTCTACTCGATGTCTAATAAAGTGATATTTTATGTCGATATGACGAGATCTACCATGATCCCTTGGTTCCTTGGTCAAGGCAACCGCTCCTTCATTATTACAGAAAATTTCCATAGCCTCCTTTATGGTAGGCACAACTCCAAGATCACCAATGAAGTTCTTCAACCATATTGCCTCCTTTGATGCTTCGCTCGCTGCAATGTACTCTGATTCGCACGTTGAATCAGCTACGGTTTCCTGCTTGGAACTTTTCCAAGTTACTGCTCCTCCATTCAGGGTAAAGACCCAGCCCGACTGCGAATGGTAGTTGTCCCTGTCAGTCTGAGAGTTGGCGTCACTATACCCTCACACCTTTAAGTCATCACTCCCTCCGAGGACTAGAAACCATTCCTTGGTCCTCCGAAGGTACTTAAGGATGTTCTTGACCGCAATCCAATGCGCTTTTCCAGGGTTCCCTTGATATCTACTGACCATGCTCAAAGCAAAGGCCACATCAGGGCGAGTACAAGTCATAGCATACATGATTGAGCCAACTGCGGAAGCGTATGGTACTCGGCTCATTTCTGCTATTTCAGCTTCGGTACTCGGACTTTGAGTCTTACTCAACTTGGCATTACTTTGTATCGGTAATTCTCCCTTCTTCGAATTTTCCATACTAAAACGTTTTAGTACTTTATCTAAGTAAGTGTTCTGACTAAGTCCTATTAGTCTCTTACTTCGTTCTCTCACTATCCTTATTCCCAAAATATAGGAAGCTTCTCTGAGGTCCTTCATAGCGAAGCACTTCCCGAGCCAGGTCTTAACCTCCTGCAGTGTCGGGACGTCGTTTCCTATGAGTAGTATGTCATTGACGTACAGAACGAGGAAGCTAACTATACTCCCACTGGCTTTGACATATACACATGATTCATCCTCGCTTCGTACAAATCCAAACTCTTTGACTTTCTCATCGAAGCAAAGATTCCATCTGCGAGACGCTTGCTTAACTCCATAAATGGACTTCTCAAGCTTACACACTCTATTCAGATGCTTCGTATCAACAAACCCCTCTGGCTGAGCCATGTAAACATCCTCAGCCAACTTTCCATTAAGGAAAGCGGTCTTGACATCCATCTTCCATATCTCATAATCATGAAATGCAGCAACGGCCAGCATCACCCTAATAGATTTTATTTTCGCAACTGGTGAAAAGGTCTCATCATAGTCAACTCCGGGAGTTTGAGTAAAGCCCTTTGCAACCAATCACGCCTTATATGTGTGTACCTTCCCATCCACGTCGGTCTTCTTCTTGAAGATCCATTTGCACCCAACGGTCTTACGTCCGGGCACATTATCAACCAAATTCCAAACTTGGTTGTCATACATGGATTGGATCTCGCTGTCCATCGCCTTTTTCCAATTTGCAGACTTCGGGCCTGCCATGGCTTCCTTATAGCTATTAGGTTCATCTAGATTTATTAGTGTACCATCACTAATATACGTGTCCCCTTTGGTAGTAATATGAAAACCATAAAACTGGGGTTGAACTCTAACTCTTTCGGAACGTCTAAGAGGTAAGGACTCGTCAATCGGTTCAACCGGAGTTTCCTCCTCGGGTTGAGTGCCAGCGGTAGAGGTTCCTTCATCAATCGACTCTTGAATCTCTTCAAGCTCGATCTGCCTCCCACTGTCTCCTTGGCTTATGAGTTCTCTCTCTCGGAAAACCCCTCTCCTCGCAACGAAGACAACATTGTCACTCGGTCTATAGAAGAGATATCCAAAGGATTTATGCGGTTAGCCGATGAAAATACATCTCTTACTACGAGGTTCGAGCTTGTCGTGAGTATCTCGTCTTACGAAAACCTCACAACCCCAAACCTTGATATGTGCTAACGAGGGAGCTTTCCCTGTCCACATCTCATGAGGTGTTTTGGCAACCTTCTTAGTAGGGACTCGGTTAAGGATATGGGCAACAGTCTCTAAGGCATACCCCCAGAATGAGATAGGTAGTGAAGCACGACTCATCATAGAACGAACCATGTCCAACAAGGTTCGATTACGCCTTTCTGCCACACCATTCAACCGTGGTGTCCTAGGCGGCGTCAATTGCGGAACGATTTCGCATTCTTTAAGATAGTCGTGGAATTCAAGACTTAGGTACTCTCCTCCTCGATCGGATCGAATCATCTTAATTTTCCTGCCCAATTGATTCTCCACTTCATTTTTGAATTCTTTGAACTTTTCAAACGTTTCTGACTTGTGCTTGATTAAGTAAATATACCCATATCTACTATAATCATCGGTAAAAGTCACATAGAAGCGGTTCCCATCCTTTGTGGTTGATCTAAAGGGTCTACATACATCGGTATGTATGAGGTCCAATAAACCGTCACCCCTTTCACATGTGCTAGTGAAGGGTGACTTGGTCATCTTTCCAAGTAAACAAGATTCGCATGTGTTATCTTCCCTAAGGTCGAATGACTCCAACACTCCATCCTTTTGGAGTTGGGCTATGCGCTTCTTGTTGACATGTCCAAGACGACAATGCCACAAGGATGCTCTATCCATACTATTGGAAGAATCCATGCATAAAACATCATTTCCTAGGTTATCTACAATCATAACAGTTTCATAAATTCCATTACATGGCATTGCTTCAAAATATAAGACACCATTTAGATAAGCATAAATTGAACCATTCTCATTATTAAAAGGAAATCTAAATCCTTGTCTAAACAAACCATGAAACGAAATGATGTTTCTTGCCATTTCTGGCGAGTAGCAACAATTATTCAAATCTAAACATAATCCATTACTAAGCACTAGAGAATACACTCCAATCTTGGTCACAGGCGACGATCTTTTATTCCCCATGATTAGATTTATTCTTCCAAGCTCCACATCCCTATTTCTTCTTAGCCCCTGCAATTCAGAACAAATGTGGTAACCACACCCGGTATCGCGGACCCAAGAAATAGCATGAGATGAATCATTAGATTTAATTGTGTAAATACATGCGAAAGACGGCTTGATCTTTCCTTCCCTGATGGCTTGCAGGTATTCTGGGCAGCTTCTCTTCCAATGCCCTATTTTGTGGCAATGGTGGCACTCTGCCTCCTTCGGGTTAGGATTGGGTCTAGCAGGATCAACTTTGGTCCCACTAGAAGAGGAACCATATCGGGACTTTCCCTTGCGGTGGTTCTTAGACAGAGCCTTCCTCTTCCTGCCCCTTCCTTGCCCAATTGCCAAAACAGGAGCAGCCGGTGGATTGGGAGTTGGTGCAACAGACTTGTCCTTGAGGTTGCTCTCAGCAACCCTTAGGAGAGCTTGGAGCTTACTTAAGGTGACCTCTTCCTTGTTCATGTGGTAGGTCATCCTAAATTGGTTGTAACACGGAGGCAAAGAATGAAGCACCATGTCGATAGCCAAATCTTCCCCAAAGTCGACATTCAACGTGCGAAGACGATCGACATACCTTTGCATCTTTTGCAAGTGTACGGTTAGAGATTCTCCATGTCCCATTTTAGCGGAGATCATGTTAGTGAAGATCTCGTAATGTTCCTACCTCGCGTTTTGATGGTATCTCTCCAATAAGTCTTGATGCATTTCGTACGGATACATGTCCTCATAGGACTTTTGGAATTCGGCGTTCATTATGGCTATCATGATGCAATGAACCTTCGTCGCATCACGTTCATGAGTCTCAAAAGCAGTCATTTCAGCCGGAGTAGCGATTTCGGGATTGATCTTCTCGAGCTTCTTGTCGAGGACATACTCCTTGTCCTCGTAGCGAGCAATCGTGCGAATGTATCTTATCCATTCGCTAAAGTTCGTTCCATCGAAAGTCACCTTTTGGCAAAGGCTCATCAATGTGAATGAACTAGCAGCAGCGTTGTTCGCGTTCAACATCTACAAATAGGAAGGAAAAAGATTGATTAGAATTTAAATCCCTAATAATTACCCTATAAGAAAAATTAGGTCTAGGATCCAACAACAATATTTACATATTAGAAAAGGGATGCCGTAATCCAACATGCAAACAATTTGAAGGTAAGTGAATGACGATTCACTAATTCTCAATCACAAAACATAACCTTAAGTTCTAAATGTATTGAGAATTCCTAGGTTTCGATGAGATTCATTGAACTTTTCAATGGCATGTTTAAATCTCGATATGCCCCTCTCGTTTGTGACTGGGATACCGAGGATCACAAAGTGGGTGTGAATAACCATGCAAATCTACACGGTGCCTTCATTGTAACAATCATCTATTCGATGTGCCGGTAAACCACACACGCTCCATCGAACTATGATAAATGATGAATCACCCTTTGCCACCCATGCTTAGAACCAATTAGTGTGCCGGTAAACCACACACGCTCCACTAACTTCTAGGCAAGGGTGCAAAGTGTAATTTCATGGGATTGCATCAATTCACTTTTCCTAAAGTAACTAGGATTGGGAATTTTAGAAAATAGTTTAGTTACTTTATGTGTTCATTATACTTATTAATGAGGAGAGAGAGGTTTCCCTATCCTACCCGTTCGGCTAACGACCCTCCACCGATCAAGCAAGCGGTGGGTATGAGTGTACACCCATTAAGCGCCATTTTATAGGCAGCAACCTTATACCCACTTTATAAACCGGCTTCATGAATGAGGCCTACGAACGGTAAGACTAGCATTTTAATTATACATACATATATATATATATATATATATATACATATATATATATATATATATATATATATATATATATATATATATATTAAGCTTGTAATCATATAGAGTATAGGGTTGAATTTTAAACTTGTAAAATTCTAGGGTTTGAAATTTAAATTGTCTAAATTAAACTTTTAATCACAAACATAAATTTCAAAAACTTGAGGACAAGTTTTAAACTTTTCAAAACATAAGGGATCAAATAACAAATAATTCAAATTAACCATTTAATCTCATAATTATCTATATTTGATTTATTTAAATGTTTCTTGCAAAACAATTTACCAATTCAATTAATAATCAATCAATTATCACATAAGGAAATTATTATTCAATTAATTGATAAATATATTTAATTAGGTCAAGGATATACTCAAATATATGTTAAAATCGGATTTATATTGACCCATTAAGATAAAGGCAAGTTTCCATAAGATAAACAGCAAGAAAACCCGAAAATAGCTCCTTCTGACGCTCGAACTCGCCGAGTACCACCATGGACTCGCCGAGTCCACTATGGTACTCGCCGAGTTCATCAGGCAGATGGACAAAAAACGAATTTTTCAATCAACAATCAAGCAACCAATTCACCCATTCAATAGAAAACAATCAAGGCTCTGATACCACTAATGGGTTTGAGCCATAAGAACATTCCTATGTGCACATGCAAACCCTAATGCTTGGATCTAGGTTTCTCTAATTGAACATGCAATATATCCAAGACTTTGATTGATAGATCTAATGAAGAACATTCAAATCATATATGAAAAACAGATCTAGAAGATTACCTTGAGTTGCTTGCTTGAATCTTCTTGTCCTTGGAGCTTAGAGTCACAATTGTCACTCCTCTAATGGCTTACAAACACCAACTAGCAAGAGGATGATTAGAGAGAGAGAGAGAGGAGGGTAAGAAAAGTCGGCCAGGGTTTCTTCAATCACAAGAATGCCAATTTTCTTAGCCTTAAGGATCTATTTATACTAGTGAGCCTCCTAGGGTTTCACCCTTAAACCCTAATTGGATAACTTAGGCCCTAAGCAATCCAATATCCTTATTGATAAGCCTTGGACGATTTCTAGGTCCTTCTAAACCCCAAAACCGTCCACCCCTTATCTATAAGGGATCATAGCCCAAAGTACAACTATCATACAATTGACAGTTTATATCCCTTTATTCAATTAATCACTTTAAGTCACCAAATTAATTCCTAATTAATTTATAACTTATATTAATCAAATAACAATATTATTATTCCTTATATTATTCTCATAATATATTAATAATATTTCTTCTCTCATTATAAATCATCCTGTCAAGTTGTTATGGTGAAGGCAACCCAAAAGGACCATGCACAATCGGGTCAAATACTTGCCAAATATAGTTGCAGCCTTAGACACTATTCCAACAGCTCTATGGTCTCCATATAATGTAAGAAGGTGATACGTTTATCAGTGATCAAACATTGGTAAATTTGGACGAGCTAACTAACTACAAGGAAGCAATGGAAAGTCCTGACGCAGCCAAATGGAAAGAGGCAATGGACAGCAAGATCAAGTCTATGTATGACAACCAAGTTCGGAATTTGGTTGATCAAGAACCTGGTCGAAAGACAGTTGGTTGCAAATGGATCGTCAAGAATAAGACCAACATGGATGGAAATGTACACACAGTCAATGAAAGACTGGTTGTGAAGGGATTTATTCAAACCTTAGGGATTGACTATGATGAGACCTTCTCACCAGTGGCTAAGATTAAATATGTTAGGATAATGCTCGTCATAGTTGCCTTTCATGATTATGAAATTTAGCAGATGGATGTCAGAACCACTTTCCTTATGTAACACCCTGTTATGAATTGATTCCTAGCATGAGGCTGTGGGATGAATATCGGTCATCATAAGGATTAGGGCATTTGAAAAGGTAGGATATGGGCCCATTTGGGTGCGGGTGATGTATTAGAAGTGATTTGGGTGTTCGGTTCGTGTTTTGGAACCTAGGGGTATTTTGGTAAAGTGGCAGTTCAGGCTTTTGGTGGAAAATGGATTTTTGTTCGGAAGGTCTTAAGAAAGATTTAATTTTTTAAAAGCATAGAGCTTCTCCTCACCTTTCCTTGGATATAAGGATCATCGGAATCGGACTTGTAACGAAGAAGTTATGGCGTTCGGAAGTTTCGTGGTTTTCAGGCTTAGCTGAGTACGCGGGGCGTACACAAAGAGTGCGCGGGGCGTACTAGGGAAAAAGGGATTACACTGGACGTACCTAGGATTACGCTGGGCGTAATGACCAGGAGTGGTCACGAAGGTTATATGGAGTACGTTGGGCGTACCAGAATTACGCTGGACGTAATTCCGTCAGATCAAAACCCTATTTTAGGGTCTTGGACCCTATTTAAACTCCTTATGTTATAACCAAACCCTAATATCTTCAGCCTCCACCCCTCTAAACACTAGAAATCATCATATAGCAACCATGGTGGCATTTTGGAGCTTATGGAGTCCATTTTTGGGATATTTTGCCCACTTTCAAGAAGATGGAACTTGTTGCAAGGAAGGGAATCAGAAGGAGCTTATAGATCTGGCTTTTAGGACTCATTTTCAGCTTGATGAAGGTATAAAGCTTTGAACTTGATCATTCATCTCTTAGATCTACCATTTTTTGGGTTTTGGTTTCTTTTTGGTCCCAAGGTTGAAGCTTTATGGTTCCAAATCCATTTTTAGGCTTGGGGTTGCCACCCTTGATGCTATTTGAGTCCCTAAGGCAGAAAGTTGCCATCTTGATGGTCTTAATGGGTTCATGCTTGAGTTTGGGTCACTTTTATGGAAGTAGAATGCCATTTTTTGGAGTTTGGGTTTGTTTGGGCCATGCAAAGTCACCAAGTCAGTGACTTTATGGGTTTAGACGTTAAGTATAGCTCAGATTTGTGATTTGGACTTATTGGATCAAGTATTAAGCACTTAATGGATGTTGTGCATGAGCTGTTTGTACGTTGGGCGTACTATGTATTACGCAGCGCGTACAATCCATTTGCTGAGTACGCTAAGAGTACATAAGAGGTACGCTGGGCGTACGCTCTCAGGAGGACTTGGGCCTTTGTGGACTTTGAACCTCGAGGCCCTAATGGTTTTGGGCCTGGATTTGCTGATAGTTGGGCCTGAATGCATCTTTGGGCCAATAAATGGAATAGTTGGGCCTATTGGGCCTTATGGCCCAATATAGAAATGAACTTCGCACAATGGGCCTCGGGTTGGGCCAATTCTTGGACTAGGTTGTTGTGGGCCTTCGTGGGCCAATTGGGTCAGGATTATTAACTAAGGAGAATATTGGGCTTTAGTATAAGGTCCATTAGAAAGGTCTGGGCCCAATTTGAAAATTGGGCCAATGATGGATTTATGGACATTATAGTGTTGGGCTTTTGGTTTGGGTTTGGGCCTTAGTTTTGAATCATACAGGGCCATGGGTAGAATGGTCATTTCACCCAACGCATGGATTAAGGATTATGTAATGGACCCAATTGCTAATTGGGTATATTGATTGGTAGTGACAGCTCGGGAAGGTGGCAAGGCAACAACTAATGAATTCATGCGAGAAGCTTCTGTAGTGCGAGGTGAGTCTCCTCACCATACCAATGGGTCTAAGGCACCAAGGCCGGCCCATTATGTGTTACGATACATGTGTTGGCCATTATGTGAATTTATATGCTTTGTGATTGTGCTTGCATGAAAGACCTCAGGGGGTTCCCGAGGCACTTAGCTGTAAGACCTTGGAGAGTTTCCTTGACATCCTATATCAAAGACCTCGGGGGGGGGGGGGGGGGTCCCGAGGCACTTAAGTATAAGACCTTGGAGGGTTTCCTTGGCATCCTTAGGTCGAAGACCTCGGGGGTTCCCGAGGCATTAGGCTAAGACCATGTGGGGATTCCCATGGCACCCGGTGTAAGACCCTGGAGGGTTTCCAAGGCTTCCCTATGTGTTGGCTTGCATGGTTTATGCGTTCTATATAACCGATTAGCTAGTATGATATGTTATACATGATTGTGTGTGGGTATGCTCTGGGGAACTCACTAAGCTTTGTGCTTACAGTTTTGTTTATTGTTTCAGGAATCATCGATTTGGAAAAGAAGGGCTCGGATTGATCGCAGCGCACACACCCATGATTTCCGCAATGATAGATTTTGGGAGGAACTCTGATAAATGTTTTTAATTAACGATGTTTTGGAATGATTGAAATAAATGATATAAATGTTTGGCTATAATAAAAATGAAATTTTTACCTTTGATTTTTGGGTTGTTACAAGTTGGTATCAGAGCTTGAGTTTGAGGGATTCGGACATAATTTCGGGTGTGTCTGAACTCAAACCGAGGATCTGTCAAATTTTCAAAAGGAAAATGTTTTAACTAAAGAATTTCTAAGACAAGAACGGGTGTGGTGCATGCAATCAGTCGAGCTCAAGTAAGTTTCCCAGGATACTCACAGTTGTTATCTGTTATGATTTGATTTATGAATCTGAGAATCGCATGCTAGTTAGGGCTAGGGGAGATGCTTGTATATGTTGTATGAATTGGTAGACTTGCATGCTAGTGCTGAGAAGTCAGCGATAGATTGGCCTGATATGTGATGCTTGTAGCTTTGGAGATACTAGATGCCATGCTAGAATGAGAATGATTATTTATATTGGTAACTGCTAAGTGTATGTTTTAAAAATTGTATATGGTTAGGACTCGTTTCCTGTTCTGTGTACAATTTGCATGCATAAAGGCAGCCGACAGTGAGGGTGGAAGTGGACAGCATGGGTTGCGGTATGTAGGCCAAATGTTCTATGATATTTTGTGGGTCGGAGATTACCCTAGGGTGAGCCTAGGATGAGATTCATGATAGGAGTCACCCGATTGAGAGTTATATGTATAGCTAGAATTGTCTAATTGTAATATGTTGGTTATTTTTCCCATTGTACGAATGCTGCTTGCTTTGTGATTTGTGGGACTTTTAGCAATGTGAGCTAGCTACTAAGTGAATATGCTAGGTCACATGTGTACAGGCCGTATAATCTTAGAGTGATGGATTTGGCCCTATTGCGCAACTCTTGTTTGAGTCCAACCGTTATAGGGATGAGTCTTTTACTTGAAGGATTATATGATCTCTGCTACATGTGGTTATATTCATAAGGTAGCTAGTTGACATTACTGGGAATCTTTCAGCAGCTGAGGACTGGGTGGGTTGGGAACCTAGGGGAGCCTAGGAGGTGCTTCGGTGGATATTGTGTTGTTGTTTAGCAAACATTTAGTAAATCATTGGAGTATGTGACTTAGAGGATTCAGGATGATTATGGAGGAAAGTATGGATAGGTGTGGAAGGTAGTATTGGGCCCGTACTACTGAAAGCACATGATCCATACTCGAATCGGGGAAAGTCTCAGAGAATCTAAGAAGCTTGGGAATGAGAATTCTTGGTTACGATTGGACCGTGGGGATATCTATTGTGCTAAATGCGGAGGCGCATACAAGGGGAAGGACCAGGGTTTGGTCCCGGTTCCGGTGGTGAGCCAGTTAGGGGAAGGACTGCCAGGATTTGGAGTTCGCCTTGTATCTCTTGTATCAGAAGGCCAGGATTGATCGTGTGATCTATTGTGCTTTTGGGATTAGAGACTATGTTTTGGGGGTAGTTAATAGCCCGGTTTGGAACAGAGATTGCAAGCTATTGCAGTGTAGCCGTGACGATTGAGCTAGTAAGTGGGTCAGGGTGAGAGACCCTGAACATTGTGGATCCCAGAGCCCGAGGGCGGAAAATCGGTTGGAAGTATCTCGAGAGGATAGGTTCAGGCTATGTGCAGTTAGTGGGAGTCTCTGTAAGAGATCCAAGAGTTCAAATCAGCATTTGAGAGGCCAGTAGATTTGGGATTCAGTGTAATGATTGCGGAAACTGCACAAGGGAGTTTTGTTCCAAGGATTTGGATTGTCATTGGGATTGGAAAGAAATGTTGCATCATGTTCCTAGAGTGGTCGAGGTAAATCAGGAGGAGGTGGTCAGGATTCCTCCAGATGTTAGCGGATATGCTATATTCGGCTATTTCCGGTGGGTATAAAAATTTATACTGCTTGGTGAGCATGATAAGTTGGATCTCGGGTTGGTTTTTCTGCTATCTTCTGGGCTAGCAAGGTTTGTCAGATGCCTTTCAACATGTCGAGGAATCTTTGAGAGATCTTCAGACGGATGTATCTTGCGGAGCGGAGTCTGCATGTACTGTGATTGCTCCGAGTCATTGTCGGAATCTGTTCAGTGATCTAGGTTGCTACGGGTGTAGCAGGTTTGGCCACGTATTTAGGGATTGCCCATAGGGAGCAAGCCCGTTATAATTTTGTTGGGTTAAGGTGGACGACAAGGAGGTCGACTACCTGAAGACCAGGGAGGAGCAGTGAGGGCACCAACTTCAGTTATCTTAGGATCGGTCCAAGGGCTAGCACGAGGGTGTTGTGACTAGTCTTCAGTAGCCTGAATAAGTGTGTTTGGAAGAACAATCGAGATTACCGAGGGAAGAGAGAATTGTTGCTGAAGTTTTGGTTAGAACATCTGTTCTTTGGTCAGCGAGAACTGAGTATGTTATTATTTTAAGCATCTGAATCCATTGATATGGTTGGGATTCAGAGATGCTAGCGGATTTTCGGAAGTTGTGTTGTTTTGGGAAGGGTTATTCATGGTGTTCTAGCTTTGTTAGGCACCGTCCCTTAGCAGATTGATGATTGGAAAGAGAGAGGATTTGGGAATCCTTCAATTTTCATGTGCCAAGCGGACCTAGTCGAATCTAAGTGGGGGAGAATCATTCAGTTATCCAGGATAAAAGAGAGGGTGAGACGAGGATGCGTCTCACATTCTCCTTTTGGGGAGGAAAGGCAACCTTAGGGTCCGACTGAGTATCGGATGTCGTGGGATGGGAGTTCGGGAAACTCCCTAGCATTTGGATCACGTTGTTATGACATCATATTGCAAGCTTCGGGGGAGGGAACCAGGTAGTCTTCCAGTCAGTATTTGAGTTCGGTTTAGGAGGATAAACTGCATGGGTGCTCAACATTGAGATGTGTTTGGACGGTCAGGGTGAAAGTGTTGTAAGACTATGGGATAGTTGTAGCATTCACGAATTCTTTCGGGAGATTGAGGCTAGGGTAGGCTAGTTCGCAAGGTTGTGGGAAAGCCACACCTTAGGTATAATCAGGATCGGAGGGATTATTCGATCGATTATCCGTGGGCAAACACGGTTGGTTATGGGAATTCGGAATGGAAATGGTAGAGACCGTTGAGTCAAGGGTTTGGATCTCGAGTTGCAGGATCTTGTGGACAAGTGGTACGTGGCGTAGTATGGCTACGGCTGGGTAGTCCTGATTTTTGATCTCTTGCGAACCTGGTGATTGGACCGGGTGTGAGACCAGTTGTCTCGGGGATCGGCTAAGGGTAATTACTTATCTGTCAGAAAAGGGACATCGGGAGTTATGGTGTATTATGGATCTTGAGGTAGTAGCGGGGTATCAACTCATTTCATAAAGGATTCAAAATCGGGTTTCGTGCAGGTTCAGTACTGGATTTTGTTTCAGTGAGATGAGATTTGGGAGCATAAGGATGCCAAGGGCATCAAATGCAACATACCAGGGTAACAAATGGGTTGGTTTGATGGTAGCTCAAGCCATCACGATGTGACTCGAGTCGATTCTATCAATAATGGGACCGCGACATGTTGAACTAGGAAAAGACAGGTCAAGGGAGGTCGGGTATGATGTAAGACCACAGTTGTTCTTGTGGCATTCATTTTTGTGTCGGATCCAGTGGCGACGGGTTGTCATCCTGTCGTGATTGAATGGATTAAAGGATGGAAAAGAGTCGAGAGAAGAGGTATCGCCAGGGCAATGATTGTCAGACGAGGTGACCTTCGGAGGTCATGTGGGATTGCGGTGTGACATCCCCATTTTCACGGTCAGAAAAGACCGATTTTGTTTATGCTTTATAAAAATCAGAGTACTTCTTTAATAAAAATGTTGTGGAATTTGTCCCCAGAAAAACATGATAAATACGTTATTAAAACATTTTCGAAGAAACGTATTTTATTCATTTTAAAACGTTTGGGATGTCATCGTCAATACAGGAACATAAGCATAAACGAAACTTACATTTATTTACACTAGTGATCTACATCTCTTTAATCTCTCAGTGTAATGTCACTTCATATCGACACCTGTGATATAAATAAATTGAGTGGGTCAGGTTGGGAAACCTGGTAAGTACATAGGGTTTTCAACCCATAATAATATAATTATTATGTTTAAACAAGCAAGCAATTAAACCCCATTACCCATCCCCATTATATTTTCTATTCTTAAGGACTTACCCTAAGAATCAGATATTCCTCATTCATTCATTCCTAAGGATCATCCTAAGGAATCGGCATGAAGTCCATCGTTACCATGGTCTACACAACAGGCACTAAGTCTGCATAGTCGCCAGGGTTTAGGCACTAAGTCTGCATAGTCACCAGGGTTTTGGCATCAAGTCTGCATGATCACCAAGGTTTTGGCACCAAGTCTGCATGGTCACCAAGGTTTAGAGTACACAGGGTGAACACATCGTTCACAACACCTACAGGTTGCGAGCCTACTAGTGTTCCACTGGACTGTCTAGAATAGTCCGTGGTTGTCATCCATACTCTGTTGAATGACGGGGACATCGTTTGGGAAAAAGGCTTCTCACATCGTCCACCTCTTACCCTCACCTCGTGGTCTATAACACCTCTCAACTCATCATCCAACTCATATTCCATCTATTACATCTACCCAAGTTTTACCCCAACATTATCGTAGATATAAAATATATATATATATAGTTTAAATAATTTGAAACATGTATAAAATTGTTCATCCAACATAGACAAAAAGTATTCAGATAATATGCACGCATAGCACGTAATTTATATAAAATACTTCATATCTATGTGTAAGATGAAAGTAACTATGCACTCACCTGGGAAGGTGGTGACTCGTCACTCGGACAGCACTTCGTTACTCTTAAAACGGTTTCCTCGACAAACAGCTGGTTTTCTCGAAAACCGGGCTTCGCTGAAGCAGCGTTCCCGAGCCGAAAGGCTCTTTTTTTGGGACTCTGGGAGCCTCGGGGCTTCCTTCGGGTGCTAGGGGGTTTACCTAGGCTTTAGGGGGGTTAGGATAGGCTAGAGAGAGAGTATAGAGAGAGAAAGAAGTGGGGAAAGGTGTGAGAAATGAGAGAACCCGACACTTCTATTTATAGGGTGAAATCCTGACCGACTCGCCGAGTCGGTTTACTGACTCGCCGAGTCAGTGCCACGTGTCATCACTTGATGGCTTTCCTTGGGGAGAAAGCCTTGGCCCATATTCAGCCACGTCACCCTTTTTGCAGCAGCACCCTGCTGACTTCTAAACCCCGTAACTTTCGCATACGAGCTCCGTTTTTGACGTTCTTTTTTTCCACGCGTAGGTAAAAACAATATCTACAACTTTCATTTAGATCCCATCGGCTAATTCTCGACCGATCTCAAATTTAACAGTAGGAGGCGTTTAGACTGTTAAATGACCGCGAAGAATTCGTAACTCCTTCATACGGACTCCGTTTTCGTATATATTTTTACCGTTGAGTTCCTATTAATGAGATCTTCAACTCTCATTTAGGTCGCATAAGCCAAAAACCGCTTTAACTAAAATTCGAGTTTCGGGTTGTGCACTGCTAAGCCGAATGTTAGAAAAATCATAACTTCCTCATACGAAGTCAGATTTGGGCGTTCTTTTTATGGATTTTCTCGGTTTAACATATTCTACGACTTTTGTTTAGATCACTAAGGCTAAATCGCGCTCTATCGTAAATTCACTTTTTACGCTTCCCGGTGTCGTGCTGGTTTTGCCGTAAAACTTCGACGGGCCATAACTTCTTCGTTATAACTCGGATTTCGGCGTTCTTTATATGTACGGAAAATCGATCAAAAATTGAAAAACGCAAAATACGGATTAGATCTAAAAAAAATGATTGGATCAACAATGGGTTTGAAACGGATTAGATCCAATGAGGAAAATCAATCAAAAATTGAAAAACGCAAAATACGAATCGAAATCATGGACGTTTTGGAATCCATTTGAGAATTTGAGTTACCTTTTTCACGAATCGAGATCCATTTTCAACGAACGAATCAAATTTGGAAGATCTTGGTTCTTTTGTCGAAATGAGAAAATCTCCAAATCGAACATTGTACCACCCACCATGCGAGATGTACAACTCGTTCTTCGTGTTCTTTAACGATCCAAGAACATCTTCAAAAGAACCACCAACACTTTTGGGTTTTGACTTCAAATTCAATGCAACACTTGGAGATTGTTGCTTTGGAACCCAAATTTGTTTCACGGATTTCGGCTTCACAACATTTGACGATTTTTGTGAGTAAACCCGCTTGTTCTTCCGATTCATCTTCTTCTTCTTTTTCTTTCTCATCTTTTTGCATCTTGAAGACTTGATTTCATGAACAAACCCACTTTCAACAACATGAACATTTTGAGTTTGAATCAAATCTTTTGGAGTTTGATACTTGTGATTTTCTTGGATCACCGGCTTCCGATAAGGAATCATTCCATCAAACGAATCACAAGAGAACACAAAATATCATCGGTTTGAACTCCAATCAAGAAAAAAACTTTTTCATCATGAGAATCAACCTGAACTCCTTTTTCTTGAACATCAAGAACATCACATTGAACTCCATTGTCAAGAACTTCAAGAAATTTAAGAGCACGAAGATCATTTGGGTTTTCGATTAGAGAAATGTATTTCTTATTGAACAAATCTCTTTCTTCTCCTTCCTTTTGATTTCTACTATGGACTAATATGGACAAGGCAATTTTATTCAACCAAACAATCTTACAAAGTGGTTGAAATATCAATCTTCCATGATCATCCTTCAAATCTTCATAAGAAACCATATTACCCCATGAAATCAATTTGCTTAACACCAACCCATAAAATTGATCTTCATTGACTTTGTATTTCACATCTTTAACGATCACAATCCAAGAATCATATGGCAAATCCACCATGATCACAAAAACTTGAAGATTTCTAGAGAGACAATGATTTTGAATGGGTTTTCTAGAGAGAGAAAGTGATACAAACAAGTATTCTAAAGAGAGAAAGTCGAATTATGGATCAAATCAAGGAAAAATCCGACTTCTAGAACACAAAAACACTCTCTAAACACAAAGATCAATGAACAATAAGAATCACCAAATCAAAATAGCCATCAAGGATCAATTCTTGATGAAAATCAAGAACACCCGCTCTGATACCAATTTTAGTGGTGTTGATTATGATGGCATGTGCGGAATTAGAAAGATCTAGTGAATCATCATGTAAAATCAATAACACAAGGAGTAAATAAATCTTTATAAGCTCTTATTAGATCTAGAAAGAATATACAAATAGGTTTGTACAAAGTTTCTCTCTCTAGTCTAACACTCCAAATGGATTCACTTACATAATGGGAGTCACTCACTTCCTATTTATAAGAAAGACTCAACCCATTTACACATACAAGAGGGTAAGCCTAAAACACTACATCCAAGAGTGACTTTGCACCCTAACATCGGGCTTTTGGTGGAAAATGGATTTTTGTTCGGAAGGTCTTAAGAAAGGTTTGATTTTTTAGAAGCGTAGAGCTTCTCGTCACCTTTCCGTGGATATAAGGATCATCGGAATCAGACTTGTAATGAAGAAGTTATGGCGTTCAGAAGTTTTTGGTGGTTTTCAGGCTTAGTCGAGTACGCGGGGCGTACACAAAGAGTACGCGGGGCGTACTAGGGGAAAAGGGATTATGCTGGGCGTACCTAGGATTACGTTGGGCGTAATGAACAGGAGTGGTCACGAAGGTTCTCTGGAGTACGCTGGGCGTACCAGAATTACGTTGGGCATAATTCCGTCAGATCAAAACCCTATTTTAGGGTCTTGGACCCTATTTAAACTCCTTATATCATAACCAAACCCTAATATCTTCAGTCTCCACCCCTCTAAACACTAGAAATTGTCATATAGCAACCATGGTGGCATTTTGGAGCTTATGGAGTCCATTTTTGGGATATTTGGCCCACTTTCAAGAAGATGGAACTTGTTGCAAGGAAGGGAATAAGAAGGAGCTTATAGATTTGGCTTTTAGGACTCATTTTCAGCTTGATGAAGGTATAAAGCTTTGAACTTGATCATTAATCTCTTAGGTCTACCATTTTTTGGGTTTTGGTTTCTTTTTGGTCCCAAGGTTGAAGCTTTATGGTTCCAAATCCATTTTTAGGCTTGGGGTTGCCACCCTTGATGCTATTTGAGTCCCTAAGGCAGAAAGTTGCCATCTTGATGGTCTTAATGGGTTCATGCTTGAGTTAGGGTCACTTTTATGGAAGTAGAATGCCATTTTTTGGAGTTTGGGTTTGTTTGGGCCATGCAAAGTCACCAAGTCAATGACTTTATGGGTTTAGACGTTAAGTATAGCTTAGATTTGTGATTTGGACTTATTGGATCAAGTATTAAGCACTTAATGGATGTTGTGCATGAGCTGTTTGTACGTTGGGCGTACTATGTAGTACACAGCACGTACAGTCCATTTGCTTAGTACGCTAAGCGTAAAGAAGAGGTACGTTGGGCGTACGCTCTCAGGAGGACTTGGGCCTTTGTGGACTTTGGACCTTTAGGCCCTAATGGTTTTGGGCCTGGATTTGCTGATAGTTGGGTCTGAATGCATCTTTTTGCCAATAATGGAATAGTTGGGCTTATTGGGCCTTATGGCCCAATATAGAAATGAACTTTGCATAATGGGCCTCGGGTTGGACCAATTCTTGGACTAGGTTGTTGTGGGCCTTCGTGGGCCAAATGGGTCGGGATTAATAACTAAGGAGAATATTGGGCTTTAGTATAAGGTCCATTAGAAAGGTCTGGGCCCAATTTGGAAAATTGGGCCAATGATAGATTTATGGACATTATAGTGTTGGGCTTTTGGTTTGCGTTTGGGCCTTAGTTTTGAATCACACAGGGCCATGGGTAGAATGGTCATTTCACCCAACGCATGTATTAAGGATTATGTAATGGACCCAATTGCTAATTGGGTATATTGATTGGTAGTGACAGCTCAGGAAGCTGGCGAGGCAACAACTAATGAATTCATGCGGGAAGCTTCTGTAGTGCGAGGTGAGTCTCCTCACCATACCAATGGGTCTAAGGCACCAAGGCCGGCCCATTATGTGTTACGATATATGTGTTGGCCATTATGTGAATTTATATGCTTTTTGATTGTGCTTGCATGAAAGACCTCGGGGGGTTCCCGAGGCACTTAGCTGTAAGACCTTGGAGAGTTTCCTTGACATCCTATGTCAAAGACCTCAGGGGGGGGGGTGTTTCCCGAGGCACTTAGGTTTAAGACCTTAGAGGGTTTCCTTGGCATCCTTAGGTCGAAGACCTCGGGGGGTTCCCGAGGCATTGGGCTAAGACCATGTGGGGGTTCCCATGGCACCCGGAGTAAGACCCTGGAGGGTTTCCAGGGCTTCCCTATGTGTTGGCTTGCATGGTTTATGCGTTCTGTATAGCTGATCAGCTATTATGATATGTTATACATGATTGTGCGTGGGTATGCTCTGGGGAACACACTAAGCTTCGTGCTTACAGTTTTGTTTATTGTTTCAGGAATCATCGATTTGGAAAAGAAGGGATCAGATTGATCGCAGCGCACACACCCATGATTTCCGCAATGATAGATTTTGGGAGGAACTCTGATAAATGTTTTTAATTAACGATGTTTTGGAATGATTGAAATAAATGATATAAATGTTTGGCTATAATAAAAATGAAATTTTTACCTTTGATTTTTGGGTTGTTACACCTTAATGGGAAGTTGGCTGAATATGTTTACATGAGTCAACCTGAGGATTTTGTTGATGCAAAGTTTCCCAATAGAGTGTGTAAGCTTAAGAAATCCATTTATGGATTGAAACAGGTGTCTCGCATCTGGAATCTTTGCTTTCATGAAAGAGTCATAGGATTTGGTTTTTATAGAAGTAAGGATGAGTCATGTGTGTATGTCAAAGCTAGTTGGAATGTAATGAATTTTTTAGTATTGTATGTCGATGACATACTATTCATGGGAAACGACATTCCAACTTTGCAATAAGTGAAATCTTGTCTTGGAAAATGTTTCGCTATGAATGATCTAGGAAAGGCAACCTATATTCTCGGGATAAGAATATTGAGAGATAGAAAGTACAGACTATTTGGACTTAGTCAAAGTACATACTTGGACAAGGTACTAAAACGCTTTTAGTATGGAAAATTCCAAGAAATGAGAGCTACCTATTTAGAGCAATGTCAAATTGAGTAATACTTAAAGCCCCAGTAGAAATAAAGATATAGTTGATATGAATCAAGTACCTTATGCTTCGGCTATAGGATTGATCATGTACACTATGACGTGTATCTCGCCATGATGTGTCCTTTGCTTTAAGCATGGTCAGTCGCTATCAAGGAAATCCTGGCAGAGCTCATTGAACAACAGTTAAGAGCATTCTCAAGTATTTGCGGAGGATAAAAGATATGATGCTAGTCTTTGGAGGCAGTGGTACGTTGAGAGTAATTGGGTATAGTGACGCCAACTTTTAGCAAACAATGACAACTTTCGTTCACAGTCGGGGTTGGGTGTTTCTATTGAATGATGGAGCAATTACTTGGAAAAAGTTCCAAGCAAGACACAGTGGCTGATTCTACTTGTGAATCAGAGTACATAGAGGCAAGTGAAGCATCAAAGGAAGCAACTTGGTTAAAGAACTTCATCGGAGATCTTGGAGTAGTCCCAACCGTTCAGGAACCAATGGAACTTTTTTGCGATAATGGAGGTGCGGTCGCTTTTACTAAAGAACCGAGAGATCATGGCAAATCAAGACATATCGAAAAAAGTACCATTATATCAGACATAGAGTAGAATAAGGTCACCTCATTTTGAAGAGGGTATCATCAGAAGAGAATCATGCATATCCATTGACAAAGGCTCTGAGTAAAGTTAAGCACAATCAACATGCTAGGAGCATTAGATTAAGAGATGATATTAGTTTTAGTAGTAAGATGATTAGTTTGAAACTTGTATCAAAATAAATGTACTTGATTTTTGGTGATTAAATAATAGAGATTATTTAAGAGGTCTTTATTGCTTTTGTCGATTACTTATTCTTTTGTTTCGTTTTGCATGTTTTACTTCCTGAATAATTTTAATTATTCAAACTCCACAATCACTCACACTTTAGGAAGTAAGTAGTGAATTAAGACTGTCATAAATTGGATTGTAGATTGTTGAAGGGAGTTATATATAACAATTGTATTGCTACAACATTCATGAGTACTTAGAAATGGAGATTTACGTATTGGATAAGCCCACGCTCATAACATAACTTCATGGATTATATCACGAGTAATTTTTAGATGATAATATCCTATGATTATATTCTTAAAACAAATATATATATATATATATATATATATATATATACACATGAGTTGTAATTTACAAGTCGTTTGTGCATTGGTACTGTGAAAATGCATCAGTAACATGATGTTATAAAACACAGTGTCATGTATGATTTGGTGAGTAAATGATACAAGCATATAAGTCAAAGTTTTTTTGTTCCTTTTGCCCTAATAGGAAAAGCGATATCGTTGGTCCCCTCGATGATTTGGTGCTGACTTATAGTGTTGGGCCCAACCAGGACTCAATCGATGTGTTCAATTTGAAGGTCTTATGTCGTCATCACAAATCAAAAATCGAGAGAAAAAAAACTTGGACAATGAGATTGATTATAATCCAAGTCTCATGCGTGTATGATATCTAGCAGAACGGATGAATATTTGATCACTTATCTAAGGACCAAATTTTGTTTAGATTATAGTTCAGTGGTTGCTTCGGAAAGCACACTTTGCTGTTTAATTTGGAAGTTGTAGTTTAGTTAAGGGTATAAGCCAACAAACTTTGGATGGTTGGGTTGAGGTGTAACACTCCAAATCAGTTTTCCTTTGCGAGTGTGATTTTGGAGCATAGAAGGATGGTGCGACCTTGTTCCTGCTCTGAGTAGATTTCGGCAACAGTTCCTGAGTTGCTCCTACAAGATCACAGAGAAAAGAGGTCGTCAGTTGTTTCCCGGGAGAGTGCTCCCGGAAAGACACTCTGACGGTCAAGTCAACAGGTTTTAGAGAGTGTGTATGAGTATATCTCGGAGAAGGCTACTTACTTGTCGGGGCCATGAGCCTTTCCTTTTATACCCAGCGATCCTGCTTGTCTGTACGAGATAGGATCTCCTGAGCCGATAGGATTCGGGGCGCTAATTGGGGGATCGTGCTCCTCTATTTGTCAGAGCGCTGTCATTGGTCCTGTCGGTAATGCTCTAGAGCCTTGCTTTGTTGTCTAACCATATCTTTTGTCGTGGAGCTTTGGGGCGCCCTTGGCGGGCGCGAGCCTCTTGCGAGGGTGCCTTTGGTGGGTGCTTCCTTTTGCTAGAACGGCCTGCCCTCAAGGGCACTAGCGGGCGCTGAGCCCGCCGGGTCTGGTCTGCCGGGCGCACCAGCCTTCGAGCTGGGCGCGACCATTTCGTGTTGGCTAGGGCACGTTATCAAGTTCCCCAGTCCGGTAGACATAGCGTTGTTACGCTAGCTATGGCGTTATGGACTTAATCACTCTCATACGACCCTTTCATGCTGCCTGGGGCACGTTATCAAGTCATCCAGTCCGGTAGACATAGCGTTGTTGCTCTAGCTATGATGTTCTGGACTTAATCGCTCTCATACATGCCTATTTTCTATTCGCCCGCCATTCCGGTTTTTAATGACGACGTGACCGCTCATCATGGCTAGCAGCTACGTCACGTGTTAGGGATTTTGAATATCTCGCTTTTCCTTTTCTCATATAAGAATACTTATAGTCATGTGTCAGGGATTTTGAATATCCTACTTTTCCTTTTCTCATATAAGAATACTAATGGACTCTACTGTTAGCCTCCATTTCATGAACCAAGAGTTTGCCAAACTTGAGCAATCTGATGGTCAAAACTATACCCGTTGGCTGAAAAGGTCAAGTTCATGCTTTAAGTTTTGAAGCTCCCCTTTGTGTGTGGACCCAGATTTGGCACCAATTCCTGCTAATCCAATTCCTGAGGAAGGGAAAATTATGGATCCAACGGTCATCACAGAACTCTAAAAGCAAAGGAATCTGTGTAGAGAGTCTGAGGAACTGTGTGTGGGTCACATCAAGAACTTTTTATCTGATTAGCTCTATGATATTTGAGCGCCGGTCAAAGATCCAAAAGAGCTATGGCTTGCGTTGGAACTTAAGTACAAGGAGCACGTGGAAGGTACTAACAAATACCTTGTGTCTAAGTACTTATAGTTTCAAATGGCTAATGATAAATCAATCATGGAGCAAGTGCATGAACTCCAAGTCATGGTCAACAAGTTGAACGCACTCTCCATCTCTATTCCAGAACTCTTTCAGGTTGGTGCGATCATCGCAAAACTGCCACCCTTGTGGAAAGATCTTTCTAAGAGAATGATGCATAAATATGAGGACTACTCCTTGGATGATCTGATGAAACACCTCCACATTGAGGAGGAAACTCGCATCAGGGACAAGCATGGTAAAGTCGGATCGAGTGTGCATCACGTGTCAGTTGGGGGTTCTAGTCACAAACGTAAGTCTGGGAGACATAATAAGAACTTTGGAACCAATAAACAAATATTCAAAAAACCAAGTCATCATAATCCTAACTCAAAGCCAAAGAGGACCGGACCTTGCCACGCCTACGGAGAGATTGGTCATTATGCGAGAGAATGAAAAGATCGCAAATCAGGACCGGTTGCACATGCAGTCGAGAAGGTTACTGACATGGTGGCAAGTGTGAACCTTGGAGAGATTTTCATGATCTCCTCCCTTACCCGAGCAAACTATGCTCGAGGATGGTTCGTGGACACTGGTGCCACTGTGCATGTACGTGGCAATGAGAGAGCTTCCACACTTACCCCCCAATGCCACATGGGACGGTCGTCATCTATGCTGATGGCCACAGAACTAAAGTTCAAGGAAGAGGTGATGTTCATTTGAAGTTCACACGTGGTGAATGGTAACCATTCGAGATGTTCTTCATGTTCCTACTATCTCAAAGGGGTTAGTTTCTGCGGACAAGTTTGACAAGGGTGGCTTCAAGATGGTGCTTGAGAAAGGCAAGATTGTAATCACTAAAGGCAGAAGATATGTTGGGAGGGTCGACAATTGTTCGGGGATGTATAGTTTGTGCCTTAGTGATGAGGGTAGTGTGAGTGATCCTAGTGTTGAGAGTAATGGTGCTAATGTTGCAAGTGTGTCTAATGTTGCTAGTAATGATGTATTTGGTGGATTGGTTGCAAATGTGAATGAATTAAACTTTTCTGGTTATTTTGTTTGTTCAATTTCTTTATGGCATAAACGTTTAGCACACATTAATGTTAAAAATATTGAAAAAAATGCAAACTAAAGGAATGTTAAAATATGACACAAAAGATAATGAGGATAGATTATATGAATAATTTAATTGTTTTAAAATTTGATCTAGAAGTTTTAAATAGTTTCAAAACTTGCCCTCAAGTTTTGGAATTTAAAATTTGATTAAAAGTTTTAATGTTGAAATATTAAATTCTAAAACCCAAGTGTTTTAAAAAGTTTAAAATACAACCCTTATACTATTATAATATTAAAAGTTTAATATATATGTATAAGATAAGTCAGTCTTACTGTTAGTAGGCCTCATTCACGAAGCTGATCTCTAAGGGGGTATAAGGAAACTGCCTATAATGGCGATTGAATGGGTGTCCACTCTCGCCCACCGCTTCCTTAATTGGTGGAGGGTCGTTAGCCGAACAGGTAAGATAGGACATTAATTCCTCATTAATAAGTATAATGAATATTATAAAGTAACTAAATGTTTTATAAATTCTCAATCTTAGTTACTTTAGGAAAATGTGAAAATGATGATAGTCCATGAAATTACCCTTTGCACCTTGTCAAGTCATTAGTGGAGCGTGTGTGGTTAACCAACACACTAACTTGGACTAACAAGGGTGACGAAGGGTAGCTCGAGAGTTATCATATATCAATGGAGCGTGTGTGGTTAACCAACACATTTATTAGGTGGTAAATGACTCGAGAGTGCCAAGTTAATTTGCATGGCTATTCACACCATATTGTGATCCTCGGTATCCCAGTCACAAACTTGAAAGGCATAATCTAGATTCAACATGCCATTGAAAAGTTAAATGAATCTCAAAATAATCTAGGAATTTCATTTCATTTAAAACCTAATTGTTCGTTTCGTTTTTCGTGGTGGAATTGGTAAATCGCCATTTACCTACCTTCATATAATTTGCAATTGGATTACAACATCCTCTTCCGAATTGTGAATTATAGTGTGGGGTCCTAGCCTTAATATTTCATTTGGGTGTTATATTAAGGAATTCTTATCTAATCTAAACTTGGTTCCTTTTCTTTTTCAGATGTCTGGCTCAAACAACGCTTATAGCTCGAACTCCTCAAGCTCCTTTTCTCTTATGAACATTCGTGGGAGGGTCACCTTCGATGGGTCCAATTTCAATGATTAGATCCACAACATTCTCATGGCCCTTCGATACGAGGAGAAAGAATACGTCCTCGACGAAAAGCTCAAAGAGATAGATGAAACCAAAGCTTCTGCTGAAGAGATAGCTGAGTATAGGGCTCACGAAAAACACGCGACAAAGGTGTCGTGTATAATGGTAGCCACTATGACTCCTGATCTCCAGCGACTCTACGAGGTCTACTGGCATTACGAGATGTGCCAAGATTTGATGGAAAAGTACCATCAAAGTGCGCGTCAAGAAATGTACGAGATTGTCGCCTCATTGATAACGTCTACAATGAAAGATGGAGAGTCCATCACGATCCACTTGCAAATGATGCAAAGGTATGTGGATCGTCTGCTCAAGTTGAATGTCAACTTTGACGAAGAGTTGGCGATTGATATCATTATCCACTCTTTGCCTCCTTGTTATGATCAGTTCAAGACGACTTATCATATGAAAAAGGAGGAAGTCACATTGAGCAGACTTCAAGGTCTGTTAAGAACTGCTAAAAGTGGACTGAAAGGCAAAGTCGTCGAGTCTACCCCTACTGCTGCTGCCCCCGTCCTCATTATAGGACATGGAATAGGGAAGAAGAGGAAAGCTCCCTCTAAGAGTCACAAGGGAAATTCCCATGATGGGTCCTTCGGATCCAAAGGTAAAGTCGGTTCTGCTACTCCTTCATCCAATCCTAAAGAAGAAACATGCTTCTACTGTCATGAGAATGGGCATTGGAAACGAAGTTGCCCGAAATACTTGCAGGACATCAAGGATGGGAAGATAAAGCCCTCTTTCGCAAATATTTATACTATTCAATCTAATAACTCATCACATGCTAGTTCTTGGGTCCTTGATAATTGCCAAATAATCTTAAATAGTCCATATTTATCATATAAATAATCAATATTCAAAAGATTTGAAATTATCTATTGTTATGTCAAGGATAATCATTAAATTAGGTTAAAATTCGGATTTTAACATAATAAAACGATTTAGGTATCAATCCAAGACAAAACAGCAACAAAATCCCGAATTATCCTCTGTCTGACGCTCGGACTCGCCGAGTCAAGCTTTGGACTCGCCGAGTAGGGCCAACTCGCCGAGTCCAAACACTGACTCGCAGAGTTAGGTCGGACAGAGGTGAAGAAAAACGATTTTCAGCAAGCAAAACAGTTAAGCATCACATTCAATTGAAACCAATCAAGGCTCTAATACCACTGATGGGTTTGAGCAATAAGAACTTTCCTATGTGCACATGCAAACCCTATAGCTTGGATCTAGGTTTCTCTAATTGAACATGCAATATATCCAAGACTTTCATGGCTAGATCTAATGTAACCTAACAATCAAAACATATGAAAACAGATCTAGAATAATACCTTGAGTTACTTGCTTGAAAACCTTCTTCTTCTTGGAGCTTAGAACCACAAATGTCACTCCTCTAATGGCTTACAAACACCAACTAGCAAGAAGATGATTTGAGAGAAGGAGAGGGGTGAGAAATCGGCTCCAAGGTTTCTTCAAACATATAGTAGCCGATTTCTCCAACCCTATGGGTCTATTTATAATGTGAGCTCCTAGGGTTTCACCTTAAACCCTAATGGGATAACTTAGCCTCAAAGCAATCCAAAGATCATTCTAGATAAGCCTTTGGACGATTTCTAGGTGATCCATATCCCTAAAATTGTCCACCCCATATCCATAAGGATTCTTAGCTCAAAATACAACTATCACACATTTGACAGTTTATGCCTCTTTATTCAATTAATCTCTTTAAGTCACCAAATTAATTCTTAATTAATTTATGAATTATATTAATCAAATAATAATATTATTACTTTAACATGTTATTCTTATAATATATTAATAATATCTCTTCTCTCTCTATATATAAATCACCCTGTCAAGTTGCTATGATGAAGGCAACCCAAAAGGACCATGCACAATCGAGTCAAGTACTTACCAAATATAGTCACAGCCTTAGACACTAATCCAATAGTCTCCCACTTGGATAAGTCTAGTAACTATAAATGCAAACACAATCTGATTAGCAATCGTAGCTCTCAAAGACGCTATCAACTCTGATCTTATCAATATCCTGTCCTTTAGATAAGGGATCGTACAGTCCTCTGTTTTTGATATCGTGCAGACAATTTCATGAAACATTGTCATTCTTATTGTCCAGCAACTATTTTCTCGATCTCAGATTTATTTAACATAGAACTTAATTGAACACATCAATTTAATCTTGACCGACATAAGTCAAATCAAATCATCGAGCGGCCGTGATATCACTTTTACCCTCTTAGGATAAAATTAACAGATAAACTTCGACTTATATGCATTTACTTATCGATTAATCAATTATACACAACAATGCGTTTTATGACATCAATTTACTGATGCGGTTTCGCATTATCAATGTACAACTAATTAATAAATAATAAACCATATATCTAGGTTTTAAAACCATATGATATTATCGTCTTGCTATCACTTTAAAGTGATTCCAGCAAGCGCGGGTTTATTCCAATGCTCAAAACTTGTTCATAAGCACTCATGAACGTTGCAGCAAACCTTTGCTATGTCTAATACCATTTAGACAATCTACACACCAATTCATGACAATCTTCATTCATATCTACTTCCAACATATGAACGATTGTGGACTGTTTGAATAATTCGATTATTCTTAATAAACTCAATTATTCTGGAAGTCAAAACATGCAAAGTGAAACAATAGTTAAACAATTAACATAAGACAGTAACTTTACTTATAAATAATACTCCTTTATTTAATCATCAAATGTCAATTACATTTATCTATTACATGTTTCTAAAACCACTACTAGAAAAACAGCCTTTTACGACGCGCAAAACACGACGCTCTTTGATTTATGTTACGCATTAGAGAGTGACATTAAAAAAGTGTCATCTCTTCAAAAATTTTAAGGATTTATGTCGCGCATTACTGAGTGCCTTTAAATTAGTGTCTGATGTAAAAATATTAAAAACACGGAAGGCACTTGTGCGTCATCTGTGAATGTCGTTTTATATTTTTTTTAAGAAACGCGCGTGTCCGAGGGAAAATGAAATCCCCCAAAATTTTGAACACCCGCCATCCTCCCTGTGTACTCTCTACACCCGCCAAATCGATTTCATTCTCTCCCTTCCTTCTCTCTGCAACCCCTTCCTCTGCGATCGACTTTCACTTCCTTCTCTGTGTAAACCCTAATCAAACATAACGCATTTGCAATGGTAATGTCTTCTTTCACAAAATAGACGATTGAGCGAAGAACTAGGGCTTCTGATGAATCGAACATCACCAACAATGATAGCTACCCATCATAATTTGTTTTTTCTCTCGGACTCCACCTTTCCAACATCGCACCACAACAGCGCTTGCATCTGCTGCATCTTCTCCAACATTGGATTCTGGTTCTGGAAAGCGCTTGCATCCACCTTCTCGTCTCTCCCCCTCCACCGTGTTTTCTCTCATCTCTCTCCTCCATAGATGGAGATTGTCGGAGACATGAAGGGAGTAACCGAAGGAAACCCTAAAACTACTCTGATTGCATAAACACTTCTTCTCCTGCGACTTTAGCTAAGTCTCTCCTCCATAGAGTATAATTTCTGCTTTCATGTTTTTTCATCTTTAATCTTTCAAACCCCTTTCTTGTTCTTCTTTTAGTGTTAGAATTTATCTGGATTTAGCTCTTTGATTTTATAAGATCTTCATAAATTGTTCGGGTTTCTTGATTTTTGGAACCTGCATGTTTATTTTCCTTCCCAATCTGGGCATTTTTATCTGTGATTAGTAAACAAATTAGGGTTATGATTCTTAAACATCCAATCCTTTTGCCTTTGTTCTTGTTCTTAATGTTTTTCTTTTTTAGAAAATTCCATCGTCTTTAGTTCTTGATCTTGACTTTGAAGACACCCATGTGTTGTTTAGTTGAAATTCAGTTTCAAGATCATGATTCTTCATTAACTAAATCAACTTGTCAATCTTACCCTGAAGTTGCTAGTGCTGGAGAAAATTACCATTTAGCGTTTGAGAGTTGGAATTGAAGATATGGAATGGAATTGAAGCTCATTTAGTTGCAATAATGGTCACATCTGTGATCTGTTATTGCTAGGCAAAATGGGTCCCAATCATCAATTACAACAGCAAGGGTAGTGCCCTATGCTTCTTCAGTTCCAATTGAAGGTTTAGTAAATTAAAGCTTTAACCAAGGTAATCATCTGGGGTATCAAAGTTACTGGGATGCAACATATGCACATGAATTGACAAATTTTCGTGAACATGGGGATGCTGGTGAAGTTTGGTATGCATATCTAATTGACTATGACATATACCTTCTTTGACAAGATGCTTTTTTGTATGACTTTTTAAATTCTTTCTAAAGGTTTGGGGCAGATGTCATGGAAATGGTTGCTTCATGGAAAAAAGGACTATGTGCTGACATTTCACAAAGACATTTACAAATTCAACATAAAATTGATGACTCTGAGTCTGTTAGTCAAGAGGATAAAGATTTAGCAAGATGGAGTGTTCTTGATGTTGGAACAGGCAATGGGCTACTTCTTCAAGAGCTTGCTAAACAGGGGTATAGTATTATACATAATAACACTTATTCCTCCTTTTGGTACGATGATAATTGATAAATCATTCTTTATTACTTTTGATGTTAGTATAAATAGGTTCTCTGATCTCACTGGAATAGATTATAGTGAATGAGCAATTAGCCTTGCTAGAAGCCTTTCTAATCGTGATGAATTTATTGGTATCAAACTATTGGTTGATGATGTTCTTGATTTTTTATTTACTCATATTTAATGTCTATTGGTAAGTTACAATTTGCATTTACTCATATTTAATGTTTTTTATTTTTGATTTTACAGCTCCTGATATACATCGATCCAACAGCACAAAGTTCCAGGGATATGCTTGGTATTGACACTCGAGGTTGAAAACTTCAACGTCATGTCAGGGATAAATATAAATTTATTTCAAGTTTGGTCCATTATACCCTTGGTTGACATTTATAAAAAACTTCCTGGAAGTTACTAAAGAAACAGTCGTTGCCACCTTTGTGCTATTCATCAGGTGTTAAATGGCTTCTACCAACCTTGGACATGGCGGAGTTGGCAGTTCCAGAGTTGTTACCGGCTTGAATTATTTATCTAGTTCAGTTGACTGGCTCGGGAGAGAGATGCTTGAGATGCGACAAGGTAGAACATGATGATGAAAGAGTGAGTGCAAGTTCCTTTTCCCTTATCATAACTTTTCTTATATATCATTCATAAAATTCTTATATATCATCAGTTGTTATTGATAATCTGTTCATGTTGGATTTATATTGCAGGAAAGTGAACTAGAGATAGTACATGGTGTGGGTTCTGAAGCAAGGCATGTTATAAGAACAACAACACACCCGGTCTTCTTTCTGACTCTGTCATGTAGAAATCGATTGCATCACTTATTCCCTTATTCTCTTGTGAGTATAAAAAATTAGCTACATCATTAACCTAATTTGTGAATTATTGATTTTATTAATTGTTGGAACAGGGGAAACTTGGGGAAACTTGTGATTTCTTTCTTAGGTATCTAATTGCTAATTTTATAGCTACATCATTAACCTGCTACGGTTGCTATTTGAACTTTGAAGTGTTTTCTGCCTTTTTGACCATTTTACCCCTGCTCTGTGTTTTGCTTAGTTGTTGTGTTTGTTGGTCTCAAATTTTTTCCCATGCTTTTGGAGCTGTGTGGAGCTTGCTGCCACCTTTTGGAGCTGTGTGGAGCATTCTAGGTGGTTGTAATGATCAGTCTAAACAGGTTTGGAGTAATGAATTTTCAAGAATTAGCATTTTTCATGGGTTTCAACTACAATCTGTTATTTAATTTTTATATGATATAAAGGCTTAACATGGGTTTCAATGTTTCATGCAATTTAAAAAACAAATTAAAACAGAGCTTTGAGAATTTAATATATGTACATATGGTGGTCAAATGAAGTTGTGTAAAAAATGTTATATGAAATGGATGTGGGAGTATTATGTGGATGCTACAACAGGTAGGTAAGCTTCAATTTCTACCTTTTAATTTCTCTCATAAGTTGAAAATTTGATTTCTAGTTTCCATGGATCCAACCTTAATGTTTTTCATCCTCAAAGGTAATACATGTTTGCTGAAGTACCAGACGACTACGAATAGATATAGACTCTACAAATGTTCAGGTGGGTATTTTTTTCTGAAATTCACATAACTATATCTTTGATAGTCATGTTTGTTTGTTCGGTTGTGCAAGGACAATTAGATGGAGTTTGATAGCACATGCAGCTAGGGAAGTGGATTGGAGTGGGATAGAAAATAGAACAAATGTAGCTAGGGTAATTGTTTTTTGAATTTGGTGTAACTATATCTTTGATTTTGTTTTTCATCTTACCTTTTATGATTTGAGTATGAAATTTTATTTTATATTATGCAATGGATTGTATTTTTTGTATATGCTATTTTATTTCTATTATGAGAAATTAAATGCAAATTTAATTTGAAAATTAATAAATATATAAATTTATTTTTTTTAAACATTTAAATTTACGATACGCAAAAATGTGTGTCATCTTCATTTATGACATGGCCTTTCTTGACAGGGGCTTTCTTGATACGCATTGCGTGTCATTAACACGCGCGTCGTAAGGTTACGACACGCGAATGCGTGTCATCTTCCTTTATGACAGGGCCTTCCTTGATACGCATTGCGTGTCGTAAACGCGCGTCGTAATTGCGCGTCGTAAATGAGCGTCGTAAATGCGCGTCGTCTATAGACGACGCGCAAAAGCGCGTCGTCTCTCTTTATGACAGGGCCTTCCTTGACACGCATTTGCGCGTCGTCTGAGCCTTTTACGACGCGCAATGAGCGTCGTAAAAGGCTGTTTTTCTAGTAGTGAACTATCTAATCTAAACTAATATCATCCTTCAGCCCAATACTCCTAGCATGCTGCAAGTGCTTAACACTACTCAGTCCCTTCGTAAGCAGATCTACTAGGTTATCTTCAGATGATATCCTCTTAACCACGAGATGTCCTTCTTCTACTCGATGTCTAATAAAGTGATATTTTATGTTGATATTCTAAGATCTACCATGATCCCTCGTTTCCTTGGTCAAGGCAACCGCTCCTTCATTATCACAGAAAATTTCCATGGGCTCCTTTATGGTAGGCACAACTCCAAGGTCACCAATGAAGTTCTTCAACCATATTGCCTCCTTTGACGCTTCGCTCGCTGCAATGTACTCTGATTCGCACGTTGAATCAGCTACAGTTTCCTGCTTGGAACTTTTCCAAGTCACTACTCCTCCATTAAGGGTAAAGACTCATCCTAACTGCGAATGGTAGTTGTCCATGTCGGTCTGGAAACTGGCGTCACTATACCCTCGCACCTTTAAGTCATCACTCCCTCCGAGGACTAGAAACCATTCCTTGGTCCTCCGAAGGTACTTAAGGATGTTCTTGACCGCAATCCAATGCGCTTTTCCAGGGTTCCCTTGATATCTACTGACCATGCTCAAAGCAAAGGCCACATCAGGGCGAGTACAAGTCATAGCATACATGATCGAGCCAATTGCGGAAGCGTAAGGTACTCGGCTCATCTCAGCTATCTCGGCTTCGGTACTCGGACTTTGAGTCTTACTCAATTTGGTATTACTTTGTATCGGTAGTTCTCCCTTCTTTGAGTTTTCCAAACTAAAACGTTTTAGTACTTTATCTAAGTAAGTATTCTGACTAAGTCCTATTACTCTCTTACTTCTTTCTCTCACTATCCTTATTCCCAAAATATAGGAAGCCTCTCCGAGGTCCTTCATAGCGAAACACTTCCCGATCCAGGACTTAACTTCCTGCAGAGTCGGGACGTCGTTTCCCATGAGTATTATGTCATCGACATACAAAACGAGGAAGCTAACTATACTCCCATTGGCTTTGACATATACACATGATTCATCTTCGCTTCGTACACATCCAAACTCTTTGACTTTCTCATCAAAGCAAAGATTCCATCTGCGAGATGCTTTCTTAAGTCCATAAATGGACTTCTCAAGCTTGCACACTCTATTAGGATGCTTGGCATCGACAAAACCCTCTGACTGAGCCATGTAAACATCCTCAGCCAACTTCCCATTTAGGAAAGCGGTCTTGACATCCATTTGCCATATCTCATAATCATGAAATGCGGCAATAGCTAGCATCACCCTTATAGACTTTATTTTCGCAACTGGTGAGAAGGTCTCATCATAGTCAACTCCGGGAGTTTGAGTAAAGCCCTTCGCAACCAATCGTGCCTTATAAGTGTGTACATTCCCATCCACGTCGGTATTCTTCTTGAAGATCCATTCGTACCCAACCGTCTTACGTCCGGGCACATTGTCAACCAGATTCCAAACTTGGTTGTCATACATGGACTGAATCTCGCTGTCCATCGCCTCTTTCCATTTCACAGACTCTGGGCCTGCCATAGCTTCCTTATAGCTATTAGGTTCATCTAGATTTATTAGTGTACCATCACTAATATACGTGTCCCCTTCAGTAGTAATATGAAAACCATAAAACTGGGGTTGAACTCTAACTCTTTCGGATCGTCTAAGAGATAATGACTCATCAATTGGTTCAACCGGAGTTTCCTCCTCGGGTTGAGCGTCAGCGGTAGAGGTTCCTTCATCACTCGACTCTTGAATCTCTTCAAGATCGATTTGCCTCCCACTGTCTCCTTGGTTTATGAGTTCTCGCTCTCGGAAAACCCCTCTTCTCGCAACGAAGACAACATTGTCACTCGGTCTATAAAAGAGATATCCAAAGGATGTCTGCGGGTAGCCGATGAAAATACATCGCTCATTATGAGTTTCGAGCTTGTCGTGAGTCTCTCGTCTTACGAAAACTTCACAACCCCAAACCTTGATATGTGCCAACGAGGGAGCTTTCCCTGTCCACATCTCGTGAGATGTTTTGGCAACCTTCTTTGTTGGGACTCATTTAAGGATATGGGCGGCAGTCTCTAAGGCATACCCCCAAAATGAGATAGGTAGTGAAGCACGACTCATCATAGAACGAACCATGTCTAACAAGGTTCGATTGCGCCTTTCTGCCACACCATTTAACTGCGGTGTCCTAGGTGGCGTCAATTGCGAAACTATTCCGCATTCCTTGAGATAGTCGTGGAATTCAAGATTTAGGTACTCCTCCTCGATCGGATCGAAGCATCTTGATTATCCTGCCCAATTGATTCTCCACTTCATTCTTGAACTCTTTGAACTTTTCAAACGTTTCAGACTTGTGCTTGATTAAGTAAATATACCCATATCTACTATAATCATCGGTAAAAGTCACGTAGAAGCGGTTTCCATCCTTTGTGGTGGATCTAAAGGGCCCACATACATCGGTATGTATGAGATCCAATAAACCCTCACCCCTCTCACATGTACCAGTGAAGGGTGACTTGGTCATCTTTCCAAGTAAACAAGATTCACACGTGTCATCTTCCCTAAGGTCGAATGACTCCAACACTCCATCCTTTTGGAGTTGGGCTATGTGTTTCTTGTTGACATGTCCAAGACGACAATGCCACAAACATGCTTTATCCATACTATTGGAAGAATCTATACACAACACATCATTTCCTAGGTTATCTACAACCATAACAGTTTCATAAATTCCATCACAAGGCATTGCTTCAAAGTATAAAACACCATTTAGATAAGCATAAATAGAACCATTCATATTATTAAACGAATATCTAAATCCTTGTCTAAACAAACCATGAAATGAAATGATGTTTCTTGCCATATCTGGCGAGTAGCGACAATTGTTTAAATCTAAACCTAATCCATTACTAAGCACTAAAGAATAGACTCCATTCTTGGTGACATGCGACGATCTTCTGTTTCCCATGATTAGATTTATTCTTCCTTGCTCCACATCCCTATTTCTTCTTAGTCCCTGCAAATAAGAACAAATGTGGTAACCACATCCTGTATCAAGAACCCAAGAAATAACATGAGATGAATCATTAGATTTAATTGTGTATATACCTACAAAAGATGGCTTGATCTTTCCATCCTTGATGGCTTGTAGATATTCCGGGCAGCTTCTCTTCCAATGCCCTATCTTGTGGCAATGATGACACTCTGCCTCCTTCGGGTTAGGGTTGGGCTTAGCGGGATCAACCTTGGTCCCACTATAAGAGGAACCATCTTGGGACTTTCCTTTGCGGTGGCTCTTTGACGGAGCCTTCCTCTTCTTGCCCCTTCCCTGCCCTATAGCCAAAACAGTAACAACGGACGGATTGGGAGTTGGTGCAACAGACTTGTCCTTTAGGTTGCTCTCAGTAGTCCTTAGGAGTCCTTGGAGTTTGCTTAGGGTGACCTCTTCCTTGTTCATGTGGTAGGTCATCCTAAATTGGTTGTAGCATGAAGGCAAGGAGTGAAGAGCAATGTCGATGACCAAATCCTCCCCAAAGTTAACATTTAACTTGCGAAGACGATCAACATATCTTTGCATCTTTTGCAAGTGTACGGTTAACGATTCTCCATTTCCCATCTTAGCGGTGATCATGTTGGTGATGATCTCGTAGCGCTCTTGCCTCGTGCTTTGGTGGTACCTCTCCATCAAGTCTTGATGCATTTCATAGGGATACATGTCCTCATAGGACTTTTGGAATTCTTGGTTCATGGTGGCTATCATGATGCAATGGACTTTCGTTGCATCACGTTCGTGGGTCTTAAAGACAACCATCTCTTCGGGAGTAGTAATTTCCGGGTTGACCTTCTCGAGCTTTTCGTCGAGGACATACTCTTTGTCCTCGTAGCGTGCAATGGTGTGAATGTATCTTATCCATTCGCTAAAGTTCGTACCATCGAAGGTCACCTTTTGGCAAAGACTCATTAACGTGAATGAGTTAGCAGCAGCGTTGTTTGCGTTCGACATCTACAAATAGAAAGGACAAAGTTTGATTAGAATTGAATCCCTAATTAAACACCCAAAATGAAAAATTAGGGCTAAGATCCAACAACATTATTTACATATTAGAAAAGGGATGCCGTAATCCAATCATGCAAATAATTTGGAGGTAAGTGAATGACGATTCACTAATTCTTCACCTTGAAAACATAACTTTAAGTTTTAAACGCATTCAGAATTCCTAGATTTTCTTTGAGATTCATTGAACCTTTCAATGGCATGTTTAAATCTCGATATGCCCCTCTCGTTTGTGACTGGGATGCCGAGGATCACAAAGTGGGTGTGAATAACCATGCAAATCTACATGGTGCCTTCATTGTTACAATCACCCATTCGATGTGCCGGTAAACAACACACGCTCCATCGGACTATGATAAACAATGAATCACCCTTTGCCACCTTTGCTTAGAACCAATTAGTGTGCCGGTAAACCACACACACTCCACTAACTTCTTAGCAAGGGTGCAAAGTGCAATTTCATGGGATTGCATCAATTCACTTTTGCCTAAAGTAACTAGGATTGGGAATTTGTAAAAAGTTTAGTTACTTTATAAATTCATTATACTTATTAATGAGGAGAGGACTGCCTTATCCTACCCGTTCGGCTAACGACCCTCCACCAGTCAAGCAAGCGGTGGGTGTGAGTGTACACCCATTAAGCGCCATTTTATAGGCAGCAACCTTATACCCACCTTATAGACCGACTTCGTGAATGAGGCCTACTAACGGTAAGACTAGAAATTTAATTTTACTTATATATTTATTAAGCTTTTAATAATATAATAGTATAGGGTTGAATTTTAAACTTGTAAAACTCTACGGGTTGAAATTTAAATACTTCTAAATTAAACTATTAATCACAAAATTCAAATTTCAAAACTTCGGGATAAATTTGAACTTTTTCAAAACAATAGGGATCAAATAACAAATAATTCAAATTAAACAATTAATTTCATAATTATCTATATTTGACCTATTCCAATTTTAGTCACTAGATAATTACCAAATAATCTTAAATAGTCCATATTTATCATAAAAATAATCAATATTCAAAAGATTTGAAATTATCTATTGTTATGTCAAGGATAATTATTAAATTAGGTTAAAATTCGGATTTTTACATAATAAAACGATTTAGGTACCAATCCAAGACAAAACAACAACAAAATCCCGAATTATCCTCTGTCTGACGCTCGGACTCACCGAGTCAAGCTTTGGACTCGCCGAGTAGGGCCAACTCGCCGAGTCCAAACACTGACTTGCCGAGTTAGGTCGGACAGAGGTGAAGAAAAACGATTTTCAGCAAGCAAAACAGTTAAGCATCACATTCAATTGAAACCAATCAAGGATCTAATACCACTGATGGGTTTGAGCAATAAGAACTTTCCTATGTGCACATGAAAACCCTATAGCTTGGATCTAGGTTTCTCTAATTGAACATGCAATATATCCAAGACTTTCATGGCTAGATCTAATGTAACCTAACAATCAAAACATATGAAAACAGATCTAGAATAATACCTTGAGTTACTTGCTTGAAAACCTTCTTCTTCTTGGAGCTTAGAGTCACAAATGTCACTCCTCTAATGGCTTACAAACACCAACTAGCAAGAAGATGATTTGAGAGAAGGAGAGGGGTGAGAAATCGGCTCCAGGGTATCTTCAAACATACAGTAGCCGATTTCTCCAACCTTATGGGTCTATTTATAATGTGAGCTCCTAAGGTTTCACCTTAAACCCTAATTGGATAACTTAGCCTCAAAGCAATCCAAAGATCATTCTAGATAAGCCTTTGGACAATTTCTAGGTGATCTATATCCCTAAAATCGTCCACCCCATATCCATAAGGATTCTTAGCTCAAAATACAACTATCACACATTTGACAGTTTATGCCCCTTTATTCAATTAATCTCTTTAAGTCACCAAATTAATTTTTAATTAATTTATGACTTATATTAATCAAATAATATTATTATTCCTTTAACATATTATTCTTATAATATATTAATAATATCTCTTCTCTCTGTATAAATCACCCTGTCAAGTTGCTATGGTGAAGGCAACCCAAAAGGACCATGTACAATCGGGTCAAGTACTTACCAGATATAGTTACAACCTTAGACACTAATCCAACAGAAAGTGCATATGTTCAAGGCACGATTGGTTGCGAAGGGCTTTACTCAAACCCCGGGGGTTGACTATGATGAGACTTTCTCACCAGTGGCCAAGATCAAGTCTATTAGGGTTATGTTAGCTATCGATGCATTTCATGATTATGAAATTTGGCAAATGGATGTCAAAACTGCTTTCCTTAACGGGAAGTTGGCTGAAGATGTTTACATATGTCAGCCAGAAGGTTTTGTAAATGCTAAATACCCCAATAGAGCATGCAAGCTTGAGAAATCCATTTATGGATTAAAACAAGCGTCTCGTAGATGGAATCTTTGTTTCGATGAGAAAGTCAAAGAGTTTGGATTTTCTAGAAGCGAAGATGAGTATTGTGTGTATGTCAAGGCTAGTGAGAGTATAGTTAGCTTTCTAGTTTTGTATGTTGATGACATACTGATCATAGGAAACGACATTCCGACCTTGCAGGAGGTTAAGTCTTGGCCTGGGAAGTGTTTCGCCTTGAAGGATCTTGGGGAAGTTGCTTATATTTTGGGGATAAGGATATTAAGTAACAAAAGTAGGAGACTAATAGGACTTAGTCAAAGTACTTACTTGGACAAGGTGCTGAAACGTTTTAGCATGGAGAATTCCAAGAAAGGGGAACTTCCAATCCAAAGCAATACCAAGTTGAGTAAGACTTAGAGTCCGAGTACTGATGTCGAGATAGAGGAAATGAGTCGAGTACCATATGCTTCCGCCGTTGGCTCGATCATGTACGCTATTATGTGTACTCGCCCTGATGTGGCTTTTGCTTGAGCATGGTTAGCCGATATCAAGGGAACCCGGGTAGGGCACATTGGACAACAGTTAAGAACATTCTTAAGTACCTGCAAAGGACTAAGGACTGGGTCCTTACACTTGGCGTGAGTGATGAATTGAGAGTTACATGGTACAGTGACGCCAACTTTCAGACCGATAGAGATAGCTTCCGCTCTCAGTCGGGCTGGTTATTTACCATAAATGGAGGAGCGATTACTTGGAAAAGTTCCAAGCAGGACCCCGTGGCTGATTCAACATGCGAATCAGAGTACATAGCAACGAGCGAAGCATCGAAGGAGGCAATATGGTTGAAGAACTTCATTGGAGACCTTAGAGTTGTACCAACCATAAAGGAGCCTATGGAGATTTTATGTGATAACGAAGGAGTGGTTGTCTTAACCAAGGAACCACGGGATCATGGTAGATCCATACATATCGACAGAAAATACCACTTCATCAGACATCGGGTAGAAGAGGGACTCCTCGTAGTCATGAGGGTATCGTCAGAGGAGAACGCAACAGATCCCCTCACAAAGGGTCTGAGCAGGGTTAAGCACTTACAACATGCGAGGAGCATTGGTCTGAAGGACAATATTAGTTTTAGTGATTAGATTAGTGTTTAGAAACTTGCAATAGATAAATGTAATTGACATTTGATGATTAAGTAATGGAGATTTATTTATGAGTAAAGTTTACTATCTTGTGTCAATTGTTTACTATTGTTTCACTTTTGCATGTTTTACTTCCAGAAAAATTAGATTATTCAAATTATCTACAGTCAATTATACTTTGGGAGTAAGTTATGAGGTTAGACTGTCAAGAATTGGTTTGTACATTGTTTAAGTGTTTAGACATAGCAAAAGTTTGCTGCAACGTTCATGAGTGCTCTTGAAATAAGATTTGAGTATTGGATTAAACCCACGCTCATTTGAATCACATCATGGAATCTATCACGAGTGATTGTGAGACGATAATATCGTATAATCTTTAAACCGAGATATATGAGTTGTTTTGTACGAGTTGGTTGTGCATTGATAATGCGTAAACGCATCAGTAACTTGATGTTATAAAACATGTTGTTGTGTGCAATTTAACGAGTAAATAGTACAAACATAAGTCAAAGTTTATCTGTTCCTTTTATCCTAAGAGGGTAAAAGCGATATCTTGGGCCCATCGATGACTTTTTGTTGACTTATGTGTCGGGCCCGGTCAGGACTGAATTGATGTGTTCAATTAAGTTCTATGTCAAACAAATCAGAAGTCGGGAAACAAACTGTTGGACATTGAGAATGATTATGTTCCATGTCTTTTTCCACATGATATCTTGCAGAAAGGAGGATTATATGATCCCTTATCTAAACGATGTGTCATTGACTAGGTCAGAGTTCGACAACGGTTTTTGAGAGCTATGATTGTTAATCGGATTTTGAAGTCGTACTTGCAGTTATAGTTATTAGACTTATCCAAGTGGGAGACTGTTGAATTAGGTGTCTAAGCCCATAAATATAATTGATATATACTTGACTCGATAGTAGCATGGTCCTTTTGGGCTGCCTTCACCATAGCAACTTGATAGGATGAATTATGAGAAAGAGGTTGATAAATGATTTATTAATATATTAACTAGAAATCATATTATTTAATTAGTATTGATCAGAAATTAATTTGGAATTAATTTAGTGATCAAAAGAGTCTGATTAAAAGAACGGGGACTGACATTGCAAATCACTGATAGTTACAGTTGGGCCGATGGATCACCTTGGAATAAGGTTGGACGAATTCTATGGGAAGCCCATAGAGAATTCGTCCAAGGAGTATTCTAGAAGGTGTCCATGGGTTGCTTAAGGCTTAAGCAGTCAAATTAGGATTTCCACCAAAAACCCTAGCAGCCACAAGTATAAATAGACCCATGGCTTATAGAATTCGGCTCCCTATGCTTCTAAGAGATCCCTAGCCAATTTCAATAAGCCTTCATCCTCACTCTCGTGTTCATCCATTGCTTGTGGTGTTTGTGACTCCATTAGAGGTGCAACAATCGAGGCACTGAGCTCTTGAATGTCAAGATCAACCAATCAACAAAGAAAAGGTATTATTCTAACTTTGGTTTAGTTATTGATTTTGAAAATATGTATGCTAGATTAGGGTTTTGCTTTGGAAAATTATTATGCATGTATAACTTGAGAAAAACCTAGATCCAAATCAATTAGGGTTTTGCTCTTGAATGTCCGATCCTTGCAGTTATTTCAAGTTCAAGATCAGCCATCGACATGTCGGTTTTACTTTTCTGTCTTGCGTTTAATTTCATCCCACAACATGAGAGTCTTCTTCTACCTTTCTTATAATCAGATCTAATCGAGAAGGATAGATCTGGTTTATGGACGAAACTTGGTAAACATATTAATAATAATTGGGTCTATTATTCGCAACTAATTGACATATAATTCTCAATATTATTTGTCGGTTTCCTTACGCGTTTATTAATTTGATTTTCAACAGTTTGTCACTTGTAATTTGGTGATACTATATAATTTAATAATTGATTCATTCGCTTTTAGACTAGTACATAACAATTAGAGAGTGATTTCCATATATCTCATGGACTAGCTACATTATAAGTAGTAAATATCTTGTAGACTACCAATAGTTCTATAGACCTGAATGAATAACTAACAGAGAGAAATGACACCTCCTTACCACAACCCTTTTGTCTAAATCACATTATTTGGTTGGAGTACTTTGTAATGACTCCAAAAACTTCACGTTCACGATGCATGTTTCAATCCATCAAAACCGTTGTACAAATTAAGCCGATTCCTTGCAAAGTGGCCAACAAAAAGGGAAGAGATACGCCTCAAAGTCCAATTTGACAGTAATCAATTCATCACTCCCAATCCCATGTCCCATCATCCTTTTCAAAAAGAACCATAACTTGTTGACTAACATTTCAAGCCCATGACATCAGGATGAGGTGATTACTCTTTGTATGGTGCTACTTTGTATAATGCTTTTATAAAACACTTCATTTAATTAACTATATAAATAGTGTTTCCTCCTTTTTAATCATGTAATTATTATTTAAAAAAAAAAAAAAAACTAAACTCTCGGAAGGTTTTCTACTTCTACACCTCCTTGTTCTTGGAGCTTTCTACTGAAATTTGTAGACAAATTTCCATAAAGAATAACTAACCATAGCCCTTTTTGACTTTTGAAACCCAATCGGAACTACACTTTTAACAACAGAAAGAACAAAAATAAAGATTAAATCTTATCAAAGTAACTCTTTTGCCCATATCACATTACATTGTTTGGAGTACTCTTTACTGACACCAATTTACTTTAGATTCAATATGCATGCTTACGAAAGGTCCAGAACACGATACAAGGCCCATTCCTTCCAAAGTGGCCAACAAAAAGGGAAGAGACTTTTGTCCTTTTCAAAAACAACCATAACTTGTTCTGGTCGAGTGTTGACCAACTTTTCACAACCCATAAGCGGTGAATCTTTCATATTGTGTGCTAGTCATTTTGCTAAAACTTGTATAATGCTTTTATAAGGCTTGTAACTATTGCCATATGCATCCTTTTTTTCTCCTAAACTTTTGGGGCTTAATCAAAACAAAATCAAGTTTTCCGATCAAACAAAATACACGTGTTCATAAGAACATAAACATAAACATGTGTGCTTTGTGGTTTACTCAAATAATCTGGTTCTTTTTTAACCACACTTTGTCGCAAAAAGCCTAAAATTATTTTGTTTAGCATACACATACACATTTGTATATATGGTAAGTGAATCACATTGACTACAAAAACACTGCACTTGTAAAAGTCAACACATGTAGACATTGACCATTTTCCACTGTCTACAAAACAACCCATCTACATACAAATGCCACTATACTTTCTCCATATATCAAGAATGAATAAAAAAACCAGTAATTCCCCAAAAACAACAAATGATGAACAAAGAAACCCTACACATAATTATAAACATTTTCAAGAAACCTCACCCCAAAAACCCAAAAAAAAAAAAAAAAAAAAAGATTGATTACTCCCTTGTAGCTGCCAAAGCAACCCGAGGACTCAACACAGACGATTTCTTCTGCAACATTTGTCTCAAATGTCTAATCTTTGCATCCACTCTAGCCGAAAACCCGATCTTTGTTTCTTGTCTAGCTTTGGATCTTTCCCTAGTCCACATATGTCGATCTTCAACGTCTTTTTTATAATATTTAATCTCTTGAATCACATGATGATCCATCGGATTAAACGATCTTTGAAACGAAATGTGAGCCAAATACGGAAGATTACACGCAACTGTCACCAACAATGTACTCAACCAAAATATCGGGGCGGGTGCAAGCGCTTCCACAAAGATCTTATACGCGTTTCCAGAAAGTTCCGGAGACATCATCCCGTATAGAATCAAGAACACATACCACGCGATGATACTGAAACCGATTAGGAAATGTTGTATCCAAGTGAAGTGTGACATTGTGAGGGCGATCTGGCAGTTGACCGCGTAGATCACGCACGTGAACATGGCGGTCCCCACCACGGTCATGTCGGCTGTCTGCCCGCCTGCCCGGAAAGCTTGGTCATAGAAGATGATGATGTTGAGGAAGAAGACGATTAAGGAACAGTAAAGCCCATTTCCCATCCACCCGAAGATTCTGTACCAGTCGAAAAACAGGTTTCGTGGTCCTTGTTGATACAATGCTGGAAACTGCAATGCCAATGAGTTGTGTGTAAATGTAAATAAAAACGAAAAAGGGTATTTTAGTCATTTTGATGCGTTACCTGTAAGCAGATTTCGGAAGAAACGTCTTGTTCGAAAACACCGAGGGCGATTACGGGAAGTGATGTGAGGACGACATTGAAGAGTAGCATGTACCAATCATCATAAACCGATTGCCCTGAGAAACCGGTGAATGCCTCGAAGTAGAAAAGCGTGAGTCCAAACGCGATGTTTTTGTAGAAAAAATAGCAAATCTGTTTTTTAAAAAGAATTTTGTTAAAAATATGTCGTATTTTTAGTCGTATTTATACGGGATTAAAAAAGTAGGTAACCATTTGTGCGATTCTTTTATAGCACCAGTGACCGTGTACTACTAGAAGCCTTTCAAGAAACCGAAACTGTGCAATGGAAAAGTCGCTAGCCATCACAGCCTGCATATACAAACAAAAAAAAGGTTTATAAAACTGTGATTCTCTTTCATAAGATTCATATTTAATTAAAAAGAAGCTTGTTTGTGTATTCCGGACCTGCATTCCCTCGACCCCACTGATTCCGACTCCGATGTCCGCTTCTTGAATCATTCCGACGTCATTTGCACCGTCTCCAATTGCTAACGTCGTTTTCCCGGTCCCTTCTTTGACCAATCTTGTAACCTGGTCAACATAAATGCAGTACAACCTGTTCTGTCATGTCATGTCTTTCTAGTACTATTTTTGATAATAAGGACAAAAAGGGAATTTTCGTCTTTTTGCATAGACAAAAGCAAGTACCTACCACACCTTATATCACCTTTTTGGGTTTGTCAAAATGTAAAACTTTTTTGTCCCATTACAAGTCAGATGCAGTACAACCTGTTCTGTCATGTCATGTCTTGTACTGTGTAACAAAGAGAGCGAAAAAAATTTACCATTGCTTTTTGCTTAGGGGAGACGCGACAACATATAACAGAAGCACAATCAACGGCTAAATTCAAAAACTGATGCTTTATATCATCCTCCAAAGCATAAGTTAGTGTCTTTCCATCGATAATCAACGCAAATGCAGCGTGTGGATCTATTTCAAGCTTGATCATTTGAGAAGCTTTTGTGATTTGTGTTGCAATGTTATCCTTCACAGCCTATGTAATTTTAAGTAAAAATGTTTCATTATTTGTCAAAATCAAAATGTCTAAAATACCCTTCAATATTATAACACGTACCTTCTTGGAATCTTGGCTAAACATGTCGACATTCATCGATATGCATATCTGCCTCATCCCCTGCCGAAGCAAACTGCATGCAAACCTGCAAGCATTTGAGAGATGTTAATATTTAACCAGTTGTTTGAAGTCAGGGACAGGTAAGTAATTTTACAAATTCTTATAACAAATTCTTACCCTATGTTGATTGCAGTTTCCATTTTATCGCCTGTTAGAACCCACAGCTTAAGTCCTGCTTGTGCCAATTTATCGATACATTGAGGCACCTACACAATAGAAAAGACAAAGTAAACTAAAAGAACAATAGAAAGATAGCGATAATAGAAGAAAGTAGTTTTCATGAAAAGACAATAATACCCCTGGCTGCAGTTTATCCTCCACAGCAGTTGCACCAACAAGAATTAAATCTTTTTCCATCATGTCAGACACAAGTTCAAGCATCGCATCCCTATCACCTCCAATTGAAGTTTTTGCTTTCATAAATTCATCATTCCATGCTAAATATTCAGATTTTTCAATTGTTTTGTAGGCAAGTGCTAGTGTTCTTAATCCCGCTTCTCCATAATCATTTAAATGCTTTGTGGTTGCCTCCTCAAATGTTCTTCCATTTTTCGATAATCGATCAAATATAATACTGCAAAAATCAACCTATAAGACACCACACACACATACATACATACATATACATATACATATACATATACATATACATATACATATACATATACATATACATAACGTACTGATTACTGACCTATCAGCGCCTTTACATAGTAAAAAAATCTCTCCAGTCTCATCCTGAACAATAACCGACATCCGTTTTCTTTTGCTTGTAAAATCCAAAAGATTCAAAAGTTTGAACTCTCTGTAAAAAATTACAATCAGGAAAGATGGTTAAACTAAATTACAAATACTATACTGTTAAAATAGTAATAATCTAATTCATATTTCATACCTTTCAATAGGTTCTTGAGAAGATTGATACCTCTCACGAACAAATATACTAGACTGAGTTCTTTTACAAAATTCAAATCCAAACTCTCTTGCAGCAACAAGAAAAGCCCCTTCATCCGGTGATTCCGCTTCATAGCTATAACTCCCAGTTTCCTCATTCAACTCCGGAATCGCAGTGTGACAAAGAGCAAGAATCCGGAAAAACAACAAAAGAACTTCGGAATTGGGTTCTCTCAACCAATTCCCATTCATGAGACGACTATCCTCAAAGCTAAACCCTTTTATACACATTTGAGAGCTTTGTTCTTTAGGTGTAGTAGTAGTTTCCATCTCGATTTCCGACCCGTTTTGACCTCCGGTTTGACCGTTTCCTTCAAGATCCATCGCCATCTGGCTAGCAGCCGCCAGCTCAACTTCACTAGACCTCATCCCATAACCGGTCCCACCAATCGAACACTTCAAAAAATCCATTTGATTACACGTCAGCGTCCCGGTTTTATCCGATAAAATCGTGTCCACCATTCCCAACTCCTCATTCAAATTCGATGTTCTTGCTTGAGCAGGGGTCCCGGTTTCTTCATCATACATGTGTATATCTTGATTGATAAACAAAGCTTGCAAAACCTTCACAAGCTCTATGGAAACATAAAGTGAAATTGGAATCAAATACCCGTATAGAATCAATGCTGTGACAAGATGATAGAAACCCGAAGCAGCTGCATGATTCGGATCGAATAACCCTTCTTCATCGGGTGCTTGTAAGTACCACCAGCTTGGCATTTGTGTTTTTGTTTTGATAGCAAAACCCGTTGAACTTATTAAAGAAATCAAAACAAGAAGGGTAAAAAGGACATATATAATCTTGTCCATTTGTTTTTCGATTGTGCTTCTTTTCGAGGGCGATTTCGTCGCGTTTTGCATAACTTTGCTATCGTGTCCTGAAAATATCACAACCCCGTATACATGACCCGTGTTACGAAGCTTTGAGTCACGGAGTAAAATCTGACTAGGATCGAGAGGGTAAATTTGTCTTTCGTATTCAAGATTCCCAACAAAAGTGTAAAGATTTGGATTTGGGTCTTCACATTTGATTGTCCCCCTGAAATCTTTGAAACTTGCATCATCATCTAGACTTAATGTCACTTCTAAAGATCTTTTAACTTTCAAATTCGTCTCCCCATCTAAATTCATAGTTTCAACGTAACAAATCCCATCCTCATAACTAGAAGATAGTAAAAGTAAATCCGAAGGAAAAAACTGATCTTTTTCAACTTTTACAACATCTCCAACACGAATGTTCATCCATGGTTTTAAAGCAAAGACACCCTCACCACTATGAACGTTGACTTTCCTCATATTGACCTTCATGTCCTGCATGAACCTATGCCAATTTTCAACAGCTTCTTTAGCCATACTTAGCCCGATTACAAATGCTAATGGTGCAATCATGCTGTAGGGTGAGAATGGTGACACGGGTGTGAGTGATAGAGCTGCAGCTAGAAGAAAGTATACGTTGGCTACACGACGAAATTGTTCAAATAGGGCTTTTGGTAAGAAGGTGATGACATTGTATTTTGTGGTTGAGATGTAATTTGAGCAGTATTTGAGGGGTTTCTTTTGGTGTATTTGAGGCTGGTTACAACATACTTGTCTAGAAAAACCGGGCCCACGAAACTGGTGAGGCTCATCTGGTGCTTCTTGAGGGGGGCGTAGGCATCCGAATGTGTATAGACTGCTTCTTTTTATCTTTGCGCGTATTCTACCATGAGCCATTTTGTAAGGTTTTTTACAACAGTTGGAGAAAGTACATCCAGAAAGAGCCTTGGGGTTTTAGATATGTGAACCAGAAGTATAATTCAAAGGACAGAGTTGTGAGTAAGTGTGTGTTAGAGTTAGAAGAACGCCAAGATCAAGAGACAAATCCTGCAAAAATAAGGTTCCATTGATCAAACTGAAAACGAACGATTGGTGATTTGAGTAATGGTAGTCGGAATAATAGAATATGAATTATACAAGAAGGGTTTTCTGGTTTTGGGTCTACATATGGATAAACAGGAAGCATTGATCGGAAACAAAGTTCTTTTGCATTACTACAGTTTGAATTTAACAAAAACATAGTAATTCAGTAGTGATAGAGAAATATGATAACATGAATTTGGGGGAAAGGATCGGGTTCAAAACCTCATCACATAACTGAATTAATAGTAACAATTAATGTAACTAAAAGCAAATTTCGAACTGGAAGATCATAGTCGGTAACATATAAAAAAATTGAAGAGAAAAAAAAAAGTTTCAGCTAAAGAAAAGAAAGAATCAGGAAAGGAATATGCATTATTCATGTAATAATTAAACAAAACCCACTCATTAATTGAACATAATTTCCAATACCCATTTGCGTGAAAACGAATTAAAGAAGCCCCAAATCGTTAATCACAGGAACACGAGGTGGAAACCAAAAGCGTACCTTAAAATCACGAGATTTCTACACGAAATCAAAAATGGAAGCAAACCCAGATGCGAAATCGACGAGATCAAAGAATGCCAGCTAGTAATTCGAGTGAGATCTTAGCGATTATAACAAGGGTTCAAGCGAAGGAGAAAACAAACCCCTTTCCTTTTTTCTGTGTTGTTCTGAAATCAAATCAATCAAGAACACGCTTTAGACAGTATATTACGGAGCGACCCTTTTCTCTACTCTTCCCCTAAATTCTTGTTTCATAAAACTAATTAAACAAATAGGTCTTCCGAATTAACGCCAAATGGAGCACAATTTTAAATTTGAGAATTTTTGTATTGAAATTTATTATTTAATTTTATATTTAAATAGACATAATCTTTTTCTTTTACGTAAGTTTTGGGTAGGAATTGGGTCAGTCAAACTCACCTCCACCTTCATCTCCACATCCACCAGGCGCGAGGTGGGTTTAACAAGTCAACGTGGCAGTTTCAAATTCATTTCCATGTGCGTCTTGTTGGGTTTCAATTATATGAAGATTCATGTTAATCTTTGAATAAAAATAACGTTTTAAATTATATACTTTCTATAATAACCTACAAAATTAAAATTAGGTTTACGTTCATTTATTCTAAAATTGATCGAGACTTGACTTAATCATATCTTATTTTTATCATAAAGTTAAATGAAAAAATTAGGTAAAAAATTCAATTTTCTAAATATTTTTATATAAAGTTTTGATAAACCAATGTCTATAGTATTCAGAAGATTGGAATATGTCAATTTTGTCTCAACAAACGAAAAAAATATATAGTAATATAAATTTTATTTTGATTTTCCTTTATAAGTGTATCTCTTTACCAAGTATCCATTATCTTTTTTCTTTAGAGAGATATGATTTACTTCAAAGCAATGCATAAAAAGAACTTATTTTATACAATGATTCATATACAAGTACAGCAAATACAGTAATTTTTTTAATCTAATTTTAACCATATTTTTTCTTTTAAAACACTTTCTTCTCCGCATTAACTTTGTGAAGTCCAATATTTTTGTCCTAAATGGAAGGAATAATTCTATTTCCTTGCAAAAACTGAAAACGACAATCTATGGCATCGAATAGAAATAGAACCCACAATATTTAATTGGTGTAGTGTAGTAATTACTTTTCTGAAAACCAACTATTTTTTTTCACTTTAATTGAATCTTGGTGAAAGGGGAGAGGGTATGGGTCCCACAACGAGGCCTCCACTCTTCTTCAATAAGTAAATGAAGGTTCTTTGTAATATGATATTTGCCAACTGGTGATTGTTATTGGGTCACAAATACAATACATGGTCATGTTGTCCACATCCAACATTTGTTCCTTTTTTCCAAGTCAATGGAATACCGAATACCATTACTTGCTTGGAAATTAAGAGTTGCACAATATCATGTATCCAATCGAAAAAAATTGACTTAGTATACACAATAATAATACTGTATTTTTATCTATATTTTATTTTAATCAATATTGTTATTATGTAAAGTAGCATTGTTCTTTAAATTTTGCAAATTTAAATTATGTATTTTATTTCAAGCCAAAATATTCATTTCAATCTACGCGTGAGATAATACGTATTTGTTTATTACTATTAGATTAGATGCATTAGTCTCAATTTTTTCAATAATATTATTTCAAAAGATTATATTATAAAATGAGTTCTATATTTTTTTCAAGATTATTATTATAATTTTTATTCTAAATTGTATGCTGATTGGAGAATGTCATTTAATATTCTTTCAAAAATACTATTACAAGAATAGTATATACATGAATATCATGTCAAAAACATAAGAATGATTCCATAAATTAACTAGAAAAGGTGTCCCACGTTCAGAGGCGGACTCACGGTGGTGGAAATGGGGGCGGCTGGCCGGCTGCCCCCACAAAAAAATAATATTTTTTTATTAAAAACTAGTTTATAACCCGTGGAAACCACGGTTATAAAATTAATCAAACTTTTATATTAAAAACTCAAAATTATTAATAAGTTATTTTAAATAAATTATTAATTTAAGAGATATTTTTATTAGTTATGTGAAATTATAATCATTGATTCAAATAAATATATAAAATTAATTTTTAATATATATTAGATATTTTTATTTGTGAATTAATAAAAACAATAATTTAAAATTTAAAATAAAATTACATTAATGAGGAGGTCTAATAAATTTAAAATGGAAAACTAATAAATTGACAAGTGGGAACACATTAATTAAAATGTCTAATATGATGACACATGGTAAAATAGCTACTCTTTTATTAGTATAGGGATATATCTTTGAAATTAAAAAAAAAAAAAAAAAAGAAAGAAAACATTGGAAATTAAGGAGGGTTAAATGTTTTAGTATTGGCGGCTTTATTCACACAGTCAAAAGATAAGAAAGGTAAATAAAAACAAGAAAGCAGGCCTCCTTTAGTCTTCACGACAACAAATTGATTATGCTTCCTCCTTTCATTTACAGTTTTGAGTTTTGTGTTTGATTTGATTTTCCAATTTCCATTGATTCATCCTTCATGGCACGGACACATGACACATATTCATATACTTTCTTTTTTATTATTTTTCAAATAATCCTCCTTAATAAATGAAAGTTTTTTTGCTACATGTCAATCTCTCATTAGTTTTTATATTTGTCTTTTTGTGGTATTTTTGAATAAATATTTTTTCCATTTGTCATTTTGTCATTTTTTTTATCTTTCTTAATTAACAGATCATATTTACACCTTAATAATAATTGTCTTAATTGAAAATAACCAATAAATTATAATATTACAACTCATATAGTATTTAATATATTTCCTTTTAAATTCAAATTTTAAATTTCAAATTTAAACAAATTTTTATTTAAACCTTCATATTTAATTTTTTTATTATTTTATTCAACCTGTATAACATACGGGTCTCACAATTAGTTGGGTATTATGTCCTAGAATCTTATTATGTTGAATTGTTAATTGATTTCACTTTCTATACCCAATACACACATCCACCTCCATAGTTTTTAAATAATTTACCTTTGATTGATCTTCTTTTTATATATATATATATATATATATATATATATATATATATATATATATATATATATATATATATATATATATATATATATATATTCTGAATTTCTGATACAATTGTTATTCACTTATTTGGGTGTTATTTTTAATTAGGGTTTATACTTTGTAATTATAAATACAGGGGAAATGGATAAGTTTATTATTAGAACTTCCACAAACATTGGACAGAGCTCAAAAATAAGGCCAATTTCGGAACGAACTACAAAAATGGGGAAAAGTTCAAAAAGAAAGCCAAATTTGGAATAAACTACGAACATGGGACAAAGTTCAAAAAGAAATTGTGAAGAAATTAATTTGAATGAACTTCTTACCGACCCTGGGACTCGAAGAAGAGTGTCTAAATATAATCCTAACGATCGTGAGAAAATCCGAAGAGCCTACTTACAAATAGGTCCTCATCAGCCACGTGGTCATAAGTTCCGTCAAACAGCTTTTGGTAAGATGAAAAGGAGATTTATTCGTGGTTGGTTCGATTTGGATTTATACAAACCTTGGTTAGAGTACAATGTGACGGAAGATGCTGCATTCTGCTTATATTGCTATTTATGTGATGATGATGTCAAAGCAAGTGATGTCAAAACTTTCATAACCAAAGGATTCAATAATTGGAAAAAGTCAGAAAGATTTAAAATTCATATGGGTGGTCCAGGGAATGCTCACAATCAAGCCCAACAAAAATGTGAAGACTTGATGAATCAAAATCAACACATTGCACATTCGTTTGTTAAGCAATCTGATTAAATCAAAATTGAGTATAAGACTCGATTACTCTCTTCTGTTGATTGTGTTCGATACCTTCTACATCAAGGTTTAGCATTTCGGGGTCATGACGAGTCGGAACTTTCAAGTAATCAGGGGAACTTTAGAGAGTTGTTAAAGTTTTTGGCAGACCACAATGAAGAAACAAGAAAATTCATCTTGCAAAATGCTCCAAAAAACAACAAGTTGTACTCTCATAAAATCCAAATAGATATAGCATCGTCTTGTGCAATTGAAAATAGTAAGCTTATAACTGAAGATATTGGGTATGACTACTTTTCTATTTTGGTTGATGAATGTCGTGATGTCTCTACAAAAGAACAAATGGCACTTGCACTTCGATATGGAAACAAAAAAGGTTACGTAATTGAACGATTTCTTGGGATTGTATATGTACCAAATACTAACTCTTTGTCCTTGAAAGCAGCCATTGATTCATTACTTGCAACATACAAGCTTATTGTGTCGCGAATTCGTGGGCAAGGCTACGATGGAGCTAGCAATATGCGAGGTGAGTTTAATGGTCTCAAGAGTCTGATTTTGAGGGATAACAGTTCTGCATTTTATGTACATTGTTTCACACATCAACTCCAACTGGTCCTTGTTGCTATAGTTAAGAATCATGTTGATATTGCTTTGCTTTTCACTATGATTAGTAAGTTAGTGAATGTTGTTGGAGCCTCTTGTAAGCGTAAATATATGCTTCATGAGAAACAAGTCGAGAAGATCCTGGAAGCAATATATGTTGGAGAAATTGAAACTGATAAAGGGTTAAATCAAGAATATACTCTTCAAAGGGCAACTGATACACGATGGGGATCTCATTACGTAACATTGTTGAACATCGGTATCTTATTTTCTTCTATAATTGAGGTACTTGAGTATGTTGTTGAGGATTGTGGGAGCTCTGAGCAAAAGGCAGAAGTGGTCATATTATTGGATTGGACACAATCTTTTGATTTTGTTTTTGCGTTGATCTTGATGAAAAGTATACTTGGAATTACAAATGAGTTATCATCGACATTACAGAGGAAATATCAAGATATAGTGAATGCTATGGAACTAGTTGGTATTTCAAAACAAAGGTTAATGACACTCGGAAACGAAGGGTGGGAATCATTGGTCAAAGAAGTTTATTTATTTTGTGAAAAGGTTAATGACACTCGGAAACAAAGGTTAATGACACTCGGAAACAAAGGTTAATGACACTCGAGGTAGGGCTCGTCGTGTAGCTCAGCAAGTGACGAACCTTCATCATTATGAAAATGATTTATTTAAAAATGTGATAGATTGGGTGCTTCAAGAACTTAGAAGTAGATTTAATGAAACCACTACTGAATTGCTACTTTGTATGGCTTGCTTGAACCTCGATGATTCTTTCTCATCTTTCAAGAAGGAGAAATTGGTTACCTCAGACTTTTCTGAAACAGACATACTTGTTCTTGAGAACCAGCTTGACATGTTTTTGACATGAAATCTAGTGTTCATTTTTCTGGATTAAAGGGAGCTGGGTACCTTGCAATGAAGTTAGTCGAGACAAAGAAAATTTTCATTTACCACTTGGTTTATCAACTGATCAAACTAGTTTTGGTTTTACCCATCTCAACGGCTTCAGTTGAAAGATCATTTTCAACAATGAAGATTGTGAAAACTCGATTACGCAACAAAATTGGGACCAGTGGTTGAATGATTGTTTGGTTACATACATCAAGAAATAGATTTTTCAAACGATTCCAAATGACAGCATTTTGAAAAGATTTCAAACTATGAGATCCTGTCGTTCAATTACCGAGTACATGATAGGTTATTGTTTATTAGATGGTCATTGTTTAATGGAACTACTTTATTTGTATTTCCCTAGTTTATGTTTCTTTTGATCTCTTGGAAAAGACAAGTGGTTGTCCATTATCTAATTATAATATTAAAAAAATGCCTATGTTTTGTTTACTATAATAAATGTGGTTTAATTGTTGCTATAAGATACTTGTTTGCAAGATAATTTGATTTGTCTTATTTCAATCAATAAGTTGCAACCATAAATTCCATCAATTATCAAATTCTCATTTTTTTTTGTGTACATCTTCAAACCGCTTCAAGTTGAATTTTTTGCCCCCTATTTAAAAAATATTTGGGTTCGCCTCTACCCGCGTTGCGGGGTTGGATGATATTCGTTTGTAATACGGAATCGAATACAGTCAGTGTAACGCCCTAATTTTCAGGTATTGATTTTATTATAAGATTTTTCTTGATTTCAAGGTCTACTCGACGAGTTGGTTGCCCTACTCGTCGAGTAGTACCGGGTTGGTCCACGTGTTTTAGTGACCTACTCGACGAGTAGGAGCTGGCAGATGAAACCCTAAATTCTGGGGTTTTACACCCTATTTAAAGGATCATTGGTCTCCCCCAGCCTCCCCTTTACAACCCATTGACACTCTAAAACCCTAATTTGTGTGTGTGTGCCTTATTGGTGTGTTTAAGCTTGGAAGAAGGATTTGGTGAGGAAAAACTTGGGGAAACAAGTAAATTGAAGCAAGGAACTCATGGGAATCAAAGATCTACTTCAGTTGATACCCTCTTGAAGGTAGTAGGCTGTCACTTTGGCTCATTTCATCGTAAATCTCTTTTGGTTGGGTTTTAGTAAAGTTTTCTTGTGTTTGAGCCAAGATCTGAAGTAGCAACTTCAGATCTGAGCTCTCTTTGGCCTCTAAATCCATAAAGTTGCTAGCTTTGACAAGCATGAACCTTCCCTCAAGTGTGAGATTTCTTTACAAGCTTAGTTTTGTCATTTTAAGACTTTAGGGCCTTGCATGCACGTAAAGTTTGCAACTATACATGATAAACATGCCTTGGGGAGTTGGATCTACAATTTGGAGCCTTAACATGGCTTAAAAAGGCTCTGTATGGATGAAGGACTGAAGGGACTCGGCGAGTCGCATGGTCGACTCGGCGAGTCCGATGAAGATTGTCGTGGGATCGGCGAGTCAGATGAGTGACTCGGCGAGTTGGCTAGGGTTTTCCTAACCTTTGGACACGTATGAACTCGACGAGTTGTAAGGGAAACTCGACGAACTGGCCAAGGAGTTTACGACCACTGACACTAGGAACTCGATGATTCACTCAAGTGACTCGGCGAGTTATGCAAGGAACTCGAAGAGTGGCTGGTTGTATTCGTCGAATTGAGGTCGACATGGACTGTTGACTTTGACAGTTGACTGTGACTTTGACTAAGGTTTTACTATTGGACTTCTGGGACATTTTGGGAAATTGGGAATTTACAAGCATGGTTCTATGGTGCATTAGGTGGTGGAGTTTGTACCAACAATCCGAGAGCTTGAGTTTATCTTCGAGTCGACAGTGTGAGGTGAGTTATCCTCACTATACTCAAGGGTCTACAGTACCAAGGTCGGCCCTTTGGATTGTTATCTGGTTATGTTATGCTAGTATGATCTGTTAGATCGGTATCCTAGAGGGTATGATGATATTATGTGATATGTGGTATGGCCTGTTAATTCGGTATCCTAGAGGGTAGGATAATATTATGCAGTATGTGGTATGATCTGTTAGTTTAATTGTTGTCTATAGACTGTTATGTGATTACTTGTTATATGTGCACATGTTTGTTGGGCGGTTGAGGCTTATCTGCTTTGTGCGAAAGCCAATAGACCTGGGCACCTGTTGGTTGGGGACCGTGAGTATTCCATCCCGAGGGGGGAGGATGACTGGACTCATAGTATGTGGGCATTCCAACCTGTTGATTGTGGGCATGGGGTATTCCATCCCGATGATGATTGGACTCATAGTATATTGGCATTCCAACCAGATGGTTGAGGGTCTGGGGTATTCCAACCCGATGGTTGACTGGACCCATAGTATGTTGTTTATGATTCTCTATGTATTGTTGTGGGAATGAGTATTTTGGGGGAACTCATTAAGCTTTCGGGCTTACAATTCAATTTATGTTTCAGGTACATCGGGGGATCGTGACAAGGCGAAGGCATGATCGTGCAACTCCTCATGTTTTGTTTATGTTTCTGGGAAAACTCTGATATTATACATTTTGAAAACAAAGTTGTAATGATTTTTAATGGTTTGAAATATTTTTAAAAGTTTAAATTTGGCATGATTTTTATGGGTGTTATAGTAAGTTGTAGAAAGTATATTAGTATGGGTAAAAGAGTAAAGTACATTGTTATTTTGTGCAATCTAGCCTATATTTAACCAAGTCCTTGGGGCTTTATCTGGACAATCCTAGAAAAAAAATAGTCCTTCGATGATGGGCTATAGAGGCATAATGATTTAGAAGTTTTTCCTAGGTTGATTTGATTTAAAACTTTAAACCCATAATATCAATGAACATAACATGGCATATAGAAAATGGCTACTCAAAATGCAACGCCTCAAATACAATTAAGAAAAAAAAAACTTTTTGTGTGTTTTTACTTAATTGAAATTTGTTGATAACTCCACAAATATTATATCTTGGGCACCTACTTATTTTGTAGCTATCTGAATTCTCAGGTCAGGGTAAAACATATGTGCGAATAAGCTTTTGATGCTCTCATACACGACTCATCCATCAATAGCAAGCACCTGCAACAAACCAACATATAATCCATCAACTCAATCATATGGTTACTTTTTAAGATATAGTATAAAACTGTACATTAAAGAAATGGAAGTATGTTGCTGTTATGGGTTAAAAATAAAGTATATTGCCCATTTTAGTAACAACTGGATGAAACTTTTTAAGAAAATATAGAATAAATAAATTGACCTTATAATGCTTTCCTAACAACCTAACAGGAGAAATAAGGAAATGTTGAGTAGTGTCATGTCTTGAAGGGAAGTAGTTGATCTGGAAGAGTAAAAGATCGTAAAATCAATAATTTTTAGGGGTTTACTGTTTTGATATGTTTCCAAGCTTATTTAATTTCTACTACAAGAGTCTATCAGACAGTAAATTGCTATTAGTAGTAAAAAATAGATTGTTTATATTGATTAAAAGAGTAAAATTCACAATTTCACCAAAATATTTATTATTTTTGCCCCTGCTTTGGATGGAGTGTAGCAGAAACTTACCCGACAGGCACTGAGGGATATGAAATCATCTTTAACTTGAATTTAAAAGTAACTTATATGATAGTAAAAGCCTACACATAATCATGTTATAACATAAATCTAAGATCATCAATATGATAAAGTTAATAATTGTGTTAATCTAATAAAAGGCTTGTAAAATTTGTTTGCATTTAACACCAAATCGACAGTTAATCGTAGAAAACACAAAATAATTTGTAATTCTGCAAATTAAAAACAAAATGGTCATTTATGTAATATTTACATTTTGCCAACTTAAGGACCATTTATGTGATATTAGGATTACACAAACCATTTCTGTAATTTTTTTTCTTTACAATATTACACAAGGGCTTTTTTGTATATTTATTTACTATTAAATAGAGAATATCTACTTAATTTTTACTTCCTACTATTACTTAGGGACTTTTTTAGTAATTCGGTATTACAGACGGACCATTTTTTTAAATAAAAAATGCAGTATTTTTGTTGAGGGGGTCTCAATTAAAACCAATTTAGCATTAGGAAAATGAAATTTTAAGTTGAGAGTGATTTTAAGAAAAAAATGATGTGACAATGACGATATCTAATATTGTTTAAAGAAAGCCTGAAATTATTTGAATACAGGGATATTTCCGTCATATCTAAAAATAACGGGTGATAAGCCTGGTCCATAACCTCAATTTTAAACTCTTCTAAACCTTGTCTAGAATGGTTTGACAACGTCTTTACTGAAATTTCTTAACCTTTGGGAAGGTTACACTGCTAAGATTCTCAAGTTACATCACCTATAGGTGAATTAACTCAACTTTGACTGAACTTAACATTAGCACCAAAAAGACAAAAACATCACATAAGCCAACTTTCCACATGAAAGGAAGTTTATAATGTTAAGTCAACACCAAATAAAAATTATAGCTTCATCTATAAAGAAAATTGAAATTTTACCATATATATTTCTTTCTTAAAAAAATAAACACAAAGTTGAAGGAAAATATGTATTTTGGAAGGTGTATTGCTATATTTATAAGAATGCTTTTGGGAGGCTGACAGTCTTGTGTTGGATTCACTGGAATGTAGATCTAACCATTTGACTGCATAGGAATTAGGATGATTATATTTAACAAATTACTTTGATAGCCTTTCCCAATTGTGACACAACCATGTGGTATAATCATTTACAAACAACCTGGAAAGAATAGAAAAACAAAAAACAAACTATAACCACAAAACACATGAGGCCACTTCTGAGATGTTGCAAGTGTCTTGTCTAATCTAATCTAAGAAACAAAAAGGGAAGGCCTTTCAAAACCATTTTCATAGATTCCCGAAAGAAGTTTTTTTTAGAAATTTAGTAATATTGTACCCGAGATACTTCTTGGCCAACATTTGGAGGGAGAGCATGTAAGTGCAAGTGATGTCCCTAACTAAACTGCCACTGTATTATGTAATATTGTAACATTACACTAAAATTTGGTCAAATTACTAAAATGCCCACAACCGTATTATGTAACATTAGACTAAAACATTACCTGATTAGTAAAATTGAACTGAAAATTTTCCAATTTACTAAATATCTGTAATCATATTTTGTGAATGTAGAATGCATTTTGAAGAAATAACAGTAATGCCCCTGACCGTTAAAATGATGAAGTTTGATTATTTCACCATATGCAGTGATGTACAAAACAATAGAAATGTTTAAAAAAAATGAGTAAGTTTGTTGCATTCAAAAAAATCAGTTCATATTTTAATATAAGGTAACCATTATAGACCTTGAAACAATTAAAAAACCACATAACTAATACACTGTAGATAGAAATTAGATCCATACATAAAAGTTGGAATCTCAAATGAAATGGAAATTGGATGTGTTATTTCAATGCTTCACATCTCTAATATATAATATGATTGCTGAACAAAAGAACATGTTATGTAAATGTGAAATTCGAATCACCAGACAAAATTTTACATGAATGTAAAAAATGTAATTTCGGAGCAAAGCCAAATTTATTGGATATCAAACATTTCATAAAAACGAATTCAAATAAATTAAGAGATGGACCTAGATATGGAATCTAATTGTGTTTGTTGTTTAAGTTGAGCTTCACCAACCTTGTAGGAACATATGTAATGCATACAAAATGATTTTTTTAGAACTAAAATAATCGACATGACACAAAACAATATTGGTCATTTTTGTGATAATTCCAATTTTTAAATTGAAAATATGTAAAGGAAGTAGAACCCACTTACCAAAACAATCTGCAAAAACAAAATCGGACAGAAGTGTAACTCCCATGTTGTTAAAGAACAAAAAACCAATGACACTTTGTGGCCATTCCAAAAGCTATGAGGGAGGAGAAAAGGCGTTGGTTTCTTGGGTGAACAGATGTGTTAATCATAATAACCCTTCAATAAAGCCCCAAAATTTGTAGAGCCCGCCTATAATCCATCAGGAATAACGTGATTAAGTGATAATCAACCACTAAAACCGAAAAGAACCCATTAAAATCACTAAAACAAACCTATATTTTCATAAAACGTTTGTAAGTTTGTAGTGCTTGCCTCCTGTTTCTGCAATAGAGATAGATGGTTGGAGACCCGTTACCACCAAAACATCAGATAAATATGTGCATAGGGCTTAAAAAACTAAGAGATCACATTATATGTTCTATAATGTAAAGATGAAGAAAAAAAAGTTGATAACGTCACAATTATATTGCGGTCTTCGTAGCTGACTGGTTCACCTGGTCAAAATAAAATATAAAGGCGCAACATCCAGCTTGGTAAGTAACAACCAAAGTGCAAATAAGCAATTAAAATTGAAGACACAATCGATGAATGCATTTTCCTGTGTATGATAAGGAAAGGTAATAAAGAACCAAGTTCAAACCTTAAAATTTAATAAGAATCTATGGAGATTAAAAGGAAAGAGCATCTGACTAAATAAGAACACAAATCTTCTAACCATTACAGAAGAAACTAAGTACAAGAAAAACTAAAGATAAATTTTTTATCAGAAACATAATCGGAAAAATTCAAGAAAACATGTAACACCCATAAAATCATGCCAATTTAAAACTTTTTAAGTCATTCAAAAACCAATAATTATTACAAATTTATTTTAAAAATGGCTTTATGTTAGAGTATCCCATAATCAAATCATAAAATATAAGGAGGTGCACGATCACGCATTCGCCTTCCTACGATCATCAGAAGTACCTAAAACATAATCAACAACTGTAAGCCCGAAGCTTAATGAATTTCCCTAAAATACCAACGTCATACAAACCATATCAATATCATATAAACAAACAACATGCATAATGAGCCATCAGTCTGACTGGACCGCCTCGCAGGGCCATTAGTCTATCTGGATCGCTCTCCGAGCCATCGACACGTCTGGACCGCCTCTTAGGGCCTTTAGCATATCTGGACCGCTCGTCGAGCCTTCGACCTGACTAGTATGCCCTCCCGGGCCTGCAGTCTATTCGGTCCACCCTGGGTATGTTGGCCTTCAGCACAAAGCAGGTCTGCCTCAACCCAGTCTCCAAATCAAAAAATCATGTGCACATAAATATCATACGCTAGCATGTATAACAGTCAAACCGATCTAACAGATCACTAATCATAGTATCATCCTATATACCAGAATACCGACCTAACCGGTCACTAACATAACATTATCCTATATACCAGGATACCGACCTACCAGGTCACTAAACATATCACCATCCTAACTACCATGATGCAAATCAATAAGCATATCATGCAATAAACCCGAATACAAATCCGAAAAGGGGCTGCATTGGTGCCTTCGACCCTGTTAGTATAGTGAGGACAACTCACCTCACACTTCTGAAGTTCTGCGGATAAACTCTAGCTGCTGGATGACAGATTCCCGAACTGTCAAGATCAAAACGACACTGAATTAATAATTGGGTTCCAACACACAACCATAAGTCCATGCTTGGGGTAAAAGACTACTTTACCCCCAACCTAGCTTGATTCAAGCCCAAGGCCCAAGTTAACACTCCAAAGGCCCAAAAGTCAAACAATGGACAAAAGCCCAACATATGGCCTAATTTTCCAAATTGGGCCCAAACCCCTCACATGGTCTTACCTTAAGGCACAACCATTTATTATAGTCCAAACACTTGGCATTCCAATGGTCCAATATCTCATAATCATCAAGACCCAATTATGGCCTACCTATGGCCCAATTTTCCAAATTGGGCCCCAAACCTTCCTAATGGGCCTTATCCTAAAGTCCAATCCAAACATTCTAGTCCATATACTTGTTCTTGGATGGACCATCAATGGCCCAATCACCAAAGCCCAACCAAAAGGCCCAACTTAAGGCCCAAGCAAAATTAGGGTTTTCACATAAAATGACGATTAGGGTTAAGTGTTCTTACTTAACCCATTAAGGAATTAATCCATTAAGTCCATCATCTTACTAGGTAAATCATACGGTGTGATCGGATGTAATTCATAATTCAATTCCAATGGCCCAAAATGCGGGTCCCAATAAGTCCAAACCAAGAAATCCAAAATTAGGGTTTTCTAAACCCTAATTAGGGGTTCCAACCCAACCGCGTGCCCACTAGTCAAATGGTTAGTGTAACGCCCGGGTTTCAGGGCTAAGCATTTTTAACAATGTAATAGTCTAGGTCAACTATTGTAACTCTTTTTGAAGTAATATTTGAGTATTTTGTGAATTATGTGAATTTATATGCTTATTATTTAATTATAAAGATATAATTAATAAAGAATAAAAATAAGCGTCAAAATTAAATTGTGATATAAGTCTGATATATTTACATAAAGTTGTAGACTACGTTCCCGCCTACGCGTGGATATAAAGAACGTCGAAAACGGAGTTCGTATGCAAAAGATACGACAGTTTTAAGAAAATCACACAGTAAAACACTACTTTTCTTTAATCGCGTAAAACCGAAACGATCCTTTGAGGTACTTATACTTTGCCGACGGGATTTACGAGAGCGTTTTTGGACTAAGGATATGGTCTAGTATTTGATTTCATACTCGAAATATTTTTAACGAAAATATTTTGAAAAGTTGCGAAAACGGACACCGCGTGCCGTTTAGACGCAAAACTTTAAGTGCGATTTCCCGGAGTTCCGTAACTCCAAAAATTAATCCGTTCGGGTTTCTGGAATCGTTGAATTACCCTCTTTCATAAGAAATTTTTGAAAATGCAATCCAACGTCGGGATCTCGATTCATCAATTTATAAGTGTTTTAGACAAGTTAAAGGATTAAACTACCTTGTGGGACCCACTAATTATGAGCACCTATTTCCAGCTCATTCTTTGCCCACGTGACAGCAACCCTCTCCATTCCTTTCTTTTTTTATCTTGAGTGCAAGCTTCCCCAATCAAGTACAAGCATGGTGATTGAAGCATGGGGTTTCTCTTCCATTAGTGTATCCCCTTACATTATAAATAGAGCTTCATATCATCTCCAAAAAAAAAATCACACCTCAATCTTTAGCTTCTCTCTCTCAATCTTGATCTCTATCTCCCTCTATATTACCTTGAAGATCATCACCATAAACTACCATTCCACCACCCCCTATTGTCGCTGCTTTGTGAGTACTCCACCATCACAATTTATTTATTTTTGTATGTTACATTCGTTAGCAAATGGCCAAGAATAGTTTATTTATTTATTTTGCTTTGTTGTGCTTAATCGAAGAAGAAATAGGAGGAAGTGATTACCTTTCATTCAAATATCTGTAACTCACGATGTATCAATGAAAGAGATGCACTGTGCAAACTTTGATTTGTTTTATTTAAATAAAACCCATGACCTTTTTTGAATTTACGAGATTGACCCCTCTTTTTTTAAATGGATTACAAATCATGCCTCCACTATTCAAACTTCATTACGAAATTAATTTTAAACCCCCTGTCATGGAAATTATTTACAAATTTAGTCCTAAACACCTAAACTAGGATGTATATGTTCCATATTGGTCCCTCATTTGGAAATTATATTTATAATTTAGTCCAACTAAATTATTTAATTAACATAACGGACACTATACCTTGGTTAATTACCAAACTACCCTCCAAATATTAATTATATTAATATTTCCTTAGGAAACTAAATTTTCTCGGAGATTCGTATTCACAGAAAACTACTCGACCTTCTCGCATCCATTCCAGAACGTTATTCGTCTATCGAACGTTAAAGTGAGTGCATAGTTACTTTCAGCTTATACATAGATATGAAGTATCTTTTATAAATTACGTGCTATGTGTGCATATTATCTGAATACTTGCTATCTATGCTGGATGAACGTTTTATACATGTTTTCAATGATTTAAACTGTATATGTATTTTATATCTACAAAATGTGTTGGGTAAAACATGGGTAGATGTAATAGTTGTCGTGTGACAAAATAAAATAATGAGAGGCCTCGTTATAGATGTTATTGATGATCCAGTCATTTAGCGGAGTATAGATGACGACCACGGACTATTCTAGACAGTCCAGTGGAACACTAGCAGGCTCGCAACTTGTAGGTGTTTATTCGAACTGTGTGTTTATTTGAACTGTGTGCTTACCAGATGTACTCCATCCCCCACATGGTTGCCTTAAGGACATTTGTTGCTGAGGAATCCCCTTAGCAGTAGTGTCCGTCCCGATGATAATCCTTAGGATAGGTCCCCTATGATAGATGCTTAGGGACGTAATGTGAGGATAACGAGAACGGGTAATCGGGTTTGTTTAATTTAATGAAGTTAATAAACTTATTTATTGTGGGTTGAAAACCTATGTGCTCACCAGACTCCCAAGCCTGACCCACTCAGTTTCTTGTATTACAGGTAGTGGCGCATGAGCATAGATGTGATGTTTTGGACGAGGGATTACGGATATAGGCCTGTAGATATGAAATAATGTAGTAAGGCTTATATTGTACTGTTTATGCTTTTGATCTGTACGAACATGACATCCCGAGTCTTTTAATGAAATACATTTCTATGGAAATGCTTTTGATAAATCTTTATCATATTTTGTTTTGGGACAAATTCCGCAATGCTTTTATTTAAAATGTTACTCTGATTTTTAAACAAAGCATAAACAAACCGGTCTTTTCTGGCCGTGATTTGGGGATGTCACAGTTGGTATCAGAGCATTAGTTTAAGCGAACTAGGAATTTGTAGAATTTCTAGACTTAAACTTAGAATGCTAAGTGATGATTGTGAGGTGTAAGCACTAGCTTATTTTAGGAATTATGCCTAAAATGCTTTTATGTGCTAAATGCTATTATTTGTTCGGATCTATGGTCTGTTGCCGATCGGATCTGGAAACCTTATGTGTTTAGGATTCTAAACGTACGACTACGATATTAGAACTAGCATGTAAACGTTTCAGAGTGATAAGGATGATTTAACTGTCTATCCTAAATAAAGATCTAAATTCACCTTATTCGGTGTATAGATCAAGATGGCAAGGACCCGTAGCGGAAACATGAATGCAAATGGAAACAGAAACCAACTCCCAGTGATTGAAAAAATACCGGTTGTGGAAGCCGCTGCTGAGCCAATAATGATGGCCGGAGTGCAAGCAATGATCCAGACGATGTTAGATCGTCAAATGGAGGAAACCAGACGTTTGATCCAACAAAATCGAGAGGAAGCGACTATTCAGATCGAACAGCCTGAGTTGAACGAAGGGCAAACTGAGGAAGGAGACTACAGTGGAACTGTTGGTCAAGTCAACCCACCAATAGTTCAACAAAACAACCAAGATGACGGAGTCGAGAGAAATGGATGCAAGTACAAGGACTTTCTGACTTGCAAGCCATCGACTTTCACGGGAAAGGACGATCCGATCGGAGTCATGGATTGGATCTCGGAGATGGAGTTAGCTTTCATGACGTGCGGTTGCAGAGGAAAGCTACAGACCACGTTTGCAGTGCGTCAGTTTCGAGGAGGCGCTGTACGTTGGTGGAATACCTTGGGAAAGACTTTAAGCCCCAACAAGCCCCTGCAACTGACATGGGCAGAATTTCTGGTGCAATTCAAACGAAAGTACTGCTCAGCTCAAAACCTGCTCGAGTTAGAGAACTAGTTTCTAACCCTGAATAAGGGAAACATGTCAATCGATGAATACACGAACAACTTTACAGAAAAGATGGAGTTTGCATTGCGTCTTGTTCCGGATGAGCTGACGAAAATTGACAAGTACGCTAAGGGACTCCCATGGGAGTACGCGGTGCCAGTGCGTCAGGCACCTACTCTGGAGGCAACTATCTGGGCTACCAAGTCTGTGGAGGACATGATTAAGGGAAGAGCTGCCAGAAAGTCGAGGTTGGCGAGAAGAGGAAATTTGAAGGGTCTGCTAAAGCTAACAAAAAGAAGAGCAAGTTCGGTTCAAAGAAGTTCGGGGGAGGAAATGAATTTAAATGGTGCGAGAAGTGCAAGAAGAAGCACTCGGGAAAATGTGGCGAGGAAGTAACCTGCTACAAGTGTGGAAAAACGGGGCACTATGCCAATGAGTGCACCACCAACAAGAGGGTGTGCTACGAGTGCCATGAAGAAAGGCATATTGCTAAGGATTGCCCAAAGAAGAAAGATGCTTGAAGGCCCAACATTCCACCGAAGCCGAAGGCAAGAGCCTTCCAGATGACGCTCGAGGCTGCAAGGGAGGCAGCAGACGTCGCTTCAGGTACCTTTCTTGTAAATGATTTTCCTGCAAATATACTATTTGATTCCGGAGCCAACTACTCTTTTGTGTCGCATAAATTTAGTGGGAAATTAGCATTGCCTGTAGAAAAACTTGATAATGCCCTGATTGTAGAAGTTGCCAGTGGCAAGTTCATACCTGTTAGTAACCGTATTAAGAACGTAGTCATCGACCTAAACGGAAACGAATTCCATGAGGAGCTATTACCCATAGAGTTAAACGGTTTCGACATCGTTTTGGATATGGATTGGCTTAGCGCCAACGATGCCGAGATATTATGCCGAAAGAAGATAGTTAGAATAAACCCACCCGGAAAGGAATCATTTATGGTGTATGGGGACAAACGCAGAGTGAATTCTGGAATCATCTCCCTGATGAAAGCCAGGAAATGTTTGTCCAAAGGATGTGCATCATACTTGGCATTCGTAATCAATGCTAAGAAGGAGAAGAAAGAGGTGCAAAATATACCGGTTGTGTGTGATTATCCGGAAGTCTTTCCCGAAGATCTTCCCGGATTACCACGTGATAGACAAGTGGAGTTTCGTATAGACTTGTTACCAGGAACAACACCGATAGCAAAGGCACCTTACCGATTAGCATCGACGGAGATGAAGGAGCTCATGACGCAACTTCAGGAGCTGTTGGACAGCGGTTTCATTCGACCTAGTTCATCACCCTGGGGAGCTCCGGTGTTATTCGTGAAGAAGAAGGACGGAAGCATGAGAATGTGTATAGACTACCGAGAGCTGAACAAGGCAACGGTGAAGAACAAGTATCCATTGCCGAGGATTGATGACCTATTCGATCAGCTGCAAGGTGCGAGCTACTTCTTAAAGATCAATCTTAGGTCGGGATATCATCAGCTGAAAGTGAGAGATCAAGATATCGAGAAGACTGCATTCAGAACGAGATATGGACACTATGAGTTCTTGGTTATGTCGTTTGGACTAACCAATGCTCCAGCAGCATTCATGGATTTGATGAATAGGGTTTGTAAACCATTCCTCAATAAATCTGTGATAGTGTTCATCGACGACATTCTGATCTACTCGAAAAGCCAAGAGGAGCATGGCAAGCATCTACGGGAAGTGTTGGAAGTGTTAAAGAAAGAGAAGCTTTATGCCAAGTTCTCTAAGTGTGATTTTTGGATCCGAGAAGTCCAATTCTTGGGTCATGTGGTTAACCAAGAAGGGATAATGGTTGACCCAGCAAAAATCGAAGCTGTAATGAAGTGGGAACGTCCGAAAAGTCCCACGGAGATTCGGAGCTTTCTAAGATTAGCTGGATATTACCGACGATTTATCCAAGGCTTTTCTTCGATAGCTGCTCCGTTAACAGCTTTAACCCATAAATGAGCTACATATACGTGGAGTGAGAAGCACGATGAGGCATTCGAGAAGCTAAAGAAGAAGTTATGTGAAGCACCGATACTTTCTCTACCCGATGGAGTCGAAGATTTCGCGGTTTATAGTGACGCTTCTGGAGTCGGGTTGGGTTGTGTTCTGACCCAAAGAGAAAAGGTGATAGCATATGCATCTCGACAATTGAAAGAGCACGAAAAGAACTACCCCACTCACGACTAGGAGTTGGCAGCGGTAGTTTTCGCTCTAAAGATATGGAGGCATTATCTCTACGGCACGAAGTGCAAGTTGTTCACTGATCATAAGAGTCTCCAGTATCTCTTTAATCAAAAGGAGTTAAACATGAGGCAACGACGCTGGCTAGAACTACTCAAGGACTACGACTGTGAGATACTTTACCACCCAGGTAAAGCAAATGTTGTTGTTGATGCTCTCAGTCGGAAAGTCAACCTTGAAAGGAAAAGGCCAAGAGCGTTGAGAATCGAAGTCGTCTCGACAATTGTGGAAAGTATCAGGAAAGCCCAAGAAAAAGCTTTAGAGAAGAATGACCGAAAGGAAGAACGTTTGGGCAAAACGTTAGTGTTCGGTGCAAACAGTCGAGGACTGAAGGTATTCCAAGATCGGATTTGGGTACATAAGACGGGAGGAATAGAAGATCTTCTGATGGAAGAAGCACACAAGACCATGTACTCGAGTCATCCCGATAGCACTAAAATGTATAGGGACCTAAAACCCTACTACTGGTGGCCGACAATGAAGCTCGATGTTGTGAAGTATGTGGCCGAGTGCGCGACATGTGCGAGAGTTAAGGCACAACATTTGAAACCGTATGGGAGTTTAGAACCTTTACATAAAGTTGTAGACTACGTTTCCGCCTACGCGTGGATATAAAGAACGTCGAAAACGGAGTTCGTATGCAAAAGATACGACAGTTTTAAGAAAATCACACAGTAAAACACTACTTTTCTTTAATCGCGTAAAACCGAAACGATCCTTTGAGGTACTTATACTTTGCCGACGGGATTTACGAGAGCGTTTTTGGACTAAGGATATGGTCTAGTATTTGATTTCATACTCGAAATATTTTTAACGAAAATATTTTGAAAAGTTGCGAAAACGGACACCGCGTGCCGTTTAGACGCAAAACTTTAAGTGCGATTTCCCGGAGTTCCGTAACTCCAAAAATTAATCCGTTCGGGTTTCTGGAATCGTTGAATTACCCTCTTTCATAAGAAATTTTTGAAAATGCAATCCAACGTCGGGATCTCGATTCATCAATTTATAAGTGTTTTAGACAAGTTAAAGGATTAAACTACCTTGTGGGACCCACTAATTATGAGCACCTATTTCCAGCTCATTCTTTGCCCACGTGACAGCAACCCTCTCCATTCCTTTCTTTTTTTATCTTGAGTGCAAGCTTCCCCAATCAAGTACAAGCATGGTGATTGAAGCATGGGGTTTCTCTTCCATTAGTGTATCCCCTTACATTATAAATAGAGCTTCATATCATCTCCAAAAAAAAAATCACACCTCAATCTTTAGCTTCTCTCTCTCAATCTTGATCTCTATCTCCCTCTATATTACCTTGAAGATCATCACCATAAACTACCATTCCACCACCCCCTATTGTCGCTGCTTTGTGAGTACTCCACCATCACAATTTATTTATTTTTGTATGTTACATTCGTTAGCAAATGGCCAAGAATAGTTTATTTATTTATTTTGCTTTGTTGTGCTTAATCGAAGAAGAAATAGGAGGAAGTGATTACCTTTCATTCAAATATCTGTAACTCACGATGTATCAATGAAAGAGATGCACTGTGCAAACTTTGATTTGTTTTATTTAAATAAAACCCATGACCTTTTTTGAATTTACGAGATTGACCCCTCTTTTTTTAAATGGATTACAAATCATGCCTCCATTATTCAAACTTCATTACGAAATTAATTTTAAACCCCCTGCCATGGAAATTATTTACAAATTTAGTCCTAAACACCTAAACTAGGATGTATATGTTCCATATTGGTCCCTCATTTGGAAATTATATTTATAATTTAGTCCAACTAAATTATCTAATTAACATAACGGACACTATACCTTGGTTAATTACCAAACTACCCTCCAAATATTAATTATATTAATATTTCCTTAGGAAACTAAATTTTCTCGGAGATTCGTATTCACAGAAAACTACTCGACCTTCTCGCATCCATTCCAGAACGTTATTCGTCTATCGAACGTTAAAGTGAGTGCATAGTTACTTTCAGCTTATACATAGATATGAAGTATCTTTTATAAATTACGTGCTATGTGTGCATATTATCTGAATACTTGCTATCTATGCTGGATGAACGTTTTATACATGTTTTCAATGATTTAAACTGTATATGTATTTTATATCTACAAAATGTGTTGGGTAAAACATGGGTAGATGTAATAGTTGTTGTGTGACAAAATAAAATAATGAGAGCCATCGTTATAGATGTTATTGATGATCCAGTCATTTAGCGGAGTATAGATGACGACCACAGACTATTCTAGACAGTCCAGTGGAACACTAGCAGACTCGCAACTTGTAGGTGTTTATTCGAACTGTGTGTTTATTTGAACTGTGTGCTCACCAGATGTACTCCATCCCCCACATGGTTGCCTTAAGGACATTTGTTGCTGAGGAATCCCCTTAGCAGTAGTGTCCGTCCCGATGATAATCCTTAGGATAGGTCCCCTATGATAGATGCTTAGGGACGTAATGTGAGGATAACGAGAACGGGTAATCGGGTTTGTTTAATTTAATGAAGTTAATAAACTTATTTATTGTGGGTTGAAAACCCTATGTGCTCACCAGACTCCCAAGCCTGACCCACTCAGTTTCTTGTATTACAGGTAGTGGCGCATGAGCATAGATGTGATGTTTTGGACGAGGGATTACGGATATAGGCCTGTAGATATGAAATAATGTAGTAAGGCTTATATTGTACTGTTTATGCTTTTGATCTGTACGAACATGACATCCCGAGTCTTTTAATGAAATACATTTCTATGGAAATGCTTTTGATAAATCTTTATCATATTTTGTTTTGGGACAAATTCCGCAATGCTTTTATTTAAAATGTTACTCTGATTTTTAAACAAAGCATAAACAAACCGGTCTTTTCTGGCCGTGATTTTGGGGATGTCACAGTTAGGTTTCTAGGCCAATTAGGGATTCATTAGGTCAATTAGGGTTAAATAAGTCGGGCACCACCCACTACCACCTCGAGTAGTGCTGGTCAATGGCGGCACATGGCGGCGGCCACCACCTCGTGGTGGTGCTTATGATTTTTGGCTAAAAATATCCAAGCATCCCAAAATAACAATCACACACACAAAAGCATACAACCACCCAAAGTGGCGGCTAGTAGCGGCAAAATGGCAGCGTGAGGAGGCAACCACCACCTCACGGCGGCGACGGGTTGTTTTCCTTGAATAATTCGGCCATAAAATGTACATACAACAAAATGTCCAAAATAAATCACACACAATAAAACATACACACACTAAGCCACCATCGTGGCGGCAGGCGGTGGTAGAGGGTGACAGCCACCACCTCACGGTGGTGGTGGTGGCTTCATTTTTTACATTTCCGGTCAAACAAAACACACCCACACGCCTTTTTGCTCGTAAAATGAACCCAACCACCCAACTGGTGGCGTACGGAAACGACAACGACACGGAAAGCGGGCAGCAGCGGTGTTGATGGCAGCAGCCACCATGGTTGGCCGCCATGGTGGTTCTTCAAGGGATTTTTCTGGCCAAACAAGCATCCATAACCGTACAACAACCACAACACGCACACACGCATGATCAGAACACAAACCGAGCTACTACAATTGATTCGTGGAGGTAGGCGACGGCGGAGTAACGTCAAATGGCGGGCTGTAGCGGCGGCTATCGACGGCAGAAGGCATTGGGACACAGCAACAGGAGAGACGGGGGAAGTGAACGAGCGGAAACCATGGCGAACAACAACGTCATTTGCAACCTTGAACCTCCGATCTTCTCGGCTGACTCACGTCGGTGGTACAACAACGTCAACAACCTTCGTCGGCAACAATGGTTCATCGTGGTTTGGTTGACCGGAACAGCAAGGGGGGGGGGGTCGGGTGGACGCTAGCTGGTCGGAAGACGAACTAAGCGAATGGTGGTGGCGGCCGGTGGTTAGGAGTTATAAGGTGGCAACTGGAGGTAGAGATTAGGTTTAGGGTTAGGGCGCATGGTGACGGGTTATATACATCCGTCCCTTCTCAACATTTGGCCATATTGACACAATCGGTCCCTCCTTTCCATATATTTTTCAAACTAAGCCCCAAAATTTACCATTTAGCCCCTACCTCTAAAAATCCTTTCATAACAAGCCCAATATTTTACCAAATAGCCCCTCCTCTACAAATTATTTTCAATTGAAGTCCATATATTACCATTCAGCCCCTTAGCCTCCAAAATCTTTTAGTTTTGGTCCAATATATACCAAACACTCCCTGACCTCTGAAAATCTTTGCAAAATAAATCCAGGAATTGCACTTATAACCCCAACATCCAAATCAAATCATTTAACCCCCGAATAATCCAAATTATAACATTTGGCTCCCCAAAACCAACACCCTACTAAATATTATGGATTTTTGGGCTACTATATCTATTTATTTAATAAACGGGATGTTACAAAACAGTTGTAGACTGATTATAGTAATAGTAATACAGTTTGTGCATTATAAACCCCACAAACCTTAATGTACGAAACAAAGAAACCCAATTGAGCAATGATCCCTCTATCTCTTCCTTTCAACAATCACCTGCCAAAAATCAACACCCAAACCATCTGATTTCACAAAAACCCAATAAATCTAAAGCAAATCCACAACATGAAAAAAAAAAGATATTATACATACTTTAGAAGTGAGGAAGCTTCCTAGAATCAGAAACTTTTCTGAGTTTCTACAACAACTGTAAGTTGTCATTCTCAATTTGTTTGATGAGCTTCTTATAATCATAAAGGAGACGTGAGGGATGAGTAACCAAAAAAAATTAGGAAGTACCTCATTACATGAGTTGAAATCACTTACCCTACCAAGAAACGTAATGAACAATTAGAGGTTTGTTGGACAAAAACGAAATTCCTAGAAGTATAAGTAATAAAAGAAAATCAATAATCGAGTTGAGAAGCGTCTATTTGAAAAAAAAATCAAATATCGAATTGCTTGCTACTTGAAGGAGGAACCTCCATTCTTGTTGTTTCTCTTTTCCGTCTGTCGGACGGAAGCAAAGACGTCGGTCGAGAGGGATAGAAAAAGCAGAATATCGACAGGTAAAACAAAGTCAAATCGAAGCTACTGAAATCGAGTATTCATAGGGTTTTCCAGAACACAGATTCCTTGATACCCACCTATACTTTCTAGGGTTCCAAAGTGAAGAATGGTTTGATCCGATGGAACTTCAATCGGTAGCCAACGGTGGCCGATTAAACCGACGGTAGAAGAAGGAGGTGGTAGAAGGAGAACAAAGAAAACGATGAGCTTCTCCGGTAGGAATCCTAATCTCATTCGCGGTGGAATCCAAGAATAAGCAGTTCGACTACTTTGATAGTAAGGCGGTGGACTTAACGTGACTATCCCAAAAGGAACAATCAAGATAATATGAGAGGGTGAAGAAGAATCGAGAATCTGGTCAAAGCGGTGGAGTTAGAAACCCCTGTGGTAACCTGAGGAACAGTACCCTGGTCAGCTAATGTTCCTAAGAGTAGTCTTTTTTCAATATATATATATATATATATATATATATATATATATATATATATATATATATATATATGATTGTGGTTTTGCCCAAAATAAAAAAGGATTAATCTGGATATTGACTTGAATTGCCTAATTCGCCTAAATTAACAGAATCTTTAATATATATTAAAACAGAAACCTCATAATATCATCTTAAACAATTTGGACCATTGATTGTATTTCATTCCTATCTTTTCCATCCTTTGATCAAATTGCTGACATCATCTTCCCCAAATGGAATTTATTTAATTCCAATGAAAGCTTTTCAATTGTGAAACAAAATTAAGTTACATCCGTTGAAATGAAATGTATTTAATTACAATAAAAGTTTCTCATGTTTTAAATCTTGAATTTCCGGTTATAAAGGTTTTAATATGGTCAACTTTAAAAAAATATTATTAAAAATCATTTCAATTCCCAACGGTATCTGGTATTGCCCTCCCTCCTTGAGGTTGAGGGTTCAAGTCCCGTTGTGGACATAGGTGGATTTAAGGAGTAGTTTAGGAGTAGGTTAGATTTGTCGTTTCAAAAAAAACTTAAGGCATTAAATATCAACCATTAATATAAATCTGCTGATATTAATAAATCATTAATATAGAATCCATTTTTATTAAGAAACCATTAATACCAAAACATAAGATTCAAATTATCACATACATATACAATTCATCCTTTGAATCCGCGGCTCACACTTATTTTCAATCGTTTCTTTTCTTCAAACCTTCTACAATAGCATTCTTATTGCTTATAACTTCCATCACCATGCTCTGCTTCAAACATGGACTTATGGTTATGTATTGGAACCCAATTATTAATTTGGTGTTGTTCTGATGTTGAAAGTTCGAGAATCTGACATCCAACAGCTAGAGTTTTATCCGCGGGACTTCAGCAGTGCGAGGTGAGTTACCTTCCTATATGAGTGGGTCGAAGGCACCAATGTCGGCCTACTACTAGTTGTGTATAGTAGAGATGATTGTCTTTGTGATAATTGTCTGGTATGCCACTATCTGTAGAGATTTATGTGCTTGTATGCTATGTTATTATATGGTAGTGGTAGGAGGGGTGAAGTAACCGGTTGAAATAAACCGGAGGGTAGGTCGAGGACCCAGATACGATTGACAGTATGTTTAAGATATGATATTATGTGGTAGTGGTAGGGGTGAAATAGACCCCGTAAACGGTTGAAATAAACCGAAGGGTAGGTCGGGCACCCAGATATGCCTGATATAGGTAGGTCGGGCACCCCGATATGCCTAACATGGGTAGGTTGAGCACCCAGGTATGCTCAGCAAGGTAGGTCGGACACCCAAATATGCTTTACAGTATGTTTACTGTATGGTATGTGGTATGATGAGGGAACTTACTAAGCTTCGTGCTTACGGTTTGTAGTTTTGTTTTCAGGTACTTCTTCTTCAAAAGGAAAGGAGCCGACATGAGCGCAACGCATCACACTATGATTTCCGCATTATGAGATCTTTGGGAGTTGTACTCTAATATTACTTTTCTATGACATGTTTTGGGTTATTTGAAATACCAGTTTTTGATTATGGAATGAGTTGACACTATTAATGTTTCATATTACTAGTTTTTACAATTACTTATTTAAAAATGAATTTTTTGGCTCTAAATTTTGGGATGTTACAAGTTGGTATCAGAGCCCTGGTTTGAGGGATTCAGACAAACTCTCGGGTATGTCTGGACTCAAATCGAGGGTTTGAGAGATTTTTACAAGAAAAATAATTTTTTTTTCTAAAATTAAAATTAAGGGTTTTTAATAAAGAACAAGGAGTGTGATGCGTGCAATCGGCCGAGCTCAAGTAAGTTTTCCCCAAGATACTCATACATATTATAGTATTATATGAATTGTGAATATGTAAACTGCATGCTAGATTAGGGCTAAGGATCTAGGAAGGATGCCTTGTATGCCAACTATATGAGCTTGTAGAACTGTAGCACTTGGTTCCTGGTATGTAAATCTTATTGAGTATTTTTCCTTCTTTTTAGCCTTGGACTTGGCGAGTCATAGGTCCGACTCGCCGAGTAAGGACGGGACCCGGGACATGTTTAAGTTGGCGACTCGGCGAGTCCATATTCCGGACTCGACGAGTCACCGTTGTTGGATGAAACCCTAAGTTTTAGGGGTTGCACCCTATTTAAACGACGTTTTGTGCCTCATATCAGCCCCCATTGCGTCCAGAACACTCCCTCTCGAAGCTCTAACTCCTCTTTTGGTAATTTGGGTGATTTTGGTGCATTTCTTTGAAGTTTTGGAGAGAAGAAGAAGGTAGATCAAGAGGAGAGGAAGAAGATCCAGAATCTTTGTGCCATTTCAGAACTTCTAGAGGTATTGGACTCGAAACCCTCTCTGTCCCTTCATTATTATCTCGTTGAGAGCTTGTGATAGCCATTTCAAGGCTTCTTCTATTCTTGACCTTTGTGTAAGTAGCTTATAGTGTTGAGGGACTTCAGATCTAGGCATGTTTGGGCTCTAAGGGCTCGGATCTGTAGCCTTTATGGACCCTCATTGCTTGAAGACCTTGGATCTACCATTTTAAGTACATTTTGAACCCTAAAATCCGTATTGGTGAATATCTACACGTAAAGTTGGAAACTTTACGTGTGATTCGTGTTCTAGGAATCCAGATCTGTGAATGGCATGGACTGGAATCGAGCAAATCTGTGTATTTAGTGGGTGCATGGCAACGACTCGACGAGTCGTTCATGTGACTCGGCGAGTCTGTTCGCGAGTCTCCGAGTTTGTCCCCTTTTCGTAGTGTCGAGTGAGCAGTGAGTCACGAGGTGTGACTCAGTGATTCGGAAGCTGAACTCATCTATGGAAGAACTCGGCGAGTCAATGCCCTGACTCGGCGAGTTCAAGGCAATCTCCTTAGATCAAGAACAGACTCGGCGAGTTGTTCATACAACTCGGCGAGTCGCAGCATAAGTGTTCTTCGGATGAAGATGAACTCGGCGAGTTGTTCATACAACTCAGCGAGTCTTAGCATAAGTGTTCATCGGATGAAGATGAACTCGACGAGTTGTTCATATAACTCGGCGAGTAGGATGAAGGACTTGAATATCAGTTTAGAAGGAGAACTCGTCGAGTTGTCGCCTAACTCGACGAGTAGAAACGGGATTCAGGAAAATCGTTTGGGTAGGGAATCGGCGAGTTGGAAAGCCAACTCGGCGAGTCAGGTCAACTGAAAGTTGACTCTGACTTTGACTTAGGGCATGATCAGGGGTAAAATGGTCATTTTACCCAAAGGACAGTTAGCAGTGTTTGATTGAGTATGTTGTGGGAATTGCAGCCGGAGGATTCCCGGAGCAGCAGCAGCAGCAGTAGACAGTCAATTCCCAATCAGATCGGCAACTACTTCGAGGTGAGTTACCTTCCAGTAGCGGTGGGCCTACGGCCACAATGCCGGCCCACCAGTAGGAGTTGTATGTAGATGATTGTCTCCGTGATATTCATCTAGGGATTACTACTACCTGTGTTATGTTTATGTGCTAATATGATATGATGCTATGTGCTAGTGACAGTAGGGGGAGATAGTCCCCGAGGTATCCGGTCGGTAAGGCCGAAGGGGTAGTTATACCCAGCCATGTTAGATAGATCTGATATTGTGATACATGTTATGTGGTAGTAGTGGAGGGGAGGAATAGTTCCCCAGTATCCGGTCGAGAGGACCGAAGGGGAGGCTAGCACCCAGATATGCTAGGCAGTATCCGGTCGAGAGGACCGAAGGGGAGGCCAGCACCCAGATATGCTAGGCAATACCCGGTCGAGAGGGCCGAAGGGGTAGGTCGGGCACCCAGATATGCCTGACAATATATGTATGCTATGAGATTATATGGTATGTGGTACAGTGGGGGAACTCACTAAGCTTCGTGCTTACGGTTTTCATTTTTGGTTTCAAGTACCTCCTCAGCTAGGGGAAAGGAGCTGGCGTGGTAGCAGCATGTCACACACACACACACTCTCTTGTTTCCGCAATTACGAGTTTATTCTGGGATTGATACTCTGACATTTGATTGATCGAATGTTGTGGTTTTCAATTTGGTTTTCGATGTGAAATGGTTTAATCAAACAATGTTTTAACTATTAATGCTTTCATGTAATGTTTTATAACGAAATTTTTGGACGTGAAAATTGGGTCGTTACAAGAACTGCATGCTATTATGGTTTTCAGATCAGTGGATAGAATGACTTGATTAGTGTATGCTTTAAAATTGTACACGGTTAGGATCTTATAGCCCTAGAATGATTGATTTGGCCTTATTTCCTGTTCCTAGTTTGGTTGTGGTCCTAGGGTAGCGTCTTTTATTCGACAGTTTATTCGATCATGTATTGTGTATAATTTGCATGCATAAGGTAATCGGAAGTAAAAGTGGAAGTTCTAGCATGAGTTGTGGTATACGAGTTGAATATTCTTTGATTACACTATGAATGGGAGTGATACTACATGAATGCTACTTGCTTTGGGCTTTGTGGAACTCCTAGGTGATAGGAGTCAGCTACCAAGTGAATATGTCAAGTCACATGTGATGAAGGTTGGATAATCTCAAAGTGACGGATTTGACTCTATTGCACAACTTTTATTTGAGTCTAACTGTTGTAGGGATGACTCTGTTACTCAAAGGATTATCTAAGCTTTGTTGCATGTGATTATATTCATAAGGTGGGTGATTGGAATTATAAGGAGTTCTTCAGCAGCTGATGGCAGGGTGAGGTCGGGAACCTAGGAAAGCCTAGGAAATGCTTTAGTGGATCTGGTTGTGCTGTTAGCGAGCATTTAGAGTATCAGGTTGAGAGGGTGACTTGGAGGATTCACGATGATTTTCAAGAAAAGTATGGATAAGTGTGGAAGGTAGTATTGGGCCCGTACTATTGAAAGAATAAGATCCATAATCGAATCGGGGAGAGTCTTGGCAAATTTAAAAAGCCTGTAGAATGAGGATTCTTGGGTAAATTGGGATCCATTGATTGTCATTGCGGTATGGTGTTGAACACTCATGAATGGGATTCTAATTCTGGTTCCGGCTCAGGAGCAGGACCTGGGCCAATCGATATGTAATCGTCGGAGTTCATATCATCGAAGATTACTTGCAGAGTTTTGGAATGGACCTCGGTGGTCTTTCGTTTAGCCAAGGAAGGGATTTTGCAGCTCTCGATAGTTGTTACGAGGCCTTTCGGGCCGATATTGTAGAAGGGCAGTTGGGGGCTCATTTGGAGCCCAAAGCTTGTGGATCCCTATAATCCTTTAGGAAGGAGGATCCTATTGTTAGTTCCTGTCATCGGAATCAGAAAGGAGTTTTGCACCATGTCCTCAGGATGGTCGAGGTATCCCAGGAGGAGGTGATCAGGATTCCTTCAGATATTTGTGGGTATGTTATTTTCTATCACTTTAAGGTGGATATTAATTGTATCACTTAGGAATTTTGATTGAGTTTGAACAAGTTAGATCTCGGGTCGGTTCTCTGCTATTGTTTGGGTTATAAAAGATTGTTATATGCCATTATGCATGCCAATAAGTCATTTGATGAACCTATACAATATAGATGTATGTATCTTACAGAGTGGGTTCTGCATGTACCATTATCGTTACGGGTCTTTGTCGGGATCCGTTCAGGACTATTGCTTGGAGGATCTTTGGTCTGGAATTTGCGGGGTAGTTCTCCAGTGAAGCTAGTGTTCAGTGGTTCTATCATCTGTTCGGGTACGAACGACATTTTCCTATGGAAGAAATTTGGAGTTCCAGGCACTACCGTTGCTAGGAAAGGAATGACAGCATGAAGATGGTGGTGTTAGTTGCGTGGGTTTTTGATCATTGGATGGGTCAAGGGAATTGTATCTCCGCATGGGCTAAAGTCGGTTAGAGTACAATGATTCCTTGAGGATATGAATTAGAGTAGAGGTTCGTCAGTGCATGGTAAGGGTTATGGTTCTTAGCCGCAATCATAAGAACTCAAGGAATTGGTATGGTATAATGGGAGGTGATATGGGTCATCAGACTAGTTAAGGCCTCAAGAGTATTCTTCCGGATTCAAGGAGTTGGGAAATTGTTGAGATTGGCTAGTAATGAAACACTAGTTTTGGTAAGCGTAGGGCATAGACAGTTCACGATATATGGGGTTTGATGGTTTGGGAATCCATCAGACTTATGGAATGAGAGAGAGAGTTTGTCAAATCCAAGTGGGGGAGAATCAATCAAAATTTCAGAGAGTTGTATCGGGTGTGGAATTAGGGCAAGTTTCACATCTTGGTCAGGAATAAAGGCAACCCAAATGGCCGTTTAGGTTGAGGTGGTGTAAGTGGGAGTTTAGGGAACTCCCAACAGCTGGTCGACATCTTCTTGTTCTGCATAGCATGTTTGTGGATGCATCCAGAACGACGAGCATGATAGAGCCTCACTTTCTCTTCTTGTTTGATGAGGGTTTCAGAGTTTGGAGTATGACTCGAACACCTATTGGATGTGGGTTTCGAATAAGGTGCGTGGGATTGTGATGGTTAAGGTGTGGTAAGGACATGAATGGTAGCTATGGTCGATTTGAAGTATTGTAACGCTGTGATGGGATTGTAGCATTCACCAGACTAAAATAGTCGAACGTAACGATGGATATAAGGGTATAAAGAAATCAGTTGTGCCTTTGGCACACCGTCTAGGTCTGCTAAGGAGTATTCCTCTGTTTAGGATTGAGGACCATTGGGGTTCGAGGTGAAGTCGGGCTTATGTAGCCCTAGTTGGGTGGGACCCATGGGCGAGGCCCGTGTGATTTTGTCAGATATAAGTGAGACCTAGTCGAGACCGTTGGGTCAAGGGTTTGGATCTTAAATTGCTGAATATGGTGGGTGGTTAGTGTGTGTTGCAGATAAGTTTATATGATGCACAGCCTTGTTATTTGGACTATTGAGGACCTGGTGGTTGGGCCGGGTGCAAGACTAGTAGTCTCAGCATCGGTTTGGAAACCGTTATATCTCGGTCTAGCAAGGACTGTCATTTATCAGAAGGTATTGGGTGAGATGCAAGTGCAGATATGTGAATCTCGGTTCATGAGTTGAGTATTAGTATGGTTTATGGGTAAGATCTCGAGTCGGGTATCGTGAGAGTTTAGTGCAGAATTTTCATTTTTGTGGGTTGAGGATTGGGGTATTTATATGCCAAAGGGCATCAATCGAAGGGTTCAATGGTAATGAATGAGTTCAGTTTTTATGATAGATCAAGCTCTTGTGATTGTGACTTGGATTGGTTCTATTTGTGGAAGGCATCAAGATAAGTCACGAAAATACTTTTGATTTGGAACTTAACTGTGGGATAGCTTGTTATTCGGAGTAGACAGCAGGTCTCTTGCAATTGGGTTTGGATAATATTAAGAACAGACGATTGGATCCTGTTGCGCAACTCTCTTCTGAGCCTAACCATTACAGGGACGAGACTCCTACTTGAATGATTATCTGAACCTTGGCCAAGTATAAGTGTTCTACAGGGATATTTGGCTTGTGATTCTGTTTCTAGTAGGAACTACATGTATTAGAAGTTGAGTAATTAGTTGGGAAATAAGTGGGTGGGATTCAACAACAATAATTTAGTATGGACTGTATGACAGGGAGTCAGACCATCTCAAGACTTCAGGGTTCAGACTGAATAAATGTGATTGTTGCAAGGAATTTGTTTATCTGCGGATTGTAGGGCCCTGCGAAGGTTGGTTTCGGTTGCCCTGGGAAGGCTGGGGTATGCTCGGGATTGTGGCCATGTCACTTGAGTGGTTTAGCGTGACAGGAATGGTAAGGAATGATTTCGAGGACGAAATCTAAATTAAGTGGGGGAGAATTGTAACACCCCGTTTATTAAATAAATAAATAGATAAAATTAATAAACGAATAGTAGCCTTAAAACCCCGAGATGTATTTTATATTTACTTTATTTTTTAGTCATGAATCCAAATTAATTGATCAATGTTAGCCAAGGGAGTTAAATGATAGAATTCTAGAAATTTTGGGTCTACATTGTAACATTAGGGTCTAGAATGTGAAACATTTTTTAAATGAGGGGTTGTTGGGTAATTATTGGATTTAATTTGAAAGGAAAAGAGAGGGAGGGGATGAAAGTGTTAATATGGCCAAACGTTTGAAATTGGACGAAACTTATAAACCGTCAACTTATCCTTCATAACTTTAACCCTACTTCTAATACATCAGCCACCACCCACATTTCTACGATTTCCAACACCGCCAACCCTTTTGTTGCTGTCACCGTCGGGCATCACATCTGCTACCTCCTCCAACGAGAGCAGGTTGACGTCGTGGGTGTTGGGTGTGCCTGCTTCCACCATTCTGCCACCTTTGTTTCCCTAACCTTCAACCGTCGCTGCCAGTCTGCTTGTCATTTCCTTGCACCATCGAACAACCACCGCTGCATTATGTGGGGGTATCTGTAGGGCCTTACACTCACAGGCTCACTACCAGGTTTTAAGGGAATGTGGTGGTCGTGATTCCTCTTAGGAGGAAAAGGTCAGGCTAGTCGCTAAAGGCTTTGGCTTTACTCAAAGAAAAGACTTGATCCAAGGAACTATACAAGTATGGTGGGAGGCCTAAAGTCTTTCACGTTGACCCGGCCCGACATGACGTTTGCTGTGAATCAAGTCTTTCAGTTTATGCATGCTCCTCGACAAGCACATCTACAAGCTGTCAAAAGAAGACTCCGATACTAAGAGAACTATTTGCGATGGGTTCTTCTACCCAAATAACTCTTCCGTTGAAGACGAAGGTTGCCTTGGACGTTGGGGAAATGGATGATTAGAAGAATCAGAGTAGTGATCTGTCGCTTTTGTTGTTTTTAAGTCGGAGTCGCGACCTCCTCTTCTTCTACATTCTTCGGTGCTACGTCTCAGCTACCACCGTCGCCGCCGCAACTTCGAGTGGCTGCCTTTGGTGCTCTGGTTGCCGTCTGCCACCCAAAGTGGCTGAGGTGGGTGTGTGATTCTCGATGAAATCGTATTTGTGTGGGTTTCCGCTTCACCGTGAAGTGTATGTGGGTGCTCGTTTGGCTAGAAAACCCGAGAAAATCCACCATGGTGCTGCCGCCACTTTTCTTTTCTGCCACCATCAGCCACCATGTGTGGATGGCTGTGTGTGTGTGTTTCTAGTGTAACTTGTGTGAGATTTGTGGTGTTATGTTGCATGTACATTGTATGGCTGGAAAATCCAAAGAAACCCACCACCACCACCGTGAGGTGGTGGCTGCCACCTTCTGCCGACACCAGCCGCCGTGTTGGGTGGCGGTGTGAATTTTTGTGTGATTTCTATTTGAGATGCTTGGACATGTTTTGGTCTAGAATCATAACCACCACCACGAGGTGGTGGTGCTGCCTCCGTGAGCCACCGTTGACCACCACTACCCAAGGTAGTAATGGGTGGTGCCCGACGTATTTAACATTAATTAACCTAAAAACTTAACTAATGGACTAATTGGCACGCGATTGGGTTGGAAACCCTAACGAATACGGTGAGATACGATTTAGAATCTCTTGTAGTTAGGCAAGTGGAGGACAGTGATCTTCCAAATGATCACTGGCCGAAACGATCTATGATAGCTATTAACTAGTCCCATGGAGTCAGTTAGTCTAAACTCTATAGCTCAACAGTCTAGTGCAACTAATGTACAAAGGAAGCAAGAAGTCAGGTAAAAGTATGAGAATATCCATTGTTCAATCAACAACAAGGAGGGATGCCCCCGAGGGCATCCCGATCGATTCAATCAACAAAGCAAGTGTTGTGAGCCCACCGACGAGTGAGGGCTAAACGGTATTTATAGATTGAAACTAGAAAACCTTATGTTAGTTTGGAATTGTCGGGACTCGCATTTTGGACCATTGGATTGGAATTATGAATTTAGCCCGACCACATTGTGTGATTGACCTAGTAGAAGGATGGACTTAATGGATTAAGTCCTTAATGGGTGAAGTATTTTTTAATTAACCCTAATCGTCATTTTATGTGAAAACCCTAATTGTGTTGGGTTTTGAGTTGGGACTTTCTGTTGGCATTAGATGTTTGGATTCTTGTTGGGCCATCTAATAACACGTATATGGACTAGGAAATTTGGATGGGCTTTAGGGTAAGGCCCATGTGAGGGGTTTGGGCATATTTTGGAAGATTGGGCCATATGTTGGGCCATGGTTCATTGTTTGGCTTTTGGGCATTCGGAGTGTGAGTTTGGGCCTTGGTCTTGAATCAAGTTAGGTTGGGGGTAAAGTAGTCTTCTACCCCAAGCATGGACTTATGGTTATGTATTGGAACCCAATTATTATTTGGGTGTTGTTTTGATGTTGGTAGTTCGAGAATCTGTCATCCAACAACTAGAGTTTTATCTGCGGGACTTCACCAGTGCGATGTGAGACACCTTCCTTGTATGAGTGGGTCAAAGGCACTAATGTCGACCCACTACTAGTTGTTTATAGTAGAGATGATTGTCTTTGTGATAATTGTTTGGTATGCCACTATCTGTAGAGATTTATGTGCTTGTATGCTATGTTATTATGTGGTAGTGGTAGGAGGGGTAAAGTAGGCCCCGTAACCGGTTAAAATAAACCGGAGGGTAGGTCGGGCACCCAGATATGCCTGACAGTATGTTTATGATATGATATCATGTGGTAGTGGTAGGGGTGAAATAGACCTCGTAACCATTTGAAATAAACCAGAGGGTAGATCGGACACCTAGATATACCTGACATGGGTAGGTCGGGTACCCAGGTATGCCTGACAGGGGTAGGTCGGGCACCCTGGTATGATTGACATGGGTAGGTTGAGCACCCAGGTATGCTTAACAGGGTAGGTCGGGCACCCATATATGCCTGACAGTATGTTTATTGTATCGTATGTGATATGATGAGGGAACTCATTAAGTTTCGTGCTTACGGTTTGCAATTTTGGTTTCAAGTACTTCTTCTTCAAAAGGAAAAGAGTCAACATGATCACAACACATCACACTATGATTTCCGCATTATGAGATCTTTAGGAGTTGTACTATAATATTACTTTTTTATGACATGTTTTGGTTTTTGATTATGAAATGAGTTGACACTATTGATGTTTCATACTATTGGTTTTTATAATTACTTATTTAAAAATGAAATATTTGGCTTTAAATTTTGGGATGTTACATATTGTTTTTGATTGTATATAATATCTTAAATTGATGGATGATTTACAATGATTACAATCTTGATATAGAGCTTAAATAATCAAATAAGATAAATATATGGTAATTGATATAGAACTCAAATAATCGGTTAAGATAAATATATGGTAATAGTAAAATGGAGGATAAAGGTATAATAGGATTAAAAATATATTTTTTTAGTGTTTGAATGTAAATTAGTATCCTAATATGATGGTTGAATTACAAGAGTTATAACTTTAAATTCAATTCATAACTAAAGGGTATTGATATTATTTAATAGATTTTTTTAAATGTTAAGTATGATTTTAAGGTTTAGAGGCAAAAATGTAAACATTGGTTATTGTTTCATACTACTGCTACCATTTATGTTTGTTTGATTATCTCAACTTGGTTACTGTTTCTGGCCTTATTGTTGATTATAATAACTTCATATTTATAACACCCACAGATTCAGAGTGGTCAATTTAGAGATAATAAACGTTAAAAATGACTTTTTGATAGATAACTATTTAGGATAAATAATTTTAACCAAAGTTATACTATATGTCACAAGGATTCCGTACATATAAAGAACACTAAAATCCGACTTATAACTAAGAAGTTATGACCAGTCGAAGTTTCAAAATTAAACCGGTACGGCTCCGCGGATTGTAAAAAATAAAATTTTGATAAATTACTTTTTAGCCTTAGTGGTGTAAACGAAATTTGTATTATTCGTTAAACCAAGAGCGTGCATATAGAAAATGTCAAAATTTGACTTCATTAGAGAAAGTTATGATTTTTCTAAGATTCAACGTAATAGTGTGCAACTCGGAAATCGAATTTTAGATCGGTCAATTTTTAGCCGAAACAATCTTAATGACAATTGAATATCTCGTTAATAGGAGCTCAACGATATAAATACAATCGAAAATGAACGTCGGACGACAAAGTTATGAATTTTTAACAGACTTTAACTGTGGAAGAATGTTAAAATATAACTTTAAAAATAAATTCAAAATTAGGCAAAGGAGTCTAAAAGAAATTTGTAGATCTTGTCTATAGCTACGCATGATTATAAAGAACGTCAAAAACAGAATTCGTATGCGAAAGTTATGAATTTTACAAGATAATTAATTTTTGGATTAACAAGAGGGTGACACGTGTCGCGATCTGGCACCCACCTTTCTCCCTACGACTTGCCACCAGATGCTGACACGTGGCCCCTAGTACGCCCATTGTAATTTGCATACGCCCATCGTAAATTTGTGAACACCCAACGCTCGGGGCACTTGGCAGCTTATAAATAGAGGCCGAATTTTACTCTTTTCTTCACACATTTCCATTCTATTCTCTCCCAAACCCTCCCAAGGTCCCAAGTTTTCTCTAGAACTTCCTAAGTGTTAGTAGCGAAACTCCGGAGCACCAGAAACCCCGAGAAATAAAGCTTCCAGTTTAGAAGTTATGCACGCGTAGAGTCCGATTTCTCGCTAAACCAACTGTAAGTTGAATTATGTTTACCGTGCTTTAAGTATAACTTATGTTTAAGTTCAATATCGTTATTATTAACCTATAAAAAAGATTTATCAGTGATTCCAAGTCGTTATACTGATTGATCTACTTACGGAGATGACGTTTACGTTTTGACGTAATTTTTTTTCTTTTTTTAAACATTTTTGTGGGTAGTTTTATGTACATTCATGCATATCATTTGAATCATATATAAAAACTTTTATTAGTTGACTTAAAAAATTGTATTACAATTGAGATTGTCTACGTTTCACGAAACGTATTTTTTAATGTTTTCGTGTTTAATTTTATGTACGTTTCATATGTATGACTCGGGTCATATATAATACATTTTTGATTATTTAAGCTTTCATTCGTTAACTTAAAAAAAATCTTAATTATTTATTTTTATGCACATGTCGATATAAATTTGAGGGTTTTTTTTTTTAAATGTTTTCGTGTAATTTTTTTTTTTGTACGTTTTGGTGCTTATTTTATGTATGTTCCTACGTATGGATTTGTTCACATATAATAGATAAAAACGTAATTATAGCCATTGAATTTTGTAAGTTAAATTTTGACGATTGTATTAATAAAAGTTACATTTTGACGTAAAAAAAACATGTACATAAAAATAAGCACAAAACATAAAAAAATTACATTGAAATGTAGACAAACTTGAATCTCTACTGATACGTAAAATAACGTAAAAAAAAATCTACGTCGAAATGTTGACAAACTAAACTACAATACATTTTTTTTTAAATAACGAACGAAAGTTATTATATGTGATCTGAATGATACATAGAATTGTACATAAAATTAAGCACTAAAATGTAAAAAGAAAACGTCGAAATGTAGATAAACTCAAATATAATATGTTTTTTAAAATTAACAAATGAAAGTTATTATATGTGACCCGCCTCATACGTAGGAAATGTACATAAAATTAAACACAAAAACGAAAATCTACGTTGAAATGTAGACAAACTCGAATTTAAATCAATAAGTTTATAAAAAAACCATATAACTTTTTTTAAAAAAAATTGACGAAAGAATGTTCTAAATTAAAGTCGAAACATTGATCACTTTGAATTATACAGACAAATATATAAAAATAAACAAGTAAAAATAGTTTTTTTTCAGGTTAACGAACAGTAGTTATTAAAAAAAATCAAATTATATATAATACGTTAAACACAAAAATTTAAAAAGTAAAAGGGTGAAAGTAACATCTTTCAAAGTCAAAGTGATATTAAGGGGCGGAAAACAAACTCATAAACATAAAATATAGAAAAATTACATAAATGTTCTGTATGGTTTATCTATGGTTACAAATTCAGTCGCTGCTAGTTGAAAAGACCAAAATACCGTCACACTAACGACATGAGCAGAAAGAGACATTCATGCAAGTTTTGGAAACCATAAAGACCGTGTCCGTCAAAAAGAATTAACAGAAACTGAGTTTGTGACATTTGTTAAAGCACGGAAACTATATTATTTTGTCTATAATTAATATTATCGATGAAAATCAGATGTTTTTCTTAAATTAAATATTTATTATTTTTCAATTGGGGATAGGGATCGCATGATTTTAATCTGGTATATGAACAATAAAAACATGCAAGATCTAATTCTGATTCTTGAGATGATTCCGGCATAAACGCGTTGGCTGAGACGATGTCGTGATGCCAACAATGTATCGTCTATTTCCCAACAAACAAATTATCTTCTTTGTCCAACAACATTTCCCCTTTATTCATTTTTTAAAGGTATACCAACATAACCATATATATTTTGAAAGATTGACGTGTTCAGCAGCTAAGTATTTAAGAATTTTTTAAGAGCTTTTTATTTTTCACTTTTTTTAAACACAAATAAAAGAAAAGGCTTCGCTCATTGGCATGAGATTAAAGTTTTTATTTTAAACAAAATTTTTTAATTCAAAAATTATTTCAAGTAACCTTTAACAAAAATTGCATATCTATTATAACAAAATTACTATATCGCCCTTAAATAATATAACCTACGTCAGGTCAATTTCTTCTCACCCTAGTCACGTCATATATCTCTTTGTTTAAAACTCATGAATCATGTCTCTTTGCTATTCATTTTCTTTATTCTAATTAACTTTGTTCTTCTGTATTCCACAAGTATAAAGAACTACAAAGTCAATTGTCCTCAAATGTGTTTTGCATTGGTTTACTATACATACATGCTATTGGTGCATGACAATTCGATCCACATATATGGTCAATGTTTTTTTTTTCTACCTTAATGAATGGCTACTACTCATTCCTCATCATTTATTTTCCACGCTTATATATGGATTCCAACAACACAACATAAATGCAATGTACACTCCATACTACCCTTAATTGTAAACAAATATTAATTATTGGGGTCTATACCTCTGTCAACAAAGATTTGATATGCTTAAAATTTTACATCAATTTGCTGCTCTTTATGGTAAAACACTAAAACATGCATAGAGGAATGAGTTGTTTCGTCACATCTTGATGTCATGCTTCTAGTATAATACCATGTACGTTGGACACACAAAGTGCAACCTGCAACGTATTCCTCAAATTAGTTTTTCAATAAACTTTGTAATTCTAGACCTTTTATGTTGCCATTTTTGTATGGTATTTATCTTCAAATTCCATATTTTGTTCCAAACATGACTTGAACCTTAGACCTTTGATCCATTTGATTTTTTTTTTTTTTTTTTTTTTTTTTTTTTTTTTTTTTAAAAGAAACATAGTATCTAATTTGGAAAGTATAGTTTAGACAATGAATTTTTCATCATTATGTTCCAATTTTAGTTTTTACATAGATGCCTTTTATATAATTTTGAAAAATTCAAAAGTTTTCAACTATCTTTGTCAAAAACTCGAATAAAAACAAAAATTATAACTTCTAACTTCCACCTAAAAATGACCAACCACCAATTTCCAAGTATTTTTGTCAAACATGTCAGATACTTTTTGGTAGTTTCTTAAAACCAAATTGTTCAAACGATAATTTGGATTGGACAATATGTCAAGTATTTAAAATTTTGTATTATTTTTTTACAAAAATAAATAAAAATTATTGATCAAATTGATGTTGTTGTTGTTGATGATGATTCTGTTATTGTTGTTGTTGTTGTTGCAATTGTTGATGATGATACAAAGTTGTTGTTGTTCTATTATTATTACTTCATTTATAGAAAAATTCAAAAGAAACAAAAACTAGTATATTTTTAGAAAACACCAACTCTACTCTATTCCTGTTTCCTTCCAAAGTCCAAACCATAAAAATATATAGAAGTCGTTACTTGTTATTGTTAATTTTTCTTTTTTGGTTATTGTTAACTAACTTCATTGGACCATTCATTTTTCCTCATCTAATATCATTTTTTAATTCAACAGATTTTTCTAATTCTTAATTTATCAACCGTAAGTTTTTATCTTTTATAACTTAAAAGTTGAGGATCAATATCATAAAATTATAACCAAGTTCACCTAAATAGCTCAAAATTTTTAAAAAGGTTTAGCACCTAGATTTCATTTCGTTTTAATTAAAGTAGCTCAATCTTAAATATTGCTTTGCTTTTATGTAATAAAATTATATTTAACCCGACTTAGGCTAAATTTTGTAAAAACAATTGTTTTTTTTCTTTATGATGATCTTCATCTTCTTTTTCCCAACCCGCACATACATGCAATGATGCTATATTACTTTCTAGAAAATTACTTTAATTTGATATCATGTAAAACGCGTTTTTTATTAAGTAATTAATTTCTTTTCACCGGATGAGGTATTCCTATTAATCTATTATTACGTCACCACCATAAACCCGGATTAGTTTTTTAATTGTTTAATTTATTTTCTTCAATATTCAACCATCAAACTTTATCCACAAAAGTATGCACACGTAATACGCTTGTTAATTACATAATGGTTTATAATATATTAAAATTAAAATAAGACTAAAAACATATAAAATAAAACATATTTAATGTCAACTATATATATATATATATATATATATATATATATATATATATATATATATATATATATATATATATAGTTAGGTTATTTTGTTTTTACTATCTATTGTGTGCATGTATGACTGATTCTTGACCAATCATTTTAATTATTTTAAGAAAGCTTTTAATGCATATTACATGTTGAAGATATAATAGATATTAATTACATCTTCAGCATTTAATATGCATTAATTACTTTCTTAAAATAACTAAAATGATTGGTCTATAATTAATGATACATGCACACAATAGATAGTGAAAACATTTAAAACTAACTCTCTCTCTCCCTCTCTCTCTCTCTCTCTCTCTATATATATATATATATATATATATATATATATATATATATATATATATATATATCACTTTAGAAATTTTCAACATGAACTATTTTCGACAAAGTTTTAATCGTCTTAAAAACATATTTCAAGTCTTAGTTTCTTTTAAACAGTGAAAGAAACTATAAAACTTCATTGATTTATATGATTTTATAAATCAATAAATTTAAGTTTGTATTATTAATTTCAATAATTATATATAATTTCATTTTTGTTGATATCTGTAACCATTATAAAATTGTTAATTTTACTAGTTTAGTTGTTAAACTCAATAAAAAAGTGGAAGTTAGTTAAGCTGAAAAAACCAAAGTTGGTTAGTATTTAATATTATTAGTTTACATGTTAAATCAATAGTCAAGCAACTCAGCAAATTGCAACAAGTTAACATGTTGCTTTTATATTTTTTTTAATATAAACGGAATAAAAAGAAAACTTGAATTTTAAAATCACTTAAAAAGTTTGAGGTATAAGTGATGCAAATTTGAAATTTGATTACTATCTAATGGTGTCAGCCCTAAATCTTATTATTTACAAGACATTTAGTTGTAAATATCAGAAATTTCATCCATCTATATAAAATTTTTAACACTGTACAAACTATAAACTTTTTTTCAGATATATCGTCATCAACAAAGAGTGCATAGTACATGATAATTGTTTATTTTTTCAAGAAAATAATACATCCATTTAGGGATGTTATTCAGGTCGGAACCGAACCGAACCGACCCGAACCCGAATAAACTGAAAACCGAATAAGGGTAGTTGTATGAACCGAAAACCGAACCAAATAAGCAATACGGGTTCGGTTCGGTTCGGGTATTATTCGGTTCGGTTCGGTTCCGACCCGAATAACCCAAATAACATGTACAAGATGATTAAAGAGCCGAATAACCCGAATAACCCAAATAACATTTACAATGTGATTATAAATATTGTATTTTGTATGAATTTTGTAGCTTATGATAAACACGAATAACACGGATTAACTATTCTTGATATATAAAATGTAAAATCCAACCACCACAATCTTAAGATATAGTTATTAAGCAACATATTAAATACTAAACATTAAACATCCAAAACACCTAAAAAACTATCTATAAGTATATAAGTTAAACATTAAACATTACGTTGGTATTTTGGGTAATGATTGATAGAACACAAGACCGAATAAACAATCGTACAGGTAGAAAAAAAATATATGACTTTTCATATTCGATTCGGTCCATTTGGACCGAATAAGCCCTTATTCGGGTAACCCGGACCGAATAACCCGAAAATCGAATAAGACTTATTTAATTACCCGAAAACCGAATCGAATTGCTTATTCGGGTCTAATTCGGTTCGGTTCGATTCGGTTTTCGGTTCGGTTCGGATTTTCGGGCCAAATTCTCATCCCTACATCCATTCATTTATGTTCGTTCTTTAATATTAAATTATACTAATTTATGTTTGTTTAACATCTCAACCAATGAACAAAATAGTTTTTTACACGAACAAACAAAAAATAATTTTTTATTTTCAATTCGTTTATGTTTTATGTGTTCATGTTCTTGTTCATTCGTTTGTTCGGTTAATTTTAAAAGAATGAACATGAACACGCCATTACTCATTTTCGTTTGATACGTTTCTAGTCCTAAGATAAACTATACAAATATAAATACAAAAGGTAACATTTTTTTACTTGTATCAAAACCTTATATTCTTGCAATATCCAATCTCTTTTTACGGTTTTGTAACATGAAGTTTCTTTGTAATAAAAAAAAATTATAGGTAGAAAACTTCGATCAGATTATTAAAAAAATAAAAATAAGATAATTTAGGTTTTGTATTAGACATTCAATCGGTTGAATGAGTAATAACAAATATAACACGGTTACGTTCAAATGAGTTAAAGGCCATTCAAAGTGTAATAATAAAAAAGCGATGTCGATGTCTCACAAAGAAGGGGCCAAACCTCATATTCTTATCATGTATAATACATATAATATACTGTTTTCTTTTATACTTTGTAATGTACTGTAACTGTTTATACTCAAAACCCGAATATTAAAAAATTATATTAATTTATATATAATTGGTCAAATGTGTAAGTTGTTATCAAAAGTAAGTGTATTTAACATTAACAACCACTTATTAAAAAATTAAATAAATATTTCAAAAAATATGATATCATTTAAAAAGTGAAGTAGACATGTCGACAAAGAAGGGGCCAATGTGTATGATGAAATTGGAGAATTTGAAGGAGTATTGTACTGGTGGCAGAAATGGATGGTTGAGCATCTTCAATAATACTAAATCATTTGTAGTAATCAGTTTAAAATTTAAACGTTACCTTCAATTTGGTTTTATTTGGATAACGACAATACAGCAGGCATTACACAATGCTATTATTTTAAACTTTTTTTTATTTATTTAAATTGAAGTTTCATTTTTTGCCCAAATGTTGCACGCTTGATGTTACCTGTACGATATTATTGTAAAAGATATATGAAACGTTTATGATTTGTGTGTGGGGTCTTTTTCTAATTTCTATATGGCATGTGTTGTGTTTTTACGTATTGAAATATACCTGTGGATAGAAAAACGTATTAACTGAGAAGTGATCTTGCGAAATGTTCACGAGCGGCTACCAAGGCTTGAGTAATTGTCTGTAACCATTTGGAACAAACTTTTCATTAGGAGATCAAAAGGAATATATAATTTTTTTTAAAAAAAATTTATTTTCTTTTTTATGGATAGCAACAAAACTTCCTTTTAATTAAATATGAAATTTATTGATTCTATAAAATATTTCTTATTGAAAAATATGAAATATGTTAATTGTGGAGAATATTTAATATAATTAATATATTTAAGTATGATAATGTTTTTCATATTTAATATAATTAATATATTTAATTATGATAATATTTTTCATATTTAATATTTCTTATACATATCCTTATGATACATATTAGAAAATCTCTTAATCAGGTTAATTATGATTTTTATAGCCGTGATAACTATTTTGGAAAACATACGTTCCAAACACCATAATTATGCAAACTATTAAAAAAAATAGAAATATACACTAAAATCCTTAACTTCAAATAAATAAATAAAGCCGGTTCTACCGATATGACATTAACATTGGTAGCTGACCAATCTTAAAAAAGATAACGTATGAGCTTTAGTTTAAAAGTAAATTACACGGATGGTCCTTATAGTTTATGGTAATTTTCATATTTGGTCCTTAACGTATTTTTTAACTTAGAAAGTCTTTACAGTTTGTTTTTGTTGCACGTTTGGTCACTGTCTTACTAAAAAAACTATTTTGTCATTGATTTTTTAATTTATTTAAATAAAGTGGAGTATGTAAGGTAAGGTGAGGTGAAAATGGGATTGAGGGTGTATTTAAATAAATTAAAAAATCAAAGACAAAATAGTCTTTTTAGGTAAGATAGAGACCAAACATGCAACAAAAACAAACTGTAAAGACTTTCTGAGTTAAAAAATAAGTTAAAGACCAAACATGCAAATTACTCCAAACCATAGAGACTATTCGCATAATTTACTTTTAGTTTAAAGTAAATTACAACTTAGTCGTTATGCTTAAATGAAAATTATGATTAGGTCCATGAAAGAAATGGTTTTCATTTTTGATCCTCATAGTTTCAGTTTTTTTAATCAAGTTCTTCCCATTAACACCGTCAAAGTAAAACGATTAAATATGAGTAAAATTACCGTGTTGCCCGTTATTTTGATATTTTTTTAATAATCTTTATTTTTATTGGGCCACGTCATCCCTTCTCATCAAAGGATTTTGACAAAATTACATAAATGGTACCTATGTTTTTACAAATTTTCATATTTTGTCCCTAATATTTTTTTGTAAAGATGGATGGTCCGTGGTTTCAATTTTTGTGTTGTTATCTATAACCCAAATAAAAGGAATTTTATACACATTTTAATTTCTTTTATCTTTAACTTTTGTTAGTAAAGGCCAAAGGGAAAAATTAAGTCCCAACAATATAGAAATTTAATTAATTTTTATCTGATAATAATATAAAAAATCAATTGTGCTTGTGACAAATGCTCTTTGAGTTTGATATATGTTGTATATTATTTATTTTTAGTGAGATATGTAACAAAACTCTAATTTCTAGTTGTCTTTGATCCTTATTTCTTTGTGTTTGATATGTTGTGTATTATTTGTATGTTTTTTTGTCTTTTACGTGTTCAACTTTTTGATCCGAAAGATGAAAATTTTGGAAAACATATGATTAAAATGGAAGGTGGGCGGTAAAAATGATGTTGGTGGAAGGTGGAGGTGACGGTGAAGAGGACGGGAACTAAAGAGAAGAAAGGATGAGGTCGGTATAAGTGTAATGAAACTATAAAATAAAATAAAAAGGATGTAAAAGTTATTGTATATGGGTCATAGACCAACTACGCAAGAAAATAAAATCATAGGGTCATTTGTGTAACGAAAAAAAAAGTTAACGATGAAATTTGGGAATTTGGGAAACCGTAGGGACTATTTATGTAATTTTTGGCAAGGAACTTTTTGTCGAGAGCTGCCAAATAGAGACGACGAAAGGAAATTTAGAGCAACTTTCCAAGTGTTGTACCCATGTTCCACGATTATAAAGTGGAGATGAGATTGAAAAAAGAAAAAAAAACATATATGCATTTTAAGAGTAAACTTGTACCCATGTTCCAATTACAACCACATGGAGCCACCAAAGACTTATTGAGCTATGTAACTCAAGGAAAGGTATATAGGATGTGACCCAGAAAGCTGAAAAACTGCACAATCAACCAAAAGACCTTACCAAAGGCCTTAACTTGTGAGGGATCAAAAAAAAAAAAAAAAAAAAATCTTTCAAGGACCCAATCGATAATTTTCATATGAGCATAGAGACGATGTAGGTAATTTAACTCTTTAGTTTATAAAAGAGAAAAAGACAAATATGTAGTTACTTTGATTCAAGATTTACTGAATAACCCAAAATTTTCCTTATGCGTCCAAATAGCCACCAATTTCGTAATAACTGATTGTGAAATGCACTAGTAGTTGCGAGATTAGTCACCCTATTTAAAGCATTTTTTTAGACTTCTTACTTTTACACCATTTTTTTTTTTTGAAAATCTCTCTCAAAGTAAAACTTTATTTCGTATTATAAAGCTTCTTTTTGCAGTGAAAATGGCTTTTGAAGATCACTATAGCAAAAGAACTTCAAACAAAATGCTTTTTTTGATTAAAAAATTATGACTTTCGTAATAATATGAATGATTCGCATTACAAAGAACAATTTCCTAGTAAAGGATTTTTTACATTTTAAATTTTTGGTGTGAGCCATAAAAAGGCAATTTCACGGCAAAACATAAATTTTGCAACGGCTGATTGTGAAATTGGTGGGAATTTTGAGTTATAACTTATAAGACAATTTCTGGGATATTTTGTAACAAATCTTTATGTCAACGTGGCTAAATTTGTCTTTTTTCTCGTAACATAATTGATATATTTTGATTAGCATAATTAAAGATACAATATTGGAATTAATTTGTATGTACCTGTTCAGACAAGGGAGTCTCATCATCCATGATGTTTGTAACTACTTTTCTGGCAATTGTATTTCCATCCGTTTCAAGAATCATTCTGTCACACAGTTTTTAGCAAGTCATCAAACATTTCATTATTTTGATACATATAAACGCATACACACATGCGTGTGAAGTTATGAATGAAATTGAAGATAAGATTAACATGCACAAAACTATGATGATTATAAAGAATGCAAAAAACTATCATGACAACATATTTATTTCTATTTGTGCTTATTTAGTTTTATTGGGCATCATGAATATGCTGTATGCATGCTGTCATTGTCCGCTTATCACTATCCTAAGCCTGCCTTAGAAATAACAACATAAAAAGAGGAATTAAATATGCATAGTATAAGCCCATGCTACCCTAAAAAAGAAAAGAATTATGCCCATAATCTCATGCTACCCCAAACGATATGAGACTCCATAAATGGCTAAAATAGACAGCCGTACTCTTCAAAAGTTTAGTAAAAAGTCCTAAATGGAAATTTTTTATGGATAATGAGAAATTATTTAATCATATACTCAAGTCAACAAGTGGTATTTAATTACCAATAATACATGCTTCAGCATTTTCGAATAATTCATTGTCAAAAGGTCTTGTTTTTTAAGGTTGTGTTTGTTATCCAAGACAGAACTGGACACACTTTCTCTGGCCATTTACGATTTTAATGTTGAGAAGGGTATTAATGTCCCATCTTATTCTGCACACAGGCATGTAAAAACTAAGGCCTAAGCTAATTTGAGGGCACTCTTTTTCTTATTAAGAACCAGGGTTGACTAGAACATGAACAAAAAAGCAAGAAAATGAAACTAGAGTGACTGATTCAAATGCAAAATGTAGTTACCTACCCTCCATCAACAATCTCATCAAGGCATAAAAACATCATATCTAAGTTTTCAAATGCCTCCCTTTGGTCAATGTTACCCCTGCATCAAGAACTTAAGGAGATTACACCAGGAGATAGCAACCATTGATTATTGAATATCTGTAACAATGCAGAAACCTGAGTAGAAGAATAACTGCTTCAGAGAAACCCTGCAGGACAGTGGCCAAAGCCAATTCATTTTCATCATCACCACCAGTTACATAAAACTGCAAGTCTTGTATGAACTTATACACCACAACATTATTCTCAAACATCAATATCTCCGCTGCTTATAAACAGATAAAAAGGAGAAAAAGGTCATTTTGATTTAATGTCGCTGAAAGAAAGCATCTTAATAGACAAGAATTGTGAAAGATAAAAAGTTAAAAACCATACGTTCAGTTCGTGCATTAGTTTTCTGTGTTTTACTGAAGATGGACCTTTCAAAAGCTAACTTTTCACTGTTGGTTTCCCATTCATCTGTATAATACTTAACTGCTACACGCCTTCCTTCAGAGTCCAGAAGAAGGACATTCTTAATGATAGGACATGCATCCTATAATACAACTCGATCAGAAACATTATATATATATATATATATATATATATATATATATATATATATATATATATATATATATATATGTCAATCAGTAGATGAAAATATGAAATAGTTCCAAAAATATTACACTACAGAGACCAATAAGTCAATAACACCAATTTTAGTGGCATTGACAAGTATCAGGAGCTAATTTTCACCCCAAACTTCATTTCCTGAGGATCTAATTGGGATAAAAGCTGAGCCAGATTACTCTCACTGTGAACATTCAGACTAAAACTGATCAATGCAGCTAATTTTAGCCACATTTAACACTGTTACTACTATAAATTACAGCTTTAACTGTTACATTATGAATAAAAATTGTTTGAAAGCCAACGGATGACTATAGATGCTCTAGAAACATTACATAAATATGTCAAGCTAGGGATGCAATAATTTAGAGAATAATACAGCACAGAAACCAATATGTAGATGCCATTTCCACCTAAGCTTCGTATGAGTGAGGATGTAATAGGGATAAAAAGTGAGCTGAATCCGAATCACCTCTCACTTTGAACATTCAAACAGAAACAGATCAAACTTAAATAATTGGTGCGACATCAACTCTAAATTACAACTTCAATTGCTACATTGTGAATTATAATTGTTAAAAACCACCATACGACTATAGATGCTGTGTATTGAACCTCCTAACACTGAAAGAAAGTCTATACATGTTCTAAGAAACATTGCATAAATACGCTTAATACACGCAATCAAATAACAGAAGAAGTTGAGGACAGACAGAAGAAGTTGAGGACAGACAGAAGAAGTTGAGGACAGTTGATCTGTGCAATGTACGAGAAAAAAGGAGTGAGTAACTACATAATGCATATCGTAGACACGTAAAGAACCGATCTAATGCGAACAATCATATCTCTAAAAGACCACGAAACAATCTCGTGTATGATTACATAGGAATTACAAGGATAAACTAGTGGGAAATTCATAGTAAAGATCACATGTAACTTCAATAGATACAGAGAAAGAAATATACTCTACGTGAGAAGATCGCCATTGATGAATAGATTCGGTTAGCGGAGCACTGAAATGCAAAAGGCAACTGACGTTTTGCTACCAAGAAAAAAGACTTTATATAGGTTGGCTTTTGGGCTACCACGTTGTTTTTCGTCGTTTAGTATAAATGGGCCTGGGCTTACAAAAAACAGCTTTGGATAGAGCTGCACATTAGCGGTTTCAGTTCGGTTTTGTAATGTCCTGGTCTTTTTGGGTCGGTCTCAGAACGATCTAGTTTTTTCGGACCAGTCCCGAACGGTCTCGAGCTGGTTGTTTCCGAGTCCGGTCTTTTTACGGATCGATCTTTTTTGGGTTTTCCTTGCACATTTTTTGGTTGGATTTACAAGTTTTTTTTGTTCAGTTTCGAAGATTTTCAATTCTTTGGTATTGGTTTTGAGTTGTTTCCGTTAACAAATATGTGATTAACAACAAATAATAGATTAAAATTTATTAAAAATGATAATTTAAGTTTAATAAAAGAAAAAAACTGAAATAAATTACATAATATGAAATTAAAAATTATGTAATTAACACAAAAATGATATATTTATAAAGTTTAGCTACCGGTTTTTTTTTTTTTGAGACCGCTCTTGGACATCTTCAGTCGGTCTTGTCTTGTGTTGATCTCGGAACGATTTGTTTTTTTGGGACCGGTTTCGAAAATGTTCGGTCTTTTTCGGACCGGTCCTCGACGATCTCAGATTGGTCTTTTTTTGGTCCGGTCTTGTTAGACATGTCTGGTCTCGGTCTTTTTTTGGGTCCGATCTTTTTATGCAGGTCTACTTTCGGATAGAAAGTTACACTTCACATATATAAAACTCCTTAGTGGTGTGGTGCCTTATTGAGTCCTTGATTGTGGGCTCCATGACCTTCTTGTTATTGATTTTATTTTTTGTTTTATGAAATAGAGGCGACATTTTTCAAGTCTGAACTGTTATAGAAATTTAGACTAAGATCGGAGCGGTGACTCGATCATTTATTTTCAGGTATCCATTGTTTTTTTTTATCGATCTTGGGTTGGTCCTGAATCGGTATCGAGTCATGCCTAAACCGATCTTGTGAAAACGAGTCTTGGTTCAAGATTTGTCTAGTTCGAGTTTTGTCTTGGGTTTTCAACGACTAGTTTTGCTTCCAACGGCTAGTTAACGTTCTAAAATGCTCTTGCATCCATTCCAACGACTCTTTAACATTAAAAAAATCTCACAATCCCGCACCCTGTAAATACCTCACTCTTTCCAACTATCTTTCCACCCAAAATTTTATTTATTTCTTCTATTCTTCCATTTTAAGTTTAATCTACTTACATTGTCGGTAGAAAAAGGTAGTATCTATATCGGCCGGTCTGATTTAGATCCAAAGAGGAATGCAACAAAGGAAACTGTACCATAGCGATTTAAAATAATTTCATGAAAAACAAGCAAAACAACAATTATTTGATAGATGTGATTTGATGTACAAAGAATTGTGATTTTTTTTGCTAAAAGTTTTTATTCATCCACATAAAAAAATTGTTTATAGACATTTATACATCTCCATTTAGTTGAAAAAACGTATATCAACTGAATTTCCCAGTTTTATTGTAACGCATGTGTTTCTGACCTTGTCATTAATGTTGATATAATAGTCTAGGTTAACCTTTGTAACCCGTTTTGAAATAATAGAAGTGTATTATTTGAGTATTATGTGTTTTGTGCTTAATTGTGTGTCTTAATTTAATTAAGAATAAAAAATAAGCGTCAAAATGAAATGTTAGATAAAGTCGATATCTATAGATAATGTTGTAGTAGTTGAAACGAGGTTTCCGAATATATAAAGAATGCCGAAATCCGAGTTATAACGAAGAAGTTATGACTTGTCGAAGTTTCACGACAGATCCGGCACGACTGAATTACGTAAAATACGAAATTTAGATAGAGCAATATTTAGCCCTAGTAATCTAAACGAAATTCGTAGAGTTCGTTAAACCGAGAGCGTGCATGAAAAGAATGCCCAAATCTGACTTCGTATCAGGAAGTTATGATTTTTCCGAAGTTTCGACTTAGCAATATGCAGCCCGAATCCTCGATTTGAGATCGATTGATTTTTAGCCGAAACAATCTAAACGAGAATCGAAGATCTCGTTAATAGTAGTGAAACGATAAAAAGATAGGCGAAAACGGACGTCAGATGAAGAAGTTATGAATTTATAACGGAGTTTTCCTGTCCCGGCCTACTAAAAATAATATAAAAGTAATATATTAATAATATATTAAATTTAAAGTCAAAATTAGCCAACGGAGTCTAAACGAGAGTTGTAGAGCATAGTCTCACCTACGCGTGCATATAAATAACGTCGAAAATGGAGTTCGTATATGAAAGTTATGAATTTCTGAAGTTCGGGGCGTGAAACCCCAAAACTATCAGCCACCACGACGTGGTAAAAGTGCCACGACGTGGCACGTGCTCTAGAGTCTGTCAGACCCACTTGCAATGACAAACGCAGTGACGACCATCCACCACGACGTGGTAAACCGTACCACGACGTGGCAAAGGCTAATTTTGCCCTATAAATAGATTTGAAAGGCTAGCCGAGTTAGGTTGCTCAAATTCTCTCCTCTCACTCATATTACCTCGATTTACGTGCAAAAAAGTACCCCCGAAGCCCCGATATCATCCCGAGACCCGAAGCAAGTCCCGAAGCTCGAAGATCCCGCGAAGAAAAGAGTTTCCGAGCCGAAGCTCTGCCCATTAGAAGCCCGGTGAGTAAAGTGAACCTAGTTTCACCGAAGAATACTACTTCTACAAGCCGTAGTGCTCTCCGATCATCTTCTGATCAAGTGAGTATGTAGTTACTTTCTTCTAACGCATAATTACGAAGTATTTTATACGAAATACGTGTTATGTGTATATTTTGTTGTTATATGTGTGAATGTATATTCACTTTCTTCTATCTCATAGATATGATTTATTCTCTATGAAATACGTGTTATGTGTATGTGTCTCATCTGTTGTTTGAAATATGTATTGAATGAGAATGCTATACAGGTTTTAAACTATGTATAAAAATATATTTTTTTATTTACTAATATGTTGGGTAGAACATAGGTAGATAGTTGATGTGTGATAAATAGATGAGAGACCTCGATGTTGTTGTTGTTGATCTAGTTATTCAACAGAGAATGGATAACGACCACATACTCTTTCTAGGCAGTTCTGTGGAACGCTAGCAGGTTCATAACATGTAAGTGTTGTGAACGATGTGTTCACCGGTGTACTCTATCCCCCTCATGGTTGCCTTTAGGACATCTACTGTTGAGGAAACCCCTTTGCAGTAATGTCCTTCCCGATGAAAATCCTAGATTAGGTCCCTTGAGATAGATGTTGTTTTAGGGACGTAAAGTGAGGATAACTGGAATGGGTAATCGAATTATTGTTGGTTGGTGAAATTAAATATAATTATTTATTATGGGTTGAAAACTCTATATGCTCACCAGGCTCCCAAGCCTGACCCACTCAGTTTTGTTGTATTACAGGTAGTGGCGCGAGAGCATAAGTTGGATGACTTATCAAGATCTTTTGATATTAGACCAGTTGTTATATGTAACTGTTGTATGGTCTATCTTTTGTTGTTTATGCTTTTGGTCTGTTTATCGGAACATGACATCCCGAGTATTGTTATATAATGAAAATGCATCTCTTGATAAAATGATTTGATAAACTTTATTTTATCATATATTTTTTTGGGAACAAATTCCGCAACTCTTTTAAATCAATGGATTTACTCTGAAATTATTTTAAAAACATAAATTAAAACGGTCTTTTCTGGTCGTGATTTTTGGGGATGTCACATTTATAGACTTAATTTATTTTTCTTCTTCGTACCCTGGTTTGCGTCCCTCTCACTGCATATGTGATAATTTCAACAATCGTCACTGACCACCGATTGTAAAAGAACTCGAAAAATGATAAGTATCTAAGCACAAGACTTAGAGTCTCAATATATAAGAGAAAATCGTCCAAATTATGTGTAAATTGCATAATCCCGTGCGCTAAAAGTTGCGTTAATTAGTGTGAAAAAATAACATATTAGGAAAGTATGTTATAAGGCGATTTCAAGGATGTAAATTTCGAAAAAATCTAACTTTGATTGAATGAGTTAAGATTTTTGTAGGAAATAAAATCAAGCGCGTACATAAATTTTACAATGTCAAAATAATACTAAGACATTGGTTAAATTTTGGCTAATGTCATCAAAAGGAAAGTCGTAGTATTTCTTAAGTGGAGAACAATAGTACAACAAACGCTGAAAATGGAGAAGAATATAAGATTTTTACCTCGTTAGGCAAAAAGGTGAAAGTCAAAATTAGCTTAAACAACCCAAAGGTAAGTTGTAGTACTAATTGAGACCATTTTGTAGATATAAAGAATGTAAAGATTAGAACTTGTGTAACACCCCAATTCTGGTATGATATTTATATTTATTATTTTTCAAGTTTCTGAAAGGACTCGACAAGTCAGTAGCCAGACTCGTCGAGTTGATTCGGGATTTCGAGCACGTTTAAGTTGGCGACTCGACAAGTCCATATTCCGGACTCGGCGAATCCGCCAGTCTGGATGAAACCCTAAATTCAAGGGTTTGCACCCTATTTAAACAACTTTTTGGGCCTCAAGTCAGCCCCCATCACCCCTCAGAGCACCATCCTCAAAACCCTAGAACCCTCTTAGCATTTTGTGTGATTTGGTGTGTTTCTTTGAAGATTTTGAGAGAAGAAGGAAGGTAGACCAAGAGGAGAAGAAGGAGATCCTAAATCCTTATGGAATTACAGAGTTTAGTAAGGTATATCTTGGCTCTTTTCTGTTTCCATGCTTAAATCCCCTTTTTAAAGACATTAAAGCTATTCTTGAACCATTTCTTGGTTTGGTAGTAGCATAGAGGACTCATTGAGATATTTAGCCTTCGGATCTAGCTAGGTTTGAGTTCCATAAGCTTAGATCTAGTACCTTTATGGAGCCATTTTGCATGAAAGCTCTAGATCTACTCTTATAGTGTGCTTTGAACCCTAAAACCTTAATTTGATGTTATTTACACGTAAAGTTGGAAGCTTTACATGTTAATCAAGGCCCTAGAACCAAATCTATGAATGGAATGGACTGGTTTCAAGCAGAATCGAGTATATAGTGTTTGCATGCATACGACTCGGCGAGTCGTTCTTCAGAATCGACGAGTCGAGTCATAAGTCCCCTGTTTTCCCCGTTTCGAGTTATGCCGAGTGGAACCAGTGAGTGAGAGAAGGACTCGGTGAGCTAGAGGGTTAAACTCATTCGTGGAAGAACTCGGCGAGTCAATGCCCTGACTTGGGGAGTCCAAGGCAATCTTCATGCCTCAAGAACTGACTTGACGAGTTGTTCATACAACTCGGCGAGTCACAGCTAGAGTGTTCATCTGTTGAAGGAGAACTCGACGAGTTGTTCATACAACTTGGCGAGTTGGATGCCGATTGTCTGAGTGTTAATATCAAAGAGGAACTCGTCGAGTTTGTGCCAAAACTCGACGAGTAGTAGCGAGTAGAAGCAAGAAAGTGAGAGTAAGGACTCGACGAGTTGGTGACCCAAATCGACGAGTCAGGTCAACAGAAATTTGACTTTGACCGATAGGTTGACTGTGGCCAGGGGTAAGATAGTCATTTTACCCTCAGTGTTATTATCAGTGTTTGATTGATGGTACTTATGCAAATTGTAGCCGGGGTGAAACCGGGGCAACAACAGACAGTTTCTGGAGCAGTTCTTTTAGCAGCTAGGCTACGAGGTGAGTTCCCTTTTCAGTAGGAACGGGTCTAAGGCCACAATGCCGGCCCGTTTAGCTAGCAATAGTTTCCGGATTTCGGTCCGATGCAGTAGATAGTATGTTTGATGCCTTCATGGCACAGACAGGATTTATGTGTTAGGTGTTCCGGGCTACGGTCCGATAAAGTATGTAGTTATGTGTTCATGCTAGATGATATGTTTATGCTATGCTATGTTATGCTCAGTCAGTTTCCGAACTTCGGTCCGATGCAGAGGGCAAGGCCCTGGTTAGTTCCGGACTTCGGTCCGATGCAGTTAGTTCCGGACTTCGGTCCGATGCAGGGGACGAGGTCCCAGTCAGTTCCGGACTTCGATCCAATGCAGTTTCTAGGCTTCGGTCCGATGCAGAGGGCAAGGCCCTGGATAGTTTCGGACTTCGGTCCGATGCAGTGGGCAAGGGCCCAGTATGTGTTATATGTTATTGTATGGTATGTGGTAGTTTGGGGGAGCTCACTAAGCTTTGTGCTTACAGTTTCATTTTGGTTTCAGGTACTTCCGCAAGCAAAGGGAAGAGCTCGGGATTATGGCATTGCACACACCACAACTTCAGTCTTATTCCTGGGAGTTTGTTGATTCATAGTTTGATTTGATACAAATGTTCATTTTATTATGAGTTGAGATATTTGACACATGGTTTTATGATGTGACAATCAGTACATGATTTTTTTTATTATTAAAACGAAAATTTTTGGGTCGTATTTTTGGTTGTTACAAGTTGGTATCAGAGCCTTGGTTTGAGATATTTAGGCACACTCTCGGGTGTGACTGGACTCAAACTGAGGAAATGGTAGAAGGATTTTCAAAAGTGTTTTTTTTTAAAAGAATTTTGAGAAAATAAAACAATTTCAGAAAAAGTATAAGGAAAGAGTTTTAGAAAAAGCGAAAAGAATTTCGAAAAGAGCAAAGGGTGTGGTGCATGCAATCAGCCGAGCTCAAGTAAGTACTCCCAAATTACTCATACAAGTTTATGATCATCAGTTACAGTTTCAGTTTTAGTTCCAGTTTCAGTTTTAGTTTCAGTAGAACAACATGCTAGTATAGGACTAAGGATCTAGGAGGATGCCTTATGTGCCTGCTTTATGTGTTTCAGCTTGATAAGAATTTCATGCTAGTATTGAGTGGACAGTAGTAGGATAGCATGTGTAGGTTATGCCTGATAGTATGAGCTTAGCATTGTATGCTAGTACAGTTTCTTGTTATGAGAATAATTTTGCATGAGTATGTTTCCTTTATCCGAATGCTGCTTGCTTTGTGCTTTGTGGGACTCTGAGTGATGGGAGTTAGTCATTAGGTGAATACGTCACCTCACATGTGATCAGGGTTGAATAATCTTAGAGTGTTGGATTTGGCCTTACTGCGCAGCTCTCGTTTGAGTCTAACCGTTGTAGGGACGAGTCTTTTACTCGAAGGATTATCCGAGCCTCACTGCATGTGATGGTATTCAGGTGGTGGCTAATTGGCATTACAAGGAGGCCTTCAGTAGCTGAGGATTGGTTGGGGTGGAGTCAGAAGTTCCCTAGGGCAAGCCTAGGATGAGAGTAGCAGAGATCAGTAGTAGTATAAGTGACTTGGTGGAGTTGAGGCAGTACTTGAGGAAAGTATGGATATATGTGGAAGGTAGTATGGGCCCGTACTACTGAAAGCAGAGGATTCGTACTCGAATTAAGGAAAGCTGAGATGAGACCAGGAAACATGTGATAATAGTGATCCCTCAAAATATATTTATGATCCTGAAGTTTATTATGATGTGTTTTCAGAATGGTGGTATTGCGCCCTCGACCAGCAGTTGGCAGTTTAGGTGCCGAAGGGGGATCAGGACCAGACCCGGAGGCCGGGCAGATGGATGAGCAGACTAGGGAGTTTCTCTCTTCAGAGATTACTCGCACCATACTTGAGCAGACTCCTGTGATCTTCGGTTCAATCAAGGAGGGCATCTTAGAGTTGATGGACGAGAGGTTGAGCACTTTCCGTGCTGAGGTAGCGGCCATGATGGGGTCGCGCACACTTACTTTCAGGGAGTTCCGGGCATGTGGAGCTCCAGATTACCATGGGGCGTGGGACCCCATTGCGAGTACCAGATGGTTGGCGGATGTGGCCAACGCTTTCCGCACTAGCAGATGTCCCGAGGGGGACAAGGTCAGATTGGCGTCCTGTCTTCTAAAGAACAGGGCCCAGGATTGGTGGGAGGAGGTTGGTCATGCCATTGGGGATGACGCAGCTTTGGATGCTATGACCTTGGCTAACTTTACTACCAGGTTCAGGGCAGTGTTTGAACCGGTCATTGAGGTGCAGCAGTTGGCCAGAGAGTTTCAGGATCTTACCCAGACTACAGAGACAGTGGTGGAAATTACCGCCAAGTTCAGGGAGAGGGCACTTCTCGTTCCTCAGTACGCGGCTGATGAGGAAATGAAGAAGGCTCGTTATCATAAGATGCTGCATAGTGATATACGCCAGTTCGTGAGCCGATCCAGCTGTAAGACGCTGGATGACATGATTGCTAAGGCTCAAGAGAGAGAGATTGACCTTGAGATGGAGAGGAAGAGGAAGCCGGAGGCGGCTCCAGGTTCAAGGAGTTCGGGCAAAAAGCCCAAGGGTTTAGATCACAGAGCTAGGAGTCAGCAGAGCCACGGTCGGTGTGGCAAGTGTGGGAGATTGCACGATGGGGCGTGCAAGGCAGGGAGTGTCGGCTGCTACAAGTGCGGCCGGACTGGGCATATGAGCAGAGATTGTACAACCACTACTACCACCATTGCGCCATCAGATCTGATTTGCTTCCAGTGCAATCAGAGGGGACATAAAAAGTACCAGTGCCCGAGTTTAGCTGCTGTGGGGAAGGTGTCAGCACCTGCTCCTGCTACTTTGAGGATTACAGATGGCCGTCAGGGCCGAGTCGAGATGTCGGTGGCGAAGAGTAGGGCTTTTCAGCTGACGGAAGAGGAGGCGTGAGCGACTCCTGATGTGGTGACGGGTATGTATATTTCCTTTATCTCTACATTTATTATTGATTGTTTCTTATGGTTATATGTTTTTTTATAGGGTCGTTCTCAGTGAACGACATTTCAGCTACAGTGTTGTTTGATTCGGGGGCTACCCGATCATTCGTCTCCCTTGCGCTTAGCAAGAGGTTTAACAGAGCTCCAGGGGAGCTAGATTGTCCACTTGAGGTTGAGATAGCAGCTGATAGGACCGTTAGGGTTGTAAGGGTACACAGAGGGTGTTCCCTACAGTTATTCGATGAGCAGTTTCTGGTGGGCTTGGTCCCTATTCCCCTGCGAGGGAATAAGGTTATAGTAGGCATGGATTGGCTGAGCCCCAATGGGGAGGTGATAGATTGTGAGCTTCATTTGGTGAGGGTTCGCACTCCCAGTGGGGGAGAGTTAGTGATTCAGGGCGAGAAGCCACAGCGCGGACCAGTTCTGTGTTCAGCAGCGAGAGCGAGGCGCTATGTCCAGCAGGGTTGCGCTGGTTATATTGCCTATGTTTTAGATGCCCGGGAGAAGGGCAAGACAACAGTTGATGATGTTCCGGTGGTGCGAGACTACCCGGATGTATTTCCAGAGGATTTGCCGGGGATACCTCCTGAGAGACAGGTTGAGTTCGGGATTAATCTAACATTTGGTGCGGCTCCGATAGCCAAGACACCGTATCGGTTGGCTCCCTCGGAGATGCAGGAGTTGTCTACACAGCTACAAGAGCTGCTAGACAAGGGATTTATCAGGCCGAGCAGTTCGCCCTGGGGTGCACCGATTTTATTCATGAAGAAAAAGGACGGGTCGCACCGTATGTGTATAGATTACCGGGAGCTGAATAAGGTAACAGTGAAGAACCGTTACCTACTTCCGAGGATAAATGATTTGTTTGATCAGCTTCAGGGAGCGTCTTGGTTCTCCAAGATTGATTTACGCTCCGGATATCACCAGATGCGAGTCAGAGGCGAGGATGTGCAGAAGACTGCCTCCAGGACCCGGTATGGTCATTATGAGTTTGTGGTGATGCCGTTTGGGCTCACCAACGCTCCGGCCGCGTTCATGGAGCTCATGAACCGCGTGTGCAGGCCGATGCTGGATTGGTCTGTGATAGTATTCATAGACGATATCTTGGTGTATTCCAAGACTCAGGAGCAACATGAGGAGCACCTGAGAGAGGTGCTAGAGGTCTTGAGGAGGGAGAGAATTTTCGCGAAGTTCTCCAAGTGCGAGTTCTGGTTGCGCGAGGTGCAGTTCCTTGGTCACCTCGTCAACCAGAAGGGTATTTTGGTAGATCCGGCCAAGATTGAGGCCATGATGCAGTGGGAGGTCCCGAAGTCTCCATCCGAGATTTGGAGTTTCCTAGGTTTGGCAGGGTATTACAGAAGATTCATTCAGGATTTCTCCATGATAGCAGTACCGCTCACCCGACTGACCAAGAAGTCGGTAGCGTTTCGTTGGGGGCCTGAGCAGCAGATAGCGTTTGAGACCCTCAGGCAGAGACTATGCGAGGCGCTGATTCTCACCCTGCCAGAGGGAGTAGAGGATTTTGTAGTCTACTGTGATGCCTCGATCACAGGTATGGGAGCAGTGTTGATGCAGCGAGGCCATGTGATAGCTTACGCCTCGAGACAGTTGAAGCCTCACGAGGCCAATTATCCTACGCATGATTTAGAGTTGGGGGCAGTGGTGTTTGCCCTCAAGATTTGGAGACATTACCTTTATGGGGTCCGTTGTACCATTTACACGGATCACAAGAGCTTGAGATACCTCATGGATCAGCCGAATCTGAACATGAGGCAGAGGCAGTGGTTAGATGTGTTGAAGGATTATGATTGTGAGATCCTTTATCATCCAGGGAAGGCCAACGTAGTGGCCGACGCTCTGAGCCGCAAGGCAGTAGCGGCCCCGATCAGAGACATTTGTTTGAGGATTACGGTGATTACTCCATTATTGGAGCAAATCAAGGAGGCACAGGTAGAGGGCCTCAAGGAGGAGAGACAGAAGTGTGAGAGGATCGTGGTCCGAGTAGCTTCATTTGATTATGATAGTAGAGGATTGTTGACCCTTCATGGGAGAGTTTGGGTGCCGTACTGGGGCGGAGTACGACAGGTGTTGATGGATGAGGCTCATAAGTCTCGATTTTCCATTCATCCAGGGGCGACGAAGATGTATAGAGATCTTCGACCTTATTATTGGTGGCCCTGCATGAAGCGGGATGTCGCCTGGTATGTGGAGAGGTGCCTGACCTGCAGGAAGGTTAAGGTAGAACACCAAAGACCTCATGGCAAGATGCAGCCGTTAGACATTCCAATGTGGAAATGGGAAGACATCACCATGGATTTCATCACGAAGCTTCCCAGGACTACGCGTGGAGTGGATTCTATAAGGGTTATAGTGGATCGGTTGACGAAGAATGCTCATTTTATACCGATCCCGGAGAGTATATTAGCAGAGAAGTTAGCCGATATTTATGTGAGAGAGGTGGTGGCACGGCATGGAGTGCCTGTTTCAGTGGTGTCAGACCGAGATGTCCGTTTTACTTCTAGATTCTGGAAGCGGTTTCACGACGAGATGGGTACTCGTCTCCATTTTAGCACCGCTTTCCATCCTCAGACAGACGGGCATAGCGAGAGAACGATTCAGACTCTCGAGGACATGCTGCGGGCATGTGTTCTAGACTTCGGTGGCAGTTAGGATACGTATCTTCCGTTAGCGGAATTTTCGTATAACAACAGTTACCACGCGAGTATTGATCGACCTCCTTTCGAGATGCTCTATGGGAGGAAGTGCAGGACCCCGATTTGTTGGGTCGAGGTCGGTCAGCGAGTCCTTGGGAGCACCGAAGTGGTGCTCAAGACGACAGAGTTGATCCGGCAGGTTCGTGGCAGACTTCAGACTGCGTAGAGTCAGCAAAAGAGTTACGCCGATAGGAGGCATTCAGATTTGGAGTTTCAGGTGGGCGATATGGTCCTCCTGAAGGTATAACCCTGGAAGGGTGTTATCAGGTTTCAGAAGAGGGGCAAGCTAGGCCCCAGGTTCATCGGTCCTTTTAGGGTTTTGGCCCGGGTGGGTCAGGTTGCTTATCGATTGGATCTTCCGTCAGAGCTTAGCCAGATCCACAACACTTTCCATGTCTCTCAGTTGAGGAAGTGTTTGGTGGACGAGTCGGTAGTAGTGCCCATTGAGGATATTCAGGTTGATAGCAGCCTGAATTATGTCGAGAGACCAGTTGCGATCTTAGATCGGAAGGTGAAGACCTTGTGGAACAAGGTGATTCAGTTAGTGAAGGTGCAGTGGCAACACCAGAAGGGTTCAGAGTGAACGTGGGAATCCGAGGAGGAGATGCGGGAACATTACCTGGAGTTGTTTCCAGATTCAGCGGCAACAGACTTCGAGGACAAAGTCTGAGTCAAGTGGGGGAGAGTTGTAACACCCTAATTCTGGTATGATATTTATATTTATTATTTTTCAAGTTTCTGAAGGGACTTGACGAGTCGGTAGCCAGGCTCGTCGAGTTGAGTCGAGATTTCGAGCACGTTTAAGTTGGCGACTCGACGAGTCCATATTCCGGACTCGGCGAGTCCGCCAGTCTAGATGAAACCCTAAATTCAAGGGTTTGCACCCTATTTAAACAACTTTTGGGGCCTCAAGTCAGCCCCCATCACCCCTCAGAGCACCATCCTCAAAACCCTAGAACCCTCTTAGCATTTTGTGTGATTTGGTGTGTTTCTTTGAATATTTTGAGAGAAGAAGGAAGGTAGATCAAGAGGAGAAGAAGGAGATCCTAGATCCTTGTGGAATTACAGAGTTTAGTAAGGTATATCTTGGCTCTTTTCTGTTTCCATGCTTAAATCCCCTTTTTAAAGACATTAAAGCTATTCTTGAACCATTTCTTGGTTTGGTAGTAGCATAGAGGACTATTTGAGATGTTTAGCCTTCGGATCTAGCTAGTTTTGAGTTCCAGAAGCTTAGATCTAATACCTTTATGGAGCCATTTTGCATGAAAGCTCTAGATCTACTCTTATAGTGTGCTTTGAACCCTAAAACCTTCATTTGATGCAGAGGGCAAGGCCCTGGTTAGTTCCGGACTTTGGTCCGATGCAGTTAGTTCCGAACTTCGGTCCGATGCAGGGGACGAGGTCCCAGTCAGTTCCGGACTTCGATCCGATGCAGTTTCCGGGCTTCGGTCTGATGCAGAGGGCAAGGCCCTGGATAGTTCCGGACTTCGGTCCGATGTAGTGGGCAAGGGCCCAGTATGTGTTATATGTTATTGTATGGTATGTGGTAGTTTGGGGGAGCTCACTAAGCTTTGTGCTTACAGTTTCAGTTTGGTTTCAGGTACTTCCGCAAGCAAAGGGAAGAGCTCGGGATGATGACATTGCACACACCACAGCTTAAGTCTTATTCCTGGGAGTTTGTTGATTCATAGTTTGATTTGATACAAATGTTCATGACATTTTATTATGAGTTGAGATATTTGACACATGGTTTTATGATGTGACAATCAGTACATGATTTTTATTATTATTAAAATGAAAATTTTTGGGTCGTGTTTTTGGTTGTTACAACTTGTACGCAAAAGATATGATTTTTACAAAATTAATTTTGTGCACGCGAGGTGCACGTCTTGCTTAACGCGCACATCTGACACCCAGATTCGTCGAGATATGAGAGACGTGGAACACCAAGAAGGTGACACGTGGCAAGTTTTGGACGGGCTACGAGGAAGGTGCACGACGCACACATATTGTGCTGCGCGCACCAATCCTATAAATTGAATTCCTCATTTCGTCCAAATACACACCTCAAACAATTTTCCTTTCTCTTTGAATCAATTTGGAATCCTCTCCTCCTCCCGAGATGGCTGAAAGTTTCCGATGATAACCTAATTCTTTCAAATCACATTGTTATGGTGAGTTTCACGGCCCACTTTTATTGTTTTCAAATGTTTTTTTTTTTTTGGGGGGGGGGATACATTCTATAAAACTATTTCAACGATTTTACAAAAGTATTATTACTTATCAATAGTTTTGAAACTGCATACAAACGTTAGGATAATATTATGCCCGCTAGTTACTCTGCCTAAGCGTTAAGAATGATATTATGACTAGTTGTTATAATGCCTAAGATTATACAAAAAATGAAACCTAGTTGTTATGTTGGCCTATAACCTAGAATAACCTAATTTCTAGACGTTACATTGCCAAAATTTCAAGATAAACATTATACTTAGTTGTTGCTCTGTCCTAATATCCTAAAATATCAAAATCTAATAATTATAGATATGGTATAATATATGTATGTGTATCAAAATAATTATGACATAAAACTATATCAAAATGAAACGTAAGGATAGGCAATAGACTAAATGTACCTTAACCTATCAAATATATCAAAACAAAAATAATTATATATATATATATATATATATATATATATATATATATATATATATATATATATATATATATATATTAAAGTTATGAAAAATTTAACAGGGAACTACCTTTTTTTTGTCAATTTTGGTCCTCCATTGTTTGAATTAATGTTACAGTAAAGTCCTAATATTTTCATCGGTTTAACAAGAAAGTCCTAAACTTTATTTTTTTTATTATATAAAGTCCAAATTACCGGCAATTTTTTGACACTTTTATCCTTTTTTTCTGGTTAGCTGGTAATTAGGACTTTTTGTCAAAAAAATAAAGTTTAAGACTTTCTTGTCAAATCATAAATCAGGACTTTACTGTCAAAAAAATAAAGTTTAGGACATTCTTGTCAAATCGTTGAAAATATTGGGACTTTAGTGTATTTCGTAACCCAAGAACTTTTAGTTGTGACTTTTGTTGCAGCACCACTGTTTTTCTTATCATCATCATCTTTACCCTGACACAATCACGATCACGAGAAACATATGCAAAAAAGAGAGCGAGAAAGAGTGAAAAAACTTGTAAAACTTTCTTCTTGCTTCGCCACCAAATCTTGAACTAAAAAGTGGGGACAAATTATACAAACACAAACAACACATGCCTAGTAAAAAAAGTGTGAATGTGGAGAAGGGAAAGAAGGACAATTTCGTTTTTTTTTTTTTTTTTTTTTTTTTCTTTTCTTCAGTTTCTTATTTCTTCATTTTTTGGACTGCAAAAAGTCAACGCAACCCTGATTCTTTCTTTCTTTCTTGATTATCTCTATTTTTTTCATTGTCGGTTTGTTGAGATTAAAAAAATGATTTAACAAAAAACAAACGTTAAAGATTTCAATAGGATCTAGTTGAGTAGAGATGGTTAACTCTTATGCTTAAAGAATATCATACCATTAAATTTCAAACCAAAAAAGAGATATATACACTAAAGTCCTAATATTTTCAACGATTTGACAAGAAATTCCTAAACTCTATTTTTTTGATAGTAAAGTCCTAATTGACGATTTGACAAGAAAGTCCCAAACTTTATTTTTTTTAACAAGGGAAAATGACATAAAAGCCCTTAAGTTTTCACAAAAATATCGGTTTTACTCTTGGACATGTTTTATGTCCAGTAAAGCCCGAAGTTTTGTTTAATTTGTTTATTTTTACCCTTGTAGCCGGTTTCCAGGTAACCTACCGGTTACCTAGGTTACCTAAAGCCAGTAAAGCCCTTGAATTTTCAAAAATGTTCGGATTTACCCTTAAGTTTTTCCAAAATGTTCGAATTTACCCTTACCTTGGTGGTTACTATTATTATTATTATTATTATTATTATTATTATTATTATTATTATTATTACATTTTTAATTACATAAAAATATTTTATGCATACATTTTTAAATGTATAAAAATATTTTTACTAATATAAATATATTTTTTTAAATATATATACTTGTATTTAATATTTATATATACATTTGAATGCCCTTGTATTCCTATAGAAATATATTTATATATTAAAAATGTATTTATTTGTATTTAGTAGGTATAAGTAAAAATATATATATTTATTTCATATAAAAATATATTATATACATATAAATATAAAAATATGTATTTAAATGGTTTATATTATATAAAAGATATAATTATATGTATTTGTACATATTACCAAGTATAAATATGTATTTATTATCAAACATCATACTAAATAGATAAGCAAAATAAATATTCATTAATTAGAAACATAACGTAACAATTATAAAACCCTCCTAATTAGAAAACCTCAATAAAAACACTCGATTACAGATAAGATTTACCATTTTTACACAAATAAAAATGTATTAATAATAATAATAATAATAATAATAATAATAACAATAACAATAATCACTGTAAGGGTAAATCCGAACATTTTTTAAAAACTTAAGGGTAAATCCGAACATTTTTGAAAATTCAAGGGCTTTACTGGCATTAGTTAACAGGTAGGTTACCTGGAAACCGGCTACAAGGGTAAAAATGAACAAATTAAACAAAATTTCGGGCTTTACTGGACATAAAACACGTCCAAGGGTAAAACCGACATTTTTTTTGAAAACTTAAGGGCTTTTATGTTATTTTTCCTTTTGACAAAAAGTCCTAATTACCAGCTAACCGGAAAAAAATGTAAAATTGTCAAAAACTGCCTGTAATTTGGATTTTACTTACAAAAAAAATAAAGTTTAGGATTTTCTTGTCAAATCGATGAAAATAATGGGACTTTAGAGTATATATATCCCAATATTTTATACCCTTAAAGCTTAAAACCTGTGAACTCACCAACATTATGTTGTCCGTTTTCAAAAATCATGTATTTCCTGGGAAGCCAAAGTGAAGAGAAGATCGTTGCGAAGGAGAATAAAAAAACATGAATCTTTCTATGTAATGATAAATTATCTTGTTCATTTTATGATATATGATTTGGGATATCAAACATGCCACTATCACGGCTTGACGTTTCTGCCATCGGCCGAGGGTATGACAGTAGATGTACGCGTGGTTTGTTTCCCAGCTTGCTAAAGGGAGAAGTATGCATCTTCTACCGTCTTGTCTTTGATTCCTTGTATTTTTTCAAACATATATATTAGTTTTTTTTTTTTCTGTATTTGTATTTTCTCAACCCCGCTAGGGGCGCTGCTCCTTTGGAAACCCCGGACCCCCGACTAGTCGTCGAACCGGCTTCTAATTCGATCTTATATATGCGTGCACTCTGCACAACTCTATATATATATATATATATATATATATATATATATATATATATTAGAGTACAAATTATGAAGTCCCTTAGCTCACATGTTAGTTCCAGTTACTTAAAATGACATGGCGACACTAAAATCACCAACAATAGTTTTTCCATACATCTTTTTGTTGGACCTAAGCATGTATATGATTTTCATGTGCACTTATAGTCACCACACATCTTAACGTATACGTTGGTACCCTCTTATAGATATATCGTAACCACTTTGATCTTCCTACCCTTAGTGTTTAGGTGACTGACTCTACTCCCGTTGACTTTGGGTTACAACATTCATAATCATGTTCAACATTGTTATTCCACAAGTCCACGGTAACATCCTTCCTTCTCCATATTATGCGACTTTTTTAACGTCAGACTCAGATTCATACAACATAGGTGGCCTAATTTGTTGGTGATTTTAATGTTATCAACATATTTTGGTGTAATTATTATTACAATTTATATAAGTTGAGTTATATTTTCACTCATCGAGGTTGGATGTGTGGGGTGTACACTCAGAGTGATAAATGTGAACTCAAAAATACTGGGGTTCAGAAGCAGTGCCCCTAGATGCAGGGTTCTAAGTGGTTGCAACCCCTTGACACGGTCGAGGGGACAGAGCCATGTATTTTCCCGCCAAAAACTTACTAGATGACATCATGATGATGCAGACATTAGTTATGTCCATTAACTAACATTTTTTACGCCAAGCAACCGCCTATAACCATATTTCCCTCTAGTATAAGAATGTTTTTTGGTTTCAGGAAACGTGTTAGCACTTACATATACGAAAATCATAAGTTGATTTGTTTTATCACTCAAGAACACAAAAACAAGAGGGTATTTTGTGTTTCACAATCTGAACTAGACTTGTAATTCAGATTTGTTCATTCTTGGATTATTTTACTTCTAAATACATGTACCCAAGCAAAATGGATAAATTAGAGATTTCGAAAAGTGTTTGATAATCATAATCCTTGAATCTATCAAAGTTTGTATTTTTTGTTATTGTGCTTCCTTATTTTCTAACATAATGGTATCCTATAGAATCTCCTTTCAGTGAGCCTTCTTGGCGCTAATATTTATATATTATATTATAGTTTAAGTTCGAAGCTTAATACTATAATACACAAAATAAATAGTTAAATTCGGTTTGAAATTTGGTTTTTCGTTTTGAACATACTTATAATTAATTTTCAATTTGGGTTATAACATTTTCAAACATAGAAAAAAACTTCGATCAAACGGATGAACATCTCTACTCTCGACACAAAATCTGTGTTACACAAGCATTACAAATAATGATCCACATAAATATACCTATTTCCATTACAAAATCACACATCTACTACTCGTGTTTAATAAACAATTAGGAATCCTAATTAAGCCCCTGTACGTGGTCCAAGAGCATGTAATCATGGGCTATAGAAAGTGGGCCCACACTTGCATTTCCAACCCTCTGGCTCATAGTTTGTATACTGGATTCCCACATGGCTCGTTGTGGGTACTTGGGTGGCTTCACATGGGCTACACCCATAGCACTTGTGCTCACAGCTTGGTGGTCTCGAGCCTATCCTGTTCTCTATCCCTCTTCCACCATATCTATCATCTTCTTCATTCTTCATTGTATCTTCATTCTACATTAATAAACTCAAATTAACCCAACATCAGTAAAACAGTCAAACACATAATTAATCAGTCTCTATAATACTAAAAACATCGTTAATTATAACACATACCTTGCTCAAGGACCCTTGATCCGCCGTCGTTTTAGACCCCTTGTTGAATTGAAAAGACATAGTCTGTGTTGCTGTGCTCGCTGATAAGGATACTACAATGTGCATTAGAAATTTAGAATCAGTTAAACTTATTTATAAAAAGAAAAACAAGACAAGTAACTTTTTATTAATTTATAAGAAACCTCTTATAAAAACAAACCTTGTTGTGAAGGGAGAAGAGTGGGAGGAGGAGAGACATGATTTGGTTCCAAAGGCCTGCTAATTGCTCTCATTATATACAGCATTATCATCACAAACCTACAAAATCTCCCCTTCATTTCTTCCGAAAGTTATAATGATGATGATGGTGATGGTGATGGTGATGGTTTGTTCTTGAGTGACACAAACAAAGAGGGTTTAGTTACAGTTTCAAAACATTGATCAACATGATTACATACATATATATATATATATATTGTATATATAAAGAAAGAGAGTGGATGTGAGGTGAGGTGGGATGCTGGTGTAAAGAACTTGCAGTACTAGCCTCAAAACAAAACAACACAAGCAAGAAAAATCCAAATATTTTCTTGGGATTATCACACAGTATGTTGCTTCGCAGACAAGTGATTCTACTAACAATTCAATCTTTTGACAACTCACTTGAGAGATAGAGAGAGAGAGAGAGTTAGAGAGAGAAGATATATAGTATTATATATTTATAAAGTAATTAGTTCTGCATAGAAGCAATCTTGTGCATAGACTGAAGAGCCATCTTTTAAATCAGAAACTTTCATTCCTCAAATGGAAGTGAAGAAATCAAGTGATCAGAAAGGCTATCATACTTTTTACCTCTTTTCTTTTGCTTCCACTGTTCGATATATATATAGCGCTAGCATATATCATCAATGAGTTGGTTAAAGGATAATTAATAGAGTACTAATTAAATAAAATAGTGTACCTGAGAGTCAACCCATGAAAACTTAATTGGTCACTCAATTATATATTTATTTTTTGAATTATATTGTTTATGTTGTTGCTTTTTTTTTTTTCATACATACCTTGTAATTCTATTTTTTAAAATTATCTAAGTAATTTAATTAGAAAAATGCATGGTATACCCTTCTATGATTAGCTCATCGGCTTTTTAGTTTTAATATGACGAATCTATAGTTTTTTACTGCTATATTTTTCAAACAGTTTAGTATTTTTGTGTTAAGCCAACACGTTAATTGGTGATTGGTGAATGGCTAAAGACTTGAATAGAATGCTTTATGAAAGTATAATAACTAGATATGTATGAAAAAAAACAACTTGCATAGAACATAATATGTTGTTATTTGATGAGGTTGTGAATTAATAATACATGTACATGTACATGTACATATTCTTTTTATGATATTATGGTAGTAGATTGTACCCTCTTCCAACTTTGAATCTGGGCCATTGATTGATGTTTGCATACCCCACTTAATTTAATAGTAGATGATGAGTATATTTATTGCTATATGGGTACCATCATCATCATCATACTGCCTTTGTACCAAATATTATTGACGATGTACTCCATTGCATGTAAACAAGTGTAAATTTGAAGTTTCAAATCAATTATACCAAAAGAAAATATGTTAACATAGAAACTGATGCAAATTATATTGGATAGAGTGCAAGTATTAAATAGTTGGCAAGATTTAGACTTGTGTTTTTGTGTGCAAAGTAGATAAACCTGATAAGAAAAAGGAAAGACCCTCCATACATACAGTAGTAGGGTTGGGGTAGGATGGGAGTAGGGTGGGGAGCATGGGTAGTAGGATGAGCAAAGTGAACTGCCGCTGAGGCTGAGATTGATTTGGAATGTTGAGTGAGAAAGCTCTTTCTTAAAAAAGGCAGTAGATTTTTTGATTGGATGTATGCAAGTTGTAAAAATAACAGATGGATTGTCATTGTAAGAAATAAGAATAGCCGTCACTATAATTAGAAAAACATAAAATAATGGAAAACACATATTCTAAAAGAATTCAATGGTAAATTTGACTCAGTGATTTTTTTTTTCTCAGGTAATATTATATAATAATCAAACATCATATGACAAAATAATGTACTCATCATAATGGTAACATGTGTCTTCCATTTCCTGTCATGCATTTTATCACCAGGATATAGACCTGAAATTTTCAGTTCAATTATTTTTTATATTTATGTCTCATTTGTAAACTATTAAATGAAATGAAATATAAATAATGATAAATGAGTTTGCTTCAACTTTTTTTTTCGTGTTTTATACACGTTTGAAAAAAAATATATAAATATTTGTAAAAATATTTAAATAACCCTTTTAACTAACTTATGGATCACAATTATATATATATATATATATATATATATATATATATATATATATATATATATATATATACACACTTAATTAAATTAAAATAATATAAAATCCCTTAAGTTTTCAAAACAATGTCGGTTTTACCTTTAGACGTGTTTTAGGTCCAGTAAAGTCGGATGTTTTGTTTATTTTAATTTTACCTTTCTGCCGGTTTTCAGTTCAATTATTTTTTCAAAAATATTCAGATTACTTTTAAATTTTCAAAAATATATGGATTTACTCTTAAGTTTTCAAAAATGTTCGGATTTACTATTACTTTGATTATTAATTTTATTATTATTATTATTATTATTATTATTATTATTATATTTAATATGTTTTTAAATGTATAAAAGTATTTTTATAGATATAAATACATTTCTAAAAGTATATGTACTTATATACATTTGAAAGCCTATGCATTCCTTTGAAAACATATTTATATATTTAAAATGTATTTATTTGTATTTAGTATATATATATATATATATATATATATATATATATATATATATATATATATATATTTCATATAAAACATATTGTATGCATATAAATATAAAAATACCTATTTATAAGGTTTATATTATATAAGAGATATAATTATATGTATTTGTACATATTACTAACTATAAGTATGTATTTATTTCATATTTATATGTATATGATATCTATTTATATATATTTATATGGTAAAACATATAAACAAAATAATTTTATTATTATTCTTTGGATGATTCATCAACCAAAACACAAAAAAAGGTTTCTGGTTTTTGCTTAATAACTATAAATATGTATCTATTTCATATTTATATGTATATCATAGTTTTTATACATATTTATATCTATTAAGTACAAATAAAAAAATTAAATGTATAAACGTGTTTAAAATGTATAAATATGTTTTTATTTGTATTTAATATTATTTGTATTTAATATATATAAATATGTGTTTATTTTGTATAAAAACTATTGTATACATATAAATATGAAATAAATACATATTTATACTCATTAGGCAAACACCATTTTTTATGTGTTTTGATTGATGAATCACACAAAGAATTAAAAAAAAATGTTTCGTTTATATGTATTTTACCGTATAATTTGTATAAATACATATTGTATACATATCAATATCAAATAAATATGTATTTATACTTAGGAATATGTATAAATATCAGTGTTCTAAAAGGCGCGCCATGGCCCGCGCCATGGCGTGAGGCGTGACTCCGCCGTTACGAAAAGTCTCATAACGTTGCTGTTAGGTGTGACGCGTGGCAAGGCGTGATATGGCGCGCCATGGCGCGTTATGGCGTGTTATGGCGCATGTTTTTTCATTTGAGACACGGTTTTTTGCTCTTTGTTATGTCTTTTCTAATCGGAGATACATGTATTGTGGTTTTCGTTAAATTTTTGTTACTAGTTATTGATCTAACACTTATAAAAAGTAGTTATATTTAATATAAATTTATATTTATGTGGTAATATAATTTTAAATTAATACAAAATCGTCGCCTTACATCACGCCTTGAAAAACGTCATGGCTCGTTAAGCTTGAGGCTTGACCATGCCGCCACGCTATGTCTCACGCCATTTAGAACCTTGATAAATACATATAGTTACATCTTTTATACAATATAAACCTTATATATATATATATATATATATATATATATATATATATATACCTACTAGATACAAATAAATACCTTTTTAGTATATAAACATGTTTTTAGAGACATACATTGGCTTTCAAATGTATATAAATACTAAATAAAAATAAATACATTTTTAAATACTAAATACATGTAAATATATTTTAAAATATGTTTTTAAATCTATAAAAATATTTTTATACATTTAAAAACATATTTAAAATTGTATATATAGAATATTTTTATACATTTAAAAACATATTAGACATAATAATAATAATAATAATAATAATAATAATAATAATAATAATAATAATAATAATAATAATAATAATAATAATCAAACTAATAGTAAAACCGAACATTTTTGAAAACTTAAGGGTAAATCCAAACATTTTTTAAAACCTAAGGGCTTTACTGCTATTAGGTAACCGATAGGTGACCTGGAAACCGGCTATAAGGGTATAAATGAATAAATTAAACAAAACATCTGACGTTATTTAACCTAAAACTGTAACGCCTCATTTTAAGAGTAATTATTTATGGACCCTCGAGATCATGAGTAAGGGCGTTTCGGTCTTTTATGGGCAATGGGTTTTCTTCAAGAAGGTTTCGGGATGGGGTGTGTTGCTAGAAGCGTAGGGCTTCTCGCCACCTTTTCGTGGATATAAAGTTCGTCGGAAACGGACTTAGAATAAAGGAGTTATGACACTTTGAAGATAGTGTCAATAATGGTCCCTAAAGAAAATATTTGGCAAAAGGGTCCTAGGCATGCATGGAGTGCATGCGTGTGATTGGGTGGGTACGCCCAGCGTAAGCCAGGTTACACCCAACATAGATTGGTTAAGTGAACACGGGTGTTGGGGGCGTATGCCCATTGTACAGGATGTACGCCCAACATACGTCAAGTGTCCAGAAACCCTAATTTTAGGGCCAGCCACTATATAAGGAACATTAGTTCCAACCCTAACCTCCATATCTGCCCTCTTACCCTCAGAAACCCTAAGTAGTCGTTCTTCTTCCATTGTTGGGGATATTTGACCTTGGGGAGCTTGGTTTGGCAAAGGAGAGACTTGAAGAAGAAAGAAGAAGTTGTCAAGGAAGGAGTTGGGTGGCTAGAGCTCGTAGATTTGGGAAGACATCATCTTATAGAGCCCTTTTGAGGTATAAAGTCTCTTGCTTGACATCTATTTTGTGTAGATCTAGGTGTTATAAAGTTTTGACACCATTTCTTGTCCCAAAAACCCCAAAGTGATGCATGATGCGAGTTAGCTTAGATTAGCTGTCCTTTCAGACCTTAGGAGAGGTCTTGAGTGAGAAAAATGAGGTCCCAATGGCTTTGGTTGTCTCATGAGTGATGTAGGTAGGTCTTAATGGATTAAGACCTTGAGTTAAGAGCTTTATGGACGTCCCAGGTAATAAAGTTTAAGACTTTATGAATCCTAGGCATGTTTGGTCAATGGATCTGAAGTTTGTGCTTAAGAGCTTAAGCCATTAAGAACTTATAAGGAGTTTTAGAGCAGCGCGCGTATGCCCCGCGTAAATTGATGTACGCCCAACGTAGTGGGTCAGTGTCCCGTTTCCAGTCTGCGAGAATAAAAGTACGCCCAGCGTACCAAGAGGGGTACACCCAGCGTACTCCCTCTGTTGGGTTTTCGATTTTGGGCCTTAAGTGATTGGGCTGTTTATGGGCTAGTGGGGCTTGGGTTGTGACTAAATATTATGGATGGAGTAATTTGGACCCAATAATTATTATGGACCTTGGGTCTAGGCCCGTTCGGAAAGGTGGGCCCAATTTAGTAAATTGGGCCAATATTGGGCTTTGCAAGAGGATGTGGTTTTGGGTCTTGGCCCAATAAGAGGATAATGGACTTAAGGAGTGTTGTGGACACTTAGCCTAGAAGGTCATGATGGATTCTAATGTGATGATTTGTGCATGTGATAGTTGGGATTCCCGGTGAATCAGCAGTCGGAGATTTGCAGGATTTCGGCAGTTGCAAGGTGAGTTTTCCTCACTGTACTCAAGGGTCTAAGGCACCAAGGTCATCCCTTTGAATTGTTGTTAGAGCTTGTTATGTTATGTAATGATATGTTTGCTAGTATCCTGGTAGATAGGATAGTGATATGATGATATGCTTTGTTAGCTTAGTATCCTAGAGAAATGGATAGTTGTATGATGGCTAGTTCTGTTGGATCAACGCCCTGGTAGTTGGGTAGTGATTAGTTATAGACCGGTAGTTGGTCTTGCCTTATGTACGCTGATAGGAGGTTACCTGCGGGTTATGTATGTTGAGCAGTAGCAGAGGGTATTCCATCCCGGTAGGATGATAGGGCCCTAGTGTGTTGGTTCTGTAGAGTATTATGTGGTTGTCTGTTATGTGTACATGTCTGCTAGTGTAGATTGACATTCCAACCCGATGGTTGTGGGCCAGGAGTATTCCATCCAGGTAGGATGATTGGACTCATAGTAGCTTGACATTCCAACCCAATGGTTGAGGGGCCTGGGGTATTCCATCCCAATGGATGATTGGACCCATAGTAGTAGTAGTTACAATATGTATAGGAAGTGGGGCATTCCAACCTAATGGTTGTGGGCCAGGAATATTCCATCCCGGTAGGATGACTGGACTCATAGTAGTTTGGCATTCCAACCCGATGGTTGAGGGGCCTGGGATATTTCATCCTGAGGGATGATTGGACCCATAGTAGTTATTGTTGTACGTATAGGGGTTTGGGCATTCCAACCCGATGGTTGTGGGCCGAGAGTATCCCATCCCGGTAGGATGATTAGGCTCGTAGTATGTAGGCATTCCAATCCGATGGTTGAGGGCCAGGGGTATTCCAACCGGAAGGTTGATTGGACCCGTAGTATGTTGTTCGTTGCTGTATGCGTATGTTTTTGTGTGTATAGGTACTTTGGGGGAACTCACTAAGCTTTCGGGCTTACAATTGTGGTTTTTTGTTTCAGGTGCTTCAGGAGATCGTGGCAAGGCGAAGGCGTGATCGTACCGCTCCTCATGTTTTTATGATATATGTAAATATGGTTCTGGGGAAATACTCTGATGTTTAAACTATTTTGAAAACAAGATATATGATCGTAATGGTTTTTGAATGAAATAAAATGTTTTAATTTGGTTGAAATTTTTGGTCGTTACAAAAACACACCCAAAGGTAAAACCAATATTTTTTGAAAACTTAAGTGGTTTTATATCATTTGCCCTTAAATTAATTCACGAAATATTTAACTCTCTGTGAACCATAAACTACAAAGTTTAATAATAATTAAACTAGGCTTGTAAACCATGAACCATAAACTACAAAGTTTAATAATAATAATTAAACTAGACTGGTACCGAATAAGACATAAATAAAGAACCGAATATCGATATTCGTTTACAGTACATATGATTTGATTTTACTCTGTTTTAAAGATATTGTGGGTTTTTAATACCTCCCATAAAACAGAATTGAATTTCTATCCTTATATTATCCGATTATATTATATCTGGTGATTTTATACATTGAACTGAATTAAAAACAGTTAGTGGCAATTAGTTGTAGGAGAAGGAGAGTGGAATGGAAGTAATACACAAAAGACAATGTAAGGTTTGTGTGTGTGTGAGTTGTCTAGAGTAATTAATATGTGATATGGGGATCTGATGGATCAGTGAAAGACAGATGTCCAGCTTCAGCCTGCCCTCATTAATGCTATTCTTATGAGTTTGGGTTTTCTCCAACTATAAACAACAGCTTCAATTCCTCTCTAGTCAGCTGCTTATTATATGAATTAAATAACTTTCATATGTGCTGCCTTTTATATTATATTTATTTCAACCACTTCACAATAGATTTACCTTAATTCTGGAATTATGGCATTTCGTGCAAAACCAAAATCTTATGCATGCTTTAAGGTTGAGATGCTTACTTAGGTTTGATTTAAGAGAAATAAAAACTAAAATAATAATTTTTCTTATACATTTGGTACAAAATAACAAAAAACAATAATCCTCCGCATCTTAAGAGATTTTTTTTTACATCGCAAATTTCTCTCATTGATTTCGTTTTCAAGTTTTATTTGGTTGTAAAAATCGTTTTTGAAAATCCCAGCCACAACAAACAAAATTCCAAAAACTGTTTTCTTGATAAAAGATCATATGGACAATTTTGCAGTAAACGATGTAAATTTCACAGTAAGAAAAAAATATCATTTCACACCCATTTGTATTGCTTTATTTCAGAGGGCGATTTCATAGTTAATAGTGCATTTGAGAAATGTGTGGCTATTGTTGGAATAGTGAAACTTTTAGTTGTTTCTTGGCAAATGGTTGATGAAAATGGTTAATTTTGTCTTTTTTTTTCTCTTGATCTAAATTGGTTAATTGGACTAAAATTATTCAACTAAACATCAAACTTATGATTACTACCAAATGTCAAAAGTGACTTTCATAAAAAGTCCAAAGATAGCAGGAAATGATCAAGTAGTGAATCCGTAGTACAAACATTTACAACAAGTGATTAGCATTAATTTGTGGAATTTATTTTTTAGGGTGAATTGCTTCCACAACAGCTTCAATTTCTTCCTTGGCTCTTTCAAGAACACCCGGTCCTTTGACTTGCTCAATTGGGGTGTCTCGGCCAATGTCATTACTTGTTCCATGTGTTTCCTTGTCATGTGTCGGTGATTTCTCTTTATCTTTATCAATCATTTCTTTCTTTCCTTCTTTGCCTTTTTCAATCAAGATTCTGACTTTTGCATCTTCTTCCTCTTCAAAATTCACACAAGAAAAAAAAAACTCAGTAAACAGCTATTTGAATCATTTAGTAACCAGGGTATCACATAAAACTGATTAACAATGTTAGTTTTGTGACCTAAGTCGCATTAAATACATGTATATATATTTATAGGTTGATATATATTATATATGTTTTCAGTGTCTGTTTATATAGTATATATGTACGCATGTAAATACAAAAATCTGATATAATTTATGGAGTAAGTGATGATGAAAGGAGATATGAATTGATGATAGTACTCTCAGAGGATATTCCAGATACCACCAATAAGTTTGATGAGATATGATATATTTTCAGATAGAGCATCAATGAGATCCCTTCAAAGATCCCACAAAAATAATTTGGAAATCCAAAATTATTTTAAGTAATCATCAATATCTACAAACGTAAGTATGATGTCTTCTTGGTACTGTAAACCTGCACACCATATGTGCAAAATTGTTGCAGTTTTCATGATGAACAAATTAAACAAAGAGTTTAGAACCATTAACTTTACAGGTGATTGGGGAAACAAGGGCGAAAAAATGATAGATTAGTAAAATCTGCTTTGAACCGCCATCAAAATCAACACAGATGATAGCATATGAACATCTGTAGGAAGATTTAAGCTAATATATTCTATGGAAATAGTTGATTGAATGAGTTAAGAAAACAATTAAACTTCTTTTACCGATCGTAGACGACAGTACATTAATTTAAAACCCTAATTCGAAGAAATTGCGAAGAAAAAAGTAATAATATGCACATCGATCGATTGAAGAAGCAAAAGAAGTTAAATTTCATAGGAGTACCTTTCGCAGAATCAGATCGTCCGTCCGCCATTGCAGTTCGATCGAGTCTCCTTCCTGGAACGACGACCCTTCGAACTTCGAAGACGGTTTTGGCAATTTGGGGCCCCTGACGTCAGCCCAATTAGACCCTCTTAGTTGGGCCAGCCTAGCAATCAATATATGGCCCATATAAAAACTTTCACAAAAATACATTCAATTCTCGTCGAACTTATGAACAGTGTCGGCTGGGTTGGAGCCGTTTTCTCTTATGGCTGGATTTGTTTGGTCGGCGGCTGGTATGAAGTCGGGTGGCTTTGTCTAAAATTGATCCTCACTGCCTCTGTCTTTGTAATCGCTTTTATCTTTCTATCACATGGTCACCGTCTTTCCATCTTCCAATCAAGATGAACACTGTCTTATTCGGCTTAGTCTTATTCAATATTAATCTCAGGAGAGAAGCATCAGGTCTATCACCAACTCCAAAAATCCTAATTGCTTTTCAATTTCATTCATATATCTCTGCTCTGTCTTGCCGATTGAAACGAAGTAGGTCTTCAATTTACATCGCTGACTTCCAATGACCACATAACGTTGCGTCCTACTGGAAATATCCATAACCCACCCATTTCAGGCGAAGGGAGAAGATAACAATACTTTTAATTAGGTAAGAGTGTCTTTTAGTTGTGTAGTTTTTTCGATTTCAAGAGCTTAATTTTAGATGAAATTAAATTTTTAATCAGGGTTCCAGACGTAATTTCTTTGGAAATACCCCTTCAACAGTTCAACTGACACAAATTGAAAGGGATGCTCGATTTCCGCTTCTGTGTGTTTATGGTGTTGAAGAAGAATGTCAAGTGTTCCATAGTTTGAGTAAAGTTATTGGGGCATTGAGGCGGAAGAGCAAGTGGCAAACACCATGTTGAAGGAAAAAAGGAGTAAGATACAAGGACGAAAAGGGAACGGCTTGGGCCTTGGAAGATATACTGTTCACAAACCAGAACGGGATTGGAGATGCCGAGATGGTATGTTATGGATTATAAGGATCTTATGTTCATAGTTCTATTAATTTTATTATTTTTAGAAGTGGGTAATATGTTTTAGGGGGTGTTTGGATAGGAAAAAAAGAGCTGCTTATTGCTTATTCCCACAATAAGCTAATTTAAGTGTTTGGATAAAATCCAGTTTATTAGGCTAAATAAGCTAATTTTAATAAGCATTCATTCCCATGCTTATTGCTTATTCCCACCACAAATAAGCTATAAGCAATAAGCTAAAAATCTAATCCAAACACCCCTAAACAAATTTATAGATTCTATTACTTTGATTTAGCTCAAGGACATACTCTAATAATGGTTTGATTTAATTCAATTGACCCCGTCTTTAAAGTTGTTCATCTACATATATGTCATACCCCTGGATAGATTTGTCGTTTCCTTCTGCATATATGATGTCGTGGTAATCAATTGTAAACTTAAATTTACCTTATCTAGTCAACATGCTCCATATCTTCGTTAAGAACACAACCTTTATCTTGATCATATTAGTTTCGTCCATTTAGTTTTCTTCTCCTGCAATTAAGTGTAGACTTTAATTCTAGAATTCTTTTTTGTGGGTAATTGGTGAAATTTTTAATGTTTATATAGTTTAAACAGCCTGCGACTGTTACCTAGATTGTTATTGTTATTTGTATTCGATAACTATATAGGCAACAAGATGACAAGGATGTAATGTTAGCCAGAAAACAAAGGAATTACAAGTTATTCGGCTATAAATAGGAGGCCAAGCCTCATTCCTTCTCCTGTAACTTCCCAAACATCTCGATTTCTTTCAATTCTAGCCCATTTTCTCTTAGTTTTAGTCTTCGGCAAAGTCCTATGACCCCTGTAGTAGTAGTAGTAGTAGTAGTAGTAGTAGTAGTAGTAGTAGTAGTAGTAGTAGCTACCGAGTAGAAGCTCTGCATGTGCAATTTCCTAAGTTTTGTCAGAAAGAACCTCTGTAAGTTAAGCTACACTCTAGTCTTTTCGGTGTAACTTATATTTATAGTCATAATTCGTTATTATGAACATATAAGTAAGATTTATCAGTGATTCCAAGTCGTAATACTGATTGATCTACTTACGGGAGAGGTGTCTAAAATGGTCACTGTAACACCTGAATCTTGGTATGTTTCTAATTTTGCCCTTTGTTATTAAAAGTTTTTCATTTTGGTCATTGAACAGTACGCGGAGCGTACCATTAGGTACGCTTAGTGTACTAATACGAGAGTGGGACGGGACTCCGGGCAGGTACGTTGGGCGTACATCCTTGTACGCGGGGCGTACGTGCGAGATGTTGAAACCGTAATTTAGGGTGTTGTACCCTATATAAAGGCCTTAAGTCCTCAAGGATGGCCTCTATACCAGCCTCCATTGCCATAAAAACCCTAAATCGAACCTTGAGCCTCTTTGTGGTGTTCTTGAGCTATTAAGGAGTCTTTGGTGCCATTTTTGCCTTTGTGAAGGAAGTAGAGAAGTTTAAAGTTGCTTTGCTTGGTGAGAAGGCTTTGGATCCATAACCATCTTCCTAATATTTCTAAGGTTTCAAGTTTGAACCTTGACTTGTAGACGGTTAGATCTTCTTATAGCATGCTTTGTTATGATTTTGGTCCCTTTATGGGTTGATGGGAGAGTTAAGTCGTTTTTATGGCTTGTTATTCCAGATCTGAGTTTGTATTGGACTCCTTATGCATAAAGGTGCAAGCTTTAGAGGATTTTTGGTCACATGCATGCATCAATCCATTTATTAAGTTCTTTTAAGCTTAAGAGCTTCTTCTAGCCATGCATGAACGTAAATTTAGCAACTTTACATGATGATCCAGCTCAAGGGAATCAGATCTATGTTTTGGAACCATGACTTAAGAGATTAAGTGTTAAAATTGAGTTTTTGGTTGAATGGGTGAGTACGTTGGGCGTACAAGCAAGTACGCTTAGTGTACAAGCCCTCAAGCGAGTACGTTGCGCGTACGTGCTGAGTACGCCCCGCGTACTCAGTCTGATGGGAGCATGTGTGGGCTTTGGTTTTGGGCTGCCCTTTGGGCCTAGTGGTTTGGGGCCTTGTAGAGCCATCTGAATGTAAGAGTTTGGATTAGGGAAAATTTGTGGGCCTTAGGGTAAGACCCATGTAGGAATTGGGGCCAATTTGGAAAATTGGGCCATAAATGGACTCTGGATGATTACTTGTTTTATGGAGTTTGGGCCTTAGTCTTGGACCAAACTAGGAAAAGGGGTAAATGGTCTCTTTACCCCAAGTATGGATTGTTGGATATGGTTTGAGACCCAAATGTTAATTGGGTGTTATTTTATATTGATAGCTCAGGGATTCGTTGGACCAGTAGCCAAGGATTTTTCAGCGGGATTCAGTAGTCGAGGTGAGTTTCCTCACCATATATAGCGGGTCGAAATCACTAATGTCGAACCATGATTTGTTATGTTAGAATACTCATTTTTCGTGTGACACTAGTATGTGTATGTGATTGTATGCTTGTTAGGCGGGGCCCGATGATTAACCTGAATGTTATTACTTGTTATGTCGTATGAACTATATGTGGGCGGGGCCCGTTATGCGGGTTAGGGTGGGGACCGTTATACTCATTGGGCGCAGCCCGTTATGCGAGTTAGGGCGGGCTCGTTATATTCTTTGGGCGGGGCCCGTTATATGTTTTATGTTTGGTATGAGGTTTTTTGAGGAACTCCCTAAGCTTTATGCTTACGGTTTTTAGTTTATGTTTCAGGTACTCCTGGTTCCAAGGGCAAGAGCTCGGGTTGACTACATCGCACACACCACATGGATTGAGTTATCCCTCTGATTGTTACTATGTTGATATACTTATTTTGATTTGGGTTGTATGGATTATGTTTTGAAATACCGTTTTATTTAATTTAAAAATTAAATCTTTGGATAATATTTTTGGGACAAGACAGTCACGTTGGATTGGTTGTTGGATTTCAAAAAGGCTATATGTCGAAAGGGTCTTACCTCCCAACCGTCCTGTCTGACTGATCCTTACTTGATAGATCTTGATGTAGACATTGGAATTAGTGAGAAATATAGACTACTATTAGTCACCATGATCATTAGACTAAAACTATGTATAAATCATACTTAAGTCACGTTAAGGGAATATCTAAGGTGTTAGGCGAAACTCTACCCAGATCACCAGTTGCCCACCTAAGTCAGGTGAGTGCATAGTTACTTTCAACTTACACATGAATATAAAGTATCTATTAAATACTATATGTGCTTGCTAATTATGTATTTGATATTTGTGCTATAATATAATTTTACTTATTTAAATTACCTTATTATATTTGTATTGGGTAGTAAAGGGTTTTAGGGAAAATGAAGTAATGGTGAGAGGTCACACATTGGATTACTAGGACCAGTCATATGATAGAGTATATATGACAACCCCGGAGTATTCTAGGTAGTCCGGTGGAAAGCCAGTTGGGGGTGTTAGCTATCCAGAGCTATGTTATTATCAGATTTCATGAGACATATGAGTCTTCTCAATATACTGTGTAGGATGCTAGCTGTCTTGGTGACTCTTGCATTATGTATATTGAGTTGCACCCATTCTTATGTATATTGGGATGGGCCCATTTTCATGTATGTTGGGTTAGGCCCATTTGTATATTGGGTTGGGCTCATTTTCACGTATGTTGGGTTGGGATCATTCACATATTAGACTGGGCCTATTCGTATGTATGTTGGGCTCGGTCCATTTGTATATTGTGTGGTATTTTGGGAACTCACTAAGCTTTATGCTTACGATTTTGTGGTTTGAGTATTTCAGGTACTTCTAGTTCTAACAGGAAAGGTCCGACTTGACTGCACAACATTATCCCCTGATGATTTTTCTGCATTGTTGACAGTTATTGTACTCTGATGATTATGACACATTTATTACTATGATGGGTTTTTGGACAAATACTATGTGATTTGATGAATCAAAAATAAAAAAGTTTATGTCTGTGTTGGGACGTTACACGTACTTTCTGATTACTTAATAAAAATACATGGATTTTGATCTTTGCTTTACTGTTTTTATTGGTAGCTGCGCCGCCAAGCCAAAACAAAGCCCATGTTTTGATTCCCCCTTGAAACACCCCAAAATTTTCAAAATTTTTAAACTTCAAAATACTATGGTTTAAACAAAATCATTACGGGTGTTAACCCTCATTTACTAAAAATCGGTCCCACAAAAACATTTACGATTATAAGTTAGGTATTACCGTTAAGCATCATACAAACCATAGCAAGAAAATAAGAATTACATTCATACAATAATTAAGGAACTTAAAAGTTCCACTTCTTTCTCTATCCCATAACTTCTACTTCCATCTATCATCTTCCTTCTTGAATACAACCGAAGCTACACGACATTAAAAAGAGGTACGTAAGACAATAATGTCTCGTGAGCTACGTGGGTTTGAGACCCAAAACATTTATACATTTTCATCAAAAACATTTCATCTTTGCAAAACATAATTTTAGACCATAATCATTTTCAAGGAAAACTCTTTTCATACATATCATAAATATAATGTCATATCTTATCATTTCATTTCTTTTCATTTCATTTCCAAGACCAAGGTGGGAAGAACAAATCAACCCACCAAGGCATCATTTCCAATTGTGGAAAGAACAAATTAATCCACCAAGGCATCATTTTCAAGACCAAGTCGGAAGGAACAAATCAATCCACCATGGCATCATTCGTATATGACATCTACTTCGCGATAGGGAGATACCACCCAGTAGATTCCTTTAGACCTCTTATGAGGCATCATGGTCTGGGCAGCTTTCATTCATTCTTTACTTTCTTTCCTTTTTACTTTCTGCTTAGCTTTCACTTTTCACAATAAAAATACTCATATCATCATTTATAATATCATAAGTTATTAGGAAGATATAATTTGAAAAGACACATTTCACATATCAAACATTCGTTCTTCGAAAATATTTTTTGCTTTCAGAAACATTCTTACTTTAAAAGCATTCTTTCAAAACATTCTTTTCAAAATCATTTAACACTTTCATTTCAAAGCATTTGATATATCAAATCCTTGCATTTCATTATCATAAAACCATTTTTCCATGTACCCAAAGTGGGAAAATGCCAACACGTACTCACCTTGATCACACGAAGGTTAGCTAGTCACCTTCTAGCTCCTTTCCCTAGAACAATCCTTTTTAAATACTACATACACTATATATGGAAATAATTCATTAAAATGAAAAAAAAATACCTCTCAAAGGTTCCATTACTAAATTTTATTACTTCATACTATTCCTCATGAAAAATTGTGAACGTAGGCAAAAACCATGCATAAATCCGAGTCTGTATGCAAAAGTTATGAGGAAAACAATATTTTCCAATCAGGAGGTTCCACACGGGGCGTGTAGAATTTCACACGGGTCGCGTAGAATGATCTGTATGCACAAAAATTGTAATTTTTCTCATAATAACATCCTACCTTGCATAGATCTTGAAGACCCCTTTCCAATTCACTTTGCACCACTTATTTAGTTCTCACACATAATTAAAAAGTGTTTTATCATCTTAAAACCCTCCACTTAATCCATTAAGTGCTCATTGAACTCATTAAGATTATGATGATCTTCAAGTGTTTAAATGAAGGGTAAATTAGTCCATTTTGCACTTGAACATTCCAAAGTCCACAAAACTTATTCCCAACTTATTGAATACTCATATGAAAATTATCAAGTGCATAAAACCATAACTAGTCTCATTTTAAATACCTAATTTAACTATGTAATCCTTAATTCCGTTCCATGTTCCCAAATTGCCCTTATGCCAAATAACACCATTTATCAATCTAGGAATCAGGAAACACCTTATGTTTTGAATTCAAATAATTCCAAGAATATCCATTCATGATTATGAACTTCCTTTACTCATCAAATGCTCGACTACAAGAGATTTCATTGTGTTCTTCATATTGTCCTCAAAATCATTTCAATCCAAGCTTATACTTGATTCTACCATCATAGATGAATTTGAGCATTCCAATTGGATTTTCAAATATCATCTAGGTCATAGAATCCAATCCAGTTTCATCATAAATTACAATATCCCAATTTAGGTTTTCTAGGGTTAATGGAGGTTTTGACCCAAATATTCAAATCCATCAATGAGATGATTGGATTGAGATTGAGATCATTAAAACTACGCAAGGGAGGTTAGAAAACCAAAACCCAATCATTATTTAGTACAAATTTCTACATTGGATTTTCTCCAAACCATGAACTCTAAAATTAGGGTTAATTGAGAAGAGATTATACCTTGCAGGCTTTTGATTCCTCCATTCTTTGCTTGGTTGCTCAATCTCTCACTTGAAACAAACCCTAGATGAAGAGAGTGTAGAAAATCGCCATTATATTTCTCCCTTTCTTGAAAATCACGAGTAGAATGAATGGGAGAAGTGTGTATACATCTTACTTTCTTAATTTTCACATTTGGTCCCTTTAATTTGCCCATTTTGTCCAAAACTCATCAAATCTCAATATTTGTTATTTTAACTTCATTTTTGACATAATAAGTCCCTCTCCATCCATTATATAGCTTTTATAGTCCCTTCCATTAATTAAGCCAACCTTTTGGTCAATTCACTTTGCCAACTTGAGACTTTTGGCCCTTTAACCTTTAAAATGTTATTATTTCCCACTTTTAACTTTCTAAACTTCATATCAATTAATGATATGATTAAACCAATATTATTTAACTATATAAATCATATTTCATTTATTTACTTTATTAATATAAGAACCTATAGCTTAAATTTTAGGATCACACCCTTGCCTTCCTTACTTCTTTTGGATAACTATGAAAGAACAACTCATGTTGATGTTGGAAATCTTATAAAAGGAATAGTCGATATATTTTGTTTTTTATTTGAAATGAGTTAAGATTTAATATGGCATTTTTTAATCATTACAATACAGTTACCTTGCCTTACACATTTTTCATGATATGTTGGTAGGGGATCAAATGATAAGGGTTATTTTTGGGATTACACATTTGTGCTGATATTGTGGTCGTACGCTTTACCCTCATACCGTTTCACCTATTATGTCATGTTAATACTGAAAGACCATTCTAGCCCCTATTATTTCACAAATAAATGTCTCCTGCTCTGTCGTCCATCTGTTTTCCCTCTACTCACTCAAAAACCCTCATGCACTCCATTCCACTTTGGGACAAATAGTTGTTGTCTTTATGCTCCATTTGTTGATTATAGAAGGACGCTCATCATTGATTGATTGTGTTTGTTTGTAGGTATATTGATTTTGGATTAAAAAATATCTGATATACAGACATGTATGCTTATTCATCTAAATTATATTAAACACAATTCATGTGGTTGAGACCTACTTACTTAAAGTCAGAGCTACAGAGGGTATTTCCAAGAAAGATGGGTGTTGGTTGAAAAAGGTTTTGAAAGAAGCTACATCTACATTGTTTTTCTATTTTTTTTTTAATTATTTTATAACTTAAGTGGGGTTTTGTTTACAAGAACATACGTTTATCCGCTTTACTTCGATTTTGATCTAACATTATTTTTCAAAGGATTGAATGCAGCAAATAGCAATGTACTTCCATTTTTTGCTTATCATAACATCCTTTTCAGCTTTTTTACTATAGCATTTAATTTTGAAAAAGCTATCCAATTATCGCATATTCTTCCAAATACAAAGCGGTGCATTTCACTACTATAAAGATGAAAAAAGTGAAAGTACCATCCTTTAATTGGATTGAAACTACTATAATTAGGCTACATTTTCTTTTTATGATTGAACTTTTATTGGTGTAGGAGACAACTTCAAATTCTGCAACACTCTCATCCAAAATTGTTATTAATGATTCGTCCCACTTCAACAATTGTGACATTTTCTGATGATAGTGAAAAGCCAAACATTTTTGAATCCAAACCTTGAAGATACATTACTTTTTATCCCATTAGGTTCTAGATAAAATGTTGTATGGGTGTTCGATATTTAAAAGATATTTGAGAAAAAACGAAAATATTTGAAAATATAAGGAAAAAAGTAAGGGATAAAATGCAAGAAACAGCAACGTACTTTTGTTAATTCGTTTACGAACACTATCGAGATCACAAACAAATCGAAAATGACATGTGGTTCTCCACGGGCACACCCACTAATAGGAGTGAGTGCGGTGCGGTTCGGTGCGTTTATTAGCCAAAACCCCACCTCTAACCGCAAATGCGGTTAATCCATTTTCAAAACCGCTTGGTGTGATTAGACAGTTATTTTTGCGGTGCGGTTTTGTTTTTTTCTATGTTCCGATTATTAACCGTATGAATTTGGTGCGGTTATTTTGTGACCACAGTTTAGAGCTCAAACGGTTTTAAGAGTTCAAACATATTACTTGTAATATTAAAAAACCATAATGTACAAGACAATTAACTTAAATCACAAACAACTAATATCTTAAAAACGTCAAATCAATAGTAATTAACAATAAATTTCTTAAAATTGTCTAATTTCACCATATTTCAAAGTTAAACATAACAAAAAACCATACTTTTATCTTCTAGTATTTTATTCATCTTTCATTAAAGAAACTTGTCTTATTTTTAATATTTAATATATTAATAATTAATAAAAAAAGTTGTAAATAATATATGCGGTTTTTTTTTTGCGGTTTTTGAAAACTAATAACCACACCGCACCGCAAATTTGAAGTTTTTGAAAAACAGAAAACCTCACCATTGGTTTTTATTGCGTTTGCGATTTATGCGGTTAATTTTAGTTGTTGTGCGGTTTTTGCTCACCCCTACCCACTAATATGATATAAATCATATAATGATCATATGAAAGGCCAAAAATAAATTAAATATAATTAGAAAAATTATATTGTAAATAATAATTCGTTATTATACATACAATAACCCATACAAATATGTTATACATTACAATTAAAATAAATGGATCTATAGCTCGTTGTTCAAACAATTAACATGAAGCATCCCAAAAATACGGTCTAAAATTTTCGTTTTTAATTATTCATAAAACCATAGATACCATCAATCATCTTATATAAACATAAGTAATGTATCACAAAATCATCATAACAATATACTGTATCAAAAATTCAAAACCATTTATCAAACAGAGTCTAAAACATCTCATGCTAAAAGCAGTGGTGTGTGTCATGCAGTCATCCCGAGCTCTTCCCCTTGCTAGCGAAAGTACCAGAAACTAAAACTGAAAACTGTAAGCACGAAGCTTAGTGAGTCTTCCCAAACTACAACATACCATACACATAATCACATAATACCATACATTAGGCCTTGCCCACTGCATCGGGCCCCACCCAACATCGGATGAATCTGGCATCGGGCCCCGCCCGACATCGGACCAAAGCTTGAAATACATATTACATATGTACAAGCATATAACATAAACATATAAGCTAAATCCTTCCTCGGGCTTGCCCCGACATCGGACCGAAATTCGAAACATATAACACATAACATATAACTAAACATTCTTTGGGCTTGCCCCGACATCGGACCAAAGTCTGAAACATATAAACAAACACATGCAAGAATCATGAAGATATCAAGCATACAAACATTCCTCAGGCTTGCCCCGTCATCGGACCGAAGTCCGGAAACATATAATCTACATCGGACTAGCCCCGACATCAGAACTAAGTCCGACACACGCTAACATACATAAACGGGCCGACATTGGTGCCTTAGACCCGTTCCTACTGGAGGAAAACTCACCTCTCAAGCTGGCTGCTGAAATCTCGAGTGAGGAATCTCTGATGGCTGCTCCAACGACTCCCCGGCTATCATTATCATAATAATTACTAAGTCAAAAACTGAGAATCTTTCTAAGGGTAAAATGACCATTTTACCCCTGATCAAAGTCAACATTATGGTTGACTCAACTCATCGAGTTGCTGCATCAACTTGTCGAGTCTTAGAACCCTGAAATCGCGATCTAACTCATCGAGTTACCCCCTGAATCGTCGAGTTCCATGGCTACTCATAGTCGTGATTTAGCGAATCAACTCGTTGAGTCCCTTCACAGACTCGTTGAGTTCTACCTTAAGCTGAAACGGGACAACATGGCTTAACTCGTCGAGTTCCTTTATGGACTCGACGAGTTCCTCTATTTGTTTGTGTAATGCCCCGATTCTCAGGTATCGATTTTATAAGAATTTTCTTGTTTTCAAGGTCTACTCGACGAGTTGGTTGCCCTGCTCGTTGAGTAGCAGCGGGTTGGTCTGTGTGTTTTAGTGACCTAATCGCCGAGTCCAAGAAGGGACTTGACGAGTAGGAACTGGCAGTTGAAACCCTAAATTCCGGGGATTTGCACGCTATTTAAGGACCACTTATTCTCCCTGGCCTCTCTTATTGCCTCCCTCGAATTTAGAAACCCTAATTTGTGCCTTCCCTCTATTTTTGTGTGCTTCTTATCTTGAAAGAAGATTCTTGGAGTAAAGGTGTCACACCCCAAAACCGGAACGGCGGAAACGTTCTGGGGTGGATGACGTCATGTCAAGTATCACAACACATGCATTATAGTAATCAAAGTACAACAAAACATTTCATTAATAGTAATAATTTTACATGGTTACATTACAACGATTCAAAGTATACAAACAAATATAATAAGTACAGTAAGGTACTAAGTCGTCTTCATCAACAGCTCCGGGGGTGTACCTGTCTAATGCTAACCTGAGAATACAAGTTATTTGAAAAGCGAGTATCAACATTTTTACAAATGCTGGTGAGTTCATAAGTATTTAGTGACATTTCATTCAAATAGCTTTATAAAGTAATAGTTTAAGTGTTCACAGTGCATTAGAGTTCTTTCCAGAAAATCCTATATTTTCTTTAATAAAAGCAGCCTTCTACCAAGACTGTTCAGTTTTATGTGGTAAAAAGTCATTTTCCCTAAATTGCTATCATTATCAAAATACTGAATTTTGATTATCGAGGAAAGCAAACGACATCAGGGAATAACATATGCCTCAGCAGTGAGGACTGCTGACTAAGGCAAGGAATCATAGACTCCAGGAAAGTATCGAACGAACAACACATCTGGTGCATTCTAACAAGTGGAGACACAGACCCCAAAAGGTACCAAATGAAAGGTACAACTGGTAAGGTCTAAAACAGTGAATAACAGACCCCAGACAGTATCAAATGAAAGATATGTCTTGTAAGGTCAACAGAGAAAACAGACCCCAGACAGTATCAAATGAAAGATACTTCTTGTAAGGTCAAAACAGAGAAAACAGACCCCAGACAGTATCAAATGAAAGATACGTCTTGTAAGGTCAAAACAGTGTGACTCTGAAAGTGAATTACCAGCATACAATGTAAATTGCCGGCGAAATACCATTACCTTAAGGCCAAAGAATTATAAGGTAACCCGGGATACTCGTAACCATACTGACTAGAGTACCAGACGCCCTACAAGCGTCTAAAATATGACATTTGTCACCCGTTGGCTTGGTAGGCCGGGACTGTAGCTAGCAGTCTGGGTGCGGGGGTGTCAATCCCGTATAGATCTATACACACAATGTCCGCTCTCCCTACAGGAGATTCTGGTTACCAACTAGACGACGGAGAAGGCCGTGTCCTGAAGATGCATCCCAAATAGTGGGTAGAGACTTCCAAATAGTGGGTTTCTAATGTAAGTGCTGAACTAGAGGTAGAGACTCATAATCGAATTGACTGAAGTAAACCCATATGTCTATGCTTGTGTACATAATATATAACTAATGAATCAAACGAGGGCTCGGAGAGTGGTCTACATAGACTGAGGACCGGGAGTCGGTCCAGTCAGACTGATGGCTCATTATGCATGTTGTACCTATTTGCTTATATGTTTATATGATATGGTTATATCTGTATGGCATTGGTATTTTGGGGGTAACTCACTAAACCTTCGAGCTTACATTTATCGATTATTATTTCAGGTACTTCTGATGATCGCGGGAAGGCGAAGGTGTAATCGTACCGCTCCTCACATTTTATGATTTCATGATTTGATTCTGGGATTCTCTGACAATATACTAGTTTGAAAACAAGTTTTGTAATAACCATGTGTTTTGAAATGTTTTAAAAAGTTTAAATTTGGTATGATTTTTTTATGGGTGTTACAGTTTGGCCATCTTAACAGATTAAGCCTCTACTCTCCAAATTTAAAGTCCAAACTTCATCTACACACTATAAATGCCCTTTTAAGGGTAAAGTTTCCAACTTTACCCGCTAATAATCCTTCTTAGTGGGTTTAGCTAAAACCCTAGTTCCTTAGGACATACATATTTGTCCAAAAGCCTTATTACTCCAACCCAAAGCATGAAAAACGAGATCTAGGACCTAGACACCAAATAAACACGTAAAGTCTCAGACTTTACTTCCATGCATGGCCTTTTGGGGCTTAAAAGGCCATAATAACGTCTTTAAGCTTGCATGGGGCTTCCATGGTCATAAAGTTTGCACCTTTAATCCATGAAACTCCTAGATCTCAGATCTGAGAGGTAAGCCACTTGGTACGTCCATATCCCAAAGATCAAGGTTCTTGAACCAAAACCCTCATAAAATGGAACTAAGGAGATCTAATGAGATAATAGCCAAGTTAGAGACTTGATTACCAGAAAATGATGAGGATGGAAGGAAGTCTCTGGATCTACTATCTTCTCCTTGAACCTTCTAGCTCCTTCTTCTTCTTTTAGCTTCAAGAACACACAAAATTACTCAAGAATGGCACACACACTCACAAAATGCTCTAGGGTTTCATGGATTAGGGTTTAGGACTTAGAGGCTGGAAATGAGACCATAAGGTGGGGATTAAGATGTTTAAATAGGGTGCAAAACCCCGAAATTAAGGTTTCAGTCTGACAGGCCTACTCGTCGGGTTGAAGGCTTTCAACTCGTCGAGTAGACTGCTTAAAACCCCGCGTCTAATCTCGTTTCTACTCGACGAGTCTAGGGCTCCCAACTCGTCGAGTAGGTCTACAAAAATAAATAAATTATAATTAAATGCGTACCAGGAATCAGGCGTTACACAACAAATACATGTATGTAACAATTAAAGTTTTGTTACAGCTCAATTGTTTAAGCCAACAAATAAATAGAATGTTAAATAAGCAAGAGAAAAAAAACAATAAAACGAATAGATAATTAACATGATTCGGTCGATGTGAACTACATCCACATGCAGAAACTAGATAACACTTTTATTACTCTCAACTATTTTCAAACCTATTACATTGAATCCTAGCTACAAATACTTATAACCATAAATCCTAACTATTGGGCCGAGTTCACGTTAGCCTACTCAAAATACTTATACCTTTAAATTCTAAATGAGCTTTTTGAGCTCTAAATAACAATGCATTTTCTCCTACTCAAATGAAAGTGGGGAGCCAAGATTTGACGATGAAAAATATTGGAAACGACACATTACCAAAATCTACTATCTATGTCAACCGATGAGACTTTGATTCTTCCTTTTATATATATAACGTCAATAATGCATTATGCATTAAAACCATACTAGCCGCAATAAAAGTTGTATGTTTCCCTCATCAATTGTTTGACCCATGTTATCTTAATCCCAATAATTGTTTCCATGTTACTTCATGAGTTTCATGAATCTTTCTATCTTCCATTACAAGCATCATAAATCATTGATAATGTGTCTAAAATTTCATTTCTAAATTGCAATACTCAAAAGGGAAAGAAGTTTACTTTACAAAAGCTAGAACCAACTAATCAAAGTGGCACACCAGCACAATCAAGATTTAATACCTTGCTAAAGTAGGACCCATAACTACCAGCCCCCCTGCTTCCTCAATGCAACCCTACTTTATCTCTTCCATTAGACACCCCTACATATTTCATATTTGCATTTTGATTTTCAGACATTTGATGCTATCATCATTGCATATACATATATCATGATATCAAAATGTCTTATATTTACAAGAATATAATATTATTTGGTGATTTGGTCAATAAGTGTGGGGGACAGAAATTTCATTACGTTTATATGTTATAAGTGTTGACAAGTTTGACACTCAATACATTTTGGCGAGTTTGACAGACATTTAGGCATGGTGTAATTTTCATAATCTTTTTCGTTTTGTATGTTATAATCAAATAAATAAATATATATCAATTTGATTGGAGAAAAAAAGTTGTTAACAATTTTATTGATTAATAAGTTTTGTTGAATAAATTTAAAAAAAAACGGTTAAAATGTCTAGATCTTAAACTGAGGGAGTGGAAGGGAAGTTTTCCTCATTTTCTGTAGGTCATACCCTTCTTTCCTTCACATTTCTTTCCCTCACCTAAAACCTAAGGAATGGGTGGGAAGCTCCTCTCACTATTTTTTTATTTTTTTAAAAAATATATTTCATATATATATATATATATATATATATATATATATATATATATATATATATATATTATACTCATTTCTTAGAGAATTAAAAACCATAAATTTTGATATATTTTTTATATTTTTTTAATAGGTATATAATTTTATAAATATTAAAAAAGATAAAAGAAATGAAAAAAATAAACGGACCAATCATGTGAGGAGTGAGAATACGAGAATACTACATATTCATTTATAGAAATATTATACTACAAAACTAAATTACTGGAAATATAGACACTCCACCACGTCAAACAATTAAAATAAACTAAAAATATATAAATTTAAACTTAAATAACCAACATTACACACATTACACTTTAACACCAAATTTGATGTTAATGAGCATATAAAACCATATTTTATGTTAAATTATCATTCACAACACATATTTGGTGTTGGAAATGGTGTTAATTGGGATGTAGAAATGCATTTGTGTGTGTTTTTGGTAAAGATTCAATTTGCATTATTTTAGGATAATGTTAGCATTTAAAGAGTACCTGAAAGCAAAGGAGTTCATTGGCCCATTGTACTTCATCTTAATCATCAACATTAGTAGACTTCAGACAGGTGTCCAAATCAACATTTGTATATAAGCATTTGAATACGTTTTAATCGAATTTCAAACATTTTTCTCATATACATGAATATGAGGAACCAAGATTTCATCAAAGGAATGTTACTGAAAACGACACATCACCAAATTCTACTACATATATGTCACTTGATGAGACTTTGATTCCTCCTTTTATATCTTAAAACAGCAACACTGCATTAATAACTATACTTAGCGTAATAAAAGTCGTATGTTGTACACGTTAACTGTAGACACCTGTTGATGTTGCCTTATTATCATTAACTGTTTCCATGTTACTTCATTAATAATTTTAAGAACCCTTTTTAGTTCTGAAATTTCATTTCTAGAGTACAATACTCAAATGGTAAAAAAATAAGTTGATCAAAGTCACGAGACACGACCAATCAAACAGTAACAAGTAACAACCAGGTCCCCTACCCACTCTCCTACTTTATGAATTTCATTTGTCAACTACAAATTTTGATTTATAGACATGTTGATGTTATCATGTTTCTATATATGATAACGATATGATCAAAAGGTGTTATATTTAGAAGATTACAAGAATTATTTGTTTGTGAATGAGCAATGAGTGGAGGGCAACATAAACAGAAGATAAAAAGAGGGTTGTGGTCACCAGATGAGGATGAGAAGCTTATCAGTTATATTACTACACATGGAAGCCATGGTTGTTGGAGCTCAGTTCCTAAACTTGCTGGTCTTTCTTTTTATTATTCTTTAAATTAATTGATATGTTATATTTTATAAATTTAATCACTAACATATTTGATTGGATTTGGATTTGGATTAGGGTTACAAAGATGTGGAAAGAGTTGTAGACTAAGATGGATTAATTATCTAAAACCAGGTGTAAAACGAGGAAACTTTACTTCCCAAGAAGCCATGCTCATAATTGATCTACACAGAACCTTGGGAAATAAGTAATTAACACGATAAATTTTTTTACATATCTTTTGATTAATTAATTGTTTTGAAGATATTGATTTCTTTTGTTATTTGTTTTAAAAAAGATGGGCACAGATAGCGAAACATTTACCAGGAAGAACAGATAGTGCAATCAAAAACTTTTGGAACTCCAACAAGAAAAAGAAGCTTCTTCATCATGGCAACTCCTCTGGTCATACTATTATTGCTGCTAACCTTAAAAATAACAAAATTCAGGTTCCTGGAAGCAATGAGCAAGATCAAGAGGGTTTGTGTAGTTCAAACGTTAATAGGAACATTCCATTGATCAAACATCATCAAGAAGATGAAATTGAAATGCAACTTGATGAGCTTCCTCCGTTTCCACCATCATTCATGGATGATTCATATACTGTTCTTGATGATCACCAACCAGAGGATTTTGACTCGATTCTTGATCAAAATTGGGAGACAACTCATATTCCTTTGCTCTGACTTCTGAGAGAGTCCATTATAAACATAATATGAAACATGCATGACACAAGGTTCACTTGATGACGAGTCTTCTCCTAAGAAACGAAATGCCATCAGAGATGTTGGAAACCAGATTTAATAGACGAGTGGGATATAATTTTGTAGTAATTATATATGATTTCTGATAAAAATCTGTGAGCATTATTGTATATTGATAGGAATTGAGTTGTCAAAGCATAGTTTTAGAAATATGAATGTGAATTAATATGATTGGACTAACATCTGCAGTTCTATTTCAAAAACTCAACATACATAGCTTAGTTGAAGACAAGCTTCGTGCTAATTTGAACCCTAACACCCTTAAGTATAAAGATCAGTATATTACTCCATTTACAAGGGAAAAACAACAAGTCTGCATAGTGATGAGCGCGAAAATATCAAAGAGAAGCATTAGAATCCAGTTATTGAAGCTAGATCCAAGTGTTCAATAAAACTTGTCATATGGATTTCTCCCCGATCGAACATCAGTTAATTAATCGAGGGCTACTTTGTTGAAGAAATCTGACGTCATATTTGTTCATATCCCAATAATTTCGGTAAATCTTGTAATGATAACGGAGATTATTTATTCCGATGCCTATTCAGCCTTCCATGCATACAATCACATAGAATTCCGTACATACCTTTAGGGATAAAGAATTGAAAGCGGTAGCTAATCTAGAACAAAAAATCATATGGTTCCCAAATTAAGTGAAGCTAATAAAAAAAATCAACAACATTTTTAGGGGTCGGGTCGGGTCGGGTCGGATCGGATCGGATCGGATCGTGTACCTTACAAAAACTGGACTAACCGGTTCAATCGATTAAAACCGATCAGGCGCCACCAATAAAAAATTTAAAAACCGATTGAAATATAACTAAAAAAAACTCGTACGATCTAACGAAAAATTAATTGATTATTAGTCTGTTGATAAAGTGACGAACGGAAAATGAGAGTCTTTGGCATATGACTTCTTTTTTATTAGAGCAATTTACTTATTTATTGATATTTTGAGAATGTTGAATAAGAGTGGTTAACTTTTTGTTATTTATCTCATAATTAAAAATAACAAATTGTCCTTAATAACTTATATTTTTCTCCTTTAAAAATAATTTTTAAGACATTTAAAAAAAATAAATTCAAGGTAGGTCCTTTATTTTTTCTAAGGTAGTTCATAATTTTTCCTATTATACATATTGGAAATGAAATTGAGAATTTAGGTAGGTCTTAGGACCTACCTATCCCCTTCGTAAATACGCCCGTGTCTGAAAGAAGGAAGCCCGCATGGATAAAAAACACGCTTCCGACGATAATTATTGTAGTGTTTTGGCCTCGCTTTGTGGCAAATTCACCGAGCTTTGGAACTTCAACAGCGATGGGAATGGGAATGTCGGAGGTGGAGTGGAAAGCTTTGAGAATTTGATTTATACGACACTTAATCAACGAGACTCCGACGCCAATGAGGGTTTTAGATGATCACATTTTCCGACGAAATGAGGCTTCAGGTGCTGAGGCAATGTTTTTGGTGCTGATCTTCATTTTAGCCTCGCAAAACCCAGAAATTTCGAGTTAATCCCCCTCAGGTATAAATGTATTCAATATTAACCCAATATATTTTTAACATTTCAGATGTCAAACCTATTTCACACTTTTATCTAGGGGCAAGCAAAAACCAAACTGAAAATCGAAAAATAGAAAAATAACCGAAAAATTGAAACCTAACATAAAACCGATGGATAGGTTCTAAATTATAAAAAAAAAAAAAAACCCGCAAATTTCCTTGCGGTTCGGTTTTAATTCGTATGACTACACCATCGAAATAACGGTAATATTTGTTTATTATATAAATAAAACACAACTTGCAAGAATAAAATGGGTCAAAATGGTAGATTATTTGCAATAAAAATCTACAAATAAATGAAAGTAAATAAAATTCTGCAAATAAAAGAAAGTCGATCAAAAAATCTAGTTTGCACATGAAAAAAACACCATTTTAACCGCAAAACCGCACCAACCCAATTTTTGGTTAAAAACTGAAACCGCACCGAAATAACTGGAAAATCACATAAAAAACGCAAACCTGCACCTATCGGTTTTTCCTTATAGAAAACTGCATGTTATGGTTTGCGGTTTGGTTTGGTCCAAAACCATATCGAACAACATCGACCCCACTTCTGTTATATATGTGGTCTGCGTGTGTTGATAATTTGATCATTAATGAGTTATTCAAGCTTGAAAACGAAAATCGTGTTTGTTTAGTTTTCTATGGATCAAGTTTTGCAACACTAATGTACCGCTTAAATTATTTGAATGTTTGTTTAAATTATTTACTTATTTAACCAAACTATCTTTTACTATTAAAATACCTAATATACATAGTTTTTTTAACCAAACTACCTTTACTAGTTAATAAACCAACCAACCTCTATAGTGAGGTCAATTATTGGATCCACAAATGGTTCGTGGTCAAAAAATATGTTAAACAGTTATTATGAAACTATTATTTGCAATTGTTACAAAATTAGTTTAAAGTAAATTGTGTTGCAAGATATATGAAAATGAATTATAATGAATAAGAGTAAGCGATATAGAAAATCTGGGGCTAGAGGTGGCATTATGTGACCACAGGAACGCCTTCAGCGTTCCGCAGAGCCCAACGACCACTTCGTTCTCTTGGAGTTTTCTTTTTTTTTTAAAAAAAAAAAAACGTCCCCCGCGAATATCACTTTTGGTTTGATTCTAAGAACCAAGATTTTTAGAATTAAAAGTGTAGAAGCATGTCATTTTGATGTAAAGGGCGTTTTGAACATTTTTATGATATTAAAACTTGTAGAATATTTTGATTATGTTTTATGCTATCAACTTGCATTATATAGCTATTATAATTAGTTATGTTAGTAACATTCCAAAAATGCTAGTAAAATTTCATTTCCAAAACATCCAAAATGATACAACCATTTGTTCCAAAACCAGCCAAAGTATAAATATTCTCAACATCAAAGTGAATCAAACAAACAGTGTGGAATAAAATTCAGGGGATGTTGTGCGATCATATCAGACCCTTCCAATTAGAACCAGAAGTACCTGAAACATTTAAACCACAAAACCGTAAGCACAAAACTTAATGAGTTTCCCCAAAATACCACATACCATACATAACATCAGGCCTCGCCCTCATAAAGGGGCCCACTTTGCATATCGGGCCCCGCCCTACATAACAGGCCCCACCCAACATATATGCAAGAGTTACAAAGATAACTAGCATCCTAAATAGTATAGTAAGAAGATTCACCTCACTCTCGAATAGGATCAACCGTAGTCCGAACTAATCAAGGAACTGGTGCTACAACCCACCTATCGAAATATTCAAGCTTAGCCTTAGTCTATCCTACACACTAGCCATTCGTCCAAAAGTCAACCAGGTCAAAAGTCAATGGTCAAAGTTACCCCAGGCGTCTCCACGTCGTGACCACCCATTAGCCACGTCGTGGGTGCCTTTTGAAAAAACAGTCGCGACCACGAAAGCCACCATGTCGTGGAAACCATCCCATTACACATCATGGCAACTGGGCAAAAATAGTTTAATGGGTTAAGCTCTTATCCCCTTACTCCAAGAGCTCCAAATCTCAAATTTGAATCTCCTTAAGGTCTTGATTCTAACTTTATCCAATAATACACTCCAATAAGTCAAGATCTCTAATCCTAAGCTCTGAATGGTTACACTAATAGCATGGACACCATTCTAGGTAATGCAAGACCACTTTCCAACCAACACCACGGTCTAGAAGCTAGATAATGCACTCAAATGCTCTAGAGTTCACCCAAACTCCAAAGACAAAAAGATTAGGACTAAAAAGCACATAAACCAACCTAACACAAGATCTAAAGATACAATATACAAGGTTGAGACTTTATACCTTCACAAGGTCAGAAATGAAGTGAAGATGTTATATTTAAGCCAAAGCTAAGCTTCTAGATCGCAAGATGGACTCATTCTTCTTCCAAGCTACACAATAATGGCTTCACACTCTTAAAACTCGTACAAAGAGGCTAGGGTTTGGGTGAGAATCGTTTCCAGAGGATGGAGGCTGCCAAATGAGACAACCCTATGAGTTAATGCCTTTAAATAGGGCACTAATCCTGAAATCTAGGGTTTTGAACCATATTTGTCGTCACGTCGTGGTCAAGACCTTGTCACGTCGTGGTGGTTCGCGGATGTGCATTTCCTAAACTGGACTGCCACGTCATGGTCATTCTATCACCACGTCGTGGCCTAGACGAAATCCTAAAACTTAACTAATGAAAATAAAATTCAGAAGAACCATACCAGGAAGCGTGCTTTACAATGTTAGTTTAGAATGGTTCATTTCTCCGTCATAAGTAGTAGGCAATGTACTTTGGTCTGCGACTCAGTGTATTAGGAACCGCATGTTCATTTAACCCACCGCGTCGCAGTGAGGTCTTAGCCGTGGAGCGATTTCAAGTAGACTTAAATCCGGAATTAGGGTTCATTTGTTCTAAAATCGATCCCTTTTATTTAAGAGCATTGTGTTCATCGATTTCAAGGTCCAAGAGAGATCAAGTGGCAATTTTTCTTTCTAGAGCCACAGTAAGACCATATTAAACCATTGTAGTGGTTAGCTTCTCCATTTTCAAGCATTTAAAGGTTAGAATGGTTAGATCTAATTTTAGAGTTTTGATGTTAGGTTTAATCTTGCTAATAATGTTTGATTAAGTGTGTAGAAACTTAATTCATGGTTTATATGAAGTTTGAATGGTTGAAATCCATGATTTGATTATAGGATTTGAAACCCTATAAATGGAAATGAAGAAAATAATGATTGTGTAGTTTAATCTAGTTAAGATAAATGTTTGTTTGCTTGATTAGTATAGTTTGACAAACATTTTGCAACACATGGTCGTTCAGGTAAACTTCTTTCCTTAAAAGTGTAATTTTTGGAGTTTTGGTCATTACGTAAGGCGTAATGCAGCCTCCTACACAGCGTATAGGAGGGAAACTTGATGTGGGGACTTAATGAGCTACGCCTTGTGTAGATCAGGCTATACAGTGCGTAACAGCCTAGAACCAAAACCCCAATTTCGGTTTTGAGCCATATTTAAAGGCTCTAACCCCCTTGAGGCCTTTCCATCATCAACTTCCATTCCTCAAACATTCCCATTTCAAGACTTAATTCCACTTGGTGTGATTTTGAGCCTTGTGTGTGTTGTGTTCATTTTAAAGAAGGAAGAAGGTGGTGAAGTTGCTTGGAAGCATAAATCAGCCTTGGATCTATAAGTCCCTTTATCTCATTCATCTCTAGAAGGTATAAAGTTTGTACCTTTATGCTTCCTTTGTTAGATCTAACTTAGATGTTGAAGTTTATATCCTTTTTGTCCTATTAATTGGTCTATTTTATTGTGAGTTGCTCTAGATCTTGTAGAGTGCATTTCTAGATGTATTTGAGGGTATTAAGTCATAAAAATGGGATCGTGTTCAATTCCAAACATCCATGCATGAGTTATTGGCCTTTAGAAGTTGTCATGAGATTAGGGTTTGTCCTTGAGCCTTGGTAAGCCATGAAAATGCATAAAGTTTGGAACTTTATCACTTAGGACATTTATTTAGACCAAATATGAGAGTTTGGACGTGTTGTATTTCTATATTAATCACTTAATGGGAAGTTTTGGCACCAACGTAGTTACGTAGGGCATAACTTAGGCTACACACTGCATAGCCCCACAATCGCCTTTTTTGTTGCCTTAGGCTCTACGCAGGGCGTAGAGCTATTATGCATGGCCTAATCTGGTTGATGTTGACCTTTGACTTTTGATTGTTGACCGTTGACATTGACCAAGTCTCATATACATATTTATTAAGAATTTGTGTGATGCACATAAACTAGTTTATTTTTTAGACTCTAAGGTAGCTTATTAGCAATATGAAAAAAAATACTTAGTTTTTGAGTCTGTCTTGTGTACTTATGTTTGATGAGATCACTAAGATAACTTATCGAGATGGCTCACTAATAAGCTCATATCATTTTCTTTCATCAGTTTTCGAGATATAGTTTTATATGCGTATTTCGTTTTACATTCCAGCATATGTCTTTTTATGTCATTTCATTTTCTATTTAGCTTATTATTTAGCTAGTTTATAACTCGTGAGAATCACAATTATATAATTAATTAAACTTTAATTGTAAAAACTCAAAATTATTAATCAATTATTTCAAATAAATTATTTTAAATAAATTGTTAATTAAGAGATATTTTTTAGTTATATAAAATTAAAATCGTTGATTTAAATAAATACACGAAATTGTATCACCTTATAATATATATACTAATTTTATTTTATTTTTTATTCTAATGTTATTAATTTAATGTAATTTGAGTGTGGAATTTAAAATGTGAAATTTGAAATAAAGAATCAATTATTAATTTAATGTAATTAGAGTAGGAAATTTTAAATTTTAAATTTTAAATTGAGAATTAATAGGTTGACATGTGGCATGATATGTGACATAATTTTCATGAGGATTTCTAAAATTGTGACACTTGTCAAAAGTAGAATAAACTTATTCATTTCTTATAAATATGTCTAAGACCCATGTATTACATAGGTTCGTTTAAAAAAATATGAAATTCTAAACATTTGAGAAGTTTGAATTTATAAGAAAAAAATAGAAAAATATTGAATTATTAAAATTAAATTGTTTTTTTAACAAAGGAAACTAATGAAATTTTAATTTAGAAAATTTGAAATTAAAAGGAAGTCAATTAATGAAAATGATATGGGACTAATATTATAAAAGCCCTAAATTTTTAACGCGTAACTGTAAAAAGTCATAATATTTTTTTTAATATTGCTATGGCCACAACTTTCTCACAGAATTATCGCTCTAGCCCACTTAACAAGTTTTATGGTTAACTTAGTTAACTCTTTTGCAAAATCAGTCCTAAAATGTTCAAATTTAGTCCCTGAGGTTTGCAAAAAATTACACATGATTTTTTTTACTTTATTTTTCGTTTTTTTGTATACTTTATTTACTTTTGGGTTTTTTTTATAAATATATATACATTTTTTATTTTCTTTTTTTATATACACTTATTTATTTTCATTTTTTTTTAATTTTTCAACAATTTAATTTTTTTTACCTTTTGTTTTCTATTTTTTTAGTGTATATATAGAGTATATTACAATTTTTTTTCATTTTTCTTTTCGTATTATATTTTAAATTTTTTCATCTTTTTATTTTTTTTCTTATTTGTTTTCCAATTATTTGTTTTTTTAACTTTTTTATTGACTTTTTCGAAAAATATAAAATGTATTAATATATTAGAGTATTCTACAATTTTGATAATTTATAGTTTTTGTAAATTATTTATTTTTTTTAAGCAAATAAAATAGTTATGTTTATATTTGTAATTTCGGTCCAACTTATTTTCTTTTTATTCTTTTTTCTTTAGTGCTATTATATTTATGTTACCAAAAAATGAAAATTAAAAAATTAGCTTGTTTATTGAAAATTAGTGTTTCATAGTGTTATATAACTTGCAAATTAAATCATATTTCTATATGCAATATCAATAGTTTAAATTCAAGATAATATCTTTCAATTTGATAATTGGCTAAAAGAAAGAACAAAAAAATATAATAATAGTCGGTCTCTATAAAAAAAAAACTTGTTATAGTAATTTAAATCAAATTCAAGTTCATTTACTTGAATCAAAATAAATAAAAACATTAGAAAAACCATAAATAACTAAAATAGAAAAAAATAGAAAACAAAAGGTAAAAAAAATTGTTGAAAAATAAAGTTAAAAAATGAAAATAAATAAAGTACATAAAAAAAAATAAAAAATGTATATATATATATATATATATATATATATATATATATATATATATTTATAAAAAAATCGAAAATAAATAAAGTTTACAAAAAACAAAAAATAAACTTAAAAAACCATGTGGTGTAATTTTTTGCAAACCTCAGGGACTAAATTTGAACTTTTTGGGCTGATTTTTGCAAAAAAAAAAAAAATTAATCAAATTAACCATGAAACTTGTTAAGTGGGCTAGAGTGATAATTTTGCGACAAAGTTGTGGCCAGAGCAATAATAAAAAAAATATTAGGGTTTTTTCTAATTACGCATTAAAAATGTATGACTTTCATAATATTTGTGCAAATGATATGTATTTATTATTACATTTATTATAATTATTACGTTTAAATATTATGTGGAAATTAATAAAATAAAAAAAACAAACACAAAATGACATATGATCAAATCAACTAGATTATGACCCGGCGTAAAACGTGAGGGAACATATAAAAATATACATGTAAATGTATAAAAAAAGTTGGCAGTATAAAAAAATAAAGTAACATAAACAGACTTAGCATTACTGCTAACATTTAAATGTTTGAAAAAAAACAAAGAAACACTTGAATATCTATAATAGTTGAAGGACCTCTTTGTAAACATAACTTTTTGTTTTATTAGTTGGACAACCTTCCTCGTAATATATGAGTACCTTCAATCCTTTTTCACTTGTGATGCGAGAAACAAAAAATATATAACTGAAAATGAGTGAAGACAAGCTTATGCAAGTATAATCCAACATTTGATAATTATTGTCATTGACTTTTGTTAGTGGCCATAACAAAATAAACTACTATAGGGAATTGCATCCGCTGAAAACAGAATGAGATTTTTTCATTAGACGGAGTTAAATTCATGCAATGTATACAAGTAGTCTCCATAAAGAATCTATCATATATGATTCAGGCTTCAATGACGTTTCTTCCAAGCCTAACAATCTATAATCTAGTACAATTGCATAGTCCTTTGGTTTGGTCGATATTACAAAGTAATATGACTGGAACACCTATTTTTAGTGTAAGTTTATGGTTGGAAATTCTAGATGCCTTAAAATCATTCAACACAACTGAAGAGTAAATTGATTCCTCAAAAAAACCTGGTAACTCTGTATCACGTAAAGAATTTGAACTCATATGTTTTCCATTCATCTTTCATCAATCCTAAAATGTAGTCATTGGTTGTAACGACCCGTGTCCGGTATGGTAATTCCTTGGTATTTATTTTGTAGTTTTGCAAGAGGGACTCGGCGAGTTCATAGCCTGACTCGCCGAGTAGGGTCGCGACTTCGAGCACGTGTGAGCCGGGGACTCGGCGAGTCCATATCCCTGACTCGGCGAGTCCATCCGTCTGGGTGAAACCCTAAATCCCCGGGTTGCCCACTATTTAAGTCACCTTATAGCCCCATTCTCGCCTCCCTCACCCTGAGAACACTGTGAGAAAGAACCCTAATCCTCCTTTGTGTGAGCTAAGTGTTTTGTGCCATTTTGTGAAGGTTTGAAGAAGGAGAAGAAGCAAGGAGCAAGGAGAAGAGGTGTAGTGCAAAGATCCAAGGGCAAATCTGAGTTGTTTGAGGTATTTTCGGATTTCCCCTCTTGTTATATGCTTTAAACCTCCATTAGAGCCCTCCTAGGATCTAGTTGATGCTTGTTCCAAGCCTTATGTTGCATGAATGCCTTAATAAGTCGAGATATCTTTAGATCTGAATGATTGGGGGTTGTAGAGCCCAGATCTACTGCCTTTTTGGAGTTACTTTGCATAATAACCATAGATCTACCCATTTTGTGCATCTTTTAGCCTTATTTCCCTTATTCATGAGGTTGTACACGTAAAGTTGGAAACTTTACGTGGTAAATCAGCTTATTGGACTCAGATCTATCAATTGTATGCGTTGGATTCAAACAAAATCGAGTAAAAATCAGTTGCATGGCGGCAACTCGGCGAGTCGGGAAGAACGACTCGGCGAGTTGGGTCGCGAATCCCCGATTCCTTCGTTTTTATCAGTATCGAGTGGATCCAGTGAGTTAGAGAGCGGACTCAGCGAGTTGAGAGTAGACTCAGTGATGGAGTGACTCGGCGAGTTGTTCATACAACTCGGCGAGTCCAAGGCAATCTTCTTAAGCTCAAGAACAACTCGTCGAGTTGTTCATAGGACTCGGCGAGTCGGATGAAGATTGTCTGAGTTCTTGGATCGGGAGAGTACTCGTCGAGTCGATGCCATACTCGACGAGTAGCAGCGAGTTGAGTCGAGGTGTGAGAATAGGGACTCGGCGAGTTGGCGGCCCAACTCGGCGAGTCAGGTCAACTATGGGTTGACTTTGACCGAGAGTTGACTTTGACCTGGGGTAAAAGAGTCATTTTACCCAGTGCAGTGTTTAGTATTTGATTGAGTATGTTTATGGACTTGTAGTCGGGGAGATACCGGAGCAGCAGCAGTTAGCCCTCAGAGCTATTCACTCAACAGCCAATTCACGAGGTGAGTTCCTTTTCAGTAGGAGCGGGTCTAAGGCCACAATGCCGGCCCGTTTAGCTAGCAGTAGTATCCAGATCTTTATCCGACGCAGTAGTTAGCATGTTTGAAGCCTTCGTGGCTCAGACAGGATTATGTGTGTTCATGCTAAGTGATACGTTATGTTATGATCAGTTAGCTTCGGACTCAGGTTCGATGTAGGGGACAAGGTCCCGGTCAGCTTCGGACTCCGGTTCGATGTCAGCTTCGGACTCAGGTTCGATGTAGGGGACAAGGTCCCGGTCAGCTTCGAACTCCGGTTCGATGTCAGCTTCGGACTCAGGTTCGATGTAGGGGACAAGGTCCCAGTCAGCTTCAGACTCGGTCTGATGTGAGCTTCGGATTGCGGTCCGATGTAGGGGACAAGGTCCCGGTCAGTCAGCTTCGGACTTCGGTCCGATGGAGGGGGGGCAAGGCCCCAGTATGTGCTTGATATATATATATATATATATATTATTGTATGGTATGTGGTAATTTGGGGGAGCTCACTAAGCTTCGTGCTTACAGTTTCAGTTTTGGTTTCAGGTACTTCCGCTAGCAGAGGGAGGAGTTCGGGTTGATGGCATTGCACACACCACAGCTACAGCTTTCATCTTGGGGGTTGATTTAGTTTCTGATTTTTATATGTCATGGATATGATACAGTTTTCTGTACCGTGGTTTATTATTATTTTGAGATGCATTATGTATCGTTTCATGATATGACACTCAAATCATGGTTTTTGGTTATGTTGAAAAACGAAATTTTTGGGTCGCATTTTTGGGTCGTTTCATTGGTAGTATCAAATTCTTCATTTGTAGGGACCAAAATAGTTTTTGATGGGTTTTGGTCATAAGACATCCTATGTGCTCATACAAACCCTGATGCTTGGATCTAGGTTTCTCTATTGTACATACAAGTTGTCCAAGACTATAAACCCTAATTCTAGCATTCAAGTAATCACATTAACATGAGAATAGGTTTAAGATGTTACCTTGATTGTTATGTAGCAATAATAATCCCAAATCTCCTTGTATTGACTTTAGAAAGCTTAGAGTCACAATTGTCACTCCTCTAATGGTTCACAAACACCATAAGCAAAAGGATGAAGAGGATAGAGAATGGAGGCTGCCCAAAACGTGTTCTAACCCTAGAATCAAGCTTCACCACGTTTTTGGGTCATAAGGGTCTTATATATAGTTAGGCAATTAGGGTTATCTAACAAGGAAACCCTAATTTGGATGCATAAGTCCTAAGAAACCCATGGACTCCTTTCCTTAAGGCCTTGGACGATTTCCTTATGGGCTTCCCCATAGAATTCGTCCACTCCTTAATATAAGGCAATCCATGGCCCAAATTGCAATTATCTTATAATTATAATTCTAGTCCCTTAAGTTTAATTAATCTCTTTTAGTCACAAAACTAATTACCAATTAATTATTGACTAATATTAATTAAACAATATGATTTCTCCTTTAATATATTATTCTCATAATATATTAATAAATCATATTTAATCCTTTCTCTCCATAATTCATCCTATCAAGTTGCTTTGATGAAGGCAACCCAAAAGGACCATGCACCATCGGGTCAAGTACATACCAAAATAGTTATGGACTTAGACACTAATCCAACAATCTCCCACTTGGATAAGTCTAATAACTATTATGCGTATGACTTTAGATCCTGATCTGCAATCGTAGCTTTCTAAAGCCACTGTCAACTCTGATCCTATCAGATACGCGTGTCCTTAGATAAGGGATCATATATTCCTCCATTCTAGATATCATATGAGATATGATTTCAAATCATTCTCTTTGTACTATTTCTCGAATTCCGATTTATGACGACTGACTAATTGAACAAATCAAATTAGCCCTAGCCCGGTCGAGCATTTACGTTTGTCATCACTAAATCATCGAGGGGCCCAAAGATATCGCTTTTATCCTACCTTGGATAAAAGGAATGGATAAACTTTGATACAATGCTCGCTTGGACTCACGCACCGAATCACACACAACAATATGTTTTATAACACCAAGTTACTAGTGCGTTTACATATTATCAATGTGCAACCGATTCGCAAGATACAACTCACACATCTCGGTTTCAAGAATATAAGATGTTATCGTCTCACCAATCACTCGTGATACAATTCATGGAGTGATCCAAGTGAGCGTGGGTTTAATCCAATGCTCAAATCATATTCATAAGCACTCATGAACGTTGCAGCAAACATTTGCTTATGTCTAATACTTTTTTAGACAATCCACACACCAATTCACGACAGTCTTCATTCATATCTACTTCCAACATATGAACGACTGTGGCCCGTTAGAATAATTCGATTATTCTTAATAAATTCAATTATTCTGGAAGTCAAAACATGCAAATGTGAAACACAAGAATAATACTAATCCCATATGGCCTCAAAACTTTGAGTATAAATAAAACTCCTTTTATTTATCACCATATCGATTACTCATTATTTGTCGTTTCGGGTAATCAACTTCTTACTCGAATTATTACACTTTTCCCATGCTCTTAGCATGCACACAATGTTTACCTATGGTTCTTACTTTTGTGAAATAGATCAAATTGAACACATTTCCAATCATTCTCATTTCACAACTCCAAATCCTTTTTCATAAGTGTGAGAATATCAAATTCTTGTTACTTATAAAATATGCTAGATTCTAACATTCTATGCAATGATCCTTTTGTAACGTCACTGCACCAAAGTCACAAAGACTATTGCCAATGATATTACAAAGTCCTCTATCGGACATTGTTACAAGACAATTCCTCAAAGTACATTCCTTTGAACATCCTTTTGCATAAAAGTTTCTAATCTAGACATAGATTTTCAATATCCAATTCTCAATATGGACACGTTTCCATATTTTCCATATGACAACTCATTCTTAATAGAATCTTATCTATTCGTAATGATGTCGATATGGTCCATCCAATATGGAAACATTTCCATAATTCCCATATGACAACTCATTCTTAATAGAATCTTTTCTATTCATAATAATGTCGATATGGTCCATCCAATACCATGCTTCCAACTACTCACAAGCGACCAATCCTCGTCAAACTTTGGATTGTCCTTTGATAGTTGTTTAATTATTTTAGTCAAAACCAATTCTATTCCTTTTTCCCTCTAAATGCGCTCGACATTTGGAAAATTTTAGAATGGTCAAACATTAAAGCATTTGCAATCGATCCTATACCCGAAGCGCATGGGACACGACGCATAATGTTTTATTTGCTATGTTCTCAAAATTCGAATTGTGAAGAGGAATGTTTTAATCATAATCGAAATTTTAAGAACACACTATGTACCCTTGACTAAATTTATTACCATTTCTCAACCTAATCTTTTAGATTTGAAATGAAGCATAATATTCTCTCCCTTAATTATAGCAAAACAACTATTCCATCCTTATAACTTTGCAAAGAATGACTCTTGTTTTCTATAATTAATATTGCCAACTTGCAATACTTTCCTTAATAATCATACAATCATAACATTTATGCTCCCACTATCATGATGATTATTATAAACATAACACTTATGCTCCCACTAGCTTTGACATGTATTCATAAACATCTTATCTTTCAGAAAAACAATACCTATTGAATTTCTTAAGTCCATGTTTCTAATACTTAATGCTTTGATAATCTTTTATCAAGGCTTCTTGAACTTATACACCTTTGCCTTAGATAGTTCATATGTGTGTGTAAACAATTTCCAAACCTCACAATTCAAATTATGGAAAGGGATACCGTAACCATAATCGAATTCGAGAATGCAATTTTACAATCACTATCTTCTTAAATCTTTCTTAGTGAAAGCATTTCCTCACAATCATTTTCATGAAGGAGAAAATCTTATGACACTTAGATTTAAACGGTGTATTTGTTCCTATCCATGTGAATTTGTCAAAACCAAAGTTTACGACAAATTCAAACTCATATGGATCGAACTTTCTTAATCTCGATTTCTTGCCTTATGGTAGCACAGCTGCCCACCATGTCTTCCAAGTAGTTAAGCAGCTCACCTTTTCTTATCAATGTACTTTCGATTGATCAATGTCCTTGCCTTTTATGCATTCAAATGAGAACTCATAGGACTCACATGCATAATTAACTCTATTGGAACGGCACATAAACAAAATAATGTCAACACGATAGGTTGTAAACCTCAACTCGTGTGCTAGTGATGATCGATAAGGTTTATTTGATTTGTTCTTGAAACCTTTCAAGACCATTAGGACTCCCACTGACTCCTTGACATATAAGATTCTCTTGTCAAAACATTTCTTGACAAACAAATATTCAAGAGTTAGTGTAGCTTTTATCAAAACTCTTCATAAATTGGTCCTAGTTGGTCTTTGTCTTATCCAAGACATCACAACCTTCCACATTTGATGAATGTTACAAGCCTTCTTAATATTTTTCACTCAATGTCACAATCTTAACTTTAAGACTTGTTTTGGAACGAAGTATGATTGACTTCTTGATTTAACCATTTCTCCAATCCTTGATTCCTCTTCTTAAACATATAATTGTACTAAGACTCACTTAGAGGATCAATTGAGATATGGTTCTTAATCATTAAGACCTATCATAAAGCGTAAAAGCTACTCTCCCTTCTTCTTAGAATGGAGAAACTTTTATCTTTCTGCCTACTTGATTCTTCTTATTCGTTTTGCTATTGATTTAAACCTTTTTAATCAATTCCGAATTACACTTAATCTTATAAGTATAATCATGTAAATCATGACGAATATCTAGTTACTCTTATGGTGGACTTGATCAACACGCAACTTTGTGTGCTCGATCTCCTAGTCCTTCACTTGACTCTTTGTCAATGAATTAGTCTAATTTCCAAATATGAAATTTCTCATTCATCGTGCAATCAAGTTGCATGATTCCAAGTTTCTGTCCAATTGAACTTGGGCGATGAGAAACTCTCCCTATTTGGTATACTCTCAACTTTCCATAAATAACATAATAAGAACCAAATCCATTATTGCTAATATTCAAACATCAATTTTTCATATACGCCATTGCAAGGATAAATAAATAATATAAAATCAAATTTTATTTTATTACGGAAAAAATTGTCCTTACAATGCAATTCATTGAAAAACTACACTAATACATCTTTCTTAGCAATCTAATTCTAACTCAAAGTAGTAGCTCAAGAATCTAATCTTCGAGAAATGCGATCGAAATCCATTCCTTCACGGTTAGATTCTGCTCACTTCTTCCCTTAAGCTTCCTTTCTTTTCTTCGATCCTACAAAACATCAATTGTAATCTTATCACATTATGTATTAAGAATCTAGAATAGGAGCTTAAAAGAGTTAGTCAATGGATTTTACCTAAAGCATAGCCATACATTTCGACTCTCCCGTCTCTTAGATCTCTTAGGTAAATGGGGCAGCTTCATCTCCAATGCCCTTTCTCTTGGCAATAAAAGCAAATTGACTCTTTTGGAACATGACATGGAACTACTTTAGACATTGCCTTTCTCTTATGATCAAACCTTTCGATCATAGCATGTCTTTCGTTGCCATTGTCTATATCCATAGAGGTCTTGAAGGCAGATTCACCAATCAACTTTTCTTTTCCATTGCGCCAAAACATTTCTGATTCAGCAGCAATAAGCATATAGGTGAGATCTATAAGGGTCACGTCGCGGTTCATCATATAGTAATCTCTTACGAACTCACTATATGAGTTAGGAAGTGACTGAAGAACCCAATCAACATCCATTTCCTCACAGACAACGGATCCCAACATTCTTAACCTATCAATGTGTGACTTCATCCCTAGGACGTGTACACACACCGACTTTCCTTATTTATGTTTACTTGCCAAAAGGGCTTGAGTGATCTTGAACTTTTCAAGCCTTTGAACTTGTGGGTTAGGGAGAACAATTGGAGGAGGAGGAGGAAGTGAAGTATGATCTCTTGTTCCTTGATCGAATCGTGGAATATCATCTTCATGTGGAATGCTTGTTCCACGGGATTTGAGAAGACCATAGTTGTCAAACTTTGACATCTACAAAACGGGAGAAAATAAATTCAAGTTAGTTGATTGATTGAGTCCTTAGTAAATCACCCAAATGAGATACTAAGGCTAGGACCCAACACAATATTCTACAATTCGGGAGAGGGATGCCGTAACCCAAATTGCAGAACATTTGAAAGTAAGTGAATGACGATTCACTAATTTCCACCATAAAAAACGAAAAAGAAATTTAAGTTTTAAATCTATGAAAACTCCTAGATTCTATGAGATTCATTGAACATTTCAATGGCATGTTTAAATCTCGATATGCCCCTCTTGTTTGTGACTGGGATGCCGAGGATCACAAAGCGGGGGTGAATAACCATGCAAACTTACATGGTGCCCTCACATGTTACAGTCACCTATTCGATGTGCCGGTAAACCACACACGCTCCACCGAACTATGACAAACATTGAGTCACCCTTTGCTACCTTTGCTTAGAACCATTTAGTGTGCCGGTAAACCACACACGCTCCACTAACGTCTTCGCAAGGGCACAAAGTGTAATTTCACGGAATTGCATCAATTCACTTTGCCTAAGTAACTAAGATTGGGAATTTGTAAAACATTTAGTTACTTTTGTACTTCATTATACTTATAATAGAAGGTTTTGTCCTATCCTACCCGTTCGGCTAACGACCCTCCACTAGTCAAGAGTGCGGTGGGTAAGAGTGGATACCCATTCAATCGTCATTTTATAGGCAATTTCCTTAAACACCCCTTATAGACCAGCTTCGTGAATGAGGCCTACTAACGGTAAGACTGACTTTTATTCATACATATATATAATGTTAGACTTTTAATGTTATATATAGTATAGGGTATATTTTACACTTTTAAAATACTAGGTGGTCAAATTTAATAATTATACCTTTAATTCAGTTAAATTGTAAACCAAAACTTTTATGGATTTATTAAACCTCTTTTAATTATACACCTTAATTAATTAATAAAACCATAAGGGTGTGATTTGAACTTTTTCAAAACAATACTAGGGTTTTAGAATTTAACATTCCTAATTAAACTTTTAATCAACTTTTAAATTCCAAAACTTGAGGGCAAGTTTTGAAACATTTCAAAACATTAGGGTTTAGAATTTAAATATAAATCAAAATTAAACAATCAATCAAAATTTAAATTCCAAAACTTGAGGGCAAGTTTTGAAACCTATTTCAAAACATTAGGGTTTTAACTATTTAAATTTCAAAATAACAAAACTTTTGGGTTCAAATTTAAACTATAAAACCTAAAGGGGAAAATATGAAACTTTTCAAATCACAAGGACCAAATAACAAATAATCTAAATTAACATTTAATCACATAATTATCCATATTTGATTTATTTAATGATTTCTTGCAAAACAATTTACCAATTTAATCAAAATAATTAATCAATTATCACATAAGGAAACAAATATTTTATTAATTGATAAATATCTTCAATTAGATCAAGAATATAGTCATATATATCAAAAAATCGGATTTATATTGATCTAATATGAAAAGGCAACTATCCTTAAGCAAAAACAACAAGAAATCCCGGTTTTCCCTCCTTCTGACGAGCCGACTCGCCGAGTCAGGAATGGACTCGGCGAGTTCATCTAGAAAACTCGGCGAGCTCAGCCCCCAGAAACACAAAATCGAATTTTTTTCAACATAAAAAGCATCAATACAATAGAAACCAATCTAGGCTCTCATACCACTGATGGGTTTTGGTCATAAGACATCCTATGTGCTCATACAAACCCTAATGCTTGGATCTAGGTTTCTCTATTATACATACAAGTTGTCCAAGACTATAAACCCTAATTCTAGCATTCAAGTAATCACATTAACATGAGAATAGGTTTAAGATGTTACCTTGATTGTTATGTAGCAATAACAACCCCAAATCTCCTTGTATTGACTTTAGAAAGCTTAGAGTCACAATTGTCACTCCTCTAATGGTTCACAAACATCATAAGCAAAAGGATGAAGAGGAGAGAGAATGGAGGCTGCCCAAAACGTGTTCTAACCCTAGAATCAAGCTTCACCACGTTTTTGGGTCATAAGGGTCTTATATATAGTTAAGCAATTAGGGTTATCTAACAAGGAAACCCTAATTTGGATGCTTAAGCCCTAAGCAACCCATGGACTCCTTTCCTTAAGGCCTTGGACGATTTTCTTATGGGCTTCCCCATAGAATTCGTCCACTCCTTAATATAAGGCAATCCATGGCCCAAATTGCAATTATCTTATAATTACAATTCCAGTCCCTTAAGTTTAATTAATCTCTTTTAGTCATAAAACTAATTACCAATTAATTATTGACTAATATTAATTAAACAATATGATTTCTCCTTTAATATATTATTCTCATAATATATTAATAAATCATATTTAATCATTTCTCTCCATAATTCATCCTATCAAGTTGCTTTGATGAAGGCAACCCAAAAGGACCATGCACCATCGGGTCAAGTACATACCAAAATAGTTATGGACTTAGACACTAATCCAACAGTTTTATCTTGAAAATATGATTGATCATCAAGATGATTTTCAAAGGATATATAAATGATGGATACAATTGAATGAATATGGTCACCTATAGAGCGAACAACAACGTCTTTTGAAATTTCAATTTCAGCTTCACCATCATTAGGGCCACCAATATTACCATCGCCAATTTTAACAATCCACTCATCAAATGCTTTTGTCTCATCCAAATCTTAGTTATACAACCAAAATAAATCTCATGTTTACGGTTAAACGTAAAACTGTACATCACGACGTAATTTGGATGAATATGATGCATGCACAATATCCGAACAATTGCCTCTTTGTATTGCTAGAAGAATTTGTCTAAAGCCGTCTCCATATAAAATGGTTTTGCCTCCAAACGATTCTTAAAGATAAATACCTACAGAGCAATGCTATCCTCTTTGTTGACCATATTTGATGTATAAACTTCATTGTCGTTGAATTGTTCGTCAGAGTTCACTAATACTTTTGTATTGGCACGCGATATTCCTCTAGACAATGCCACATAAAGTTGGCCATGCGTGAAACCGATTCTGGGAGATAAATACCTACATTTGGAATTGTTTCTCCGTAAGTTTTATTGATTGCTATCGCGAAACATAATTTGATTAGGAATTGTTTTCTTATCAGCTTGAATGGTAACATGTCATCTTCATGCGGACATAGAGGAAACCTTGGACCAAATCTCTAGATAGTTTATTTTGACTATTAGTGATGCAACGATACCAAATAGTTTCTTTTGATGATAAGTTTCAGACGACTATTTAGGGGCTTAAGGTTTACATGGAGGGTGTGTTGTAATAAATATTAGCAAATTGGTTAAAAAATGAGACTTATTTATGAATGCAAATTTTCATATGTTCTTAGCAGAAACATGCTATACTTTAAAGAACACGTAATATATTGTTCTTGTATCATCTCTTATTCATATATAAGTATACATTAATCCTAAAAAAATAGTTATTTTGTCAAAATATCTGTTTAAAAACTAAAATAATATGTGAAATTTATTTTAAAACGGGTAGATGCTAACACTCTTTTTCGTAATATGATTTTCATATATGAAAAACATAAACCATGATTACTTTTATAATTTAAAAAATTAAAACATGATTACTTTTATATATCTGACAAAATTTTCGTATAACAAAACTTTAGAACATAATTAATCGTTTAAAGATAATAATGAAATATTGAAATAAAGAATCAATTAATTGGTTGTTATCTTATTTGTATTTTTATAAGGTGATAATCTCGTTATGTCTTACTTAAAAACTTATATTATAATATAACTTATATATATATATATATATATATATATATATATATATATATATATATATATATATATACAAAATAAATTAACATATCGTTATCATTTTACTTTTTTTTTTTTTGCAAATTTCAATCTAAAAACAAATTTTTCCTAGAAAATAGTCATATTAATGACCTACTAATTAACAATTAAATTTATATATTACATAAATGGTTCACATGTGAACAAAAGTACACAAATGGTCCATATTTGAAATGTTTTTCTTACATAAATGGTCTATTATGCGAAAGAAAATGAAAATGTACTTTCCATTAATAAAATGTTTTCAAAAAAATCATATTAATTAGCTCTAATGTAGAAAAAAAAATTGTTCTAGATTAGCCAAAAAGAATATGGAAAAGTCATTTTTTGAAACTACGATGCTATTAATGAATTTTTTTGCAAAGTTTAATGCTATTAGTGATTTTTTTTTCCAGAAAAACAATCGTTTAAATGAGCTTCAATATACAAAAAATATAACTTTCCATATCAACTAAAAATAATCCAAAAATGTCATTTTTAAGAGTATGATGCTATATATGAACTTTTTTTTTCAAAGTTTAATATTAAAAGCATTTTTTTTTCCAAAAAAGGTCCTAATATAAGGTTAAAAGAACATATTGTAAAATATTTATCGATCTACATGAGCAAGAAGTAAACGTTTCCATCAATACACAATAAAGTATATAAATCATGTCTCCTTCTGTAATGAATTCCAACGCCCCACAATGTGGAATCCCCTCAGTCACAGCATTCCATAACTCAAACCACATCCGATAATCAATATGAAGAGAAACTGCAATAAAAAATAATAATTGTCACCATCTTATACAAATATTAGAGATTATTGGGGTATTAGATAGTGTAATAACTTGCAATTAAATATAATTTTCAAATAAAACTTAATATGAGAAACTAACCAATGTGATCAAGGGTCAAATAAGGCATTATAACTAAAACATAAACAAAGAACTATTAGGGATGAAACATGAAACTTTAAGGAGAAACATACAAATTTAAACCGTGAAAGATAACAAAAATCGACAAGTATATATTTTTAAGTAATTTAAACCAATATATTTTTAAAGTAATTTAAACCGGACCGCAAGTTTATCCCAATATTGTTCACTTAAGCATTTCATCGAACAGGTAATAGACAGGTAGAACAAACAAAATTTCCAAGTATCCAAATCAAGGTCTCAAATCCTAACACATCAAAAAAAACCAAATTTGTGATTTTAACAACCAAAAGAAAAGGATATGACATACATTGTGTATGAGTCTATCGTTTATAATTTGATTGCTCAATTTATTGAACAATTCGTCAAAAGTATGAAAAAAAATGGGGAATCCCATAGAAAGATCCGATTCAAATTTCTAAATAACACAACTGTGACAATTAAATTTCAAACCACAAAATTTGACACTCTCATAACATAAAAATCAAAATATATTTTACTTACGTTCACAAGAACCCAGATGAATTCGACCATTTCAGTTGTTTGTCAACTCTAATTTCGACCTACAAGAAATCTAAAAAAAATCAAGCAATTTGAGTAACAATCATTTTAATGTTGTCACAACTTTAGCATAAATATCGATAAATAGTACAAATATTAGTTATCAAGAAATAAGCATATATGAGATGACTAAAAAGTTGTCAAGTGGAATTTGAGTTACTTGTTTTCTTACCTTTATCTAATGTATTTATAATTTCAGTCGTTCAACTACAAATCTAAATTGTTAAGTAAAAATCAAAACAACATGTTTTCCTTCATTTTCTTCTCCACTACAAAACTTAGGTTAGATATATTATGTAAAGAATTGAGGGAGGCGGGGTATTTTTGTATTTTATTTTTTGTGAGATTTAATTGTCATTAATAGATTTTATAATTTAATTCATTTTACTTTTGATGATATTTAATTGTCATTAATAGAATTCTTAATTTAATTCATTTTATTTTTGGTGAGATTTAAGTGTCATTAATGAAATTCTAATTTAAAACCTAATATACGGATTATAAAATCTATTGACATAAATAAATGGGTTGATAAAGATGATGTCATCAAATAATCCAAAGGTGGAAAATATATGATTGAAATTCAATCAATGGTCCTAATTTCTTCAATTTAGAATTAAAGATTCTCTTTTAATAATATTTAGAAATCAGAGTGTGACATGTGATTATTATGGAGGATTAGAATAGGGAGATTTTTATCGAACGTTTTTATTTCAACAACTATTTTATCAACTATTTAATTGGTCACCATTTAGGTTTTCAGCTAATACTCCAAACAAAGCCTAATCCATATAAATGAATTATTAGACTTAAGTTTCAAACTTAAAACCTACAAACAAGTTTTTCAAGCTGAAAAAAAAATCTTATTTGAACACCAATTAAAGATCAGAAAAGCTTCCAAACAATCAAAAAAGTATTAGCTTGTGTACATTCCAAAACACAATATTCTTCGGATCATTTTATACATTCTACAACATAATCAAACAAAAAGATAAAAAACACCAAAAGTGGCTTTATATCAACTACTCATCTTCATCTTCATCATTTTCAAATTCTTCCTCTTCGTTATCTTCAACATTTTCTTCTCCTATATCCCCATCATCAACTATGAATCCACCCAATGTTTCATCTTCTTCATCTTCATCTTCATCAACATCATCATCACCATAATCATCCTTTGCATACTTCTTTGTAGTAGACATGGCACTTTTACTTGTACTTGCACCCTTGTTTTGCTTTTGCTCCTTTGATCTAGTTGAGTACTTGGGTTTTGGGACATTTTTCATTTTCTTGATAATTTCAGCATCTTCTTCACTCTCACCCGTCCACACTTCATCATCGTCATCCTCTCCACTCTTCTTTCTCCTTTTTCTTGTACTCTTCTTCCTTTTTCTCTCATTAACTTCCTCTTCATCGCTCTCTTGTTTAGATTCTTCAAGAAACCAATCCCAATTACTTATATCGCTGAGCATTTTCATTGGGTAGTGATCAAATTCATGTCCCACAACAACAAAACCAAACTCTACATTTCATAACCAAAAAAATTTAATCAATAGAAGCAGAGAGAACACGAAACTATAGATGCTTGATTATGAATGTTCTTGTCACGACTTGTAGAATCAGACAATGAAGATAATCAGATATTAAATGTTAAATTCTGGTTTTCTGTAAAAATGCTCTAATTTGAAGTCCCAAAACGCAAATCATTGGGCATAGGTTAAAGTTTTCTAAATGGATGATTGATATGAGCATTATGATATTGCAAGTCTGGATGCCTAATTCTATTGCAAACTGCAATTAAAAACCCTAGATGAAATCCACAAATGTTAATTACATGTCTACAAAGTGTTATTTTACCAACGGAAACCACAGTAACGAACGCACCTTTAACAGGATCGATATGTGAAATATCACCAGTCTCGACTTCATCGTATTCAATCCCGGAAGTCTCTGCGAATGCTTCGTCAAGACTGAGTTCGCTCTTCGATTCACTATCGTCTTCGTTTTCGCTTGCGATTTTCTTCACGTTAAACCAAACAGGATTCTTCGAAGCCACACAAAACGAATCTCCATTCTTAATTTCACCTCCTTCCGAACGTTTGTAAACCCTAATTTCATCGTTTCTACGGTCGCGTACCCAGACGGGGTTTTTCCCTTTAACTTCGAAATAAACCCTTGTTCGATCTTCGTGGAGTCTGAAAGAAATATGGTGACGAGAAATTGCTCGATCACTGGAAATAAACCCCAATTCTCTTCCAAAATCCAAGGTTTCAGAGCCTTCTTCGAGCCGGATTTTGGAGCCACTTTTGCTCTCGATTTCCATGTTTTTAAAGTTTACCGCATTTGCCGACACGTCGCTATTAGCTATTTAAATGACGTTGGTCTGGCCGACCCGCTTCTTCCTTTTAAAAAAATTTAATTCCCACGTATGGTGATATCTAGAGTCGGGCGGGCGGAGAACGGTTTGAAGAAGGTACCGACGGTGCAATCAAGATCACTATCACATGGTGGATGGTATTGTGTTTTTTTTGTGGGTGGTTAGTCTTGGGTTTGGCTAGGGATGAGCATATCGATCGGGGAACTGGAACCCGATGGAATCGGTTGGGCCGGGACCGGGACATTATTTTTGTGCATTTTTAGAACCGGGAACCGATAGTAACCGGAACCGATATAACCAGAACTGGTAGAACCGGCAAAAACCAAAACTGTATGATGCTATTTTTCGAGGACCAGTTACAACATTTGAAGACACGACAAGAACCGGTAGGAATCGGGAACCGGTAGAACCGTCGGGCCGGTTCGGTTCTTTATTTTGGCCGAAGTCGGTTCCCGAGTCGGGTCCGGTTCCAGCCGGTTCGGTCATTTTGTTCATCCCTAGGTTTAGCTAACTCGTTACCTCCACTCTTTTTATCTCTTCTCTGTTTTATACATGGACACAAAAGAGTCGAGCCGAACCAAGCTTCACGGTAATAGAGTTAGGCTTATTAAAACTCGAGTTCATTAATAGTCTGGAAGCTCGAGCTCACTCACTATACCTAGGGGATGTTTGGATTATCTTTTGAGATGCCAAAATTCTTTTTAGGAAAAGTTGTAAAAAAATCAGGTTTTTCTGACTTTTCCAAAAAGTTCATTTTCCTTATATCTAAAATCCAAATGTAACTTTTAAAAGTGTTTTTACCAAACATCTTTTATCCTTTCCTAAAAGGACATTTGGACTCTCAACAGATAAGCCAAACACCCTCCTGATCATATTAACCAAAAAACCGAACCAAAACCAAATTAACCAAAATAACTGAACCATTACTAAAAAAGACGGTGAGGTTTCTATTTTTATCTAACCAGGTACATATGGTTCGATTATGGTTTTCATCCAAAACTAAATCACTAAAAATCGAACCGAACCAATAATGTTGACAGTAACGGAGCTTCAAGTTTTTATTTAGGGGGGGGGGGGGGGGGGAAGTATAATGTGTATAAAAAACGGAAAATAGGGGGGACAAAGTCAAATTTTATAGTTTTTGACTTAATATGTAAAGTTTTAATAGTAGATGACTAATTCTAAAAAAACAGGGGGGGGGGGGGGGGGGGGGCAGCCCCCCTTGCCCAAAAGAAGCTCCGTCGATGAATGTTGATAAATGTTTTTAATATAATATAATATTAAATATATGGTATGTAATTATATTTGGAATTGAAAATTTAAAGTGTAATTATTTGGAATTAAATGAGAACCTAATCTTCTATCATATTAATAAGGTAACACTCAATCGTTCATTTTTTTTAATAACAATGTACGTTTCTCAGTTTTTATTGCAATGTACTTTTTAATTTTATCTCGTTTTCGACTATTATGATTAATCGATATTAACCATTAACAAAAAAAAAACGTTAACCAAAACGAATACCTAATGACTACCAAAATGTATTAACCACTTCTAATGGTTATTGTTCGGTTTTAACTAAAAACCGAACCAAACCGCCTCATACACACCCCTAATACCTAGTTCCTTAAAAGTCTAATATCTCATTTTTCAACATGCAAGGACAAAAGAGAACTCTTACATGCTCTCAAAACGTAACCAAAAGTCCATATCTAAAGTATATAATGATTCAAAGATCATGGAGTTGTCCAAACTCCAAAGTTAAAACCATTAAAGGGACTAAAACACTAAAACATGGACTAAAACACCATTAGCTTCCAAATCCAAAGATGAAATGTAACACCCGTTTTTCTGGATGAATCGAATTAGGGTATCAAGGAGTCAAAAGGTTGTATTTTAGAAGAAAAGGAGTCTCACGACGTGATACATAAAGGCTCACGACGTGAGATGGGTTTATATGGATCTTTTTGTTCGGAAATGGTCTCACGACATGAGACATAGAGGCTCACGATATGAGAACTGATGCAGCTCAAGCTCATGATCTTTTAGGGTTTCCTTCGTATTTAAGCACATCTAAACCCATTTTAGGGTTCATTAGCAACCTTCAAACCCTTTTTCACCTCAAAAAACCCTAGCCTTCTTCCCTTGCTTGGTTCTTGGCCATTTTGGAGTATTTCTTGGTTTAAAGAATGTCACACCCCCAAACCAGACGGCGGAAACATCCGAGGTCTCGTGTGACTATCAATTGAATATCATTACAATGAATATACATGAACAAACACATACATCACCAACATTACATAGTACAACTGTCATTGTTCACATCAAGTACATTGTTTAAATATTACATATCCATAGCATAAACTGTTTGAGAGTCACAAAACATAACATCCTAACATACTTGGTAACTTTCTTCAGCTTATCTGTTACCTAAGAATACAAATTGTTTTTAAAACGTCAACATATATAATGTTGGTGAGTTCATAAGCATGTTTGATATAAAACTAATTTGTATTGTTTGTACAACCCAGAAAATCCGATATTTTCTGTACCAAAAACTGTCTGCGAAAAAGATGTGATGATCCCATAAGTGCATATGTATGAGATTTCAAAACAAGTAAAAGTGATTATTATTGATTATTGTATTATAGTGTTGGATGTAGGAGTGAATAATGTTTTTCTCCCGGAAAACCTGATGTTTTCCGATATATGTAGCATGATAGTTTTGTATTATTGTATCGTCACAACGAATGAATATGTCTTCCCATGATTACTTACATAGTATTGGATCTTTATGTGAGTCGTTATAACCATGCATAATAATAACTAATTCGTCTGTCTTGACATTTTTTCAAATGCCAGTTTTGATCAAGATTTTGTCACCCTAGACTGTCTGAGTCTAACTGTAGCGAACAGCTCAGGTGTGGGGGAGTCACCTCCGTATAGATCTATACAAAAACTCTCGCTCTCCCTCCAGGATACTCTGGTTATAACCACATACTACGACCGACACTTATTGGTGTCACCCGTTATTTCCCACTAAATCCAACTGAATTTGAAAACCTTGCCTAACAACCTGATTTATGCTTACTTGAATAAAAGGTAAGGCTAACAGATGAAGAGAAGAAGGCAACAAAGGCCCACTAACCGTGTATGTTATTATAGGTTGTCGAGTATGCGACGGACGCATTAGCCCATCACGCATATGATTGATTTGGACCATACTAGCAATGCAAATGGACCACTAAGTCCCAATAACATGTAAAAGCCATTGAGGGTCCATTAGGCATGTAATTTGGTCACCAGATGCCCAATAAACATGTGGGATTATATTGGGCCCAAATAATCATGATATTGGGTCATAAGGCCCAATAGAACGAATAGAAGATATTTGAGCCCAACCATTGAATCATTTAATTTTATTAATCCTAAGTTTAGGATGTAGTTATTTATTGTAAGCGAAATTTTTATTCCAAATATGAAACTATAATGACGTTTGGTTTATAATGAAGCTTTGGTTATATATATATATATATATATATATATATATATATATATATATATATATATATATATATATATATTATATTTACAACTACACGTTATAAACTTGATATTTTTAACCCAAGGATTTATAATTGTCGATTTGGTCCAAAAACATTTAGTTTGACCATTTCAGCCCCTTTACCAAAAACAAGGGGGTATGAACTCACCTTGCTTAGTTCTTCTCGGTTTGAAGAAGAATTATAAGAAGATGGTGTTGTTTTTGGTTCTAGCAAGCTCCTTGAGTGGATCTCAAACTTAGATGGGTTCTAGGAGTCATGATAACGAATTTAGGGTGGTAAGAGGTATGAATGAGTTCAAAAGAAAGTATGCTACTTAGGTTTGTGAGATCTTACCACTAGAGTGCAACTTGAAGTGATTTTTGGTTGAAACCTCCTTGAAATGCTTCTAATTCTAAAAAATTCTTGATGAGAGGGGAGAGGTGTTCTTGAATGTGTTTTTAGGAAGAGTTTGATATGGTTTGTGTGTGTGCTTCTTGCCTACGGCCGAAGACAACAAGAGATGGGGGAAAGAGGGAGAGTGAAGTGATAGATGCATGGGAAGTGTAAGTATTGCATGGAAATCCACCATGTAATAAGGAGGTGGATAACCCTCCTTAATTCTCCTAATTTCCTTTTAATTTTTTTTATATAGTTGGGCCTAAATGGAGAAAGAAGATAGATGAAATGGGCCTTTAATGCTTAGTTCCAATAATAGGAGGCCCATTTTGATGGTTTTCGGCCCATTGGTCCCTTAGGGGTGTTTACGGACCAATTAGAACGAAAGAATGGGTTTCATGGCCCATTAAAGCTAATTAAGTTAGTTATGGCCCAATAAGGCCCATTAAGGTAAACCAATTCATTTTGGATCCATTATGGCCCAAATTGTTAAGTTTCATGAAAGTGGGTCCAATTAGGACCCATTTAAGGGTCTTAATCCCATAATAGTCAAATTGGAAGCTTATTGGTCCATTAGGCCCAATAAGGAAATCCTAGTCTATAATGGACTTAAACCGGGATTTTTAGGGTTTCCAATCTTTTGTTGACCATTGAAGTGTTTGCATGGAAATTTGTTATCATTGAATAAACATCATGCATGCTTTCAAGTTTTAGTCACAAATGTTATCATTTTTAATGTTTACAAGAGCATTAGAATTCCTAGTTGTGACATCATCCCCCCGTTAGAGGGAATTTCGTCATGAAATTCTTTTGAAACTAGGTCTGAGAATGCGAGAATAAGTGAGGGTACTTTTGCTTCATCTGATCTTTGCGTTCCCATGTGAATTTCGGTCCACGCTTTGTGTTCCACCGAACTTTCACAATCGGAATGCGACTTTGCTTAGTACGCTTCACTTCCATGTCCATGATTTCAACCGGTTCCTTGACGAACATGAGATTCTTGTTGATTTCGATTTCTTCCAATGGGATGACAAGAGTTTCATCAGATAAGCACTTCTTCAAATTAGAAACATGGAACACGGGGTGTACACTGCTGAGCTCAACAGGTAGTTGCAGCTTATAGGTCACTGGACCGATTCGGGCAAGAATCTCGAATGGCCCAATGTATCGTGGGTTTAGTTTTCCCCGTTTCCCGAAACGAATCACCCATTTCCAGGGAGAGATTTTCAACAACACCCGATCCCCGCCTTGAAATTCCAAGGACTTTCGCCGTTTATCAACGTAGCTCTTCTGTCAGTCTCGTGATGCTTGAAGTCGAGCTCTGATTTGAACTATCTTCTCTGTCGTTTCACGTATTATTTCTGGCCCTGTTAATGCATTGTTTGGTGTCTGTCCTCTTACTAGCTGAGTCTCACCTACCTCAGCCCAACACAACGGTGATCTACACTTACGCCCATATAATGCTTCAAAAGGAGCAACTTTTATGCTTGTGTGATAATTGTTGTTGTACGGAAACTCAATTAAAGGCAAGTGGATATCCCACGACCTTCCAAAGTCTATCGCACATGCTCGAAGTTTATCTTCAAGCGTTTGAATGGTTCGCTCACTTTGACCATCCGTTTGTGGGTGGTAAGCAGTGCTCATGTCGAGATGTGTTCTCATAGCTTTCTAAAGCGTCTGCCAAAAGTGTGAAGTGAATCTACTATCTCGGTCTGAGATGATAGATATTGGTACTCCATGGAGTTTCACAATCTCTTTGATGTAGATTCTCGTTAGTCGTTCCATCTTGTATGTCTCCTTTATTGGCAGGAAATGGGTGGATTTCGTCAACCTGTCGACTATTACCCATATGGCATCTAATCCGTTATTTGTCTTAGGTAATTTGGTTACAAAGTCCATGGTAATCCTTTCCCATTTCCACTCAGGTATTATTGGCTGTTGTAATAGTCTCGAGTGCTTTTGATATTCTACCTTCACTTTAGCGTAAGTGAGGCACTTGTTAACGTAAGTGGTAATTTATGCCTTCATGTTAGGCCACCAATAATGTTGCTTGATATTCAGGTACATTTTATCTGAACCTGGATAGATGGAGTATCGTGTCTTATGGGCCTCGTTCATGACTACCTCTCTGAATCCCCCAAGTTTAGGGACCCAAATTCGGTTCATGAAATAATATGCTCCGTCCTCCTTGACTTTGACGTTCTTTTCCATTCCACGTAACGCTTCGCTTGTTCTGTTTTCTGTTTTCATGGCATCCAACTGGGCTTCTTTGATTTGCGAGGACAATTGGGATTGAATGGTTATTGAAAGATTTTTCACATGACGATTTGAGTGTTCTTTCCGACTTAAGGCATCGGCTACCATGTTAGCCTTGCCTAGGTGGTACTTGATTTCGCACTCATAATCGTTTAGCAGCTCAACCCATCTTCGCTGCCTCATGTTTAACTCCTTTTGATTTAAAATGTTTTGGAGGCTCTTGTGGTCGGTGAAAATGGTGCACTTTGTACCATAAAAAAGGTAGTGCCTCCAAATCTTCAAGGCAAATACCACAACTCCCAATTCGAGATCATGGGTGGTATAATTCACCTCATGTGTCTTTAGTTGTCGGGATGCATATGCTATCACCTTCCCTCGCTGCATGAGCACACAACCTAAACCTTGATTCGAAGCATCGCAATAAACTACGAAGTCCTCAGTTCCCTATGGTAATGATAGTACTGGCGCACTACAGAGAGCTCGTTTCAAAGTTCGGAAGGCAACCTCCTGTTTTTCGGTCCATTCAAATGGTACGCCCTTCTATGTAAACATGGTAAGTGGCTTGGCCGTTCTGGAAAAGTTATAAATGAATATTCTGTAATAGCCTGCATGACCCAGAAATTGACGAATTTCAGTGGGTGTCGTTGGGACTGCCCATCCTTCAATGGCTTTGATCTTAGAAGGGTCCACATGTATCCCTTCTTGGCTGACAACATGACCTAAGATGTTTATGCTACGGAGCCAAAACTCACACTTAGAGAGTTTGCATATAAATTTTCGGCTCGTAAGGTTTCCAAGATTTTTCGGAGATTTCGACTATGTTCCTCTTCGCTTCGAGAATAGACCAGAATATCGTCGATGAAAACAATGACAAAGTTGTCGAGGAATGGCCGGCAGACTCGATTCGTCAGGTCCATAAATGCGGCAGGGGCATTCGTTAGACCGAAGGTCATTACAACAAATTCATAATGTCCACAGCGGGTTCGGAAAGAGGTCTTGAGGATATCCTCTTCCCGGACCTTGAGTTGGTGGTAGCCGGATCGCAGATCTATATTAGAGAAGTAATTTGCTCCTTGAAGTTGGTCGAATAGATCGTCGATTCGTGGAAGTGGGTAACAATTCTTGATAGTGAGCTTATTCAGCTCTCTATAATCGATACACATCCTAAATGATCCGTCCTTCTTTTTAACAAAAAGGACCGGAGCTCCTTAAGGTGAGAAACCAGGCCAAATGAATCCTTTGCTCAAAAGTTCGTTGAGTCAACCTATAAGGCGATTTGGCGATGGGTGTAGCTCCTGGAACAAGGTCAATTCGAAACTCGACTTGTCTTTCTGGGGGTATCCCCAGAAGGTCTTCAGGAAAGATGTCAAGGAAATCGCAAGCCACTGGGATGTCTCGAATACTAACCTCTTCCTCCAGCGAACGATCCCCTCCTACGGGGTTTCCTGGTGGGGCAGGGTGGTCATGGTTTGCCTCGTCGGTAAGTGATTTGATGGGGGCTTCGTTTGTGTCTCCTTTCTCCTCCGTGTCATCATCAGTCCCCTCAAACTCGTAGTCCGTATCGGTGTACTCGTCGGGTCCAACGTCATGTGTTGCTCCTTGTCCTTCCTTGGGGTCGTCTTCAATCATTCTGTGGGCCACCAAGGCCTGGTGAAACTGAATGCCTTGATTATCCTCTTCCATGGTGACTGTGATGAGGAACACACAAGGAGGGTATATAAATAAACTACTATTACTCCTAAGATGTTTTAGTTGCTATTAAAAATTGGATTGATGTTCGCTTCTTGATTAACAAAGGGGTATGTCTTAGGTTTACTGACCATCGCGATCGCCCCAGGGCATGTGATAGTTGTATTCTGGAGGAAATGTAGTTGATCAAGCTACATTCGCCCCTTAATACAACTGTGAACAATCATGGCTTAACCGAGATGTCAGGATTTTTCCAATCATCTTATTTGAATTGTTATTGTGTTTATTTTCCTAAGTCGCACAAGTAAGAGTGTTTATTATTATATTTTATTTGTTTTGTTCAGAGTTATTTAGTCCCTCTTTGGGTTTATAGTTGCATATCAATATGTGGTTAGATATGCCAATTCACTATAAACAGAGCTCTGATACCAACCTGTCACACCCCCGAACCAGACGATGGAAACGTCTGAGGGCTCGTGTGACTATCAATTGAATACCATTACAATGAATATACATGAACAAACACATGCATCACCAACATTACATAGTACAACTGTCATTGTTCACATCAAGTACATTGTTTAAATATTACATATCCATAGCATAAACTGTTTGAGAGTCACAAAACATAACATCCTAACACACATGGTAACTTTCTTCAGCTTATCTGTTACCTAAGAATACAAATTGTTTTTAAAACGTCAACATATATAATGTTGGTGAGTTCATAAGCATGTTTGATATAAAACTAATTTGTATTGTTTGTACAACCCAGAAAATCCGATATTTTCTGTACCAAAAACTGTCTGCGAAAAAGATGTGATGATCCCATAAGTGCATATGTATGAGATTTCAAAACAAGTAAAAGTGATTATTATTATTATTGATTATTGTATTATAGTGTTGTATGTAGGAGTGAATAATGTTGTTCTCCCGGAAAACCCGATGTTTTCCGATATACGTAGCATGATAGTTTTGTATTATTGTATCGTCACAAAGAATGAATATGTTTTCCCATGATTACTTACATAGTATTGGATCTCTATGTGAGTCGTTATAACCATGCATAATAATAACTAATTCGTCTGTCTTGACATTTTTTCAAATGCCAGTTTTGATCAAGATTTTGTCACCCTAGACTGGCTGAGTCTAACTGTAGCGAACAGCTCAGGTGTGGGGGAGTCACCTCCGTATAGATCTATACAAAAACTCTCGCTCTCCCTCGAGGATACTCTGGTTATAACTACAAACTACGATCGACACTTATTGGTGTCACCCGTTATTTCCCACTAAATCCAACTGAATTTGAAAACCTTGCCTAACAACCTGATTTATGCTTAATTGAATAAAAGGTAAGCCTAACAGACGAAGAGAAGAGGGCAACAGAGGCCCACTAACCGTGTATGTTATTATAGGCTGTCGAGTATGCGACGGACGCATTAGCTCATCACGCATATGATTGATTTGGACCATACTAGCAATGCAAATGGACCACTAAGGCCCAATAGCATGTAAAAGCCATTGAGGGTCCATTAGGCATGTATTTTGGTCACTGGAAGCCCAATAAACATGTGGGATTATATTGGGCCCAAATAATCATGATATTGGGTCATAAGGCCCAATAGCACGAATAGAAGATATTTGAGCCCAACCATTGAATCATTTAATTTTATTAATCCTAAGTTTAGGATGTAGCTATTTATTGTAAGCGAAATGTTTATTCGAAATATGAAACTATAATGACGTTTGATTTATAACGAAACTTTGGTTATATATATATATATATATATATATATATATATATATATATATATATATATATATATATATATATATATATAACTACGTGTTATAAACTTGATATTTTTAACCCAATGATTTATAATTGTCGATTTGGTCCAAAAACATTTAGTTTGACCATTTCAGCCCCTTTATTTATAAAAATGACATTTTTAGTCCCTTTTTATGAAAATTGACATTTTTGGTCCTTATACCATTTTTCTTGACATTTTTGACCCAAACTTTATTTAAATGATAATTTCAGCCCAAAACTATTGTATTTGTCATTTCAAGCCTTTATTTGTAAAATTTTTACATTTTTGGCTCAATTTTCGTAAGTTTTACATTTTTGATCCCAAAATCAAAAACTTTGCATTTTTAGTCCAATTTGGTAATAAAATCATTTTCAACCCCTGAAATTTATTTATTTATGTTTTAGACTCATACTTTTATGAATTTACAAATTCAGTCCCTAAAACTTCTTCATTTTCGCAAGTTGGGCCCAAAAATCTGTGAGGCCCAAATTTAAAGCCCATTAGCTAAAATTTATGTTTTTGGCCCTTTAAAAAGTATTATTTTCATAAAAATCAACTTTTATATAAATAAATACCTTATAAACCTCATAAAACCGAAATTTATCACTTTCAACCCAATCTTTGTTATTTTTTCAAAATGACACTAGTAAAGATCTTTGGCTTTGTTTTTTCACTTATTAAACTTAAGGACTCTTAAATATATTGTTTATTATGTTTTTGTTTATGATTCTTTCACACTTTTGCTATAGATCTCGAAATATATCAAGTATTAACACTTTATCACAACCAAAAACCAAAGAATTCACATATAACTGTTGGATTAATGTCTAAGTCCATAACTATATTTGGTATGTACTTGACCCGACCCGGCATGGTCCATTTGGGTTGCACTTCACCGACACAATTTATATGGATAATATTTTGAGAATAGTATATTTATGATTTATATTAATATATTAATACGGAATCATATTATTTAATTAGTATTGATCAAGAATTAATTAAGTGATCAAAATGAACTAATTAAATATGGACTCTTATATATATGGAATGGGCCAAGTTCATTTAGGCTGGGCTAAGATTTCATGGATAGTCCATGGAGTGTTTAACCCATGGATCATATGAAATGAAAGGTCATGGGTTTAACCCTAGTCTCCATACTATATAAAGATGTCATTGGTTGGTGAAATTGGCACTAGTGTGGGTACACTAAGAGGGCTAGCCGATTTCACTAGAGAGAACCAAAGTATTCTTATTCTCAAAGTCTTCCAAGGTGTTTTGGTGATTTGTGATTTCACTTGAGGCTTCCACACTATTGGGGCTAAGCTCTTAAAGCTTGAAGACACCAAGCTATATCAAAAGGTATGTCATCTAACTATAACTTTATAGTAAAAGAGCTTCATAATATGCTAGTTAGGATTAAAGCCTTGGAAAGTTCTTATTTGCATGTATAATAGAGAAAACATAGATCCAAGGTTTATAGGGTTGCATGTACACCATAGGAGTGTTAGAATGCTCAAAACCCAACAATAACATGCAAACATACATAAATCAACACATAACACTTGTATTCTCCCCCCAAAAACAAGTAAAAACCAAAAACAATGGGGTATGAACTCACCTTGCTTAGTTGTTCTCGGTTTGAAGAAGAATTGGAAGAAGATGGTGTTGTTTTTGGTTCTAGCAAGCTCCTTGAGTGGATCTTGAACTTAGATGGGTTCTAGGAGTCATGATAACGAATTTAGGGTGGTAAGAGGTGCGAATGAGTTCAAAAGAAAGTATGCTACTTAGGTTTGTGAGATCTTACCACTAGAGTGCAACTTGAAGTGATTTTTGGTTGAAACCTCCTTGAAATGCTTCTAATTCTCAAAAATTCCTGATGAGAGGCGAGAGGTGTTCTTGAATGTGTTTTTAGGAAGAGTTTGATATGGTTTGTGTGTGTGCTTCTTGCCTACGGCCGAAGATAAGAAGAGAGGGGGGGGGGAAGAGGGAGAGTGAAGTGATAGATGCATGGGGAAGTGTAAGTCTTGCATGGAAATCCACCATGTAATAAGGAGGTGGATAACCCTCCTTAATTCTCCTAATTTCCTTTTAATTTTTTTATATAGTTGGGCCGAGAGGGAGATAGAATGGGCATTTAATGCTTGGTTCCAATAATAGGAAGCCCATTTTGATGGTTTTCGGCCCATTAGGCCCTTAGGGGTGTTTACGGCCAAATTAGAATGAAAGAATGGGTTTTGTGGCCCATTAAAGCTAATTAAGTTAGTTATGGCCCAATAAGGCCCATTAAGGTAAGCGAATTCATTTTGGATCCATTATGGCTCAAAATGTTAAGTTTCATGAAAGTGGGGCCAATTAGGGCCCACTTAAGGGTCCTAAGCCCAGAATAGTCAAATTGGAAGCTTATTGGTCCATTAGACCCAATTAGGAAATCCTATTCCATAATGGACTTAAACTGGGATTTTTAGGGTTTTCAATCTTTTGTTGACCATTAAAGTGTTTGTATGGAATTTTGTTGTCATTGAATAAACACCATGCATGCTTTCAAGTTTTAGTCACAAATGTTATCATTGTTAATGTTTACAAGAGCATTAGAATTCTTAGTTGTGACAGAGAATACGAGAGGAAGAAGAATACGGCGATCTTTGGAAGAGGCTTTCAAGGAATCATCATAATTGTTTTGGTCAAAAATCAATTAAGTAGAATTCAACCGTAATATATGAGAGGTTGTTATGTTCGTAGTAAATCAAGTATGAAATGATGATCAAAGTAACACAAGTTAGTTACAAGGAAAGCCTTTGATCCTTTATAGGATCTCCAACATAAAACCTTGGGAGGTGATAATTATCACATGGCTTGATGTTTTATTTGATATCAAAAGTCGATTTACAGAGATGAATGTGTAAATGTAAGTACAAGTATCGTAGATGAGTTAAATGTGTATGTAGTGTGCTAATTACATGTGTTATTTATAGTCTAATGTTAATAACTATAAATTTGATAATCCCTGGATCCTCTGGAATCAACATATGAATGTTATTTGATTTGGTATTCCGAGTCTTTTTGCTTGGTCGAGTTGACTTTCCGTTGAGAATGGGTCTTGTGTTGACTCGTTCTGCACGTGTGAGAAAAATAAAGAGATTATAGTCGTTACATTTGTTAAAAATATTAGTGGTGATAGCTAGGATCCCGAGATATGTTTAAGGGTCCTGAGGTTTCAGAAGTTTTTGAGGATCCTGAATATGATTCAAGGATCCCGCCCCTAACAATCATCATCAACTCGCATTGCTTTTAGACCCTTGTAAGCGTTAGAGCTTCCACCTTTTATTGTTGATTGTGGCTAGATCTAAGTTTGACCCAATTTTATCCTTGGTTGAGCAAGTTTAAATGAATGGAAACCATAAAGTTGGCAACTTTATGGGTTATAAAGGTCCTTAGAGTGCCATGAAGTTAAGATTTAATGAATGGTTGGGTTTTGGAACCTTGCATGAAAATTTGATGATCTTTTCTTCAATATTGGTCCCTTATGATATCTAGACATTTATTGGACATACATGCCCATAAAGCATCGACTTTTAAGTGTATTATGGAGTTATAAGGCATTCTGGAAAGTTAGGGTAAAAGGCTTAATGGATTAAGGACTTAAATTATTGGATTTTTTTGGCTTCAGATTGTTCACTATGTGAGACATAAGGTCTCACGATGTGAGGGTTGAATGATCCCGTTTATGTCGAGCTTTTGAGGCTCATGACCTGAGAAAAGGTTGCTCACGTCGTGAGGTCAACCCATGTGACTTTCCTTGACCGATTTGGCTAGACTGAGTCGAAATGAGTTGGAATCGGACTGAGTGAGCTCTCATGACGTGACTAAGGGTTGGTCATGACGTGTGACTGAATAATTGACATACTGGGTTGTTGACTTTGACTTTAACCGTTGACTTTTGGCTTGGGTTGGCTTTTGGTCAATCTCTATTTTAGAAGGTAGACTTATTGTGTGCCTTGTGTGGATTGTTAGGAAGTGCTTAACACTCATCATTTGGCTAGAGGGCAGTTAGCTGTGGTCGGCGCATTTTTGAGCTGAGTGTTAGTCGACTTTGTGATTTAGGTGAGTTTCCTTACTGTACTCAAGGTCGAAGACACCAATGTCAACCTACTGGTTTATGTTATATAGGAAGACTAGGGGGTGACTCATGACATTTGTATGAAAGACCTGAACATGGCTCTCGACAAATTGTATGTAAGACCAGGGTATAGACCTTGACAGTTATAAATATAATGTAGTTGTCTATGTGATACTTGCATGGAAGACCATAATGTGGCTCTTGGTACTTGTTTGTAAGACCCAGGGTTTTGGCCCCCGACCTCGCAAGGGGTGACCATGATACGACTCATGGCATAATGACAAGACTATGGTTGGCATATAACAATCTATATTGTATGTTTATGGTTTCAGGTACTTCCGCTACGAAAGGGAAGGGCTCGACGTGACTGCACCGCATCCACAAGAGTTTGTTGCATTGACAATTTTCAATATTTACTATGATATTTAAATAATATGTTCACTTTGATCGGTTTTGGAATAACACGTTTGTATGGTTTATTGTTTTAAAAATGAAAATTTTACTATGAATTTTTGGGAGGTTATATGAAACATCAAAAAGCCCTTTGTAGATGACAAAGGTCCATAAGGTAGATGAAGGTTGAGATCTTCGGTTGCAAAGCTCCTCAATACAATATTGCAAGAATTCTCTTCACTCAAAAATCACCAAAAGCACAATAAAAATGGGTAAGAGGAGAGATGAGAAGCTCAAAACTAATAGAGGGATAACCAAGGTTTCTCAAGAATTGTCCTAAAGGTATTGGAAGTTGTGAATGAATACACCCTTAGGGATTAATGACCTTTAAATATTCCAAAAACCCTAATAAAACGACCAGCCCATTGGACTGAATGTGCGCCGCTTCCTACGGTTAATTACAAATTTTTAGATTTTTCAACAAATGCAATAAAGGGCTATTGCTTTCCCCCATCCTTTTACTTTCTTATGGAATATAAAACCCCCAATAAAAGAGTGGAAAACATAATCCAAACTTAGATGATACAACTTAAAAATCTTCAAAACACGTAAAACTCCTATAGAAAACTCGACAAACGCACCAAACAAATACCCAAATCACACATTGGGTGTTACACATATTAATAGATTCACCGATATTAGCCTCCAAAGACATGATTCATAGTCAAGAAGTAGACTTGATATGAATGAGATTGAGAAGGAGCTCAAAAATCGTGTTGACACAAATTTCTAGAACTAATTCACCAAAAACTCGTGTCATGTATCTATGACGGGTCAATGTTTATATATATATATATATATATATATATATATATATATATATATATATATATATATATATATATATATCTTAATTACTAAAGATTAATATTGAGTTGTATCCTTTGATTCGAGATAGCGTTGCATGAAACAAGACAGTTAAATCAATATATTTAGATAGTCGAGATTGATAAGACACATATTCCAAAAGTTATATCAATTTACTTTTTAAACACTCAAAGAATTATTCGGATATAATATTTTCCAATTAGATATACTATAAAATATATAAAGGATAAGTAAAAAAAAAAAGAAAAACATTCGGTAATTCGCTTCAACACAAAGATGCCATGCTTCGTTCGGTAAAAGTAATCGGCCGAAACACCTCACGCTACAAATCGTGCGCGTGAATTACATTCGCTTCTATTAGGTCGAAAAAAAGACCTATTTATCTCAGACCTCAGCTTTCCCTCCCTTTATTTCCCTTCCACCTCCTTTCTCCTTTCTAGGGTTTTCTTCAGGGATTCCTAACGCACAATCGTCCGCCATGGGCAACAACAAGAAGGAAACGTTGGACATGTCCGATATCGGCGCCTCCCTACCGGCGGCGGCTGCTGCAGGTACGTTTATTTACTCATCCTGGAACCCTAAATCATGATTTTTGCGGACTTATTTGTATAAATTATAAACTTTTAAAATCGATATTTGGTCGCTCGTGCAGCTCTTAGTGCAGGAGATCGTGCTGGGCTTGTCAACGCTCTGAAGGTTGGTGATTATCGTTTAAATATATATACCGTTATATGATTTGTATTATATAATATGCTGAATGTATGTATGCGTTTTGTTTACAGCATAAACTACAAAACCTATCGGGAGAGCACTCTGATGTTCTTGAGAATTTGACCCCGGTAGTCAGGAAGAGAGTTGAGGTTCTGCAAGGCATTCAGGTAAAGGATAATTAGTAAATTATTGATTATTAATTAGATTTGTTGTTGTAAGATCCACTATGATTAATTGGTGTCAAGCAATTAACGTTTGAAGTTCTTGTATCATTTTGTTATTCTGGATTTAGTTTGCTTGTGCTTATTTCGAAAGTTGTTTGATTTCAATCATCAAAAGTTATGGTCGCAGAGTTGTTGATTGTAGCACGTATGTGTTAGTTACATATATTTAGAAGCACTTTAAACGGAAGGGTTATCCAGAGGAAAGGTGATCCTTTATATGGTTGTCTTGAAAGTTGAAGGTCAACATTAATGAAGACTTAAATCAACAAATTTGAATGATATTTCTTGCATTTTTTTAAAATTCTAGAAAATGTTTTGAAAGTTGTTAGCATTTAATTGGTTAAGCAGGGATTAAGCAGTACGGTTTAGTATATTAAATATAGTTGGACTGATATAGTCTTTAATGTTAGTTACCTACTACCTGTTTTGATTATTATATTGTAACTATCTACCTATAAACAAACAAAATTTATTTTAAGGCTTCAAGTCTTTATCATTTTTTTTGTTTATGTTAATAAGATATTATTTTGTAGATGGTCAAAACTTGAATACTAACAGGTGTTATTTTGAGTAGTAGATATTTTAATTTAGCATACATGGATTAAATTAAACGCTTTCCTCAATTCCAGTTAATTGTATGGCACTTTGATTAACCATACATAAGTGCATGATTTTTATTGTAATTCTTCTCATTTTACTGCATCATCTTCATTGTAGTGGATGTGGGGTGTTTTTACTTCTCTTATACCTATTAATACTTTTTCTAATCCACAGGCTCAACATGATGAGATAGAGGCAAAGTTTTTCGAAGAGAGAGCAGCCCTAGAAGCAAAATACCAAAAGCTATATGAACCACTATATTCAAAGGTGAAGAAACTTGAATACAACAACTTGCATATTCAGTTATCCCATAATTATTCTTTCTCTTTATGATATAGATTGGATATAGAATATGTAGCTTATCTTACTCTCTCTTTGAATTGGATTGAATAGATAGGTAATTAACATGAAAGGCTGTTTCATATTGTAATTGCAGAGATATGATATAGTGAATGGTGTTGTTGAGGTTGATGGAGTGAAGGGTGAAGATTCAATGGACCAGACAGATGATAAAGCTAAAGAAGGTATCATAGTTTATTTTATTGTTTTAATTTAGTTAGATTGTCATTGCTTTTTCTTTCTCTAAAAATCTAGTTTTGAACAATATTTTCAGAGAAGGGTGTGCCTAATTTCTGGGTAACTGCAATGAAGACACATGAAATTTTAGCAGAAGAGGTACACAAACCTTTTAAAAACCCGAACTTCTATCAGATCTTTGTACTAAAAATACATTTTTATTTCTTGAGTTTACTGATTTTGATCTTATTGTTTTCCACAAGATTTCTGAGCGAGATGAAGAAGCACTCAAATATCTGAAGGATATCAAGTGGTGTCGAATTGATGATCCCAAGGGTTTCAAACTTGACTTCTATTTTGATACAAACCCGTTTTTTAAAAACTCTGTTTTGACAAAAATATACCATATGATTGATGATGATGAGCCTATATTAGAGAAAGCAATAGGGACAGACATTGAATGGTTGCCTGGAAAATGTTTGACTCAAAAGATCCTAAAAAAGAAACCTAAAAAGGGTTCCAAGAATGCTAAACCTATAACAAAGACTGAAAATTGTGAAAGCTTTTTCAACTTTTTTAGCCCCCCACAAGTCCCTGAAGATGAAGATGATATTGATGAGGAAGTGGTAAGATACTAAGATTTCAATTTCAATTAAAGATTAAAATATTAAAGCTGTTAAATTCTTGTTTTAATTGTTTTGAGTATTGTTTGTAGGCCGAAGAACTTCAAAACCAAATGGAGCAAGACTATGACATTGGGTGAGTATTATTATGATTATTATTATTATTATTATTATTATTGGTTTGACTTGTGAAATTTAAAGTTGGAAGTTGACTTTTTAGATGTATTCTAATTGACTAATTGTTGTGCAGTTCAACTATACGAGACAAAATTATCCCGCATGCTGTCTCGTGGTATACGGGTGAGGCTGCACAAGATGATGAGTTTGAAGGAATTGATGATGAGGATGATGAAGATGAGGAAGAAGATGATGATGATGAAGAAGATGAAGAGGATGAGGAAGATGATGATGATGATGATGATGATGAGGAAGAAGAAGATAACAAGCCCAAAAAGAAGGTGACATTTTCTTAAACTTTGTAAATAGTATTCTTTTATCTTTCAAGTTGTAGAACATTGCTAATTAATGCTTTTTGTTTGATGAAATCTTGCAGTCATCTGGACACAAGGTAAGATGAAGTCATATATACATGTTTTTATAGTGAAATTAGTTTTGTTTGGTTTTATGGAGATTTGATTTTATGAGTGGGTTATGAACTCTGCAGAAGGGTGGAGCTGCTGGTGGTGCACAGGGTGAACAACCTCCTGAGTGCAAGCAACAGTAGATTTTGATTGATTTGATTCTCAATTTGGATTGGATTATTTTTGGCATTGTGTTGGGAGTTGTTTTTGTTGGTTTTAGTTTGGCATATTAAATTATCTCAAGGTACATTAAAAAAAAAAACTAAAAAGTTATATGTTTTAGGATTGCCGTGTTTTTTGCAATTGTTGCTTGGCATCCTTTAGGGTTGTAACATTTTTTGTGTTGGTGTCGAGCAAATGCTAGTGTGGCTTTTTAATAGTGTTATGATGAGTTTATTTTCGTGTTGGATTTATGTTGTGGAACATGCTGCAATGCTAAGTTCATTGATTTCTTAGTCGTCTAGTGTACTTGATTTTTTATTATAAAGTTGATCCTTAATTAATTATCATAAAGTTATCTTCATTTGTTTTTTGGGTTGATCGCAAAAATGGCCACATTGTTGTAGAGAATTTTAGTTTGACCAAACTTTTTGTTGTCTTCTGAAATGACAAATCATTTTTGAAATGAGGTTATTTCGGATTTTTGATTGTAGATTGCTCTTATATGCATCAAAGACTTGTAAAAATTCTCTCAGTGGTACGATCTTCATTGTTAAGTAGTTGGCAACGTATTCCCCTGAAAAAAACTATTAAGAAGTTTTAGGTTCATGATCATCATCAAGATTAGTAGGACCTGTAGTTGTCCTTATCGGAATGGTTGTGCTAAAAAATGATTCGTATTGAAGTCCACCTTCATAATTTTCCTACGACATCAACAAACTTTTATAATCATAGCATCCTTGTATACATGTTCATCATAAGCAGCATGCCTACCTTTCTTTCCACAAAAAAGTATACTCATTTCCTCCTCTTTCTGGTGTTCTGTACTCTGCCAAGTCTTCAAAGAGAAACTAACATAATTAATAATAACATAATTAACAACAAATGTCATTGCTTTCAAAGAGAAACTAATAACAACACTTACAAAATATTTAACATCACTATCACCAATTATATGCATAACACTGTAAGTGTATATCCGAGGTGCTTTGAAACTTGTTAAACCATAACCTATATAATAAAAACTTGGAAATGTAAAACCATTTTTTGTCCATCTTGTCGTATTATAGTAATGCTGTCAAGTTTGTGTCAAACAAAACCAACTAAAATGTCACCAACCTAACCAAGAAAGTTGGTAGCAATATGTTTGGGCCATTTACTGTACTGATCGAAAAGTCATGATAAGATAATGGTGCAAAAAATATGAAACATTTTTATAATGTTATCATGTTGGCATGCTGGATAAGCCAAATGAAAAGGAATAGAACTATTAGGACGATGAGGGGGATGCGTAAAAGCTTTCTGAACAACATATCGATATGTGAAATCTTTTACTATTAGATACAAAGCTTTCTGAAAAATATGGATGAGTATCCCCATCCATTATATGACTTATTTTAATGAGAAAACACTGATTCTCATTTGCAAATGAGTCCAAACCTTCCTATTTAGAATTGAAGCAATGGTGATTTGGTGACTATATTTTCATATTGCTAAAGTTTATTATATTAATTTAGATTTTAAAATTTAATCTTCACATCATTTTACAAGTATTGGTTCCATTTAAGTATAACAATAATCATTGTAATGGCTTTATGGACGTGAAACATATACTTCAACTACAACTGTTTGTGACAAGTTGATTTTAAAAGGCCATAATTACAAACTTTTGGAAAATTCAGTACATTTCAATGACTTGTTAAAGTTGATAGAATCGTAGCCAAATATTAGATAGGGACTAGACCTGACAATGGGGCGGGTTTGGAGCGAATCGACATTGATCCAAACCCTTTTAACAAATTTCAAAACCTGATCCAAACCCGCTCCATAACCCGCAGAGTTTTGAATAATCCAACTCATACCCTTATCCACCGAATCAACAGATATTCAAACCCGCCTCGTAACCCGTAGGTTTTTTGAATAATCAAACATATTGTACTTAAATCATAAAATCACATTTGTTAAATAAAACAAATGTTGATTTAGAAAACACATTATGTACTCAAAGACTTTCGATTGGAATTAAAATCATTATTGTAGTTACTTTCAATTGGTTTTTGACCCTCGATTGTATTGATAAAGAATAACAATTACAAACTTTCTTCCAATTGATAAATGAATTTATTGATTTATAAATGAAATTGGTGATTACATGATGAAATATAAATGAAATAACATCATGATTCTTGGGAGAAGACTGAAAGTCTAAAAGTTGAGTCCTTGAGTCCTATGTATAAATAGTTTAGTCTTCGGCCTTTTCTCTTTGGACTTTTGATTGTAATTTAAAGTAAAATTTAGGCAGTATAAAATATAAATATATAATTCTAAAATTTATATGAGGCGGGTTATAAATGGAACGGATCAGTGATGATCCATACCCGACCATTTTAATAAAAAAGTTAGCGGATACGGGTCGTTAACGGATAAACGGATCAAAAACTATGCTCCAAACCCGTATAATTATTAAGGGTTTGGATCGGATCAGGGTCAAAACCCGCTCCATAGCCAGGCCTAATAGGGACCCACCGATGTTGATTTGAATATTCAGTTTGCTAAGGTGTACCTCCAAGTTAATGACACAGTCTATAAAGTTTTAGTTTGTATGTGGATAGAAGCTTTAAGTGGGGGGTAAAAAGGTAATAACATCAAAAAGAACAAAGATCAAGATAAACAAGTATCATTTCTTCCATGAATATGGTTTCTTTCACCAAGACAAAAAAGAAACATCATCTTACCCCAATTTGTTTAACCATGATAGTTTAAAAACAAAACTTCATGCATCTTTATAGTTTATACCAAAGTAAAACTAACATTCTACAAATTTTAGTTCCCAATTCACCCGAGAACTATAATCGTTTTAGAATTGTATGGTGGAAAGACACCTTGACTAGATTATTCAAAAATCCATCCTACTAACCTAATTGTACAAAAACAAAACTTCATTCATTTGGATGATTGGTTAGCATCTTGCTTTGATCCTGTCATGGTGGCCCCAGCAGCAGCTGTGACTGCAACCGCAGCTGCACCAAGCTTTACACCACCAGCAGCTTTTGCAGCTCCTGCTATCTTAGCAACTGCAGCTATACATCCAACTAGTATAGCCCTTAAGGCAACTGTAGGTTTTACATCCATATCTTCTCCCCCCTGCAATATACAGTTTACTAATGACATAAGAGGTTGTTCAGTGTTTGACATACATTGATTGATGTCAATAGTACAAAAACTCATTATGATTATGATTTTCGCATTGTTTATGTTTAAAATTTAAAGAATACGAGAATCATTTATGGAGTTTCTATAAGAAAAAAAGTGATTATAATTATCTAGATGAATGTAAAATTACCTAATTATCCATCCATGGATATAGTAATATGATCTAAACCTAGCAAATCTGTTTCTTCTTGAAACATATAAATGGAACCCTAAAGAGTAATATGTAAATTGCAATAAGGCATTTCCATTACTTTTTTTTTTTACCTAATGCAATTACTCATGAATCATGAAACAAGAGGAAGGGAGTTAAGGAACCCTAAAACTAATAGGAGCTGCATACAAATCTATATTCATCAAAATAGTATTCATTTTTAAGGATAGCGAAACGAATTGCGAAATCAAAGACAACTAGGTTGAATCAATCACATAGACATATATTAAACACATACAAATCCAACTTACGATTCCTATGAATCTTGAATAGAAGAACAATCCATTGAAAGAAAAAAAAAAGGAGCTAAGAAATTCAAACCTAGATAAAGACCTCAAAAGGATTCAAACAATGTTGAGATTGCGTTGACCAGATAAAAAAACAGACGATCGAGATTTATAGGTAGAAGAAACGAACCCAAAATTTTCTCGCAAAGAAACTGTAAATTTTGCGGTCGCCCTGCAACTACGTCTGTTTGGCGTTTGCTGTGTTTGGTAGGAGTCTAGCGACAGGTAAATTTGGGGGAAATACCCGAATATATCCTTAACATTTGATTCTACAAATTATGGTCAACAACTACGTATCATTAAAAAGTACGATAAAAATAGTATAAACTACTAAAACATTGAATTTATGATAAACATATAAACAGTGTTTTCAAGAAATTTTGATGTTAGTTCTTTAAATTCAAAAAACCTCACACATGATCCCTATGCTATCATAATTTTTGATATTTGGTCTTTATTTCTCACTCATCGGTCAATTTTTTGTCTGTTAAATGAATGTTATCTCCGTCATTTCACCACCCTAGAGACCATTTATGATGTTTTGTCTTATTAAAAATGAAATTTAATATGCAAGAGGTCTATATATATATATATATATATATATATATAGATAGATAGATATCTATCTATATATATATATATATATATATATATATATATATATATATATAGATAGATAGATATATCTATCTATATATATATATATATATATATATATATATATATATATATATATATATATATATATATATATATATATATAGATATATATGGATTTTCCCAGTTCAATCAGATGCTCTGTTAGGTGCTTCATTGTCTGATTAACATCATTGATGTTCCTGGAAACAAAGATGAACCTCCATTGAACAAACCAATCTTCTGAAATTATACGGTTTATAGAGGGGTGGTCGGAGAAGACGATCGGATCAATGCAATATCCATTTTCAGGTCTGGAAGACGATGTTCCTGTTCCGGAGAAAAAAATATGCTGATCAAAAGTGCAGAAAAAGAAACAATGATAGTGTGGAGGTACCAATCTTCTGAAATATATTTATGCTTATTAACAGTATAGACATACTTGAATCAGAAATGTAGAATCCATAACCATTCGGTAGTTCGAAGGTGGAACAGCCAAATTAGGTTGGGGATATGATTCTGACGAGCATATATCGGAAGGAAAACACTTTGGAGCTTAGCCCTTTTATTATGGATCGATCGTAAAGAAAAAGAAACAATAGCAGAAAGAAGCAAGAGAATTTGGTTATTGCTCAGTGAACTGATAAAAAATGATAGTATGCAGGAACCGATCGAAAATGGTCAGATGAAGTTGTTGATGGTCAAGCAATTGATTTTATATTTTAATTTAATTTAATCTATTTGTCTCAAACTCATTTCACAATACGAAGCTTCTACATCACATGTGTAAGGTTAATTTATCAGAAAAACCCGATAACCTAACCTCTCATTCCTCGTTCTGAAACCTGCAACTCCCCCCCCCCCCCCACACACACACACATACACATTTTGTTTTTAGCTTCACTCCAACCTTTGTCAGTGACTTGTCGACTGTTAGGGGATTCATGCTCCAATGATGCCACAACCAAGACAACTCCGTTGTGACATCCCCAAAATCACGGCCAGAAAAGACCGGTTTGTTTATGCTTTGTTTAAAAATCAGAGTAACATTTTAAATAAAAGTGTTGCGGAATTTGTCCCAAAACAATAATATGATAAAGATTTATCAAAAGCATTTCCATAGAAATGTATTTCATTAAAAGACTCGGGATGTCATGTTCGTACAGATCAAAAGCATAAACAGTACAATACAAGCCTTACTACATTATTTCATATCTACAGGCCTATATCCGTAATCCCTCGTCCAAACATCGTATATATGCTCAAGCGCCACTACCTGTAATACATAAAACTGAGTGGGTCAGGCTTGGGAGCCTGGTGAGCACATAGGGTTTTCAACCCACAATAAATAGTTTATTAATTTCATCAATCAACAATAACCCGATTACCCGTTCCCATTATCCTCACTTTACGTCCCTAAACACCTATCATAAGGGACCTAGCCTAAGGATCATCATCGGGACGGACACTACTACTAAGGGGATTACTCAGCAATAAATGTCCTAATAGGCAACCATGTGGGGGATGGAGTACATCTGGTGAGCACACAGTTCAAATAAACACCTACAGGTTGCGAGCCTGCTAGTGTTCCACTGGACTGTCTAGAATAGTCCGTGGTCGTCATCTATACTCCGCTAGATGACTGGATCATCAATAACATCTATAACGAGGCCTCTCATTATTTTATTTTGTCACACAGCAACTATTACATCTACCCATGTTTTACCCAACACATTTTGTAGATATAAAATACATATACAGTTTAAATCTTTGAAAACATGTATAAAACGTTCATCCAGCATAGATAGCAAGTATTCAGATAATATGCACAAATAGCACGTAATTTATATCAAATACTTTATATCTATGTGTAAGTTGAAAGTAAATATGCACTCACCTGAAAAGGTGGTGATTCCGAACTCAGACAGCGCTTCGCTTCTTAAAAAGAATTTTCTTCGACGAAACCTAGTATTATTACCACTAGAGTTTAGTTTATTATTCGTCGAGACTAATTAATAGTCTAGCTATTATTATTATTATTATTATATAAGCGTAAAAAAAATACTTATATAACCCATAATAATAGCCCAAGTATTTATTATAAGTTCCTAATAACGTTACTATAATTAAATAAAAACTATATTAAAAATAGCGTAGGCGTAGCTCACTTACATCGGGTTTTATAGAAAACCGGGCTTTGCTTGGAGCAGCGTTCCCGAGCCGAAAAGCTCTTCTTCTCGGAGCCTTCGAGCACTCCGGGGCTTCCGCCTCGTGCTAGGGAGGTTCCCTAGGCTTTTCGGGGGATTTCGGGGCTAGAGAGAGGTTCTAGAGAGAGAGAGAGAGTAAAGAGAAGAAAGAATGGGAAAGGTGTGAAGAAAATGAGGGTGGGAGAGGTGGTATTTATAGGGTGAAATGTGGCTGAACTTGGTGCCACATGTCACCATGTGGTGGCAAGCCTTGGGGAGAAAGCAATGGCCAAGATTGTGCCACATCACCCATTTTCGCACAGCACACTTCCGACTTCTAAAATCCGTAACTTTCACATACGACCTCCGTTTTTGACGTTCTTTATATCCACGCGTAGGTAATAATAAGATCTACAACTTTCATTTTGACACCGTCAGCCAATTCTCGATCGATCTTAAATTTAACAGTACAAGGAGATTATACTGTTAAACGTCTGCGTAAAATTAATAACTTCTACATACGGACTCTGTTTTTGTCTGTCTTTTTACCGTTGATTTCCTATTAATGAGATCTTCAACTCTCATTTACGTTGCGTAAGCCAAAAACCGCTCGAACTAAAATTCGAGTTTCAGGCCGTGCACTGCTAAGCCGAATCTTAGAAAAATCATAACTTCTTCATACGAAGTCAGATTTGGGCGTTCTTTTTATCGATGTTCTTAGTTTAACATATTCTACGACTTTTGTTTAGATTGATAAGGCTAAAAAGTCTTCTATCGTAAATTCACTATTTACGTCTCCCGGTGTCGTGCCGGTTTTGCCGTAAAACTTCGGCGGGCCATAACTTCTTCGTTATAGCTCGGATTTCGGCATTCTTTATATGTACGGAAACCTTGAGACGTATTCTACAACTTTATGTAGAGATATCAGGATTATCTCACACTTTAATTTTGACGCTCATTTTTATTCTTTATTAATTATACATTTATAATTAAATAATAAACACATAAACACACATAATTCACATAATACTCAAATATTTTATATTTATTACTTCAAAAAGAGTTACAATAGTTGACCTAGACTATTACATTGACAAAAATGCTTAGCCCTGAAAACCCGGGCGTTACAATTCTCTCCCCCTTAGGATGATTCCGTCCCGGAATCATGCATCAGCAAACAGATGTGGATAGCGACTCATCATGTCATCCTCTGTTTCCCAAGTGAGATTCGGCCCATTCGAATGTTTCCATCGGACTAGCACCAAGTTGACCATCTTGCGTCGTAGCTTCTTAGTCTTACGGTCAATAATTGCCTCAGGCTCTTCGATCAGCCTTTTATTCTCATCCATCCTTAATTCCGAGATTGGAATTATGTCGGGAACATCTCCCATGAATTTCCTCAAATAACACACATGGAAGGTGTTATGAATACCATTGAGTTCTTCGGGCAATTCTAGCTTGTAAGCTTGGTTCCCAATCTTCTGAAGAACTTTGAACGGTCCAATAAACCTTGGACTCAACTTTCCTCGTTTCCCAAATCGTATAAGTCCCTTCCACGGTGAGACTTTAAGTAAAACGGAATCCCCAACTTCGAAGGTTATCGGTCGTCTTTTCTTGTCAGCATAGCTCTTCTGACGATCCTGAGCTGCTAACATTTTTTCCCTAATCACCTTCAATTTCTCAGCAGTCTCATGGACTATCTCGGGGCCCATAAACTGCTTCTCTCCGGCTTCAAGCCAACAAGACGGCGTACGACACTTCTGTCCATACAAGGCCTGATAAGGTGCCATCTTGATGCTCGAGTGAAAACTATTGTTGTAGGAAAATTCTACCAGAGGTAAGTGCTCGTCCCAATTCCCTTGGAATTCGAGGGTACATGCTCTCAACATATCTTCCAGCGTCTGAATTGTTCTTTCGCTCTGACCATCAGTTTGCGGATGGTAAGCAGTACTCAAACACAACTTTGTACCCAACTCCTCTTGTAGACTCCTCCAAAACCTTGACGTGAAACGACTATCACGATCTGACACAATCGTAAGAGGGACACCGTGAAGTCTTACAATTTCCTTCACGTAAGCGTTTGCGAGCTTATCCATAGACCACTTCTCGTTGGCGGCTATGAAGTGTGCACTCTTGGTGAAACGATCCACGACTACCCAAATCATGTCGTGTCCGTTCTTCGTTCTGGGCAGTTTAGTCACAAAATCCATGGTGATGTCTTCCCATTTACCCATGGGTACAGGTAAAGGTTCTAAACTCCCATACGGTTTCTGATGTTGTGCCTTAACCCTCGCGCATGTTACGCACTCGGCCACATACTTCGCAACATCGAGCTTCATCGTCGGCCACCAGTAGTAGGGTTTTAGGTCCCTATACATTTTAGTGCTACCGGGATGAATCGAGTACATGGTCTTGTGTGCTTCTTCCATTAGAAGATCTCTTATTCCTCCCATCTTAGGTACCCAGATTCGATCTTGGAATACCTTCAGTCCTCGACTGTTTGTACCGAACACTAACGTTTTTCCCAAACGTTCTTCCTTTCGGTCATTCTTTTCTAAGGCTTCTTCTTGAGCTTTCCTGATACTTTCCACAATCGTCGAGACGACTTCAATTCTTAACGCTCTTGGCCTTTTTCTTTCAAGATTGACTTTCCGACTGAGAGCATCAGCAACAATATTTGCTTTACCTGGGTGGTAAAGTATCTCACAGTCATAGTCCTTGAGAAGCTCTAGCCAGCGTCGTTGCCTCATGTTCAACTCCTTCTGATTAAAGAGATACTGGAGACTCTTATGATCAGTGAAGAGCTTACACTTCGTGCCATAGAGGTAATGCCTCCATATCTTTAAGGCAAATACTACCGCTGCCAACTCCAGATCATGAGTGGGGTAGTTCTTTTCGTGCTCTTTCAATTGTCGAGATGCGTATGCTATCACCTTTTCTCTTTGGGTCAGAACACAACCCAACCCGACTCCAGATGCATCACTATAAACCGCGAAATCTTCAACTCCATCGGGTAGAGAAAGTATCGGTGCTTCACATAACTTCTTCTTTAGCTTCTCGAACGCCTCATCGTGTTTCTCACTCCATGTATACGTAGCTCCTTTATGGGTCAAAGCTGTTAATGGAGCAGCTATCGAAGAAAAGCCTTGGATAAATCGTCGGTAATATCCGGCTAATCCTAGAAAGCTTCGAACCTCCGTGGGACTCTTCGGACGTTCCCACTTCATTACAGCCTCGATCTTGGCGGGGTCAACCATTATTCCTTCTTGGTTAACAATATGACCCAAGAATTGGACTTCCCGTATCCAGAAGTCGCATTTGGAGAACTTCGCAAAAAGCTTCTCCTTCTTTAACACCTCCAACACTTCTCGTAGATGCTTGTCATGCTCCTCCTGGCTTTTCGAGTAAATAAGAATGTCGTCGATGAACACTATCACAGATTTATCGAGGAATGGTTTACAAACCCTATTCATCAAATCCATGAATGCTGCGGGAGCATTGGTTAGTCCGAATGACATAACCAAGAACTCGTAGTGTCCATATCTTGTTCTGAATGCAGTCTTCTCAATATCCTGCTCTCTCACCTTCAGCTGATGATATCCTGACCTAAGATCGATCTTTGAGAAGTAGCTCGAACCTTGCAGCTGATCGAATAGGTCATCAATCCTCGGCAATGGATACTTGTTCTTCACCGTTGCCTTATTCAGCTCTCGGTAGTCTATGCACATCCTCATGCTTCCGTCCTTCTTCTTCACGAATAACACCGGAGCTCCCCAGGGTGATGAACTAGGTCGAATGAATCCGCTGTCCAACAACTCCTGAAGTTGTGTCATGAGCTCCTTCATCTCCGTCGGTGCTAGTCGGTAAGGTGGCTTTGCTATCGGTGTTGTTCCTGGTAACAAGTCTATACGAAACTCCACTTGTCTATCAGGTGGTAATCCGGGAAGATCTTTGGGAAAGACTTCCGGATAATCGCACACAACCGGTATATTCTGCACCTCTTTCTTTTCTTTCTTAGCATCGATTACGAATGCCAAGTATGATGCACATCCTTTGGACAAACATTTCCTGGCTTTCATCAGGGAGATGATTCCAGAAGTTACTCTGCGTTTGTCCCCGTACACCATAAATGATTCCTTTCCGGGTGGGTTTATCGTAACTATCTTCTTTTGGCATAATATCTCGACATCGTTGGCGCTAAGCCAATCCATACCCAAAACGATGTCGAAACCGTTTAACTCTATGGGTAATAGTTCCTCATGGAATTCGTTTCCGTTTAGGTCAATGACGATGTTCCTAATACGATTACTAACAGGTACGAGTTTGCCACTGGCAACTTCTACAATCAGAGCATTATCTAGTTTTTCTACAGGCAATGCTAATCTTCCACCAAATTTATGCGACACAAAGGAGTAATTGGCTCCGGAATCAAATAGTATATTTGCAGGCAAACCATTTACAAGAAAGGTACCTGAAGCGACGTCTGCTGCCTCCTTCGCAGCCTCGAGCGTCATCTGAAAGGCTCTCGCCTTTGGCTTTGGTGGTATGTTGGGCCTTCCCGCATCTTTCTTCCTTGGGCAATCCTTAGCAATATGCCCTTCTTCACGACACTCGTAGCACACCTTCTTGTTGGTGGTGCACTCATTGGCATAGTGCCCTGTTTTCCCACACTTGTAGCAGGTTACTTCATCGCCACATTTTCCCGAGTGCTTCTTCTTGCACTTCTCGCACCATTTAAATTCGTTTCCTCCCCCGAATTTTTTTGAACCGAACTTGCTCTTCTTTTTGTTGGGTTTAGCAGACCCTTCAAATTTCCTCTTCTCGCCAACCTCGATTTTGCTGGCAGCTCTTCCCTTAATCATGTCCTCCACAGACTTGGCAGCCCAGATAGCTGCCTCCAAAGTAGGTGCCTGACGTACTGGCACCGCGTACTCCCATGGAAGTCCCTTTGCGTACTTATCAATTTTCGTCAGCTCATCCGGAACAAGACGCAAGGCAAACTCCATCTTTTCTGTGAAGTTGTTCGTGTATTCATCGATTGACATGCTTCCCTTCTTCAAGGTTAGAAACTGGTTCTCTAACTCTAACAGGTTTTGAGCCGAGCAGTATTTTCGTTTGAATTGCACCAGAAATTCTGCCCATGTCAGTTGCAGGGGCTTGTTGGGGCTTAAAGTCTTCCCCAAGGTATTCCACCAACGTACAGCGCCTCCTCGAAACTGACGTACTGCAAATGTGGTATGTAGCTTTCCTCTGCAACCGCATGTCATGAAAGCTAACTCCATCTCCGAGATCCAATCCATGACTCCGATTGGATCTTCCTTTCCCGTGAAAGTCGATGGCTTGCAAGTCTGAAAATCCTTGTACTTGCATCCATTTCTCTCGAATCCGTCATCTTGGTTATTTTCTTGAACTATTGGTTGGTTGACTTGACCAACAGTTCCACTGTAGTCTCCTTCCTCAGTCTGCCCTTTGTTCAACTCGGGCTGTTCGATTTGAATAGTGCCTTCCTCTCGATTTTGCTGGAGCAAACGTCTAGTTTCCTCCATTTGACGATCCAACATAGCCTGGATCATCGCTTGCACTCCGGCCATCGTTATTGGTCCGGCAGCGGCTTCCACAACTGGTATTTGCTCGATCACGGGGGGTTGGTGTCTGTTCCCATTTGCGTTTACGTTTCCGCTACGGGTCCTTGCCATCTTGATCTATACACCGAATAAGGTGAATTTAGATCTTTATTTAGGAGAGACGTTTTAAATCGTCCTTATCACTCCGAAACATTTACATGCTAGTTCTAATAGCGTAGTCGTACGTTTAGAATCCTAAGCACATAAAGTTTCCAGATCCGGTCGGCAACAGACCATAGATCCGAACAATTAACAGCATATTATGCACAAAGCATTTAGCACATAAAAGCATTTTACGCACAATTCCTAAAATAGGCTAGTGCTCACACCTCACAATCATCACTTAGCATTCTAAGTTTAAGTCTAGAAATCCTACAAATTCCTAGTTCGCTTAAACTAATGCTCTGATACCAACTGTGACATCCCCAAAATCACGGCCAGAAAAGACCGGTTTGTTTATGCTTTGTTTAAAAATCAGAGTAACATTTTAAATAAAAGTGTTGCGGAATTTGTCCCAAAACAATAATATGATAAAGATTTATCAAAAGCATTTCCATAGAAATGTATTTCATTAAAAGACTCGGGATGTCATGTTCGTACAGATCAAAAGCATAAACAGTACAATACAAGCCTTACTACATTATTTCATATCTACAGGCCTATATCCGTAATCCCTCGTCCAAACATCGTATATATGCTCAAGCGCCACTACCTGTAATACATAAAACTGAGTGGGTCAGACTTGGGAGCCTGGTGAGCACATAGGGTTTTCAACCCACAATAAATAGTTTATTAATTTCATCAATCAACAATAACCCGATTACCCGTTCCCGTTATCCTCACTTTACGTCCCTAAACACCTATCATAAGGGACCTAGCCTAAGGATCATCATCGGGACGGACACTACTACTAAGGGGATTCCTCAGCAATAAATGTCCTAATAGGCAACCATGTGGGGGATGGAGTACATCTGGTGAGCACACAGTTCAAATAAACACACAGTTCAAATAAACACCTACAGGTTGCGAGCCTGCTAGTGTTCCACTGGACTGTCTAGAATAGTCCGTGGTCGTCATCTATACTCCGCTAGATGACTGGATCATCAATAACATCTATAACGAGGCCTCTCATTATTTTATTTTGTCACACAGCAACTATTACATCTACCCATGTTTTACCCAACACATTTTGTAGATATAAAATACATATACAGTTTAAATCTTTGAAAACATGTATAAAACGTTCATCCAGCATAGATAGCAAGTATTCAGATAATATGCACAAATAGCACGTAATTTATATTAAATACTTCATATCTATGTGTAAGTTGAAAGTAAATATGCACTCACCTGAAAAGGTGGTGATTCCGAACTCAGACAGCGCTTCGCTTCTTAAAAAGAATTTTCTTCGACGAAACCTAGTATTATTACCACTAGAGTTTAGTTTATTATTCGTCGAGACTAATTAATAGTCTAGCTATTATTATTATTATTATTATATAAGCGTAAAAAAAATACTTATATAACCCATAATAATAGCCCAAGTATTTATTATAAGTTCCTAATAACGTTACTATAATTAAATAAAAGCTATATTAAAAATAGCGTAGGCGTAGCTCACTTACAGCGGGTTTTATAGAAAACCGGGCTTTGCTTGGAGCAGCGTTCCCGAGCCGAAAAGCTCTTCTTCTCGGAGCCTTCGAGCACTCCGGGGCTTCCGCCTCGTGCTAGGGAGGTTCCCTAGGCTTTTCGGGGGATTTCGGGGCTAGAGAGAGGTTCTAGAGAGAGAGAGAGAGTAAAGAGAAGAAAGAATGGGAAAGGTGTGAAGAAAATGAGGGTGGGAGAGGTGGTATTTATAGGGTGAAATGTGGCTGAACTTGGTGCCACATGTCACCATGTGGTGGCAAGCCTTGGGGAGAAAGCAATGGCCAAGATTGTGCCACATCACCCATTTTCGCACAGCACACTTCCGACTTCTAAAATCCGTAACTTTCACATACGACCTCCGTTTTTGACGTTCTTTATATCCACGCGTAGGTAATAATAAGATCTACAACTTTCATTTTGACACCGTCAGCCAATTCTCGATCGATCTTAAATTTAACAGTACAAGGAGATTATACTGTTAAACGTCTGCGTAAAATTAATAACTTCTACATACGGACTCTGTTTTTGTCTGTCTTTTTACCGTTGATTTCCTATTAATGAGATCTTCAACTCTCATTTACGTTGCGTAAGCCAAAAACCGCTCGAACTAAAATTCGAGTTTCAGGCCGTGCACTGCTAAGCCGAATCTTAGAAAAATCATAACTTCTTCATACGAAGTCAGATTTGGGCGTTCTTTTTATCGATGTTCTTAGTTTAACATATTCTACGACTTTTGTTTAGATTGATAAGGCTAAAAAGTCTTCTATCGTAAATTCACTATTTACGTCTCCCGGTGTCGTGCCGGTTTTGCCGTAAAACTTCGGCGGGCCATAACTTCTTCGTTATAGCTCGGATTTCGGCATTCTTTATATGTACGGAAACCTTGAGACGTATTCTACAACTTTATGTAGAGATATCAGGATTATCTCACACTTTAATTTTGACGCTCATTTTTATTCTTTATTAATTATACATTTATAATTAAATAATAAACACATAAACACACATAATTCACATAATACTCAAATATTTTATATTTATTACTTCAAAAAGAGTTACAATAGTTGACCTAGACTATTACATTGACAAAAATGCTTAGCCCTGAAAACCCGGGCGTTACATCCGTCGATCGCCGATCCCTTTTCTCCAGTTTTGTTTCCAAACTTGCAGATCTGAGCCTTTCATGATACCATGTTCTCGATCTACGGGTGGTTTCCCTCTGTCCTCTGTTGAAATCGAAGTCCAATTTTCACTTTTTCAGTCAAACGTTGTTCTTCTATATGATGATTTCATATCTTAGCATGTTTCTATTTAGGAAATTAAAATCAACAACGCTTCCATTGTGTGTGTTAGAGAGAGAGAGAGAGAGAGTGAAGGAGGATGAGACGCTTTGTAAATTATATATATATATATATATATATATATATATATATATATATATATATATATATATATATATATATATATATATAAGACAAAACATTATAATGGTCCTTAGGAAAGTGAAATGATGGAAATGCCCTTCACTTAATGGAAAAAAGATAACAAAGTGATAATTAAGGACCAGACATCCAAACTTTTGAAAGCACATAGACCTTCTATAAGGTTTTTTGAACTTAAGGACGAAATGTCAGATTTCTGGAAAACATAGGGACCATTTATGATGTTTTTTCTATAAACTATGTGTAATGTCTAAGAAATTCATAGTAAATTTTTATTTTTAAAACAATAAGCCATACAAATAAGTTGTTCAAAAACAATCAAAGTGATTACATCATGTAAACATCAGAGTAAAAATCATAAGTAGTAAATGTGGAACCTTTAGGGGATGCAGTGCAGTCACGTCGAGCCCTTCCGTTTAGAATCAGAAGTACCTAAAACCATGTACGTAAAACTATAAACACAAAACTTAGTGAGTTTCTCAATTATATGTTTGGTATGTGGTACTTTGGGGAACTAATAAGCTCTGTGCTTACAGTTTATGTTTATGGTTCAGGTACTTCTGGTATGAAAGGGAAGGGCCCAGTGTGATGACACATCATGGCCCTCATGTAAAACCCCGTTTATTTATTAAATAAATACATAAATTGATGAATGCATAGAAGCCCTAAATTAAATAATTAGATGTCAAATGATGGTCTCGTAGAGCTAATTGACACACTTTAAGTGATTGGAGGCTAAAAGAGTAAAATCCGGACTTAATTTGTAAGTATTATTGAGGGCAGGGACTAAATGGTAACATATGGGACTTCTTTAGAAGAGGTTTTGTAGAAAGAGGGTTGATTGGTAAATTTCCGACCTTATTTGTGAGGGATTTCAGAAGATGGGGTTTAAATGGTAAATATTGGATTGAGTTTGAAGAAAATGTTATGGGGAGGGACTATTATTGTCATTATGGAGAACTTGTAGATGGAGGCGGGTATTTAAAGGGTGTGTAACCCTAACCCTAAGAAGGAACAGCCGCCACTCCATCCTTATGCCCCCATCATCGGCCTCCACCCTACTCCCTTGTTTCTGCGACCACCGAAGCCAGCCACCTCCTTCCGTGGGCACCGACGAGCAACTGCCTTGCCTTGAAGCGCCAACCCTAGCCGCCGGTAATGATGTGAGAAATCGGAAAGACTGCCATGAACGCCGTCTGCTGCCGCTACAGCTCGCGTCACCGTGTCCTGCTGCCGTTATTTGTTGTTCCGATCAAGGGTCACCAACAAGCTCCAGCCTACTGCCACCGCTGCCTTGCCCTCGAGATGTCACAGCCGTAGTTGGTGACGTCGTGGGCAGCCGAGGGAGAGACGACGAAGACCAGGAACGGGATCGTAGATCGTTGCTGCTTCCGTTGAAGAACGAAACCACCGCCCTTCGCCACCTGTAGAGGCGTTAATGTCACTCCGAGTCTGATAGCCACCATTTCTTCTTCTTCTTCTTATGTCCAGCAGCCACCTTATAAGCTTTCATGCCGCCGCCGTCCGTCTAGAGTGATGTTGCTGCCGTTCTGCCTTTTTCCGCCGCCACTAGCCACCGTGAGAGGTGGCTGTGGGTGTACTTATGGGTGTGTGTTCATGTGTTTTTACTGTTGCGATAGTTACGAGATTGTTTGTGTGTTTGTTTAGCCGAGGTTCATGGAAAAGCCACCGCCACCACTGTGAGGTGGTGGCTGCCACCATACACCGCCATGTATGTGTGTGTTTAGTGAGTGTGTGCGCTTTTAGTTGAGATTTACCATTGTAAAGTGTACTACAAATTAGAATAATGAAAAGAAAACTGAAAACCACCACCGTAGGGTGGTGGCTGCCGCCTCCTTCCGCCACCGGTCGCCGTGTCGGGTGGCGGTGTGCTTTTATTGTGAGTTGACTCGTTTGGGATGCTTGAAATCCTAATAGGCCTTGTTAGTCTAATGGGCCCAATGAAGCCAAATGGGTTTAGTGAAACCCCTAATGAGTCTAATGGATTCTAATAGACCCAATAAAACCCTAGTGGGCTTGATAGGCCCAATAAATCCCTAAATAACCTAAAAGTCCAACAAGTTAATCAATGGGCTAGTGCTTGGGTTCGAAACATTAATTAGAGTTTAAAAAACCCTAATGCAATCAAAACCCTAATTTTGGGAAATTAATCGGGACACACGAGAATTATTTAATAACTGGGGATATTAAATAATAATCTTTGGCAAGATTAATCTAAGCGACAGTGGACTTAATGGATTAAGTCCTTGATGGATTAATTCCTTAATGGGTTAAGCAGGAAATTTAACCCTAATCATCATTTTATGTGAAACCCTAATTTCACTTGGGTTTACTGTTGGACCTTTCTATTGGGCCTTGATGATTGGGTTATTAAATGGGCTATCTAAGATCAAGCAAATGGTCAAGAGTAATTTAATGGGCCTAGGGTAAGGCCCATGTAACGGCCTTGGGCCCAATTTGAAAAATTGGGCCATAGTTTGGGCCTTAATGATTATATGGTGTTGGGCCTTATAGTAAGATCATGTATAGGCTTGGGCCTAATTTTTATATTGGGCCTTGATTCCTAGATGGACTTTGGGCCTATAGTTTGGGCCTTGGGCTTGAATAAGCCAAGCTTGGGGTAATGTAGTAATTATCCAAGTATGTATTATGGTTATGTGTTGGGGCCCAATTATTAATTGGGTGTTATTTTGGTATTGACAGTTTAGGAACCTGTCATCCAACAGCTGGGGTTGAGTCTGCGGGATTACAACAGTGTGGGATTGTGTCTACGAGACTTCAGCTGTGTGAGGTGAGTTACCTTCCAATAGCGGTGGGTCTACGACCACAATATCGGCCCACCAGTAGGATTTGTATGTTAGATGATTGTCTTTGTGATATCATCTAGTTTTGCTACTACCTGATATGTTATATGCTGGCATGATATGTTATATGTGATTGTAGTAGAGTTCGGTTGTTAGGACCGAAGGGTAGGTCAGACACCCCAGATATGTCTGACAGTATGTGATGATATGTTTATATGCTGGCATGAAATGTTATATGTGATAGTGGTAGTAGAAGGGGAATAGTCCCTAAGTTCGGTTGTTAGGACCGAAGGGTAGTTCGGACACCCCAGATATGTCTGATAGTATGTTTATGTTATGATATATGTGATAGTAGCTGTAGGGGTGGAATAGTCCCCAAGGGTCGGTTGCTAGGACCGACGGGTAGGTCAGCACCCCAGAATGGCTTGACATGGGTAGGTCAGCACCCCAGAATGGCTTGACACGGGTACGTCGGCACCCCATAATAGTCGTACCGGGTAGGTCGGCACCCCTGAATGGCCGTATCGGGTAGGTCAGGCACCCCAGAATTGCCCGACAGTATGTATGCTATGTGATTATATGGTATGTGGTATGATGGGGGAACTCACTAAGCTTTGTGCTTACGGTTTACACTTTTGGTTTCAGGTACTCGTTTTCAAAGGAAAGGATCTGGCTTGATCGTAGTGCATCACACTATGGTTTTCCACACACGAGATCTTTGGGATTACACTCTGATATTGTTTTATGATAACATGTTTCGATTGTTTTCTTATATTGTTGGTTTTTTATTAATGTATTTAAAAATGAAATTTTTAGCCTGTATTTTTGGGATGTTAGAAGTTGGTATCAGAGCCTTGGTTTGAGGGATTTGGACATACTCTTGGGTGTTTCTGAACTCAAACTAAGGGCTTGGTTTGAAAATTTTCAAAAGTAAAACCATTTTATAAAAAGGAGTTGAAAAGAATATGAAAAGAGAAAAGAACTTTGAGAAGAACAAAGTGTGTGATGCGTGCAATCAGCCGAGCTCAAGTAAGTTTTTCCCCAAGATACCTATACATGTTATGTTATGTTATGCTATGATATGATTATGAGAACTGCATGCTAGATTAGGGCTAAGGATCTAGGAGGATGCCTTATATGCCTATTATATGTGCTTGTAGACTTGCATGCTAGTACTGATCAATCATTGATAGGATAGCCCGTTTAGGTTATGCCTGATTGTATGAGCCTTGGAATTGCATGTATAGATTCCTGATTAGAGGATAAAATGATCTGATTGGAATATGATGGTTAGATTTTCCATTGTCTGAATGCTGTTGCTTTGTGCTTTGTGGGACTCTTTGTGATGTGAGTTAGCTATTAAGTGAATATGCTAGGTCACATGGGACACATGCTGGATAATCTCAGAGTGAGAGACTTGACCCTATTGCGCAACTCTTGTCTGAGTCCAACCGTTCTAAGGATGGGTATTTTACTCGAAGGATTATCTGATCTTTATTGCATGTGGCTTTATTCATGAGGTAGCTAGTTGACATTACTAGGAATCTTTCAGCAGCTGAGGATTGGGTGAGTTCGGGAACCTAGGGAAGCCTAGGATATATTTCAGTGACTTAGAAGTGAGGTTCAGTGAGACTTGGGAGTACCCGTTTGAGGAAGTGACTTGGAGGATTCGGGAGGATTGCTGAGGAAAGTACGGATGGTGTGGAAGGTAGTATTGGGCCCGTACTACTGAAAGCACAGGATCCATACTCGATTCAGTGAGAGTCTTGGAGAATCTAAGAAGCTTCAGGGAAGAATGTGTGACTCAGTTTGGGGACAGAGGATGTTCCAGTTGTTACAGCTTAGCCATTGGCAAGCGATCTAGTGAGCGTGATAGGGTGTCAGACCCTGAAGGATATGATCAGGGTTGGAGTGATTGTTCTCCAATGAAGGCAGCGTTCAGAGGTTCAATCATTGTTCAGGTATGGTCGGTAATTGTTTATGGATGAACTTTGGAGTTCAAGGCACTACCGTTACTAGGACAGAACTGGTGACAGGTAGAGGGTAGTGTCAGTCGTGGGTGTTAGATGCATAAGTGGTTGGTCATTGGATGTTCAAGAGAATTGTGTTTTCGCATGGGCTGTGTTCGGTTAGAATGCAGTGGTACTGCAAGATTGGGAGTGGGAATGAGGATTCGTCAGCTAGAGTGAAGATTAAGGTCTTTAATTGACAGCATGTTAGATGGATTGAGGTGTCAGATTGGATCAGATTTCAAGAGTACTCATCGAGATTTCCGAGGATGGGAGATCTCAAGGTTTAATCGGCGATTAAGCGCTAGCATTGGCAGGCACAGGTTGTCATCAGTGGGATATTAGAAAGCGAGAAGGATTGGGAATCCTTTAATTCTCATGTAATGTGAAGACTTAGTCGAATCTAAGTGGGGGAGAGACTTTTTATAAGGCTCTCCAACTATGAATTCTGGTTGTGCAAGGTGCAATCTCTTGGCCACCTTGTCAACCAGAAGGGTATTCTAGTTGATTCGGCCAAGATAGAGGTCGTGATGCAGTGGGAGATTCCGAGGTCTCCATCTGAGATTTGGATTTCCCTGGGTATAGCGGGTTATTACCAGAGATTTATACGGGACTTCTCCGAGATTGAGGTTCCTTTGACCCGACTGACCAAGAAGTCGGTGACCTTTCGTTGGGGGCCTGAGCAGCAGGCAGCCTCGAGACTCTCAGACATCGGTCGTGCGAGGCACCGATTCTCACCCTGCCAGAGAGTGTAGATGATTTCGTGGTTTACTGTGACACTTTGATCATGGGCATGAGTGCGGTACTGATACAATGGGGTCACGTGATAGCAGGTTTCGGGAACCAGGTTAGAGTTCCGGTTAGGACTCGAGTTCAGTTGAGGGTTAGGTCGAGTGCGTGCTCGACCCGGGTATGGAAAGTGTTGCAAGACTACGGGAGTAGCTGTAGCATTCACAAGCAGTCAAATAGTATGAAAAGTGTTGTAAGACTACGGGGGTACCCGTAGCATTTACTAGCGGTCGGTTAGCACGGAAAGTGTTGTAAGTCTGCGGGTGTAGCTGTAGCATTCACTAGCAGCAGATAGTATGAGGGGTGTTGTAAGTCTGCGGGGGTAGCCGTAGCATTCACCAGGTTGGCAGATAATGATTAGAGTGTTGTAAGTCTGCGGGTGTAGCCGTAGCATTCACTAGCAGCTAGATAGTGATAAAGTGTTGTAAGTCTGCGGGTGTAGCCGTAGTATTCACTAGGTTGGTAGATGGCATGAGCGTGTTGTTAGAACGAGGAAGGAACAGTAGTACCCACCACTTTGGGTGCAGCAGTGAGATATGGAAATCCACATATTGGATCTTGGTATTACCCAGATGGATTAGCTCTGGTTGAGCCAGTGATAAGATTGTAGGAACGCCACTACAGTTATGAGATCATGGAAGTAATGGACTGCTTTAGGACATCTGAGATAAGGCTATCATTGGTTAGGTAGCAATCACTTTCAGCCTTGGATTTGAAGATGACAGGATTCGACGTATGGACCCGAGCAGTTAGATTAGGAGGTTGTTAGAACCACAGTGGCATAATAACTAGTCGCAACTAGTTCCAGAGAAGGATTTCATTCAGAAGCCATGTGAGGCGACTAAGTGGGGGTCCTTTGGCTCCGTAGCCGGGCCGGAACCCGATATTTCAGATGACTGGCGAGCGAATTGAGACCCAGGAGGTCTCGGTAGCTTTTGGGAAGCAGCCATGTGGCAGCATACTGCTTCAGGCAGTTCAGTGTTCGGGCAGTTTCAACGTCCGGGCAGTATTAGTATTTGCGTTTTGGGTTGTAAGTTCGGAAGGAATAACAGATTGTTTGGGATATGCCAAGTCAATCACAACGGGATTGTCCGAGCTTTAGCCGAGTATAAGTGACCTGCAGAGATAATTGGGTCTGTGATTTCCATTTTCTAGTGGGAGCCTCAGGTTATCAGTAGTTGAGTAGCCAATCGAGGGATAAACAGCCTCGATTCAACGATAATGATTCAGTATGAGTGGTCTGTTAGGGATTCAGATCATCTCGAGACAGCAGACTTTAGACGTAGTAGACGAGATCTTGTTGCGAGGAATTCGTTCACCTGCAGATTTTAGGGCTTTACGAGGATTGATCATGGCTACCCTGGGGAGGCTAGGGTGTGCCTAGGTTGGTGACCATGCTACTAGAGTGGCTTGGTATGTAAGGATTCGTAAGGAATGATTTCGAGGACGAAATCTAATTTAAGTGGGGGAGAGTTGTAAAACCCCGTTTATTTATTAAATAAAAAATAAATTGATGAATGCATAGAAGCCCTAAAATAAATAATTATATGTCAAATGATGGTCTCGTAGAGCTAATTGACAAACTTTAAGTGATTGGAGGCTAAAAGAGTAAAATCCGGACTTAATTTGTAAGTATTAATGAGGGCAGGGACTAAATGGTAACATATGGGACTTCTTTTGAAGAGGTTTTGTAGAAAGAGGGTTGATTGGTAAATTTACGACCTTATTTGTGATGGGTTTCAGAAGATGGGGTTTAAATGGTAAATATTGGATTGAGTTTGAAGAAAATGTTATGGGGAGGGACTATTATTGTCATTATGGAGAACTTGTAGATGGAGGCGGGTATTTAAAGGGTGTGTAACCCTAACCCTAAGAAGGAACAAACACCACTCCATCTTTATGCCCCTACCATCAGCCTCCACCTTACTCCCTTGTTTCTGCGACCACCGAAGCCAACCACCTCCTTCCGTGGGCACCGACGAGCAACTGCCTTGCCTTGAAGCGCCAACACTAGCAGCCGGTAATGATGTGAGAAATCGGAAAGACTGCCATGAACGTCGTCTGCTGCCGCTATAGCTCGCGTCACCGTGTCCTGCTGCCGTTATTTGTTGTTCTGATCAAGGGTCACCGACAAGCTCCAGCCGACTACCACCGCTACCTTGCCCTCGAGATGTCACATCCGTAGTTGGTGACGTCGTGGGCAGTCGAGGGAGAGACGACGAAGACCAGGAACGGGATCGTAGATCGTTGCTGCTTCCGTTGAAGAACGAAACCACCGCCCTTCGCCACCTGTAGAGGCGTTAATGTCACTCCGAGTCTGATAGCCACCATTTCTTCTTCTTCTTCTTCTGTCCAACAGCCACCTTAGAAGCTTTCATGCCGCTGCCGTCCGTCTAGAGCGATGTTGCTGCCGTTCTGCCTTTTTCCGCCGTCACTAGCCACCGTGAGAGGTGGCTGTGGGTGTACTTATGGGTGTGTGTTCATGTGTTTTTACTGTTGCGATAGTTACGAGATTGTTTGTGTGTTTGTTTAGCCGAGGTTCATGGAAAAGCCACCGCCACCACTGTGAGGTGGTGGCTGCCACCATACACCGCCATGTATGTGTGTGTTTAGTGAGTGTGTGCGTTTTTAGTTGAGATTTACCATTGTAAAGTGTACTACAAATTAGAATAATGAAAAGAAAACTGAAAACCACCACCGTAGGGTGGTGGCTGCCGCCTCCTTCCGCCACCGGTCGCCGTGTTGGGTGGCGGTGTGCTTTTATTGTGAGTTGACTCGTTTGGGGATGCTTGAAACCCTAATAGGCCTTGTTAGTCTAATGGGCCCAATGAAGCCAAATGGGCTTAGTGAAACCCCTAATGAGTCTAATGGATTCTAATAGACCCAATAAAACCCTAGTGGGCTTGATAGGCCCAATAAATACCTAAATAACCTAAAAGTCCAATAAGTTAATAAATGGGCTTGTGCTTGGGTTGGAAACCCTAATTAGAGTTTAGAAAACCCTAATGCAATCAAAACCCTAATTTTGGGAAATTAATCGGGACACACGGGAATTATTTAATAACTGGGGATATTAAATAATAATCTTTGGCAAGATTAATCTAAGCGACAGTGGACTTAATGGATTAAGTCCTTAATGGGTTAAGCAGGAAACTTAACCCTAATTATCATTTTATGTGAAACCCTAATTTCACTTGGGTTTATTGTTGGGCCTTGATGATTGGGTTATTAAATGGGCTATCTAAGATCAAGCAAATGGTCTAGAGTAATTTAATGGGCCTTGGGTAAGGCCCATGCAAGGGGCTTGGGCCCAATTTGGAAAATTGGGCCATAGTTTGGGCCTTAATGATTATATGATGTTGGGGCTTAGAGTAAGACCATGTATAGGCTTGGGCCCAATTTGGAAAATTGGGCATATATTGGGCCTTGATTCCTAGTTGGACTTTGGGCCTATGGTTTGGGCCTTGGGCTTGAATAAGCCAAGCTTGGGGTAATGTAGTAATTATCCAAGTATGTATTATGGTTATGTGTTGGGCCCAATTATTAATTGGGTGTTATTTTGGTATTGACAGTTCGGGAACCTGTCATCCAGCAGCTGGGGTTGAGTCTGCGGGACTACAACAGTGTGGGATTGTGTCTACGGGACTTCAGCAGTGTGAGGTAGGGGTGTTTACGGGGCGGTTCGACTCGGATAGTAAAAAAATTATGAACCATGACCACGGAGTGGGTACCTAACATGCACTAACCGAAACCGAACCGAATTATGAAAAAAACCGAACCGTATAAAGACGGGTAACCACGGTTCGGTTCACGGGTACCCGGTAAATACAAAAAATTGAAACCATTAATTAAAATATAAACTATCGGTAAGTCAAGTCAGAATACTTGTTGAAGTTCAAATTATATATTATTATTTATATAATAACTATAATAATAAAATTAACCATAAATTGTGATGAAGGTTTTAAAATATTAATTCAGTTCCGTTTGAGCTAATGGATTTTATTTAGTACGATGAATCAATTAAAAAATTTTTTGATTGCGCATGGAACACGGAAAAATATTATATATATATATATATATATATATATATATATATATATATATATATATATATATATATATATATGACGGTTCGGTTCGGGTATCCGCGGATATCGAAATATCTAAACCGAAACCGACCCGTAGATAGTCGGTTTTTTCGGTTTCGGTTTTTCTCGGTTTCGGATTGGCCAGATCGGCTCGGTTTTTCGGTTTTGCGGTTTTTTTACACACCCCTAGTGTGAGATGAGTTACCCCAGTAGCGGTGGGTTAACGACCACAATGTCGGCCCACCACTAGGAGTTGTATGTTAGATGATTGTATTTGTGATATCATCTAGTTTTGCTACTACCTGATATGTTATATGCTGGCATGATATTGATGGGTTTTGGTCATAAGACATCCTATGTGCTTATACAAACCCTAATGCTTGGATCTAGGTTTCTCTATTGTACATACTTTGAATCCAAGACTTTGAACCCTAATTCTAGCATGTGGAAATCAGAATTCACATGTAAATAGGTTTAAGAACATACCTTGATTGTTATATAGCAATAACAATCTAATTCCTCCTTGAATTGACCTTGGAAAGCTGAGAGTCACAAGTGTCACTCCTCTAATGGCTTACAAACACCATAAGCAAGTGGAGAAGGTATAAAGAGAGAGGAGAGGTGTTAGAATTCGTCCCTAGGACTTCTTGGGAAGGGTTCGACGAATTCCTAAGCCCTAGGGGGTTTATATAGGTGTAAAGATTAAGGTTTTAGTCCTTATCCTTATCTAGTTGCTTGTCCACCAAGCAACCATAAGATAAGTCCTAGAAACCCTTATCCTAGTCGAATTCTAAGGGATTTACACCTCAAATTTGTTCACCATATATATAAGATAATCCTTACCTTATTTTGTAACTATCACATAATTACAATTCAGCCCCTCTAGTTTAATTAATTACACTTGATCACAAAATTAATTCTTAATTAATTATTGACCAATATTAATTAAACAAATATGATTTCTCCTTTAATATATTATTCTTATAACATATTAATAAATCATAATAACCTCTCTCTCTTTATTTATTTCTCCAATCAAGTTGCTTTGGTGAAGGCAACCCAAAAGGACCATGCACCATCGGGTCAAGTACATACCAAAATAGTTATGGACTTAGACACTAATCCAACAGTCTCCCACTTGGATAAGTCTAATAACTATTCTGCGTATGACTTCAGATCCCGATCTGCAATCGTAGCTTTCCAAAGCCGCTGTCAACTCTGATCATATCAAATACGCGTGTCCTTAGATAATGGATCATATATTCCTCCATTCTAGATATCATATGAGACATGATTTCAAATCATTCTCTTTGTACTATATCTCGATTCCCGATTTATGACGACTGACTAATTGAACAAATCAAATTAGCCCTAGCCCGGCCGAGCATTTACATTTGTCATCACTAAATCATCGAGGGGCCCAAAGATATCGCTTTTATCCTACTTTGAATAAAAGGAACGGATAAACTTTGATACAATGCTCGCTTGGACTCAGGCACCGAATCACACACAACAATATGTTTTATAACACCAAGTTACTAGTGCGTTTACATATTATCAATGTGCAACCGATTCGCAAGATACAACTCACACATCTCGGTTTCAAGAATATAAGATGTTATCGTCTCACCAATCACTCGTGATACAATTCATGGAGTGATCCAAGTGAGCGTGGGTTTAATCCAATGTTCAAATCATATTCGTAAGCACTCATGAACGTTGCAGCAAACATTTGCTTATGTCTAATACTTTTCTAGACAATCCACACACCAATTCACGACAGTCTTCATTCATATCTACTTCCAACATATGAACGACTGTGGCCCGTTTGAATAATTCGATTATTCTTAATAAACTCAATTATTCTGGAAGTCAAAACATGCAAATGTGAAACACAAGAATAATACTAATCCCATATGGCCTCAACCCTTTGAGCATAAATAAAACACCTTTTATTTATCACCATATTGATTACTCATTATTTGTAGTTCCGGGTAATCAACTTCTTACTTGAATTACAACACTTGTCCCATGCTCCTAGCATGCACACAATGTTTACCTATGGTTCTTACTTTGTGAAATAGATCATATTGAACACATTTCCAATCATTCTCATTTCTCAACTCCAAATCCTTTTTCCATAAGTTAAAGAATATCAAATATGCTAGATTCTAACATACTATGCAACTTATCCTTTCGTAATATCACTGCACCAAAGTCACAAAGACTATTGCAAATGATATTACAAAGTCCTCTATCGGAGATTGTTACAAGACAATTCCATAGACGTGATGTCTCTCACTCAAAGTACATTCTTTGAACATCCTTTTGCATAGAAGTTTCTAATCTAATCATAGATTTCTCAATATTCAATTCCCAATATGGACACACTTCCATATGTTCCATATGACAACTCATTCTTAATAGAATCTTATCTATTCGTAATGATGTTGATATGGTCCATCCAATATGGAAACATTTCCATATTTTCCAATACTATACTTCCAACTACTCACAAGCGACCAATCCTCGTCGAACTTGGATTGTCCTTTGATAGTTGTTTAATTATTTTAGTCAAAACCAATTCTAGTCTCTTTTCCCTCTAAATGCGCTCGACATTTGGAAAATTTTAGAATGGTCAAACATTAAAGCATTTGCAATCGATCCTATACCCGAAGCGTATGGGACACGACGCATAATGTTTTATTTGCTATGTTCTCAAAATTCGAATTGTGAAGAGGGATGCCGTAATCATAATCGAAATTTTAAGAACACACTTTGTACCTTTGACTAAATTTTATTAACATTTCTCAACCTAAACCTTTAGATTTGAAATGAAGCATAATATTCTCTCCCTTAATTATAGCAAAACAACTCTTCAACTATTGCGACTTTGCAAAGTATGACTCATGTTTTCTATAATTAATATTGCTAACCTTGCAATACTTTCCTTAATAATAATACAATCATAACATTTATGCTCCCACTATCATGATGATTATTATAAAACATAACACTTATGCTCCCACTAGCTTCGACATGTATTCATAAACATCTTAACTTTCAGAAAACAATACTTATTGAATTTCTTAAGTTCATGTTTTTAATACTTAGTGCTTTGATAATCTTTTATCAAGGTTTCTTGAACTTATACACATTTGCCTTTGATAGTTCATATGTGTGTCTAAACAATTAAGACTAATTGCCAAACCTCACAATTCAAATTATGGAAAGGGATACCGTAACCATAATCGAATTCGAGAATGCAATTTTACAATCACTATCTTCTTAAATCTTTCTTAGTGAAAGCATTTCCTCACAATCATTTTCATGAAGGAGGAAATCTTATGACACTTAGATTTGAGCGGTGTATGTGTTCCTATCCATGTGAATTTGTCAAAACCAAAGTTTACGACAAATTCAAACTCTTATGGATCGAACTTTCTTGATCTCGATTTCTTGCCTTTATGGTAGCACAGCTACCCACCATGTCTTCCAAGTAGTTAAGCAGCTCACCATTTCCTATCAATGTACCTTTCATTGATTAAGGTGCTTTGCCTTTTATGCGTTCAAAATGAGAACTCATAGAACTCACATGCATAATTAACTCGATTGGATTGGCACAGAATCAAAATAATGTCAACACGATAGGTTGTAAACCTCAACTCGTGTGCTAGTGATGATCGATAAGGTTTATTTGATTTGTTCTTGAAACCTTTCAAGACCATTAAGACTCCCACTGACTCCTTGACATATAAGATTCTCTTGTCAATAAACATTTTTTGACAAACAAATATTCAAGAGTTAGTGTAGTTTTTATCAAAACACTTCATAAATTGGTCCTAGTTGGTCTTTGTCTTATCCAAGACATCACAACTTTCCACATTTAATGAAAGTTACAAACCTTCTTAATACCTTTCACTCAATGTCACAATCTTAACTTTAAGATTTGTTATTGGAACGAAGTATGATTGACTTATTGATTTAACCATTTATTCAGTTCTTGATTACTCTTCTTAGACATACAATTGTACTAAGACTCACTTAGAGGATCAATTGAGATATGGTTCTTAATCATTAAGACCTATCATAAAGCATAAAAGGTACTCTCACTTCATCTTAGAATGGAGTAACTTTTATCTTTCTGCCTACTTGATTCTTCTTATTCGTTCTACTATTGATTTAAACCCTTTAATCAATTCAGAATTACACCTAATCATGTAAGTATAATCATATTTACTAAACCTTTAGTAAATCATGACGAATATCATTTTTACTCTTATGGTGGACTTGATCAACACGCAACATTGTGTGCTCGATCTCTTATTCCTTCACTTGACACCTTGTCAACGAATTAGTCTAATTTCCATATATGAAATTTCTCATTCATCGTGCAACCAAGTTGCATGATTCCAAATTTCTGTCCAATTGAAACTTGGGCGATGAGAAAACTCTCCCTATTTGGTAAATTTTCGACTTTTCCATAAACACCATAAATAAGAATCATATCCATTTGTTGTAGAAATATGCAAACACCAATTTTCATAACGATTTCATTGCAAGGAAATAAACAAATAAATAAACAAGTCAAACGAAAATTTATTTTATTTATAAAAGCAGCGGAAAACATATGTCTTTACAATGCAAAATCCATTGAAAACTATGTATTTCAAAAGAAAAATTTCTAACAACTCTATCATAACTATCTAAGATCAAAATCTAATTTTCAAGTCCATGCGATCAAGATCCATTCCTTGTGATTAGATTCATCTTGCTCTTTCACCAAGCTTCCTTTCTTTTCACCGATCCTGTAAAACATTCAAATGCAATCTTATTACATTATGTATTAAGAATTAATGAATAGGAACTTAATGGAGTTAGATAGTGGATTTTACCTGAAGCGCAGCCATACTCTTTGACTCTCCCATCTTCTGGACTCTTCAGGCTCTTTGGGCAGACTTGTATCCAACGCCCTTTCTGTTGGCAGCAAACGCAGGTCGGTTCTCCTAGAACGTCCTCGGAAGTATGGTCGGTTGACTCTCCCAACAAATACGCTCCATTGCTTCGCCAAATCATTTCTGATTCAGCAGCAATGAGCATGTAAGTTAGGTCAATGAGGTTGTCGTCATGATCCATCATATAATACTTTCTTTTGAACTCATTATATGATTCTGGAAGTGACTGAAAAACCCAATTCACAGCCAACTCATTCGGGAATGACACACCCAACATTATCAACCTATCAATGTGTGATTTCATTCCTAGAACGTGGGCACACACGGGTTTACCATCTTCATGTTTCATTTCCAATAGGGCTTTAGTGATATTGAACCTTTCAATTCTTCGATCTTGTGGGTTGGGGAGAACAATAGGAGGAGGAGGAGGAAGTGAAGCATGATTTCTCGTTCCTCGATTGAATCGTGGAATACCATCTTCATGTGGAATGCTTGTTCCACGGGATTTGGAAAGACCATAGTTGTCGAACTTTGACATCTACAAAATGGGAGAAAAAACAAATTCAAGTTAGTTGATTGATTGAGTCCTTAGTAAATCACCCAAATGAAATACTAAGGCTAGGACCCAACACAATATTCTACAACTCGGGAGAGGGATGCCGTAACCCAAATTGCAGAACATTTGAAGGTAAGTGAATGACGATTCACTAATTTCCACCATGAAAAACGAAAAGAAATTTAAGTTTTAAATCTATGAAAACTCCTAGATCCTTTGAGATTCATTGAACTTTCAATGGCATGTTTAAATCTCGATATGCCCCTCTAGTTTGTGACTGGGATGCCGAGGATCACAAAGCGGGTGTGAATAACCATGCAAACTTACATGGTGCCCTCACATGTTACAGTCACCTATTCGATGTGCCGGTAAACCACACACGCTCCACCGAACTATGACAAACATTGAGTCACCCTTTGCTACCATTGCTTAGAACCATTTAGTGTGCCGATAAACCACACACGCTCCACTAACGTCTTTGCAAGGGCACAAAGTGTAATTTCATGGAATTGCATCAATTCACTTTTGCCTAAGTAACTAAGATTGGGAATTTTATGAAACATTTAGTTACTTTAATAATTCATTATACTTATAATGGAAGGTTTCGTCCTATCCTACCCGTTCGGCTAACGGCCCTCCACTAGTCAAGAGTGCGGTGGGTAAGAGTGGATACCCATTCAATCGCCATTTTATAGGCAATTTCCTTAAACACCCCTTATAGACCAGCTTCGAGAATGAGGCCTACTAACGGTAAGACTGACTTTTACTCATACATATATATAGTGTTAGCCTTTTAATGTTATATATAGTATAGGGTGTATTTTATACTTTCAAAATACTAGGTGGTCTAATTTAACAATTATACTTTAAATTCAATTAAATTGTAAACCTAAACTTTTATGGATTTACTAAACCTCTTTTAATTATACACCTTAATTAATTAATAAAACCATAAGGGTGTGATGTGAACTTTTTCAAAACAATACTAGATTTTTAGAATTTAACATTCCTAATTAAACTTTTAATCAACTTTTAAATTCCAAAACTTGAGGGCAAGTTTTGAAACATTTCAACACATTAGGGTTTAGAATTTAAATATGCATCAAAATTAAACTATTTAATCAAAATTTAAATTCCAAAACTTGAGGGCAAGTTTTGAAACCTTTTTCAAAACATTAGGGTTTCAACTATTTAAATTTCAAAACAACAAAACTTTTGGGGTTCAAATTTAAACTATAAAACCTAAAGGGCCAAATATGAAACTTTTCACAACAACAAGGATCAAATAACAAATAATTCAAATTAACATTTAATCACATAATTATCCATATTTGATGATTTCTTGCAAAATAATTTATCAATTTACTTAAAATAATTAATCAATTATCTTATAAGGAAACAATTATTTTATTAATTGATAAATATCTTCAATTAGATTAAAAATATAGTCAAATATATCATATAATCGGATTAATATTAATCTAACATGATAAGGTAATTATCCCAATGCAAAAACAGCAAGAAATCCCGAGATAAGCACTATCTGACGCACCGACTCGCCGAGTCACCCTCTGGAACTCGCCGAGTAGGGCTGACTCGCCGAGTCCAAGAGTGACTCGCCGAGTCAGGTCGAACAGTGAGGCCAAAACACGATTTTCAGTTACATCTAGCATCAATACAATACAAACCAATCATGGCTCTGATACCACTGATGGGTTTTGGTCATAAGACATCCTATGTGCTTATACAAACCCTAATGCTTGGATCTAGGTTTCTCTATTGTACATACTTTGAATCCAAGACTTTGAACCCTAATTCTAGCATGTGGAAATCAGAATTCACATGTAAATAGGTTTAAGAACATACCTTGATTGTCATATAGCAATAACAATCTAATTCCTCCTTGAATTGACCTTGGAAAGCTGAGAGTCACAAGTGTCACTCCTCTAATGGCTTACAAACACCATAAGCAAGTGGAGAAGGTATAAAGAGAGAGGAGAGGTGTTAGAATTCGTCCCTAGGACTTCTTGGGAAGGGTTCGACGAATTCCTAAGCCCTAGGGGGTTTATATAGGTGTAAAGATTAAGGTTTTAGTCCTTATCCTTATCTAGTTGCTTGTCCACCAAGCAACCATAAGATAAGTCCTAGAAACCCTTATCCTAGTCGAATTCTAAGGGATTTACACCTCAAATTTGTTCACCATATATATAAGATAATCCTTACCTTATTTTGTAACTATCACATAATTACAATTCAGCCCCTCTAGTTTAATTAATTACACTTGATCACAAAATTAATTCTTAATTAATTATTGACCAATATTAATTAAACAAATATGATTTCTCCTTTAATATATTATTCTTATAACATATTAATAAATCATAATAACCTCTCTCTCTTTATTTATTTCTCCAATCAAGTTGCTTTGGTGAAGGCAACCCAAAAGGACCATGCACCATCGGGTCAAGTACATACCAAAATAGTTATGGACTTAGACACTAATCCAACAAATATGTTATATGTGATAGTAGTAGAGTTCGGTTGTTAGGACCGAAGGGTAGGTCAGACACCCCATATATGTTTGACAGTATGTGATGATATGTTTATATGCTGGCATGATATGTTATATGTGATAGTGGTAGTAGGAGGGGAATAGTCCCCAAGTTCGGTTGTTAGGACCGAAGGGTGGTTCGGACACCCCAGATATGTCTGATAGTATGTGTATGTTATGATATATGTGATAGTAGCAGTAGGGGGTGGAATAGTCCCCGAGGGTCGGTTGCTAGGACCGACGGGTAGGTCAGCACCCCAGAATGGCTTGACATGGGTAGGTCAGCACCCCAGAATGGCTTGACACGGGTAGGTCGGCACCCTAGAATAGCCGTACCAGGTAGGTCGGCACCCCAGAATGGCCGTATCGGGTAGGTCAGTGTAACACCCCAAAGTTTGGAAAGTCAAGAAAAGAAAAGAAAGAAGACCTCAATTTTTAGGAGAGACTCGGCGAGTCCATGGAGGGACTCGGTGAGTCCGAGCGGGATCCGGGTTGATGTGTTAGCGACCGACTCGGCGAGTCGGCCAAGGAGACTCGACGAGTTGGGTCTGAATGAGGAAAACCCTAAATCCGGGACTTGGAGCCTATTTAAGCGTCTCATTCTCTTTCCTAGGGTTCCTTTAGTGCCTCTTTACCCCCCAGAACATCAACCCTAGCCGCCATATCCGCTTTTGAGCTAGATCTTGCATCAAAGAGAGCACTATAAGCTTGGAGAAGGAAGAAAAGCCTTGGAAGAGCAAGAAGGGACTGTAGATCCGAGATTGAGAAGACATTTCAGAGCATTTGGAGGTAATAAGCTGTTGATTGGACTCCCTTTGCATCTAGATCTATTCTTTTGTGTGAGTTTTGGTCATTATTGGTATGATATGTAACCAATTCGAGTTGGAGGTTCAGATCTGAGGTTGCTACCTCAGATCCATGTTGGTTTTGGTCTTGAATCCCCTAAAGTATCAGCCCTTGGTATGTTGAAGAGGCATGTTTGCCATAAACCCTAGTTTAGTGTGTTTTGAGCATAGATCTCTCAATCTACACGTAAAGTTTGCCACTTTACGTGGGGAATAGGCCCTAGAAGTATGGATCTATGAGTTGGAAGTTCTGTTTGGCTCGAAAAGCCACTGCATGGATTGAGGACTGGATAGACTCGGCGAGTCCTTCGAGTGGACTCGGCGAGTAGCTTGAAGATGAGGAGGAACTCGACGAGTAGGATGAACAGCTCGTCGAGTCGGTTGAAGTTAGGCATGGACTCGGCGAGTTGGATGAACAACTCGACGAGTTGGTTGAAGATTGTCTTGGACTCGGCGGGTCTGTTCTTGGACTCGGCGAGTCAGATCGCGAAACCCTAAACCCTTTGAGTTGAGACTCGAATCAGTGAGTCGGGTGGTGACTCAACGAGTTGGACAGGACAGGACTTGGAACTAGTTGGACTCGGCGAGTCATGGACTGACTCGGCGAGTCGGGTCGCGAATAAGAAAGACCCTGAGCTTATGAACTCGGCGAGTCTTTAGGAAGACTCGGCGAGTAGGGTTGACCTGGAAGGTTGACTTTGACCAGAGTTGACTTAGTTGACTGTCAGACTAAGTGATATATGTATATTGATAGCTCGGAGAGCTGGAGGAGCAGCGGTTCAGGGGATTGTCGAGTAGCAGCCAGAGGTTTATCAGCAGGGCTCAGCAGTTCAGGTGAGTTCCTTTTCAGTAGGAGCGGGTCTAAGGCCGCAATGCCGGCCCGTTTAGCTAGCAGTAGTATCCAGATTTTTATCCGACGCAGTAGTTAGCATGTTTGAAGCCTTCGTGGCTCAGACAGTATTATGTGTGTTCATGCTAAGTGATACGTTATGTTATGATCAGTTAGCTTCGGACTTCGGTCCGATGTCAGCTTCGGACTCAGGTTCGATGTAGGGGACAGGGTCCCGGTCAGCTTCGGACTCCGGTTCGATGTCAGCTTCGGACTCAGGTTCGATGTAGGGGACAAGGTCCCGGTCAGCTTCGGACTCCGGTTCGATGTCAGCTTCGGATTCAGGTTTGATGTAGGGGACAAGGTCCCAGTCAGCTTTGGACTCGGTCTGATGTGAGCTTCGGATTGCGGTCCGATGTAGGGGACAAGGTCCCGGACAGTCAGCTTCGGACTTCGGTCCGATGGAGGGGGGGGGGGGGCAAGGCCCCAGTATGTGCTTGATATATATTTTATTGTGGGGTATGTGGTAATTTGGGGGAGCTCACTAAGCTTCGTGCTTACAGTTTCAGTTTTGGTTTCAGGTACTACCGTTAGCAGAGGGAAGAGCTCGGGTTGATGGCATTGCACACACCACAGCTTCAGTTTTCATCCTGGGAGTTGATGTAGTTCCTGATTTTTATATGTCATGGATCAGTTTTTCCGCACTGTGGTTTATTATTATTTTGAGATGCTTTATGTATGGTTTCATGTTATGACACTCAGACCATGGTTTTTGGTTATGTCGAAAAACGAAATTTTTGGGTCGTTTCAGTCGGGCACCCCAAAATTGTCCGTCAGTATGTATGCTATGTGATTGTATGGTATGTGGTATGATGGGGGGAACTCACTAAGCTTTGTGCTTACGGTTTACATTTTTGGTTTCAGGTACTCGTTTTCAAAGGAAAGGAGCCGGCTTGATCACAATGCATCACACTATGGTTTTCCGCACACGAGATCTTTGGGATTACACTCTGATATTGTTTTATGATAACATGTTTCGATTATTTCTACTTGGGTTTTGACATGACATGATATTATGGATGTTTTCTTATATTGTTGGTTTTATAATAATGTATTTAAAAATGAAATTTTTGGCCTGTATTTTTGGGATGTTACACCTCATGATTCCGCATTGATGATTATTTGTACGCTGATGTTTTTGACATTTTGTAATGCGGTTGACTTAGAGACACCTGATGTATGAAACTAATGGTTTTAAAACGAAAATTTTTATCACTGCTTTGGGATGTTAAAGGATCAAGTGCAGTTTGGTAATATCTCTCAACTTCTGCATGATTTTTATATGATATTAGGTTTAAAATTAAATATTAACGAATCACATATTTATGGGGTTAATGTGAAGTGGTCGGATGTCCAACGAGTTTCCGACTCTAATGGGTGTAGTTGCGAGAATTTACCATTTACTTATCTTGGTCTTCCTATTCGATCAAGTATGAGTAGAAAGTCTACCTGGGAGCATGTTATTGAAAAGTTTAAGAAGCGATTATTGAGTTGGAAGGTAAAATGTTTATCTGCAGGGGGGACTTACTTTGATTAAGTCGGTACTTGGAATTATAAGCATTTATTACATATTTCTTTTCAAAACTCCAAGTGGTGTTTTGCAATTATTAGAGAATCTTCGTAGAATTTTTTTGGGGTGGTGATGGTCCTGATCGCTAAATTGCTTGGATTAGATTGGATCAAGCTTCATCTAGTTTTGATTAAGCCGGTCTTTCAATTGGTAGTTTGTCAGCTTTTAATAATGCTTTATTGAAAAAAAGGTGTTGGCGTTTTTTAATGAAAATGAGGTTGCTTGGGATACATGGCGGTACCGGGAGTTTGGATGTCGTTAATGGAGATAGTGTTACGAATGGTGTTTGGGCAAAACTTGTACGATCTATTCGAAAGATGCATGATACATGTGTTTTTCCGTTATCCACTTTACAAAAAAGAATGGGAAGGGGAAATTCCATTATGTTCTGGAAGGATATCTGGGTTCGTCATCAACCTTTTGCTATTAGATTTGACCGGTTATACAAACTTGATATTAGTCCTGATTGTTTTGTGTCAGATCGGTTTTATAATGACATTCAGAATTGGACATGGAGAAGGTCGGTTAGGGGAGGGAGGGAAGAAGAGCAGATCCAGAGGATGTTGGAGATGTTACATGGTGTTTAAGTTTTTGATTATCCTGATACATATTGGTTGGGTTTAGATCTGTTAAGGAGTTTTACTGTGTAGTTGACCAGATGTCATATTGATGATTGCATGTTGGTTAATGGATACTATTAGACACGACGATGTAAAATAGTCCCAAGGAGATTCAATATTTTTATTTGACGAATTTCACTTGACAAACTCCCTACACAATTAAATCTGTCAAAAAAGGGGGTATATCTACCTTCTCCGATATGTCCAATGTGTGAATGTGTTACTAAAACAATATGTCATCGGTTTTTTCTATGTGAAGTAGTGGAAGAAGTTTGGAAGCTGGTGGATCGATGGTGTAATGTGGTGTTTCCGTTGTCGGGGTCTATTTCAGAATGACTTTCTGGGTGGATGATGCACAGAGAATAGTGGTGGAAAAACAATGTTTGGAGGTGATTATTTTGAAAACAGTTTGAGTGTTATGGAGACATATGAATTCGGTCTTGTTTGATAACAATCCAATTCATAGAAACACTATTTTTGATTTCATAGTTTTAAATTCTTTTAATTGGGTAAATAGTAGAGCTTCCAAAAAAAAATGTTAGTTGAAATGCTTGGTTACATTCTCCTTTGTAATTAATACCTTGTTTTTTTTTTATTCTACTTTCTTGCTAGAACCCTTTAAATATATTTGAATAAACACTCTCCTTACATTGGTTCTCTATCTTTAGCTTTTTATTTTCACAAACTTTCCCCAAATCTTTCCTAATAAATCCCGTCAAGCATAATTTGGTCTAAACTACAAACTATGATTTGAATTTAAAGCATTTACCCAATCCTCCTCTATACTAATAACTATTAGTCACAAAGTACAAAGTATTATTCTATAAATATCAATCTTAGTTATTATTATCATTATTTTTGAACGGCTGAATAATTTGATTAGAAATGTTAGCAAAACGATAACATATAATTACATAGGAATAAAAAAAATCGAATTTAACATCCATGATACTTGATTGATATTAATTCGTTTATTCTTAATAACAAACCAATTATAAAAACAGTCGATCAATCTATCAATCAACAAATTCCTAGTAACTGTTCTGTTGACTAAAAAGAACGTTCTTTCAAAAATTCCAAAGAAGCCACCACATTACCATTACAATAGCTTCCAATCCCTTCATTTTCATAATGGAAAAAGGAACCGTATCAATCCAAAGAATAACAACTTCAATGTCAAATCCATAATGCTCATGTCACACCATTTCCCAATGAATCTCCATAGGCCCGACACCACTTTAAGAAAAACATGTGTGTTGTCTTCAATATCCGAATTGCAAATGCCACAAACAATAGTAGGAATATCCAAACCTTTTAAATCCAAATTTAACCGGAAGTCTCTTTAATTGAAGGCGCCAATTGGATATATTTACTTCATTTAGAATGAACTTGTTTCACCTTGTAGAAATGTTACTTTCCGTAAGAATAAAAACATCAATACCTCTTCTAACTTCTGCAACAGAAAAGTTATCGGTTAAACCAGAATTTCAAACCCGTTTATGATAAGAATTCGAAAATTGACATACGGAAAGTAGTTCTTGCATCTGTTGACAATGTATAGCGGGAGTTCCAGAAATGATTGGCCTAGCCCAATCCCACTCAACTCCATTCCACTGTCACTCACTTCCACTAAACTCAATGTTTGTTATTCTTGATAACGCAGAGACTTGATATACATTTTTTGCCTTGTTGTATATTCCATGCACTGAGATACTCTTGTACGTTGTAAATAGTTACATGCCAAAAAAAGGTAAAACTTATAAGCAAAATCGATGTACATCAACAATTTATTTATTTTTATCTATTTGCGTATGATAATCATTAAAATTAGTTACATGCAATGATTTTAAAAATGAATAAGTTGACCAAAGGAATGAGTAAAAGAGGTTACCGTTATTTTCGGGGAAGTATTTTATTTATAATTTTAGCCACACACGTATTTAATAAAATAAAAGTAGAAAAGAAAATAAAATAAAAGTCACGTGTTAACCAACCGTAATATCCACGTGGCACGATAAAACCGTTAGCCTCACCACCTCTTCTCTTCAAAAATAACCCCCACGCCACCCCCAATTGCTGCCGTCATTTTCTTTGCAATCAGAAATTTGTCTCCTTGTCCGGAACCTCCAATTCCTCCGGAGCCGCACCCGCGTCTCTTCTAGAAACTTTTTTAAATCAACACCCAATTATGACCAATAACCACAATCAAAACAAAATCATTAACCACCACCACCACAACCAACTCCTCCCGTCCCCGACCACCACCACAACCACCACCAACCGTTCCAATTCTTCAACCATCACAACCGCCCGTTCAAACTCCACCACCCAAGCGTGTGCCGCCTGCCGCTACCAACGACGGAAGTGCGCTCCGGACTGCATTCTCGCACCATATTTTCCGCACGATCGCCAGCGACAATTCCAAAACGCTCATAAATTGTTCGGTGTTAGCAACATTACGAAACTGATTCGTGATCTTGATCCTCCCCAAAAAGACGAAGCTATGCGGACGATTATTTACCAATCGGACGTCCGTGCGCAGGACCCCGTCGAGGGGTGTTACCGGATCATCCGGGAACTCCATCGCCAAATCGAATATTCTCGAGCCGAGCTCGAGATCGTTCTGCATCAGCTGGCAATTTGTCGAGCACATGCCGTGCAAAATCAAAACCAAAACCTCCATCATCATCATGATCAGATATTAATCGATGGTGTAGATTGTGACATTCATCTCGTTAGCAATCCAGATGATCCACAGTTATACGACGATCTGGATACCGAAAACGTTAATCATCATCACAATCACGGACTTGATCTCGACCTGGGCCAAATAACGCAACAACAAGAACACGAAGATCATAATGTGCAAATTCACAATAATAATCATGATCAAGAGCAGTATATTTTGGGACAACAGAATTTGAACGATCAGGATGACGGTTGCGCAGATGATAACGTTCCGCAGCTCCAAGAGATAAATTCATGGGCGGCCACCATGCACAATTCGCCGCCGAATTCTTCCGCTATTTGCTTGGAGGTGAAGCCGCAGGGGGATGAATGTGAGGATTTCAAACCGCTTATGATCAACGAGATTCCGGATGGAGACAGACATGAATTTAAATTTGAATTCGATGAGATTAACGAACCCAGGTATGTATGTAATCTCTCCTCCATAACACCTGTTTACCTTTGAAGAATCAGTGTTATAATTAATAATCTGACTTGTGATACAGTGAGGAGACTCTTTTCAATGAAGGAAATCAGAAAGCGTTGAATAAAGAAGATAATGTTTCATTCTTCACAAAAGAAGAAGAGAATGTAAATGTATCCTATCAACAACACAATGAAGATCATGATCTCAAGGGTGCTGCTACTTTGTTTACTCTCACAAATTGTAGCAGCTACTAACAAACAGAAAACAATCAGGAAAACAAGAATTTTATAGTGTTTTTGAGACCCATGTTCTTGCTTCTTCTCATTAGCATATATAGATACAGAAACATGAATAAGGATTGGGGAAGTTGATCTGGATCTTATTACATTAATCTTCCCAAATTCATATTTGAAAATCTTGAAGCAAAAAGAAGCAGATTTGGAAACTGCAATCAAATGGAACAGCCATAAAAGGGTATGGAAATTGGAAGCAAAGCAAAAGAAATCTCGTAAGGCAACAGAGATTTTCACCAAAATGTAGCAGCAATGAAGAGGAAGAGACTGATAAGGCATGAAAATTGGAAGAGAGGGATATAAAATTATACATAATAAGGAAAACTGGCGGAATTTTGATTAAAGAGGTAAGATGGAGACTCAAGGATAGACGATTTTGGATTTATATATTTATTTAAGGCAGTTGTAATCGAACAATCTTTATTTTGTTTCAAGTTAGTCTTAAGTTGAGCTAATTTTCTTGTTTTTTCCTTTACGCATCTCAATGTATGCTCTGGAAGTGATTATGAGAAAATATAAATATATATGCATGAGTGCATATATGATTTTGACATGGATTAAATAATGAGAAAATTAAGATATGACAGAAGGTTTTAAGAATGAAACAATACAGATAATATTATATAGAGGCCAAGTCATGATTCTTCAAATACTCTATTTAGTATCAGTTGTAAAAAGTCAAATTATCAAAAAAAATATTCGATGATAAAACATCAAAAATTGGTACATTTAATTTCAATATAACCCATTAATTGCCCCTCAAAATGTAAAAATCAGAATCCCATTCCCATATCATCCATGTTTGGCATACGATTTGCAAGTGGGTTTTTCTCTCCTTGACGATCCACAACAGTTGCCTCTGTGGTTGTTAACAATAAGGATACACTGCATGCACCATTTCAACAACCACAACATATCAATTTGGGCTAACACTATGACCAGATTACATTTTTGGTCCCCGAGTATATCTCATTTTTGCAATTTAGGTCCCAAATATAGTAATTTTTTCCAATTTTCAAAGGACCAAAACTGAAAAAACCAGCTATACTATTTCAGGGACCAAAATGGTAATTTTTTCTAATAATTTACTGATAACAGGTTAGAAAACAGTCATTAAATGAAATAATAATTTTACCTGGCAGCATCTACTAAGGCTGTTCTCACAACTTTTAGAGGATCTATAATTCCAGCCTTCACCATATCAACATATTTCCCTGATTAAACAAAAGAACCAATTTTACAACTTATAATAAATCTTTTTTTATTGATCAATAAACAACACAGATTTATGCATAAAGTCATATATTTTTTTATTAACCTTGAGCAGCATCAAATCCAAACTGAAGATCATTCTGCTCCAAAAGCTTGCCAATAACCATGGCCCCATCACCACCAGCATTTGAGACTATTGTGCATGTAGGTGCCTGGATGCCCAAAATCAATAAACATAAGAAAAAAACTCAAAAATTATAAAAAACACTCTGGAAGCTGGATGTTGGAAAGCAAACCTTAAGGGCATTTTCGACAATTTCGACTCCTCTTTTTTGATCCGCGTTTGCAGTCTGAAGGGTTTTAAGAACCCTAGTAGCATGTAAAAGGGCAACTCCACCACCTATGATTTGCATATTGCATTATATGTATTCAATTTCAAGGGTTTTTGTATCTCATATTATTTTTTAAAATAAAAAAATAACATGAGATACAAAAAGAATTTACCTGGAACTATTCCTTCTTCTACAGCTGCCCTTGTGGCATTAAGAGCATCAGTAACCCTATCTTTTCTTTCTCCAACTTCCGCCTCACTAGCCCCTCCAACCTGGATTATATTTTATTTTTAATCCATAAAATTAAAAAAAAAAAAAACCAAATGGTTCAAAATATACCTTAAAGACTGCAACACCTCCTGACAACTTTGATAATCTCTCTTGTGCTTTCTCTTTGTCAAACATGGCAGAACTGTTCTCAATGGTTGACCTTAATTCCTCACATCTTTCTTCTATTTGCTTCTTATCACCACCACCATGTAGAATGATTGTATCATCAAGAGAAACAATAACCTAGTACACACACAAAAATTAAATCCTAAATACAAGGTTCGGTGTTGTCAGTTTTTTTTTTTCAACAATAAAAAAATCAGCATAAACCGTTTTAGCTGTGCCAAGTTTGTCAAGCTGCACATCATTAAGGGTCAACCCACGTTCCTCGCTGATAACCTGCATATTTACGATATTACCCTTGTGAGTGCATAAAGATCAATGGTTATGAATGATTTAAAGAAGATAGATGTTTCTCTCACCTCTCCTCCTGTAAGTACTGCTAAATCTTCTAGATTGGCTCTTCGGTTATCTCCAAACCCAGGAGCTTTAATTGCACACACCTATGTGTAAAAAATAAAAATCGTTTCACTTGAATTCATCATGGAAATAATATGTAAGGGTATTAATGGTATTTAATACGACACTCACCTTAAGTCCAGCTTGTCGCTTGTTAATAATCAGCATTGCCAACAGATCACTTTCCAAATCTTCAGCCACAATTAACAGGGGTCTGTTTTTCTGTTCCAATAATTTAATTCAAAAGATATAAAAAGTTAAAAAGTGGTTAAAAGAAAGGGAGCTTAATCCAATGTGTCACTGATCCACAGAGAAGAAAAGACTTTTTTACCCCTAAAGCGAGCTCCAAAATTCTGACAAGCGAGTTAACGTCTGAAACCTTTTTGTCATGAATAAAGATCAATGGATGTTCTAATTCCTGCCTACATGCAAAAACAGACATGTCACTAATTGATGATTTTTGAGACAAATCATTAAATTTGATTAAACACATTCTTCATGTATATAATTGATAGCTTATACATACACATTTTTGTGTCATTGTGTTTGTAACAAAATAAGGAGAGATGTAACCCCGGCCTAACTTCATCCCTTCAACAACTTCTAGCTCATTATACAAAGTATTACCATCCTGCACGATTATTGAACAATTAAATCTGAAAAAACAAATAATTTATACTTATATGATAAATTAAATTCTTATCTTACAGCAACTGTAATGACTCCTTCTTTTCCAACTTTCTCCATGGCTCTTGCTATAAGTTCACCAATCTCACGCTCTCCATTGGCAGATATAGTGGCCACCTAATTCAAATTCAACAAAAACTCAGTTGTCAATTGCTTTTTAAGCATGAAGTATTTAAAGAAAAACATAAAACCTGTGTAATTTCTTCTGGTGTACTTATCATTACTGCTCGACTTTTTAAATCAGCTATAACAGCATCAACAGCCATATTAATACCACTTCTCAAATCCATAACATTTACACCAGCAGCTACAGACTTGCAGCCTTCAGTGAATATTGCTTGTGTCAGAACAGTAGCACAAGTTGTACCTGTAATGACATTGTATTTTATGAAATGAGAATTTGGCATTTGACATAAAGGTTTAATAATTCAAATGGATACACATATGTTGACTTTGTTTTACCATCTCCAGCAGCAGAATTAGTTGCACTTGCAACCTGCTTTACAAGATTAGCACCAACGTTTTTCGCCTTTTCCTCAAAGTTGATGCTTTTGGCTACTGTGACACCATCTTTTGTGACTTTAGGACTTCCATGGCTTTGCTCAATGATCACATTACGCCCCTGATTGCAACACATGAGTGTAAGAATGATTTTATTGGCGAAAAGGATATGGAGGCTGAAGAAAGCTACCTTTGGTCCCATTGTGACCTTTACAGCATCAGCAAGCTGGTTTACACCAAGCAACATGGCAGCACGAGCCCTAGATCCAAACTCGATATCCTTTGCAACATAGTTTCTGCTCCAAATGACTCTACCATGTACCTTCCAACATTTCCAATCATCCATGTCAATTATTTCAACAGAATCAAGATCGACAGCTTCAATGAATTAGAATAACGAACATAGTGAAGCAACAGCAACAGCAACAACAACCAAACATTAAACCTCGCCATAGATTTGCCCTAGTTCGAAAACCTAACAAAACGGAGAAAAAACTGAACGGGATTCTTACCAGCTTCCTTGATGTGGACGACCTACATACAAATAATGATAAATTAATCAGCTATTTTTGATTATCAATTAAGCTATGAATTATAAGTCAAGAAATGAATCGAAAGAAAGACGAATACTTGATCGAGGAAGTTAATGCTGCAGCGAACCGATACATGGCCGGTGAAAAGCCGAAAACAGAGTGGCGGGGATGTTGAAGCCAAAAACAAAGCGAACCGAATGAGTCTACTATCACTGTAAAATGAGTCTAACCACGGGGGTTTTAAGAAAGTAGGGTTTAAGTGGAAGACGTTGAAGCCCGATCTATTCTGGTCAATTCTGGTCAAATATGGGGAAATCTAAAAAAAAATAAAATAATAAAAAATAAAATTTAAGCTTGTGGTCTTGAATGTATCTTGATAAAGATGAGATCTATGTGCAATTGTTATGCGCAAGAACGAGGAAATCTTAGATATGATATATGTACATTGCTATTATTAGGTAATGAGGACAAGGAAAGATGTCAAAATAGGAGGAATGTGTGTAAATGGAAGTTAAGCTTCTAAACAAGATAATAATACTGAAATGATGATAATTATAATGATGGTGAGAGGTAAACTTGAACACCTATACAAAATAATGCGAGCTTGCGAGGAAAGTATGATGTTTTATTAGGAAAATGAAAATAATAAGAATGGAATGTGAAAATCTTGATGAAATAAATTGTGGTATTTGACAATGTTAAAGTAGCCTAAAATGGTATATGAAGTATCTCTAAGAGATAAAGTATAGTCCATAAGGTTGATAAATTGCTTGAATATGCATATTGCCAAAGTTTGTTGTTAAAATGAGAAATTAATAGATAAAAAGATTCATGACTTTTGAGGCGTATGGGATATCCTCATATCCATAACGTTGTGAAATCATACTCGGCTCATGTGGATCTCACGCGTACCACGTGAGTTGGCCATTTTTTTTCTTTTTCTTTTTAGACAATGTACTTTGATCATCTTGCACCCAAACCTCCCAAACCCCTTTTTAAACCATTTTTAATGATTGATATATTTTTAAAACTCCATTACAGAATACACATGAATTAACACTCTTTTAACATCACTAACATTATTGGATTATGGATTAAGCTAAGCTTTTCAGTTTAGACATAAAACTTCATCAAAAAGGGTTGATAGACATCAATTGCAATGATGTCCACCAAAGACCAAAACGGACAATCTAACTTCCTTTTAAAAGGTAACATATGACTTATTAGGACGCACAATCGTTTCTTGAACTTCATTCCAAGTGAGTGTAATCCTTTATTTCTAGCAATGGAATCATCCATTCCCATTCCATAGTTCAGAGACATACAATTTCCCACTATTCTCCTTAGAATCACTTTGGATTCATGGAGTCTCATAAGTTGTAGACAAAAACCATAGTTCAACTAGATTATATGAGTTAAATAAGAGGTCAAATCGTTTCATAATGGTCGCTTGAACTCAATCCATAATCATCCTCTTTGGAATGTCCAATTCTAAGGATCAAACGCTAGTTCATTATAGGTCATCATTTTGACTCCCAGATTGGGATGCTAGAAATAATTTACCGTCTAATCTATGAAATATGATCACCATAATGTCTGGAACACAAGGTACAAATCATTCATGCTATAGTACAACTTGTTCATGAAGTTAGAGCTTGAATTACCCTAAATCTACACTTGGAGGTGAGATTCAACCATCTATTAGCAAATGGTGACTATATGGTGTTGTGAAACACTAACCAATCATTAGAAACCAAACTAATACACTTATGATCAAGAAAATTCATATTCATCATGATTAGGAAACAAATCGAGCTATAATGAAGTTACATGCATGACTTTACGTTTCATGGATTTGGAGCTTGAAGCATATGATGTTGTCTCTCTAACATTGTAAACAAACATCAAAATTTCAACAAGAACACAACTAAAATGTCAAAAAATACTTAGAATACAAAAAGAAATCAAATGAAACTCTACCAAACTTGGTGCCCAACTTAAATATCAAAAGCACTTAGAATACAATAGGAGTAGAGAATTAAAAGTCTCAGAGTTAATATATATTCTACATCTCTCACAAAGAATGCAAATAGGGGATTTAAAGTCGTTATCTTAAAGATATAATATCTAAAAGACCGATTCAAATACCATCAAACTAAATGTTTGATGCCTAATCCTTGCAAAGAATTTCTATCTTAATTAATTTTCACAAAATTAAAATAACATCAGCATCACGATCACCATTCCACATTGCATTAATTTATTTTCACGATCCTTCTTTTCGTAACCTTTCTCTTAAAATCTTCACTCCCATGTACCTACATTGCACAATACCCATGGGTTAATACGCATTTTTGTATACATAATAACAATCTCAAAAATTAAATGCATTATAGTACCTTCCAATCATCATAACAGTCGCTTGAGGATTGGTGTCAGGGGATTGCTCAAAAGTGGACCCATTGATGACTCGAAGCCTATGCACACCCATAACCTCATAATCATTGTTCACCACCTTGCCAACGTGGCACCCACCATGATAGTGCCATATGGTGATCACTGTGTCTTTACAAAATTGCTCGAGTGACTCTGTGTCATTCGTGTGTCTAGGTATCAAGTTAGAGGTTTAGGGTTTAGGGTTAGGGTTTAGGGGTTTAGGGTTACCCTAAACCCTTTATAAACATCTAAAGTTAGAGGTTCTTACGGTTCTTAACCTTTTTTGGTTCTCATTTAAAGCACTCCATATATATATATATATATATATATATATATATATATATATATATATATATATATGCATGCGTGCATATATGATTTTGACATGGATTAAATAATGAGAAAATGAAGATTGACAGCCGGTTTTAAGAATGAAACAATACACATTTTTACGGTGTTTATCATCATGATAGTTATTTAGTAACATAGAGATATACCCCAAAAGAACAAGGTTATATATATAATGAATTGGTAATAATACTAGATAATATTATATAGAGGCCAGGTCATGATTCTTCAAATACTCTATTTAGTATCATTTGTAAAAAATCAAATTATCAAAAAAAATATTCGATGATAAAACATCAAAATTTGGTACATTTAATTTAAGCGTAATTGCCCCTCAAAATGTAAAAATCAGAATCCCATTCCCATATCATCCATGTTTGGCATACGATTTGCAAGTGGGTTTTTCTCTCCTTGACGATCCACAATAGTTGCCTCTGTGGTTGTTAACAATAACGATACACTGCATGCACCATTTCAACAACCACAACATATCAACTTGGGCTAAAACTTTGACCAGATTACATTTTTGGTCCCCGAGTATATCTCATTTTTGCAATTTAAGTCCCAAATATAGTCATTTTCACTTGGTACAGAGACCAAAAACATTTTAGAAACCTCAAGGATTTAGTTGCTCATACAATGTCCTGCATCATGGATATATGATATAATATCAGATTAGGAAGTAAATGTGAAAAATCAATGATGTTCTCAAAAACTTAAAACATACCCTTTAGAGTCTCAAAAACTTGAAGATTCTCTAGAGCAGCTGCATCAAGAACCATGTATGGTTTTACGGTGGAATCATTGAATCCAAAACATGGAAGTGGCTCAAACTTTGCAAATCGAAGCAATGACTCGTCCAGGAAGGCCTTTCTGAGGTAGAACAGAGTGCCCCCCAAGGGCTGACAGAGCATAACTACCAACATTTCCTGTATTCATTAGATCAGAGAGTACTTCTGGTAGGCAATCCTTAGTATCAGATGAGCATGACATGGATTCATTCAAACATGATGCGCTTATAAATCTCCTTCACTTCACACATAGTTTTCTCTGCATCCCATAACTCTTCAAGTGGTATCAACACAGGGCTTCTTGTTTGTCTTAGTAGTACTCTTTCAGTTTCAAGGCTGAGTGATTTGATAGGTTTTATGATTTCCACTGGTCTTAGTTGGGACAATAACACACTGCACTCTGTGTCATCTCCAAACTGTAAAATGAAGCATCATTTTCCATGACAACAAAGAACCAACTCTAGAAAGTAAAAAACTTAAACAAAACCATCTTTTAGTTCATACTTGTCCTATCATGATCTTGCTTGTAGCAACATCAACCACACAAACACCATACATTCTATCATCATGTTGGTTTCTTGATGCTTCATAGCATTCAGAAACTACAAACAGATAAGAAGCATCCGGATTGGCTGCCACCATTTCTCCATCAACCAATGTTCCTTTTCACAACCTGAATAAAATGTCAGAACACAAAATATAATCTATGTCATGTATTGTGTACAAGACAAGTAAGTGTTGGTTACCTTATATCTAGTACCCTGCTCTCAAGCTGATCAGGTGTCTCTGTCTGCTCAATAACCAGAACACGGTAGCCCTGTTCAAGCAAATAATTGTTACAATCATATCATATCATGACTACAAGAAAATTAGGTTGATATACATGTATGTAAGAATATCAACAACTTGAAGAAAGAAATAACCTTGCGAGCCAACTTCTCTACATTTAGTGCAAAGTTCTTTTCTGGGAATCCACAATGAGGCTGGTCTCCCTGAGAAACAGTAGCCTCTGTGAATAAATGTAAATTGGAAAGAGTATTCTACACCAAAATGGCAAAATCAAACAACTTTTTTACCTTCATATATTGCAAATCAAGTTCTTTTGCTCCAACATGTGTAAAACTTTCCCATCTGTTTAGTAACATGGAGTTAGCTACTAAGAAAAGTAGCATCCTATAGAAAAATATTTGATACTTGTAGATCTTAATTCCATATTAGATAGATCACTTACCTTAAAAAATAGAACATTATCCATATGTTGTGACTTGAACTCCCACCATTGTCTCTACATTCAACAAAAAGCAGACCATTTCAATTACTTGCATATATATTTTTTTTAAGTTTCAAATTTCAACAATTTGAATCAAACAAGTTCAATTGTCATCGTACAATGAGTGAGATGACAAACGGGCAACAAGCTGTGTCGCTAAGCCTTTTTGAATGGTAAAGCTAATTCTTTTAAAGACTACATCCGAAGATCTAAGGGATATAACATTACTATGCATGATTCGTTGTACTCTTTTAAGAAGCTCTACCGCATCTGGTGCGAGGAAACCAAACGTATCAAATGCAAATGCAAATTGTGTTGCATATTGCAACACAATTTAATCACTTGTGACCAAAAAGGACCAATTACCTGGCCACTTGATAAACTCTCCAAAAAGTCTGGAGGCAAGTATAGAGTTCTTGGATCATAATTTTCATTATCAGGGGATCTCTTGTTGGCATCTACTCAACAAAAAGCTTTCATTAATACAATATAATACCAAAATACCAGCATAAAAAGCCATTAAACTGCATTTCTGTAGGAGAAAGAGATATTAAAGGTGCACAAGTACAGGTACTTACTTCCCAAGAAATTTGAACTTCTCTTCTTCTCTTGTGGTAAATCTTTCAGCTTTATCGCCAACAAGAGCATTGTCAACAAAAGCAAATGCCTTCGCACCTGCAACTTAAAAGCAACCCTCTTGTTATTTGTAAAAGCACAGTGTGATTTCAATACACCTAGAATACAAATACTCATACTTACTGTTATTATTGGTTTTATGCTCCAAATTGCACGGGCTTAAATCCAACAGAGCCTCGTTCTTGGTTTTCTTAACAGAGGCTGATTTCATTCCAAAAACCTTCCGCTTTTTGGAGTCCGGCTTTATTGCCTTCATTTCTTCCACTTCCTCCTCCTCTTCCTTGTTCTCGTCTACCAACTCTAAATCCTCCATTTCATCATCAATAGCTTCCTTTTCGACATTCATTCCACAATCCTCATCATCGAAATCATCTCCTCTACTTTCTACATTCTTATCCACGTTCCCCTCGGCACCGCCTCCAGCCTCATCATCATCTTCGTCTTCTATGGAAAATTTCCTCAACCTACGAAGCCTTTTAGCCTGCTCCTTTAACAACTCAATCTTCTCTTTAGATAAATCCAAATGCTCCTCTTCACCATCATCATACTGAACCAAATGCTTACCCGAACTCTTTGACACAACCTTCATACCAAGCCTTGTCCAGTGGCTAGTAAACCTTAATCCTTCGATTAACTACTTCGTCGCCATATCTAGGGTTTTGGGCATCGGAAGCGGGAGTAGAAGAGGATTGACCAATAACTAAGACCGGTTTCTTACTGCTTGTGGTTTGCAAAGGGGATGGGGCTGTAGGGCTAGGTTTAGTTTTAGGTTTAAGTTTAGAGTTCGAGTTCGAATTAAAGTTAGAAGGAAGAGGGGATGGTGACTGGGAAGGAGAAAGGGATGAGGTTGATGATGGTGATTTGGAGAAGAAAGAGGTGATTTGACGTTGTGGATTAACGAGCGGCGATCGGTCGTTGGTTGGGCGACGAAATGCCATTATTGAGTATGCACTGTGGAGAGTGTAGTGGGAGTAGAATACAAGATAGTGGTAGTGGTATGTATGTGTGTAGGAGGCGAGAATTGAAGTGGGAAGAATATCTCAGAGAGAAGTAGAGGGTGAACGTTGGCGGGAAGACATGTAAACAGGTAAAGATGACGACTCTTATTCCAGCCTCGCAGATAGGTATATAAGTATACTAGCCGAATGTCAGCGCGTTGCGCAGAAACATCTATATAGTTGAAGTGTTTACAAATATATGATTTTTTAAATATAATAATAACGTCATTGTTAAATTTGATATAATAATTTGTATATACTAAATTGATATAATATATTGATTATTTTGAATTATATGATAATATATACATTTATTATACCTTCATAATCTCAATCGTTTGAATGACTTCTACCCGCGATTTACACATGAATAAAATTAAATATAATATATGATTTGATGTTATTTATACTTGTTTTTATTGTTAATTAATTTTTTAAAATTTATTTGCTCAATGTTTTAATTTCTATCATTATAATTATTTAAAACATCAAACATTGTTTTTTTACTTTAAAGCTAACAATATAATCATTTATATAGAGTTGTTTCTAACTATTGTTATTGTAAGTTATTTTAAGCTACTTATTAGGAAACTTTTAACAATTATAAAAATATATTTAAGAAATATTTTAGTTAAATTGAGATTACAATTTAGTTTTTATTTTTATCACTATAATTTATCACTTTTAACTATTTACAAAATATTCTTTAGTTTTTTTAAAAGGAACTGAAATTTATATTTGAGTTCACATTGTAATGCGCAGAAACACCTATATAGTTGAAGTCGTTACAAATATATATTTTTTAAAATATAACACTAACGTTGTTGTTAAATTTGATATAATAATTCGTATATTAATTTGATATAATATATTGATTATTTTGAATTATATGATAATATATAAATCTATTATAACGTCATAATCTCAATCGTTTGAATGACTTCTACTCACGAGTTACACAACAGTAAAATTAAATATTATATATGGTTTAATATTATTTATAGTTGTTATTTTTAACTAAATTTTTAAAATTTATTTGTTTGATGTTTTAATTTCTATCATTATAATTATATAAAACATCAAACATTATTTTTTGATTTTAAAGGTAACAATATAATAATTTATATAGAGTTATTTTTAACTATTGTTATTATAAGGTATTTTAAGCTACTTATTTGAAAACTTTTAACGATTATATAAATATATTTAGGAAATATTTTAGTTAAACTGATATTACAATTTAGTTTTTGCATTTATCAATATAATTTATCACTTTTAACTATTTACAAAATATTATTTGGTTTTTTTAGTGGAACTGAAATTTATATTTAAGTTGACACTGTAATGTTATATTTAAATTAACAATTTAAGTATTTTGTCCAAACTATTCAAAAATTATAGCTGTAAATTGATAATGATTTACATGGAACAACATTTTAAATCTAGTAAATTAAATATAATATGTTAAAATTTAAAGAGATAACTTTATAAATAGAAGTAAAGATATTATTTTAAAAATGAAATTTAGTCTATTTATGATTACACTTTAGGTTTGATATTTATTTAACCTTATTAACCAACTTATAATCATTATTAGAAAGACACTACAATTTATCAGTTTTAACTATTTATAAAATAATCTTTGGGTTGTTTAAGTTAAATAAAATTTATATTTAAGTTGAGCCTATAATGTTATATTTTAATTAATAATTTAAGTATTTTATACAAATTGTTCAAAAATTCTACCTTTAAAATGATAATGATTTACATCCAACAATATATTAAAACTAATAAATTAAGTATAATATGTTAAAAGTTAAAAAAAACATAATTTTATAAGTAGAATTAAAAATATTATTTTAATATTAAAATTTAGTTTATGTGTGAATACACTTTAGATTTGATATTTGTTTAACCTAATTACCAAATTATAATTATTATTATAAAGAAATTGAAAAGTCATGAGAGTTTCAAATGAATATGGTGAAAGGAAAAAAGAATGGGGGTTTCAAATGCATGAGATTTAAGAAAAAATGTTAGCTTTATAAGTATGTATGATGTATAAACCAGGAAAATCGCTTACAAATTTTAGATACGCCCTTAAAAAATTTCGATTTTGTTCAAAAAAAAAAACATTATTAGTTTTTTTTTTATTTAGGGAAATCTCTAGAAAATTTCTAGTCCTAAAATTTGAGATTAATTTATGAAAAAATCTCAAACTAAATTTTGTTTACAGAAAAAGTACAAAATACTGGTTAAAACTTCGAAAAGACATTGTTCGGCCGGTTTCACAGATTTAGCCGGTATTTTGTCCTTTTTCGTTTGTTTGCTCAAAATTTTGAGATTTTTCTAAAAATTACTTGATAACCAAAATATTGGGAGTTTTATGAAAATTACCATGAAATTAATGGATATTTATTATTAACAGATTTTTTATAAACGTAAAAAATATTTTTATTATAAAAAAGGAAATACATTTGTTACTAATTTGTAGGAATAAATCGGTGGTCTAAGTACTTACCTATTGCTTGCTGACCACTCAAATTTTTTACGTCCCTCCTATGCATTGTTGTGGATATGATGGTAAGATGTACTCAGTTAGTATTCATCTAATGTTGGTGTTCCTCTTATGTTGTTTAGCTAACTATTACTCAACATCCATACCTTATATGTTAACAACCATCAGCTAACACACATCTATCAAATGTGAAAAGTGAATCGTGAATGATAGTTTATATGGAACAACTAAAGGGTGATTATTTATTTAAGTTTTCATTCAAATTTTACTTTTCACTCTCGATGGATGCGTGTAATCTGATTGTTATCGGGTATTGTATGGAGGTTAGGTGGTAGTTAGGTTAAAGAACATATTAAAAGATCTATATGTTCAAGAATCATTGTGTAATTATATTTTATAATAACATGTGATCATATAGCGTCACGCCTAATAACAAGTAGACACTTATTGTTTGTGTATTAATAAATATTATGAAATCTTGTATTGATCACGCCTAACAATGTATTTTATTGTGTAATGATGTTTTCTAATAATTACGACACCCACACCGATACATAGGATGAATATAGAGACTTTGAAGTGGTCATCAAATAATAGAGAATTACATAGTCGACCATTCTATTGCTAGAAATTAGCAACAAATGTATGTATTTTGTTTATAATAAAAATATATTTTATGTTGATAAATGATTTGTTAATAATAATATCCATTAATTTCATATTAATTTTCAGAAAAGTCCCAATATTTTAGTTATCAGGTTATTTTCAGAAAAATCCTAATATTTTGACAAACTAATGAAAAAGAACATAATACCGGCTAAATTAACAAAACCAGCCAAAAATGGTTTGTTCGAACTTTTAGCCGGTATTCTGTGCTTTTCTGTAAACAAAAGTTAGTTTTGGATTTTTTTCATAAATTAGATAAAAATTATAGGACTTTTCTGTAGATTTCTCTTTTCTTTATATAATACCATTAAAGTTTTCTTAAAGAAAAACATCAATGTAATGTTTAGTCTTTTTTTCAGCATAAATTAAATAAAGAAATGTGATGACATGGATATTATGTAGTATGGAAGTTGTTTTAATTCATGTTTGTTACATTTTATTGTCTCTTAAGCGCTTTGAATCTCCAATTCAAGGCTTTTATCTTGACAAAACTGCAAAAATGATCTCAGTGATATGTATTTTTTTCAAGTTTTTGTCTAAGTTCTGATTTTTTTAGATTGGTGGTCCTTTTCAGGTAATCTGATTGCGTTTTTTCCCTCTAAATATTGAAATGACTTAATAACCTTAGGGTATTTATTTTCCATTTTTCTTTCATTTTTTTAAATCTACTGATTTATTTACTTTAATAATTAAAAAATAACAGGCTCTCTCTCTCTCTCTCTCTCTCTCTCTCTCTCTCTCTCTCCTGGACTTTGTCTTCTGAAGATATATAAAGAAAGTGAAACACCCAAACACACAAAAACATAGAGAAATCGGAAAAGATTCAACAAGCCAAATCTGAATTCTCCGACAGCTGTAAAGATTCCGATGAGCTTTGCAACACTGTGTGATTAACAACCGACGTGCCCATCTATGTTATGGGTATATTAGCAATCATTGAGAAAAGTAGACACATAGAGAAATCGGGATTGAGATAAAGGTAGGGAGGAGGTGATTCAAGCAGGAAGCGACCTTGTTGCTGTTGTTTCTGGTATGGATCGACAGTGGTGGTTGTGTTATCGTTCTGGTGGTGGTCCGGTTATGTTGTTACAGTGGAGGCCGACGAAAACTATAGTCGGAGGTTTTTATTGGGATGGTCAATCAGCCACATTTCTTATTTCTTCATGATTTTGACAGAAATTGAAGGCGAACCTTTAGTTTTACTTACAAATTACAATACATTATGTAATTTGTTCCCAAATTTAATCGTCACGTCGATCCCCCAAAAACTATATCACTTTACAATTCCATTTGAAGATATAAAACAGGAAACTGGTCCTGAAAAATATCATCAAGTGGGTGGTTACGAGATGGTGTATATGGGATAGCTTTTACACCCAATAACGAATATCAAAATCGCAACAAAGTAGGTAGATTAGAGATGTAGCCATGGAATAATCCATTTCTTAAACGAGATCAAAGTGCTTTCTTCATATAGGATGAGCATTTGAAAGATGACTATAAGATCCACCAAGCCTTGGGATTTCAACTTAATATGTGCATATTTAACCATATATTTCATACACTATCTTAATACTTTTAGCTACAATTATGCTTAATTTGGGACAAAAGGTGCTTATTATGTTTGAAATTTGTTTTCTAGTAGCAAATACATGCTTGGGGTGAAAAGGAAGCAAACAAGGAGCTGGAAGCAGGAACGGATGATGTCACACCACGAAACCAGGATGGCGGAATCGTTCCGGGGTGGAGGACGTCATGTATAGCGTCACAACCAATGAATAATAGCAATCATAGCAACACAACCATTACATTGAATACTTAAAAAATTACATCAATTTTGGAACTTTGTCTGAAACTTGTTTGAATTACATCAAATAGTAAAAATATAAACGTAAGACTCTTATTGCTCCGGCTCCTCTAAACCCAAGAAGTACCTGTTTACCGATTTCCTGAGAATACAAGCAGTTTGAAAATATCAGCATAAAGTTGGTGAGTTCATAAGCATTTAGTTTTGATGGAAAAATGCTCGTTGATTCTTTTGGAAAGTGTTCCTCAAGAAAATCTCATGTTTTCTTATAAAAGTAGTATTAAAAGAGTATCTATTAGTAGAAAATGAACCATCTGTTTTAGAAATGTCGGTGTTATCCTGGGAAAGTTCAATATTTTCCCTAAAAACAGGTTATCTGTCCTAGAGGTAGAGATGCAAGTTTAGAAATCCTTGATTACTATCATTGTATTTATGAAAGTAGTTTTATTACTCAAAATAAAACAATTAAGAGTAGAGTCCGTAAACCAAAGTTAGTTTATACTTATTTGCGAGTCGTATAACCATACTTGATATGACCGAGAGACATTTATAACGTTCTTCAGACGTTAAGATAAATGACATTTGTTCACCCCAGGCATGCCTGCCTAACTGTAGCTAGCAGTTCAGGTGTGGGATTGTCAGTCCCGAATAGATTTATTCATAAATCTCACGCTCTCCCTCCAGGAGACTCTGGTTATACTAAAAGGATTTATCCTTGTACACCTAAGGGTACAGTATTGAAGTAGCGCCTCACAATTCGATATAATCTAGTTCACTAGCGGGAAATAGTATAAAACAGTAATTATCCATGAATAAGTGTACTTTATACTCCTGAGAAAATATATAACATAAACTAAATCTGCCATAGTTTATACATATTCTGTAACATTCCAAAAATACAGTCTAAAAATTTTGTTTAATTTAATAATAAAATCCATAGTCAATAAACCTCATATAAAAATCATAAGCAATGTATCTCAAAATATTATAACAATTGTCAAGTATTTTAGAGTATAAACATCCCAGACTGAACAAATGGTGTGTGTACTGCAATCTTCTCGAGCTCCTCTTTAGAAAACTGAGTACCTGAAACCAAAACTGAAAAATGTAAGCACAAAGCTTAGTGAGCTCCCCCAAACTACCACATATCATACAATAACATATAAGCACATATTGGGCCTTGCCCACTGCATCGGATCGAAATCCAGAAACTGCATCGGACCGAAGTCCGAAAACTAACTAGGGCCTTGCCCTCTGCATCGGACCGAAGTCTGGAAACTGCATTGGACCGAAGTCCGGAACTAACCAGGGCCTTGCCCTCTGCATCAGACCGAAGTCCGGAACTAACCAGGGCATTGCCCTCTGTATCGGACCGGAGTCCGGAAACTGCATTGGACCGAAGTCCAGAACTAACCAGGGCCTTGCCCTCTGCATCGGACCGAAGTCTGGAAACTGACTGAACATAGCATAGCATAATCATCACTACTAACTGATAACTCGATTTTTTGTATATATTTTAGCAATTGTTTTCTTTAAGTTTTAACATTTTTAATATTCTTTTTGCATTAAATCGTTAGATTTATTGTTTTGAATATTTTTACCCGTTTAAGTTTTTTTGAGTAGATTTGTTCGAGCAAGATGGTATTTTGGAGAATTGTTAAAGCCAAATCAAATTCCTTGCAACCACGATTGAAGTATCGTAGCAAAATCCGGAACCGAAAAGAAAAACAAAACGATATAAATTAATTTTTCGGATTTTGACAGCTTTGCGCGGCTTTCTTCAAGCAATCAGACGGAGGGGCAAACGATGTCCGATTGAGCTGAAAATTTACAGGAGTCTTCACAACTCGTTGATCTTTAATCTCACAGAAAATGAGCTGATTCGGACATATTTTGGTCATGTTTTTGGTATGATGAGCAACAATGCACAAAGCTGCCAGCATCAAATTTTGGCAGCCCATATAGCAACCCATTTCTTAATACTTCAGAGCCCAATAGAGCATTTATCAGCCAATTCTGAACTCTTTCCAGCAGCCCAATCTAATTTGAGTATTAGCCCATTTGTCTTTGTGGAGTTGGAAAAAAAAGTACGGCAATCGAAAGCAACAGTAAGGCATTTGAGTTAGGATGCATCGCAGAAGAAAATGGGGACGGCGGTGTCTCCTTTCTTTTGTAATTTCTATATTTTTGGAACATTTGCAATTATGATTTACAATCATAATTTGCTAATGAGTCATTTATCTTTATAATTAGATTAGGTTAACTTTTGTATTAATACTTGGATTATGGATGGAGTTTTTGGAGCAACAAGAAGTGACGATTTCAAGAAGCTTTGTCAACTTCGTTTCGTAATCGGTATTGGTATAATTTATATCCTTTTTATTGTTATTATTATTTTGTGTAGTTAGTTTTTATTTCCAATATTGGGTGAATCTATAGAATAATTAATTGATTAGGAATAGTTTTGTGTGGTTTAGATGGTATGCTATGAAAATATTTTCTAGTAAAACATCTATTTATGTTCATATGTCTTTAATCATGAGTTTAGATATGTGAATGTTTAATTAGTTGGTTAATTTCTTGATTACGTAATAGATCATCAAATTAACAAGTGACAAATGGTTCTTGTGATTGTTTATCTTTCACATAATCATGAAAATATTTTCTCCAATATGGTAGTGAAACAATTTGACTCCTTTTGGATTTGGTGACTTTTAAATCTTAATGCTAGTTAATTTTCATTAATTACATGATTCATGGAAATTATGACTTTAACTAAGAAAATATGGTATGAGCTTCTCTAACCATTGTATCAACTAAGAAAAGTCTAGGTGATCTCAAGCTTCTTAGATTGCTATAGCCAAAATAGTATCCATTAAACCCATTGCACCACAAAATTATGATGATTAGTCAAATAGTTGAACTTGCGATTTATCCCGATATTTGAACGTTTTATTTTATAGATTTTGTATTTTTCCATTTTTGTTATTTTTGTAAATTAGTTTTTATCGCATTTAACATTTTGAAACCCCCCTCCCCCCATATCATTGTATATTTTTATTTCGTAGAACTGAATGCATAGATTTGATTCGAACCAATCCATGTGGATTCGATCCCTATTACCGCTAACACAATTCATTTTTGTATGTCGTCGTATATGAGGTTTTTTTATTTGGTGGTCTCGACACCCACCACTAACATAACACATATACTGCATATTGCATCGGACCGAAGTCCGGAACACATAACACAAAGACATGCTTGAATCACAAAGACATCAAGCACACTGAACTACTGCATCGGACCGAAGTCCGGGACTACTGCTAACTAAACGGGTCAGCATTGTGGTCGTAGACCCATTCCTACTGGAAGGAAACTCAACTCACATGTTAAAGTCCCGCTGACAAAACCATAGCTGTTGGATGACAGATTATCGATCTGTCAATATCAAAATAACACCCAATTAATAATTGGGTTCCAACTCATAACCATAAGTTCATACTTGGGGTAAAAGACTACTTTACCCCTATCTTAGCTTGGCTCAAGCCCAAGGCCCAATCCAAAGGCCCAAAAGTCTAATAATGGACCAAGGCCCAACTATGGCCCAATTTTCTAAATTGGGCCCAACTTCTACATGGTCTTGCCTTAAGGCCCAATCATTCATTCTTGGTCCAACACTTGACATTCTCATAGTCCAACATCTCATAATCATCAAGGCCCAGACTATGTTCCATTTATGGCCCAATTTTCCAAATTAGGCCCAAACCCTCACATATGGGCCTTACCCTATTCCCATCTAAAAGTGCTAGTCCATTTGCTTGCTCTTGAATGGTCCACTATTATCCCAATCACCAATGCCCAAAAGGAAGGCCCAACTCAAAGTCCAAGTGAAGTTAGGGTTTCACATAAAGTGGCGATTAGGGTTAAGTTTCCTACTTAACCCATTAAGGGCTCAACCCACTAAGGACTTAATCCATTAAGTCCATTATTGCTTAGATTAATTTATGCCAATGATTATTATTTAATATTTCACTTATTAAATAATTCTTGTGTGTGTCCTGATAAATTCTCAAATATTAGGATTTTCTCAATTAGCCCATTAAGGATTTGATCTATTAATTCCTTTACTCAACTAGATAAATGGCATGGAATAATTTGGGCTTAACTCTCAATCCAATTCCAATGGCGCACAAGTGGGCCCAATAAGTCTAAGGCCCAATACTCATAATTAGGGTTTTCCACCCAAACATGGCCCAATAGGCCCAAAACAAATCTCTAAGCCTATTAGGGTTTGCTAGCGGGGCACCACCCACTACCACCTCGGGTAGTGGTGGTCGATGGCGGCTCACGGTGGTGGTTATTATTATTTTTATTATTAACCAAAGCTAATTATAATTACAATGTTTAATCCAAACATAAACACACACACAAACACACACTACCTAACACACACACAGCCAAACCATGGTGGCCGGCGGCGATGCTTGGCGGCAGCCACCACCTCATGGTGGTGGTTTTTCTTCATTTTCCGGCCAATAAACCCTCACACGACCAAAACACACATACAAAAACGATTCTAATTGCTCATAAGGTCCAGCCACCAACCTGGCGGTTCATGGCAGCGACAACTAACGACTATCGACGAGACAAAACGACAGCCACCATGGCTGGCAGCCATGGTGGTCCTTCTCTACTATCGGCCAGCAAACATACGTCTATACACTCTCGCAAATGACAGCTTTATTGCAACACGATATGTAACAGGTAACGCCCACCCACCACCTCATCTCGGGGTGGCAGACGCGACTGGAACACCGCAACAAGCGGTGCTTGGGCTATGGTGGCGACGAGGTATGAGCACGAGCGCAGCAACCATGGTCGGAGAAGATACGGTTCTTGAGATCGACAGTAGCAGCGCACCGCCAAGACAATAATGGGGAAAAAGGATCGAGAGGCTCGCATCCTAACCGCAACCGGCAACAGCGATAGCCGAGATTGTCGTCGGTGGCTAGGATATCACGAATCAGCGGCACCTACAACGTCCACTCCTCATCCATTCTTCAACTGATGCAGCACCCTAATTCCGGTTCCATCGATCTTCGCCATAGCCGATGACAAGAGCCATCCGACGGTGTTAGGTGGTTCGGGTTAGTGCCGGCTGCTAGAGGTAGAGAGGGAAGTGGCTGCTGATGAAATCTCATAGGATTTAGGGTTTCGGGGAGTGGTGACAAGTTATATACCCGGTTACTTCAAATCTTCCTATAATATACCTATCCAGCCCCTCCTTAACTTATTCCTTTCAATCTAAGTCCCGATTTTACATTTTTAACCCCATCTTTTGAATTTCTTTACAAATAAACCCCGAAATTACCAATTAGCCCCCTTAACCTCTAAATTTTTTTCAAAAGAAGTCCCATATTTTACCATTTAGTCCCTACCTTCTTAAATACTTACAAAACTAATCTGGAACTTGCACTTTTAACCCCCCGACTTCTAAAATTCTTCACAATTTATTCTGGGAACTTTATTTATTAATTTATTTAAATGAACGGGGCGTTACAACTCTCCCCCACTTAAATTAGATTTCGTCCTTGAAATCCTTCCTTGTCATTCCTTACACGCTAACTACTCAAGTAACATGACCATAATCTTGGGTACACCCTAGCCTTCTCAGGGTAACTATGACCAATCTTCGTAAAGCCCTAAAATCCTTGGGTGAACGAATTCTTCGCAAAAAGATAACATCTACTCCATCCGAAATCTGCTGTCTCGAGATGGTGTGAACCCTTGACAGACTGCTCATACTGAATCATTATCTATGAATACAGTCCACTTGTCTCTCAGCTGCCTTCTCATATCCTAATAACTCAAGGCTCCCACTAGAAAAACAGAATCACATATCCTCTTATACCTGTGATTCGCTTATACTTGGCCAAAACTCAGATAATCTCGCTGTGAGTGACTTAGCATAACCCAAGCTATCTGTGACCCTAACCATACATGAAAATCCAAAATACCATTACCGCTGGAGACCCAAAACTGTCTGAAACATTGATCTGCCTGAAAATACTAAACGGCCTGAAACACTAACTGCCTGAAATGCTGAGTTGCCTGAATACTAAACTGCCTGAAACACTGATCTGCCTGAAGCAGTATGCTGCCACATTGTTTCTCTCCAAAATCTAACGAGACCTCCTGGTCTCAGTTCGATCACCAATTATCTGAAATATTGAGTCCCAGCCCGACTGCGGAGCCAAATGACTCCCTACTTAGTTGCCTCACACAACTTCTGAACGAAATCCTTCTCTGAAACTAACAGCTACTAGTTATCTTGTCACTGTGACCCTAGTGGCCTTCTGATCTAACTGATCGATTCTACATGTCGAATCCCGAGGTTACCAACCACAACTAAATGCGATTGCTACATGACCAATTATAGCCTTATAAAACAAGCAACCCATAGCAATTCATTGCTTCCTCGGTCTCGAAACTGCGGTGGTGTCCCCACCGCCCTATCATTGGCTTATCTAGATCTAATCCATCCAGATAATTCTGAAATCCAATCCATGGATTTCCATATCCTCACTGCTACACCCGAACTGGTGGGTACTAGTGTTACTTTCGTGTCCTAACAACACACTCACGCAATCTACCAACCTAGTGAATGCTACGGCTATACCCGCAGACTTACAACACTCTATCACTATCTGACTGCTAGTGAATGCTACGGCTACACCCGCAGACTTACAACACTCTAACACTATCTGGCTGCTAGTGAATGATACGGCTACACCCGCAGACTTACAACACTCTAACACTGGATCGAACACGTGCTTGACCCGCACTCAACTGTATTCATGTCCTAACTGGAATCCCCAACCTGATTCCCTAAGGCTTGCTAGCAAACATTACGGGGACGCGATCTCCTTACTGGCAAGTTTTTCTGAACTTCCATCTCACACTATCCTCAAATCATACAGCCGCTTGGGCTTTCTTCCTTCCTGACAAGGATGCGAAACTTATCCCATCTTCACAACCGCTCTTGCTTCTGAATCCTTGGGAGATTCTCCTCCACTTTGATTCAGCTAGTGCCCTACAACACTTAAAACTGGAAATTTTCTCAATTCTTCCTACCATTCTAAGCCCAATCTGCTGGAAACCATGCTTACCATTGCTAGTGATTTAATACTAGCCAATTCAAAAGATCACACCACCTCCAAGAACCCAAATAGATCTCCGGGAATAACCCGCTAGACCCAGGGAGCTCCGAATCTCAATTGGAGACCTAGGAATCTCCCACTACATCACGGCCTCTATCTTGGCCGGATCGACTAGAAAACCCTTATGATTGACAAGGTGACCAAGAAATCGCACCTCGCACAACCAGAACTCACACTTGGAGTACCTTGCAAAAGCTCTCTCCCTCCTCACAATCTCTAGCACCTCCTTCAGGTACTTATCATGCTGCTCCTCAGTCTTGGAATAAACCAAAATGACTTTGTACTCTCCCAATCCCGCAGTTGGGATATGATCCTTCGCTATCCACTAATAATTCTCGGTATGCAATACGTCTGAACTTAATGAGGACGATGATATGAGTGAAATTTCTGTAGAAGATTTGGTAGACTGTTTGGAATTAGCCAAGAGTGAACCGAAGTCCAATAAGAACCTCATTTCTGAAAACTCTGTTGAGTATGCTCGCTCCACTACCGACAAGACCAAATCTCTCAAAGATAAAGCAGTTGTGTACCAAAAGGTTCAAACTAATCCAAATCAAGTATACACTGTGCCGGGAGTCACTCCACAACAAACTGCAGAGTTAACATCGATGGTAGAAGAAGACAATGCTGGTGGATGTGATGAGTACTTTTGGTCAGCCCCAATCGATAACGCAGACGAGACGAAGGGACTCTCTCAGAAAACCTCATGGAGAGTGAAAGGTAGATATATACCTGAACCACTGAATGATCCTACGAAGTACGATGTGCCGAGTACAAGTGGAACCAAACCTTGTGTGGATGAACCGACCCAAACCACGAGTGATACCTCTTCAGCAAAGAGTGAATGTTGTGCTCATGCTTCTAAAAGAAAGGCCAACATTCATCGAAATCCCAAACAGGTCGCCAAACGAAAGCATCAACGAAACGTTAGATACAAGAAGAATCTCTCCGAAAGAAAACATTTCTGGAACTCTCAAAATCCTGATTTTGTAAGGATTGAAAGAAAGTCGAAATTGGAGGAAAACTCAGGGAACCAGAAGCACAGTTATGACAGGAACCAGAAGAGCAGTTTCGGTCCTTCAAAAGATTAGAACCGAAAGGGAAGTTTCGGTCCCTCAAGTGAATACAACCGAAAGGGTAGTTTCGGTCCCTCATCGCTAAACAACCGAAAGGGCAGTTTCGGTTCATCTTCCAATTACAACCGAAAGGGTAGTTTCGGTCCCTCATCGCCAAACAACCAAAAGGGCAGTTTCGGTTCATCTTCCAATTACAACCGAAAGGGAAGTTTTGGTCCCTTGTCTCTAAACAACCGAAAGGAGAGATTTTGTCCCTCATCCAACTCCAACCTACAGAAAAGTTTCGGTCCTCAAGCCCACAAGTCTGATCTCAAAAACCAAAAACCTAACGTCTCTCCTAATTCGAAATCTCAAAATCCTAGTCCGTCTGTCGAAAACCTTAGTGCTTCTAAGTCAACAAAAATTAAAGTCTTCACCATTAAAAGAAAAGATGAAACAACTTTAGTTAAACGTACATATATGGTTGATATTTCTCTTACTATAACATGTCCTGTAAAAGGCTCACAAGGACCCAAGAAACTTTGGGTTTCTAAATCTGCTTAATTTTTTGCAGGTTATACGTGACAAGCAGTTTGATGAAGAATGGTACATTGACAGTGGCTGCTCACGTCACATGACAGGAAGAAAGGAAGAACTAAGGGAGTTTCGCTCTCTAAAAGATGGCGGCATTGTAAAGTACGACAACAATTCTTTTGGAACTATTAAAGGCTACAGGATGATCACTAACGGCGAATTATCAATAAGGAAGGTAGCATACGTTGAAGGGCTCCAACACAATCTAATAAGTGTATCACAGCTGGTGGTTGGTACCGGGTTGAAAGTATCTTTCGACGACGAAGGGTCAGAAATTGTCGAGAAGAAGTCAAGCAACGTTCTTTTAAGATCCAAGCGAAAAGGAGAGATGTATCCACTGAATCTCAATCCGATAAAGGGAAAACCAGCAATCTGTTTGCTCTCAAAGGCTCACTCCGATGAAAGCTGGCTATGGCACAGGAGGTTCTCTCACCTGAACTTCAAAGCCATCAACAAATTAGTTTTGGGTGATCATGTCTGAGGGCTGACAGTTCTGAAATTCGATAAATAACATCTTTGTGCATCATGTGAAATGGGAAAGCAGAGTCGACAAAGCCATCCTTCTATCATCAACACTAAGGTAATAGAACCATTGGAATTACTCCATATCGATTTATGTGGTCCATCGTCTATCAAAAGTATTGGAGGAAATAAGTACATTCTGGTAATAGTAGACGATTTATCAAGATTCACATGGACTTTCTTTCTCAAGCAAAAGTCAGAAGCAGTTACAAAGCTCAAGCTCTTCATTCTACAGATAGAAACACAACTCAAAAAGATTGTTCGTAATATAAGGAGTGATAATGGCCTGGAATTCAAGAACAAAGAATTCGAAAGTTTTCTTGCTAAAAAGGGGAAAACTCACAATTTCTTAGCCCCTTATACTCCACAACAAAACGACATCGTTGAAAGGAGAAATCGATCCTTGTGTGAAGCTGCACACACCATGTTATGCTTCGCATCTTTGCCATTATACTTCTTGGCTGATGCAATTGCAGTTGCATGCTATACTTAGAATCAATCTTACTTGAATAAACGATTCTCCATTACTCCTTACGAGATTCTAAACAACCGAAAACCAAACGTGAAATTCTTTCATGTGTTCGGTTCTAGGTGCTTCATTTTCAACTCCAAAGAGAATCGCAACAAGTTCGATGCTAAGGCGGATGAAGGAATTTTCCTAGGATACTCCCTGAACTCCAAGGCATATAGAGTTCTCAATAAACGATCGAAGAAAATTGAAGAAACATATTATGTCACTTGTGATGATAGCTATGTTAAGAAGTTAAGGGCAACCAATGATGTATCTCAAGATATATTTCCAAAGAACGGTCAGGTTACTGTCTCCATCTCAAATCTTTTTGACCAATTCATGCTCTTGTTTGATGAACCTCAGAAAGCGATCGACTCAGAGTCAGCGGCTGCAGACAACAAGGTTGACAATTTGAAACAAGTTATAGATGATGCTGCTAACAAAATGGCCGATGAACAATCTAAAGAAACCAAAGATACAACTGGAAACCAACCTTCTGATAACCATCCTACTGTCGAGGGGGAGGGTTCTTCTACTCATCATGATCAAGGATTTTCTTTCCAAGGGGAGGACTCATCAACAAATACATCCACCTCCACTGAAACTCCAACAAATGAAGGAGGTACAAATGCCGATCCTGAACAGGAATCATTATTCGAGGGGGAGAAAACATTTGGTGAAGATGACAATCTGTCTGAACTCGAAGAAGAAATTAATGCTGAATTGGATCCCGTCTATGATCCAAAATTTCCTCCCCTTGTGAAATGGACCAAAGATCATCCTCAGACTCAAATTATTGGGGAATCATCTGAAAAGGTGTTGACACGATCTCAAATCAAAGCGAAACAGACTGCTCTATTTTCAAAAGTTGAGTTATGCATGTTCAATTCTTTCGTGTCCAAAATCGAGCCAAAGACTGTTAATTCGGCTCTTGATCATTCAGACTGGGTTCAAGCCATGCAAGATGAGTTAAATGAGTTTGAAAGAAATAAGGTATGGCGTCTCATTCCAACACCAAAGGAAGCTTCGGTTGTCGGTCTCAAATGGGTTTTCCGAAACAAGATGGACAAAGAAGGAAATGTCATTCGTAATAAAGCAAGGCTGGTGGTCAAAGGATATTGTCAGGAAGAGGGAATCGATTATGAAGAAACCTTCGCTCCAGTGGCTAGATTGGAATCTGTTCGGATCTTCCTAGCGTATGCAGCTCACAAAAACTTTGAAGTCTATCAAATGGACGTCAAATGTGCCTTCCTCAACGGTGAACTTGAAGAAACCGTGTATGTTGAGCAACCGCCGGGATTTGTAAACGAAAAATATCCTGATCACTGCTATATCCTCGACAAAGCTGTCTATGGCCTGAAACAAGCTCCCAGAGCATGGTATGAAACTCTTACTCGTTTTTTAAAGATGTCCAAATTCAAACAAGGTTCGGTTGACCCAACCTTCTTTCGTAAGCGAGAAGGTAACCACCTTATGATAGTCCAAATTTACGTTGATGACATCATCTTTGGCTCCACGAATCCAAGCTTAATAGCTGAATTCAGAAAGTTGATGGAAACTAAATTTGAGATGAGCTCAATGGGTCCTATTAATTTCTTTCCTGGATTGAACATTAGACAGGGACCCGGAGGCATTTTTATTAATCAGGAAGCATATACCAAGACTTTGTTCACCAAGTTTGGAATGACGGGAGACTCCAAGGTAAAGTACCGATGGCTTTTGGAACGAAACTCACACCATCTTTGGAGAAACCAGCAGCTGATACAACGCTTTATCGACAAATGATCGGGTCTTTAATGTATCTTACAGCAAGTAGACCCGATATCATGTTCTCAGTATGTTATTATGCTAGATTTCAAGCCAACCCTCGAGAACCTCATCTTCAAGCAGTGAAGAACATCTTTCGCTATCTGAAGCGAACCTCCTCTCTAGGTCTATGGTATCCAGCCAATTCTGGCTTTTTCATGCAAGCCTTTTCAGATGCTGATCTAGGTGGCTATGGATTAGATCGTAAAAATACCATAGGAGGATGTCAGTTTCTGGATGGAAAATTAGTAAGTTGGCAATCCAAGAAACAAACTTACATGTCGTTATCCACTGCAGAAGCCGAATACATTGCTGTAGCATCTTGTACATCTCAAGTCGTATGGATATAGAGTCAACTCCTGGATTATGGCTTAAACATGAAGAAAATCCCCTTGTACTGTGACTCTGAAAGCGCAATCAGAATTTGTCACAATCCAGTGCAACACTCGAAGACGAAGCATATCGCACTGAGATATCATTTCATCAAGGATCACGTCAAAGATGGCAACGTCGAAATTCACTTCATCAGAACGACTGATCAACTGGCAAACATATTCACAAAGGTGTTACCTGAAGCAAGCTTCAATAAGATCTTACAAGGCCTAGGAATGATGCAAGCCGAGTCAGTACCGAAATCGCCTTCACTCCCATACTGGTAACAAGCGATATAGAGCGAACCTATATGAACCGAGCGTTCGGTCTATTTCGGGTTCGGTTGGTCCATGAACCAAAATGAACCGAGCGTTCGGTCTATTTCGGGTTTGGTCCTTCTGAACTTCCTTATTCTTTTTAACAGGTGTTTCAAATGTATTCTTTTGTAAATTATTTTTACTTCCTTTCCCTTTCTAAAATCCCAAAAACATTTTTTTCTCTCGTTAAACAGTTCAATTTTCACAAAATCCAAAAATATTTTCTATGTTTTTACTATTTCTAACGTTTTTTTGTGTGATTCTCCATGACGCATCTCCAGCAGGTATATCTTCTTTCCTTAGTTTAGTGTCCCTAGAAGCATGCTGCTGTATGTAGACTCAAGCCTCAACTGATTATGAGTGAAGCCTTAATAACATGCACTACACCAATCATGTTTTCCTAATCCAGGCTATCACATTCACTCTAATCATGAGCTACCTTACTCTACTCACACTTAGTTTAGAGTTGTCTGCTTAGGCTATCTGTTCTTTAATAAGCAGATGTACTTGCGCTTCTTATACCATCTCCATCATCTTTCTCCATTATATTTTGTTTCATCTCTATAACCCCTAAGACTCTCAGTTTTAACCACTGAGGTTTATGGTTATACAAAATCTGTGTTCATGATCTTAGTCTCATGCAACTATGTACTAAGTGAAACCTAAAATTCAACACCACTAATGAATTGACGGTGAATTCAAAAATTCAAGATCTTACTTGTTACCCAATGGAATCTCTTTTTATTTTTGAGTGATCTTTATGAGATTGCCTTTCACCAAGGTTTCTCTAACCCTAAAGGATCCATTTTACCTTTTTGAGATTTCATAAATTCCATTGTAACTATTAAATTATCTCTCACCTACTTGTTCAACAGATCACAATGATCACACAAGTACTTTATTCTATTTTTGATCTTATGTTAAGTATCGAAATTATGAATTGAAGCAAAATCCACCCCTTTAACCTTAAAAGATGCCTTTCAAAACTTCTTAACAAGTTTTTGATCGTTATTTCATGGGAAACCAAGCAAGCACTTTAATGTCTCTCTTGACATTGAAGGAAGTGATTTTTGCCCAAAATCAATTAATTTATGTCTTCGAACGACATCATAGATACTCCCAAATTATTTGCTTTATTTCCTTATCTTTTACACCCTTTGCACGAAAATTTTAATTTTCCAAAACTCTAAAGTTTTTACACAGATTATTGTTAGGTGTGCAAACCCAACAAATAAAGGGGTACAATAGACTCCAAATACACTGCTTTAATGCACTAAAAAGTAGTACAAGGCAAGCAGGGTCGAACCACAGAGACACGGGACAAAAGTCTATACCTCTTTGCGCAAGGTACTTTGGTCACAAAGGGGGGGTTTGTTTACAAAAATAAATAACTAAATAATAATCTACTTTAAAAGCATGCACAAAATGAAATAGATTTGTAAAACAAGTTGATTGAATGGTTCTAGTTCTAGTTCTCAATGTTGTTGTTCAACTTGATTATGACTTGATGTAATTCAAGATTGCTATTCTATGTTGGTACTGAAAGATATTAACACGCTCTAATAACTCTCGCTTGCCAAATTATCTAACCAAAACACGCTCTTTGATTAGACCTAGCTTTACTAATTCAACCTAAACACGCTCTTAGATTGTATTGAAAAACTGCATTAAGTTTTGTACAAGCTTCCCCACAATGTTCATTTCTTCTCATACGCTCGGAAGTGTGAAAGCATGTGATATATGTTTTACAATAAGAAAACTTATTGCTTGTTACCAATTATTAACTCAATAGAACGATTAGGTGCCCTAAAAGTTAATTAACTGCACAAAAATTCAATTCATGAAAGTGGCCAATCAAACACAAATCAAATTCAAGGATTCTAGTTTAAACAAAAACATAATCACTAGAATAGAATCACAAATCAAACATCAAATCATATGCTTCAAGTCAAGCAATCAACATGTTTTGAACAAGAACTAGAAACTAGGGTTTCTTAGCCACACATGGCTAAGAACAAATCAAACAAGAATAAAGATGGAATTGGAATGTTTAATCCTTACAAAAATGAAATCCAAATGTTTGCAATGATTAAGTCTTCTCAAAAGCTCCAAGAATTCTCCCAAAATTGCCCTGGATCGCCAGAAACTGCTCCCAAAACCGTTCTCTTTTCAAATGACGTTCTTCTGCTCTTTTAATTAAAGTTCACGTGACTTGCCATAAGGCCATGCGTTTTTGGCATGGCCATTTGTCTTGACCATGTGTTTTTGGCATGGCCCATGCTTTTTGCTAAAATTCCAAAAAGTCTTCACTGTTGGCTCCATTTTCATGTTTTCTGCCATGGAATGACATGTTCATCTTCTCTTCATGTTCCAAAGCTCTATGCTCCAAGCATCCATGCATCCAAGCTCCACGTTTCATGCTCCATAATGCCTGCACAATAAATCAAAAATAGAGAAATACCAGACATTCTTAATGAAATATGCAATTACCCTAATAATCAACTAAATGCAAGAATTATGAAGTAGAATGCTATAAAAAGACGGAAATAAACATACAAAATAGGTGCATAAAATGCACCTATCAATTATCAGGGCACAAAAACTCAAGCGTCGTCAGGTGAAACGATAGGGATGAAAAGGTAGCTGACTCAGCAGAAATTCAATCGGTTTGGCGATTTGAAAAAGGTGATTTTATGAAAAGGCGTGAAAAAGGGGAAACGTTTTTCTCTCTCCTGCGTCATCTTTGGCATGCCAACTGTTTACACATCAATTCAGGCGCGGTTTTAGAGATTATCCAAGATTTCAGCCGGATTCTTCTCTCTCTTCCTTGTACGTATAAAAGGAATTGGAACGGGACTCTATCAACCTTTATCACTTCCAAAAATCTCTCCAAGAAACCCGCCTATTTTCTGCAACTGTTCATCATCACTCTCAAGCTCCTACAATGGCAGATTCCTCATCCGTTCATGATACCTCAGTTCGTCAACCTCTACTCACAATAAAACCCCAAAAAAACCTAATCATCGATCTTACTCCCTTCGTTTATGAGTCGTACATGCTGTATGTGGTTGAGTGTCTCAAATACTCTCCACTTGTCGATGCACTGACAAAGGTCGAAATAGTGCCAATGTCATTCTTATCCCATGTCTACTCCATGGCGTTCTATGACAAAGCAAATGAGCGTATTCACTTCGAGCTTCATGATGAGAAGGTCTCTATCTCTAAGAGTCGATTTTGTGCCCTAATCGGTCTCTCACAAGATTCGTCTCTGGTAAATCCTGACTCCATTACCACTGGTCAACAATTTACTATGTTTTATCAGATGGGGTACACTGAAATCCTAACTACTGTCACGAAGTTCAAGAAGTCATGCCTTCCTCCTCAATGGAATAACCTATTTACTCTCTTATTAAAGGGTTTATCTGAGCGAAGTGCTGGTTCTGACGGTGCTAGCAAAGCCTTTATGATGGTGCTGTATGGGTTGTACAGCGGGCTCAACCTTAACTATGGGGCTATCGTTTGGCAGCAGCTGATTCAAAGTCTACTTTCTTCGTCAAAGCACTTAGAAATCTCATGTGGGCGTTTCTGGACCCTTATCAACAAGTGGCCAATGGATCGCAATCGTGTCCCTATTATGGCGGATTCCTTGCTTTCCTCTATCGCCACCTTTCATACGACGAAGATCATCGTCACTGACCCCACAAAGTTTTCTTACATCGGCTCAATACCTGAAACCATGCTCGGTTGTATCTCTGTAGCCAATAATGTACTTCAGAAGTACAGGAAACGTAAAGTTGTTGATCCACGTGAACTTACACCGGCGATGCTACGATCAATTGAAGAAGCTAATAAACCAGCCAAAAGGGGGAAGAAACCTGGATCACAAAAGGAGGGTCATGTAACAAAACCATCCACGGGGCAGACCCCTAAGAAGAGGAAAACTGATAAAGTTGCTCCTTCTCAACCTCAACCTAAAAAGCAGAAGAAACGAGAGTTGTAGATCATAATCTCACCTTCGCGGCGATATAAAGAACGTCGAAAACGGAGTTCGTATGCGAAAGTTATGAATTTCTGAAGTTCGGAGCGCGAAACCCCAAAACTGTCAGAGACCACGACGTGGCAAGTCTCCTGACACCTCCGGGAGTCCCCCAGATGCAACTTGCAATGACGTATGCAGTGACGACCAAGCCCACGACGTGGAAAAAGGGTGCCACAACGTGGCAAGGGCCAAATTTGCCCTATAAATAGATTTGAATAGCCAGCCGACTATGGTTGCTCCATCCCTTCTCTCCCACTCCCAATACACCCTCTAAGCCATATTTTAACCCCCCGAAGCCCTGGTACCAACCCCGAGACCCGAAGTGAGTCCCGAAGCCCCGAAGATCCCGAGAAGAAAAGAGTTTCCGAGCCGAAGCTCTACCCGCGAGAAACCCGGTGTGTGAAGATATTCCGGTTTCACCGAAGAATACTACTCTTAGAGCTGTGGTGTCGTCCGATCATCTTCTGATCAAGTGAGTGTATAGTCACTTTCATCTTACACATAGATATGAAGTATTTTATAAAATACGTGTTATGTTTATATATATTGTTGTTTATACGTGTGAGTGTATAGTCACTTTCATCTTACACATAGATATGAAGTATTTTATAAAATATGTGCTATGCGTATATATATTGTTGTTTATACGTGTAAGTGTATAACTACTTTCTTCTAACACATAAATATAAACTATTAGCTATGAAATACGTGCTATGTGTTATATATTATTTGTCTATTTGAAATGGGCATGGAATTGATGTTTTATACAAGTGTTAAATGATTTAAACTGTGTAAGTATTTATATCTACAAAAATGTTGGGTAGAATAAGGGTAGATGGGATAGTTGGTGACTATGGAGTTAGCACCTACCGTTAGATAAACCTTGGCGACTATGCGACTTAGTGCCTATCAAGTAAACCTTGGTGACGATGTGACTTCGTGCCTATTAAGTAAACCCTGGCGACTATGCGACTTAGTGCCTATCGAGTAAACCTTGGTGACGATGTGACTTCGTGCCTATTAAGTAAACCCTGACGACTATGCGATTTAGTGCCTATCGAGTAAACCTTGGTGACGATGTGACTTCATGCCTATTGTATAAACCTTGGTGACTATGGAGTTAGCGCCTACTGTTAAGTGAACCTTGGTGACTATGGAGTTAGCGCCTGATAACTATGGACTTAGTACATGATAGATAAACTTTGGCAGCAATGGACTTCGTGCCGATTCCTAAGGTAAATCCTTAGGAACAAATGAATAAAGGATAGTTGATTCTTAGGGTGAAACCTTAAGAAATAAAGAAGATAATGGGGATGGGTAATTGGGTTGATTGTTTGATGATTGAATATAAAAATTATATTATTGTGGCTTGAAAACCCTATATGCTCACCAGGCTCCCAAGCCTGACCCACTTAGTTTTCTTTGCATTACAGGTAATGGCACAAGAGTATAAGTTGGTGGACTTGACGAGAGATTTTGGATTATAGATCAGTAGTTATAAATAACTGTTGTAAGGTTTATTTTATATTGTTTATGCTTATGGTCTGTATCGAAACATGACATCCCGAGGTTTTATTATTAAATGAAAATGCATTCTCTTTGAGAAATGTTTTGATAAGTTATTATCATATCTTGCTTTGGGAACAAATTCCGCAACCGTTTTCTTTAAACGATTACTCTGATTTTAAAATAAAGCATAAACAAACCGGTCTTTTCTGGCCGAGAAATTGGGGATGTCACACCTCCTAACCAGAAGAAAGCTCTATCGTCAGACTCTGAGAACGAAAGTTCTGATGAAGAAGCTTCGGGCCGAGGGGATACTCCTCCTCGCTCCCCAACTCCAGAAATTTCGGTTCGTATATTGCCTCCTTCACCACCACCTGTTACAATTCCTGCTTCTATCCCTCCTATCTCTCAAACAACCACTTCTCAACCCTTCACTTCAAAACCTATTCCCACTCCCATTTTCACATATACTACCTCTACCACAACTACAAAACCTACCTTCACTATTCCTAACCCGCCTGTAACTGAACCTATTTTTACAACCGAACCTCCACCAACAACCGAACCTCCAACTACTTCTAAACCCTTATCACCTACAACTTCTACAAAAACAACACCTATTTTGGGCGGTGAGGACTTGGAGTTCGACTCTACATACTTCAGTCCTTATCGAGTCCAGAGTGAAGATGATGACGATGAGCCTATCACCAAACGTCATCTCAAAGCGGTAAACGACAAGCTAGATCAACTGCTTTCTTCCTCTTCCTCCGGGGCTTATTCTGATGCCGCATTAAAGGCCCTATTCTCATCAGTTGTTGCAGAACATTCAACCTCTTTATCTGCTGCAGCCAAGGCTATTGAAGCCTCCACCTCTCAGTGTCAACAGGCTTCTCGTGCTGTTGATGCTTCTACAAAGGAGTGCAAGGATGCGACCGCAAAAGTCGATAAACTAGTTTCCTAGGCTCACATCTTTTTAGACTCTTTGCAGGTTGCTGCTACATTTACTTCTTCTGTATAAACTCTTCAACAGACTCTTCAGTCTGAATGCTCCAAGGTTGAAGCAGCACGCCTTACTATTCAACAGGCGAATGAAGCATTCCATGCTAATGTTAATGAACGCTTATCTCAACTACAAACGGACTTAGCCATGGAAAATGGAGTTATGGATGAGCTTGCCAGACGAACAACTTAGCTTAAATTGCAAACTCATAAGCTGAAATCTGCTCATGCTGAGATTGATGACCTCAAATCAGAGAGGGAGGTAATACGGAGTTCTGTTGCAGACATTCACTCCATCCTTCTTCATTTAATTGAAGGTCATGATCCTCTTGTCACTATCACCACTCGAAGGCATTTCGCAGACAAGCTCCGACCGGCACTAGACGTCCTCAGTCGCATCGAGGGTGTTCCGGTGACTGGTGTTCATCTGCAACAAAGGGGAGAGAAAGAGATGAAGCAAGAAAAGCAAGAAGCAAATCAACCTCCTCCTTCTACCTCCAAGCCAGCTGCTGAACCGAAGGGTAATGAAGCTTCGGTCAGTAATAAGGAAAAGAAAAAGAAGAAAATCGGTGAAGATGATACCGACAACGAAGAAGATGATGTCTACATTGAAATTCCCAGGAAGCCTGTCCCAAAGGCTGGTTCTTCAGAAAAACGAACTGAAGAAATGTTTATGAAGGAGAAGGTTGAGCTCGAACTGAAACGAAAGGAGGCGGAGCTCCTTGAAAAGAAAAAGGCCATGTTCCCTGAATGGACTAAAGAATCGCCTATGAGGTGTGCGATTGACGAGCCAGCTGCTCTATGGCTCGAACCTACAATGTCTTTCAGCCGTGACAACTCCAGGGATGTGCAGTTCGATATACCAATCACTAGAAAGGCATTCGTCTTCCATTGTTTCAACTCTACTGCTGCTATTCCATCTCCAGACCTGAAGGCAGATAGGGATCCGTTAGACTTTTACTTGGAGTTTGCTCAACCTCAATACCAGACATGGAGCTTAAAGAAGATAACCACCGTCAGGGTGATGAAGCCCTATTCAGCAGGGAAATTCATTAATGTCAAGTTCAGAGTGACTAGAGGAACCGAAAGCACTGTTCACCTCTTTTCCCTTGCTGATCTACCGAACCTCAACCCCCATGACTGGATACTCCTCAACAACATTCTTTTGTCAAATCCTCAGGAGTATCAGCCAATTATTGATCATCTCAAGCGTATGCTTGTTTGCTACATTCATGAGGTAGCGAAGATGGACCAGGAAATTGCATCAGCCATACACAAGCGACCAACGATCAAACCGATGGGCAGGGCTGGCAATGTTAATTCCATGATCAAGGGGAAGATTGATTCCAAGTATCACACAATAATGTTTCTCAGGGGCGAAGATCAAAAGTGCATGTTCGCTCTTGTTGACAAACACCTTTTATCGACATCCTGTCTTGAGCATATATTGGAGATTATACAAAGGTGCGACCAGAACACTGCTGCAGATAAAAAGTTGTTCGTCGATATGTTGAGGTGGTACATTCTATTCCGACAGACTCTTCTCGCCATTATTCCTAAACTTTTCAAAGTTATAAAGACGGTGAAACCTGCTCAAAAGAAATAATCTCTCGCCTCATTTGACGCAAAGGGGGAGATTTTGAGTCTAGAGGATTGCGTCATGGGCTCGGTCCATAGCCTAGTTTTGTTGTCGGTATTGGGCCTGTCCAGCCGTGCATTATTTTACATTAGGGTTTAGTATTTAAGCTGCATGCATGCAGGCTTAGTGATTATCGCTTTCATTATTTTTCATCTTTACGATTCTGTAAACCCTAGCTCGCCTCTACAGCGGAAGTTCTTCATCGAGCTCTGCTGAGGCGTGACTTAGTTTTGAATCATAAGCACATATTTGATTCTGATCTGTGTTTGTTTCTGTTTATTCTTAAAAATGTTTGAATTCTTTTATCGCACTTGTGAAAGATCTAAACGATCTAAGAGTTTTTAACTCATCAATTGGTATCAGAGCAGGAGACTGTGTAATCCATACACACCTCTTCTGTGGAAGAAGTTCGTAGGGTTTCTTATTCCGCATTGATTGATATTTATTGAGCCGTCACTCTTTATTGACGTATCTCATTAATTGTTAATCCAACCCTAATTGAAAATTTACAAGTCTGATCTTTTACAGGTTTTCAATCAAAAGTGTTCATCATGTCAATGGACGATTCTCAAACCAATCCAATAAATATCTCCAACAGCATAGGGTCTACAACAAAATACCAATCTTGTATACGCAAGACTATGAAGTCTGGACGCATCACTTTGAAGACTACGTGATTGGATCGGAGGACAGTGGTTATCTAATCTGGGAAGCAATTACTTCTGGCCCATTCGCTCATTCCAACACGTCAAAGATTGTGAAAACGCAGAAGGAATACAATCAGCTTGTTAATGACGTCAAAGACATTCCTCAGGATGAAAAGGAGAAGTTTCAGTGCAACATTAAAGCTCTAAGGATGATAAGGTTTGCGCTGCAATCAAATACATTTCGTTTGGTTAGTTCCTGCGCTACAGCCAAGGAGATCTGGGATAGATTGAAGGAATTATACTCCACAGATGAAGATCTAGAACACTCTATTCAAACCCTCCTGTTATCAGAGTTTGGTGATTTTAAGAAAAAGCCTGAAGAAAAGCTGGTCCAAACTTTCGATCGTTTCAATCATCTTTTGAGCAAGATGATAAAGCAAGGTATTGAAAGAAAGGTGATTGAACAAAAGGTCACTTTCAAGAATGGTCTCAGACCTGAATGGATGGCTGTTGTTTCAACTGTCAAAGCTCATGAACAGTTCAAATCATACTCTTTGGCAAAGCTTGTGGGTATTTTAAAATCCCATGAGAATGCCTTGTCAAAGGAAACAAATGTTGTTTCGGGTCTTGGTTCTCTAGCTCTTGTCTCTAAAGGAAAGAGTTCGATAGAAGAAGAAGAAGAATTAGATCTTGCTGATTTTGATCTAACCGGCGAGGAATATGCTATGATGGTGTCAAATCCAAGAAAAATTATCAAGAAGAAATTCCCAAACAACAAAAACCGTAATTGGCAGGGAAGTTATAGCGTCGAAAGGGTCAAGGAGGAACCGAAGCTGGGATCAAAGACCGAAGAGTTGAAGAAGGAGACTAAGACTGGAGGAGACTCAGGTTTTGACTGTCACTATTGTGGAGGTAAAAATCATAGCATAAGTTCTACATGGTCTTGCCTTAAGGCCCAATCATTCATTCTTGGTCCAACACTTGACATTCTCATAGTCCAACATCTCATAATCATCAAGGCCCATACTATGGCCCATTTATGTCCCAATTTTCCAAATTAGGCCTAAACCCTCACATATGGGCCTTACCCTAAGCCCATCTAAAAGTGCTAGTCCATTTGCTTGCTCTTGAATGGTCCATTATTATCCCAATCACCAAGGCCCAAAAGGAAGGCCTAACTCAAAGTCCAAGTGAAGTTAGGGTTTCATATAAAGTGGCGATTAGGGTTAAGTTTCCTACTTAACCCATTAAGGGCTCAACCCACTAAGGACTTAATCCACTAAAGACTTAATCCATTAAGTCCATTATTGCTTAGATTAATTTCTGCCAATGATTATTATTTAATATTCCACTTATTAAATAATTCTCGTGTGTGTCCTGATAAATTCTCAAATATTAGGATTTTCTCAATTAGCCCATTAAGGACTTGATCCGTTAATTCCTTTACTCTACTAGATAAATGGCATGCAATAATTTGGGCTTAATTTGCAATCCAATCCCAATGGCCCACAAGTGGGCCCAATAAGTCTAAGGCCCAATACTCATAATTAGGGTTTTCCACCCAAACATGACCTAATAGGCCCAAAACCAATCTCTAAGCCCATTAGGGTTTGCTAGCGGGGCACCACCCACTACCACCTCGGGTAGTGGTGGTCGATGGCGACTCACGGTGGTGGTTATTATTATTTTTATTATTAACCAAAGCTAATTACAATTATAATGTTTAATCCAAACATAAACATACACACACACACTAACTAACACACACACACACACAGCCACACCATGGTGGTTGGCGGCAGCCACCACCTCATGGTGGTGGTTTTTCTTCATTTTCCGGCCAACAAACCCTCACACGAACAAAATACACATACAAACACGATTCTAATTGCTCATAAGGTCCAGCTATCAACCTGGCAGCTCATAGTGGCGGCAGCTAACGACTATCGACAGGACAAAACGACAACCACCATGGTTGGCGGCCATGGTGGCCATTCTCTACTATCAGCCAGCAAACACACGTCTATACACTCTCACAAATGACAACTTTATTGCAACACGAGATGTAATAGGTAACACCCACCCACCACCTCATCTCGGGGTGGCAGACGCGACTGGAACACTGCAACAAGCGGCGCTTGGGCTATGGTGGCGACGAGGCATGAGCACGAGCGCAACAACCATGGTCGGAGAAGATACGGTGCTTGAGATCGACAGCAGCAGCGCACCACCAAGACAATAATGAGGAAAAAGGATCGAGAGGCTCGCATCCTAACCGCAACCGGCAACAGCGATAGCCGAGATTGTCGTCGGTGGCTAAGAAATCATGAATCGGCGGCACCCACAACGTCCACTCCTCATCCATTCTTCAACTGATGCAGCACCCTAATTCCAGTTTCCATCGGTCTTCGCCATAGCCGATGACAAGAGCCATCTGACGGTTCTAGGTGGTCGGAGTTAGTGCCGACGACTAGAGGTAGATAGGGAAGTGGCGGCTGATGAAATCTCATAGGGTTTAGGGTTTCGGGGAGTGGTGACGGGTTATATACTCGGTTACTTCAAATCTTCCTTTAATATACCATTCCATATCCTCCTTAACTTATTCCTTTCAATCTAAGTCCCAACTTTACCTTTTTAACCCCATCTTCTGAATTTCTTTACAAATAAACTCCGAAATTACCAATTAGCCCCCTTAACCTCTAAATTGTTTTCAAAAGAAGTCACATATTTACCATTTAGTCCCTACCTTCTTAAATACTTACAAAACTAATCTGGAACTTGCACTTTTAACCCCCGACTTCTAAAATTCTTCACAATTTATTCTGGGAACTTTATTTATTAATTTATTTAAATGAACGGTGCGTTACATATTCATTTATGAAATCTGATTTGGTAGAGACTGCCTAGAGGGTTATCCCAAACTATACCCATTATAGTTTATTAGAGTTGATATGGAAAATGTTTTTTAAAAACCTTTCTGAAAGCTATGAAGTTAGATTTCCAAATTAAAAGTTTCCCATATGCTCAACATATTACAAAAAAGGATAAAATATCCGAATACGTTATTAAACATGGAAATCATTAACTGTATTAATAAGTTTAAAACTTAATAAAATACTTTGAGTTTGGCTTGTATTCCCCCTGAAAACTTTAAAAACACGGAAAAATGTAGGGGTATGAACTCACCTTGAGCGAGTGGTTTGATTGAAGGATCGATACAGAAAGCTGGATATTCAAGTGAAACCTTGAACACAATTTGATCCTAAACAACACATAGTGACACACAAATGATTCAAATGAGGATCTTTCACTACTAGATGTGATGGAGAACCACTCTAAGGACTTGGAACTACTTGCACTAAGTGTTAGGACCTTGTAGGATTGCATGAGGGGAGTGTATGGTCACCTTAAAGGTGTGTGCGGCCATGGGTGTGCGGCCATACACTCATGAAAGAGGGTGCCTTTGAAGTGTTTTCAAGGTCCATGCTTGCATCCACGAAGTGTTCTAAGGCTATACTCGATTGTAGTGCAAGTTAAGGGTCCTAGAAGTGGGTTTATGGTCCCAGGGTGTGTGTGTGGTTGCACACGGGAGTGTGCTGTCGCAAGGGTGTGTGCGGCCGTACATAGGTGTGTGCGGTCGTACACCCCACAAGATGGTGTCCAAATTGTCCATTCTAAGGTGCAACAAGGCTAGGGGCATGTCTATCTCGAATATGGAAGTTACACTCTCACTTTGGAGGGTGTTTTAAGGGTATGCGGCCACCTTAAAGGGGGTGTGCGGCCGCACTCACTTCCAAACACGAAGAACATGTCGATTATCTTACACTTAAGGCTTAGATAGAGTGGTCTTTCATGGTTAGCAAGTTAGAGGATGAGTTACTCACGTTTTGAAGCTTTGGAGGGTTCATGGTTGAAGAAACTTGAGAGAATGGTGTAGTGTGTGGCCAAGGAGTGAAATGAATGAAAGGAAAGGGGTCTACCCTTTATATAGGATTGGGTGTGCTACCTAGAAGGGAGTGTGCAGCCAAGAGGTGAGTGTGCGGCCACACACCCATGTGTACGGCCGTACACTCCCCCTAAGGGCCTAGACAATAGGAAAAAACCTACAAGGATGCTAATATATTTGGCTTCGCCCTTTGCATCAGCGAAATTTTGAAGAAAATCTTTCGCTAGATCTGTTGCATAAGAATAAAAATGAACGGGCAATTAGCACTTACAGAGTTGATCTATAGGGATTAGGTTTAGCATATGGAAAGCATACCTTTGTCCCGGCTAAAATCAAGGTCCTTCATTGTGCCGCCGATTTCAGCAATCCAAGCAGACAAATTTTCAGAGGAAACAGTGAGTGAATCAGAGAGCGAGAGGAGGAGGAGGAAGTAGAAGAAGTCGCGGGAAACGGAGATGAGATTTGGCGCCTAAATGGGGATGGAGGCTGGCTTTTTGGCGGGAAAATGAGATTACTGCATCAGTTAGTAGAGTCTCATTTCGGCCCAAAACGGTAAAGCATGAGCCGTCAGCTGGATCAAAAGCCCATTTACATGACTCACTGGGCTTTTACCTTTGTATATTCTTGGGCTCTTGGCAAGTAAACTACAGCCTGCAACAAGTACTCTACTCTTGATTAACAAATTTAGTTATTTTTTATGTTATTAAGAGAGTATAGTCGAGAAAAAAGAACCCTTATTACACTTGCTCCTTTTCCTATTTGAATTCCAGCAATCATACTTTTATTATGATTTTTTTAAGAAAAAAACAACTGAACAAATTAGATTCAAATCCTATAAATTTTTTGTCAATATCAGTGGTCTAGTTGAATAAGCAATTAAAATTCATAAAAGTCTAAATCGTATTAATAAACCTCAACCATTTGCCAAGAGTCCTTTGATCCAATGGTATGAAATGAAACGAGGCTATGTGATTATGAAGGTGTGAGTTCAAGTGTTTTAATTGGTTTCTGAATATATGACCACCAAAACAATTAACTTTTGCCAATGTTTACAACACAAAAAACAAATCAAAAGGAATCTTTCATGATATTTCATTTTGTTCAATGTAGTTAGTTGATAGCAATTTATATTTTAGAAGTAAATCAAATGATTTGATGATGGAAATACATGTTTAGGATTTGGCATCTTATCTTATGTTAAATGATGCAAGTAAATTCACAGAACCTACTACAGAGTACATACACCGTGTGCTTGTATTGTATAAGAGAAAATGAATCAACAAAACACAAGAAATTCCTTGATGAGTCCCTACTAAATAACCGAATACCACATACATAAAAGATTTGCATGTGTGGTGCATTCCAAATAATTTGTTAAAAGGATAATGACATGAAATGCCAACTTAATGGTTGATTTAAGAGAAACAAACAACAATTATTCATCTATCATCACTTGCTCTAGACAAAAGAAAAGGAGACAGTTTCTAATTTTTTGGGTGGTGATAATCTGATTTGAGCCACCAGTCTAAATACAATAATACATGGATGGATATGATCCGAATAAACAGTTTACTTGGTATTTAATTTTTGTATATGAAAACAAGAATCCAGACCCCAACACCATGGATTTGATTGATGCTCTCTTCTCTCAGTCTCTCTATACGTTAAGTATAACACAAGCATACAACAAAACAGATATGCTGCTCTCTCTTCTTTTTTCTTTTTTTTTTAAATCCCTGGATTGGAAATGGATACATTTATGCAATTGGTGGGCCTATCTAGCCAATTTGAGTTGTACAAGTCTGTCTAGGATGGCAGGCTCCAGAGGACTAGGATCAAGACAACGTTCTGCAGCAGCAACAATCACCTGTTTTGTTTAACCCCAACCCCAGCAGGAAAACATCAAAAACAAAAACACATAGATGCAGAGATATTGGTATTTATTTTAGTGGTAAAGTAAGTACCTCATCAAGCAGGAATTCGAGAGCAGCCTCATCTTCAGAATCAGTGGTGTCTTTGAGGGTGGTTCTGAGGTACTGCATGTCCAACTGAATCTGCTGGAACCCACTCCGATTAAATGTCTGAAGCCTAACAAACTCTTGGAAGCTTTTCAGGCAAAGTTTGACGATGCTCATCACAACAGATTCCTGCAATGTTTCATATCAGTGTTGATGAATTGGATATTTTTATCTAGAGTAGTCCCTACCTGTGTGTGTTGGACTTTTGTGAAGATTTCCATTTTTTGTTTAAACAGCTTTGCCAGATGAGTTTCCAGGAGCTGACTCCTAGCCCTGTTGGTGTTTGAACGGTTAGTATTAGTATTAGTAGTAGTATTCGTATTAGTATTGCTGCGTGAAGAGCTTGTGCTTCCATTGCTCTCCGTGCGTGCATGTTTACGCACAGCCCCTCCTCCTTCACCTAATATCTGCTTCACTTCTCTTCCTACTGCCCCCAACTGCCACACCCACACCACATTATTAAATACATACTTAATCTTATTATTATTATTATTATTATTATATGCTCAACATACCTCTTGAAGAAACATATCCACAAACATATGAACTTCTCTTGGTTCTTTATGCTGTCAGCATGTTTGCCACAAAGATAAATCAATTCATGCATCATGCATATTCATATTCATATTAGAACAGCAGAGCAAGATGTGAAATGGGACAAACCTTGACCCAATTCGGTGTTGTCAGCCTCTTCTTCAAAAGAAGAGAAATCCTTTGGGTTCTCATATTTACATACTGTATGTAAAGGAAACCTCAATCAATTTACTCAACTCAACAATACACAACATGTGTGTCATAAAGAAATAAATAAATACAAGAAACATACACGCTGCAAGAACCTTTCTCCGGCTGCTCTAAAGGTGTGACGCACTTCAGCAGGATCAAAAGCATAACCACCACCTGACAATGACAATGACGACCCAATTTCCTGAAAAGTAACATGTACAAGTCATGAAAATGAAAATAAATATAAAAGATAGAAAGATAGAAAGAGAAAAGCAGGCGTTGCCTCGGTAACTCTTGAGATGGCTTCTCTTTCAATGAAAACAGATAGCTGGGATATCACAAGTACAACCCCTGCAGGGACCTTGTCACCTTGTAACCTCTCCTGCTGCTCTTGTTGTTGTTGTTGTACAACATTAACATTGACATTTTGTCCAGAGAGCAACAGTAACTCATCATTAAGTCGTCTAAAGAAGCTCTGAAACCCTTCATGTATCCAACCAATCATCATCTCTCTTAGCTTCAATATCAATCCCAACTCTTCATCAAGAACAACACGGAAATCCTACACTCACATCCGTTGTACAATATCAACTAATTAATAATACACATGTATCATGTATGTATGTTGATTTACCAATAAGAGTTTTGTAGTGCCTTGAATCAAAGTATTTTTGGTGGCCTCAAGGGCAGCTCCCAAAGGATACTCCTTCTCTTTGCCTGTGCCATCTTCCTTTTGAATTTGCAGGAGAGTGTCTAGCAGTTCAAATCAGAAGAAAACCAACCAAAGGATTACACTTTTATCCTTTGTTCATATTCAAAATTTCTTTCTATACATATCCATATGCATGTCTTGTTTACAGAGACAGAGACAGACTAACCAGATATTTCATGAAGAAGATGGGTAAAAGCACTAGCAACATACTCACTCACAGCAACACAAGCAGCCTGAACCCATCAACAACATTTTTAATAGTCAACTAAACAAAATATAAACATAACTAACTCATTACTCATAGATAGTAATGATGACCTCGAAACCAAAATCTTGTACACCAGCCTCTGGTAAGACTTCATCCATCAGGAGGACATCAGTCCATATAAACCCTGTAAGTAACACATTTTATTCATCTCACATTCTCTATTAACTCTGTATTTGTCCATAAACAATAATAATACATACGAAGTCGGTAGGATAATTTTTCTGGAGATATCCGTTGCTGTATTTGTTGTCTGGCAGCTTCAAAGTGCCTGATAAACCAACCAAACACCAATTAGGTATCATCAACACAACAAGATGCAGATGCATATTATTATTATTATTACTATTACCTTGTGGTTAAATGTTGCATGAGTTTGACAAGTTGCTGCTCTGAATCAGGGAAAATGACATGATATGCGTGAACAGCTTCCACAAATTCACGAGTGGGAACCTATTCAATCAACAAATTGGGCAGCTCATGATCAACTTGCAACTGAAAACAGTTATGTATTTGTAATTACCTCGGGAACACAAGGAATGGAATCAGATTCACTTCCTTCATTGGTAGATTCACGAGAACCCATGCCTGTTATCTCTTTAGAGAGATCAAGTTCCCCAAGGAACTGCTCTAGATTTTCAAGAAGCTTGGATTTCAAATTTTCAACCTGCCAACATGCATACCTTACCTAGTCAATCATATACTTTCTCCGTGCATTTCATTAAAATACTTGGAAATTGATCGTTTACATCATCTTTCTACAGCTTCAAAATATGTTTCAAATCCTCCAAAAAGTAATTTAGTATCCTTTCTTTTTTTTAATTTTAATCTTTTAGTAACAGGAATATATCAAACTTTCACATAACCATACTCTGTGAAATCATATATTTATTCCTCTTTGGCTTTTTGTTTTTAAGATTCCATATGTACTCAAACATGTGTTACCAACACAAGGAACAGGCACTACTAGAGGTCTAAAGTAAATCAAAGTGACAATCATTTTGACTATGGAACTAATAGTAACTATACATAACAGCTGAAAAGAGCACATGAAATGCAAAATTCAAGCTGTTTTGCTTTCCATGTTTCCATGTGTGTAGGCTAATGATTGGATGCATGTATGCACATCACGAGTTGTGTATCCTTTCTTCAATTCAATGTAGAAGATAATATTCACCAAGTCCACAAAATAAATACTGCAGGACAAAGCTCTTGAATTGAATTGAATTTGTCGCTAAAATCAGAGTTACAAACCGGAAAATCTAACTGCTTAAGAAGCATTACAGCCTCTGCTCTTGCTTGTATTGATTCAGATTCAGAAGAAACCTTATCCTGAAAGACAAGATGCACATTATTCTTGATAATAAAATAATATACAACATATATTCCAAAGGGCTATATATAAGGATCTGAATAAATCTCAGAAATAAATTAACAATGAATGTACCTGAAGCTTGTTAACGATAACTGACATTACTTCTTCAGATGCTTTCTTACAATCCTGGAATGAGGAGTCCCCATATGCCTGGTGAAAGTTCAACATACAGAGCAAAAAGATAAATGAATTGCATTGCATGGGTTCATAATGATCTGACAGAAGAAACGAAAGTTGATAAAATGACCTTAAATATTGGCATGGCTCCAGTGTAGAACCTCACTGCATCACCATATGCTTCAGATTTGATGCATTTTCCAAGCGTGGTAGGAAGATCGTATATAAACTGCTCAACAAAGGTAATGAGTAGATATTATATATTATATGTTTGGCAAAAGCAAAACAATCAGTAGAAGTGTAAAGGTCATTTTGGTACCTGAACTTTGCGCAATAGATTACGGGTGCGGTGTAATTTCTCTATATGCTCTCTCTTTTCAAAAAGTGAAGTGTTGACCCCATCACTTCGTGACTGCACTGACATTATCTACCAAAAAAAAAAGTAATAAGTAGTGGTATTATTCATATAACTTTCTACGTTTTTCTTGCTCACAGGGTCAACAATGTGAATGTGTTCCCAAAATACCTTCTCAAGAAGTTGCTCCATATTTACTTCCATACCAACAATATTATTCTTCATTCTGCCACAAAAAAATAAAAGTTATTAATATACATATCCAACACCAATCAATGTTACTGGGCAAAGAACCAATAAAGCAGATTTGGTAACTGAGAGATAGTGTCTGTCTAACCTTTTAATTGTATCTGTAGCACTGATAAACTTGTTATAATTTTCATACACTAACATTTGCAAGTCAGTGTCAAGATTCTTGATTTCAGCAGCCATTTCCACATGTCTCTGAAGGAGGCCTTCCAGATTTGACTTTTGTACCTGATACGTAAGGGAAAGAAGCATCAAAAGGCGCTCAAAGCTGACAATGTAGCCATGGATTTAAGTCGTTACTCCTTATCACTCTTCATTATTCAAACTGCCTTAGACTTGGATAAACTTTAATTCATATAAACCTCTTATATGGAGGCCTGGTAAATGTTTGGAAGTACAAAATTAACCACTTGGGACATAAAAGATCACATTGGTGGTGCACGGTTTATATTCATCTTTTTAAAAGGTTATACATTTATAGTCCTTTCTTGCTACATATATATATATATATATATATATATATATATATATATCAAAATATATTTGATATCTTAAAGAAAATTAATAGGATGGATTGGGAGTCTCATAAGACCACAAGAAACCCGTCACTTTCGAAACCCTAATCTTCAGCAAAATATGTTGAATATCATATTATTAATAGATAATTGTTGTAAAGTGTTATTGATTTTTTTGTTAACGAAAGCCAGTCTTTGCCACCCAAAATTCCTTGTTGATAAATTAAGAAGAAAAAATCCCCTAAACAAAACTCTCGACCAAAATCTCAAAGGGGAAAAACATAGGCCGATGGAGAAATCCAGATTTCTAAATCTGGAATAAGGTAATGTGGAACCTTCATTGTAAGTCTTGAATAGCATAGTGATATGTACATACATTTGATACCCGTAGAGAGAAACAGTTTACCTCTGACATGAAATGGGCTCAACTAAATTGTAATATAACCCAGATTTTGATACAACATTAAGAGATAAAAGAAGAGAGGGAGAAGTTTTTATTTAATCAAATATTTAAGATGAGATGAGAGGGCGTACAAGAAGGTTCATGTACTGATCGGCATCGAAGGAGGTGGTGTTGATAGTGTCGAGAGTGGCGAATCTTGATGTGGTGTTGGTGGGAGCAGAAGTCTGAGAAGCATCCTGTGAATAGAAACTCGACAGCAGATCTCGAGTTCTCTTTACCTTATCATCCTCTACTGCCATTTTTCTCTTTCTTTCTAGTCCCTCTTCACCTGTACGGAAATTTGTACAATCGGTCGGTGGTGGTCTTAGGTTTCAAAATTGATTCGGTTACAATAAATAATTAAAGGAATTGAATAAGTAATCAGAACAAGAAGGGGCAATTCATGAAAGCTCGTGAAACCAGTAGAGAAAAACAACGGAAAAAGAGTGGAGAATTCGGATCCGGTGCATCAATATAGCATACGTCATGAATAAGTAGGACTCATCTAACCAATTGATTCCGGTTCAAACCTCAGATAATTAAAACAAAGTAAACAGGGCAAAATCAAATCAAAATGAATATAAGAAGATAACGATGAAAACGAGAGAGAAAAACATACCTGGGGAAGAAACGACGGAAGGTGGGCGAGCCAAAAGATGGGCCAAAGAAGGTTTGCAAAATCGCAGGTTCCGAGAAATTTCTGTATTATTTTAATTGCAAAGCCAGATTTGCACTCCATCTTTTCTATAATTAAAACCTTCCGGATTTAATAATTTCAAAAACAACCCCTACATTATTAACACTATTTTATTCACTTATAGTTATATAGATAAGTTAGGTGTACATAAAAACAGAATAGATCTTGTACCTCAATGAACGCTGGATTAAGTCCTAGATTCTTGCTCTTCACCTTCTCTTTTGGTCTTTCCTTCCTTCTCTTCTTCAAACTTCAAGGAACAAGCACAAGAACACTTCAAATCACAAGGAAAGGGTTAGGGTTCGGTATATAGTGCTCTGAGGGTAAAGGAGGCCAACTTGGGGGGCATAAAGGGGGTTTAAATAAGGTGCAGACCCCTGAAATTATGATTTTTTCCAGACTGATGGACTCGCTGAGTCCAGAATATGGACTCGCCGAGTCACCAACTTAAACGTGCTCAAAATCCCGTCCCTACTCGGCGAGTCTAGCCTACGACTCGCCGATTCCAATGCTAAAACGGTAAAATACTCAGATAAATCATACATACCAGGAACCAGGTGCTACATTAGTTGTATGATAATAAAAGGAAGACAAAATTTTATAATTGGTACTTATGGTTTATAAAATATCATATTTTGAAGGGTTTTTTGAAAAACGTTACGATTTGTAAAATTTTATGAATTGTCTTTTTGATATTAAAACTAACTTTCCAGGTTGTTAGATTTTTATAAAATAATTATTTTATCCTTGTACCAAACTTGTAATATACAACAAACCTTAAGGACCACTTGTGTAATTTTATAAATTTGACATGCTACTATTATTTTCAAAATCCATATATAAGAATAGAATACATACCTTTTGTTGTTATATAGTAATAACAACTAGTTCCTTGAATTTCCTTAGCTCTTGAAAGCAAGTACCACAAGTGTAGTGCCTCTAATGGCTCACAAACACACTAGGTGAAAGGATGAATATGGGAGAGAGGAGAGAAGGGTATCTTGCCCTAGATTTCGTCCCTTTTAGGGTTTCCCAAGGCTTGGACGAAATCTTAGTGCCTTAGGGTGCTATTTATACTTAAGGCTAACTAGGGTTTCAAGGTGTAAATCCTAATCCCTTAGCTTAGGGCCTAAGCAAGTCCATGGACTCCTTTCCTTAAGCCCTTGGACGAAAACTCCTAGATCCTTCTAGAATTTTCGTTCAAGCCTTAATAAAGGTGATCCAATGGCCCAAAGCCTAAACTATTGAATAATTACAAAATAGCCCCTGCAATTTCAGTCAGTTCCTTTAATCCCAAAATTAATTTCTAATTAAATACTAATTAATAATATGATTCCAAATTAATATATTATTCATATAATATATTAACAAATCATATTTATACCCTAATTTATTATTCTTAACAATAAACCAGCCTCTCTCCTCAACAATCATCCTGTCTAGTCACCAGTGTGAAGGCAACCCAAAAGGACCATGCACAATCGGGTCAAGTACATACCAAAATAGTTATGGACTTAGACACTAATCCAACAATATGTATGTGATATGATTGTATGGTATGTGGTACGATGGGGGAACTCACTAAGCTTCGTGCTTACAGTTTTCAGTTTTGGTTTCAGGTACCTCTTCAGCGAAGGGGAAGGAGCTGGCGCAGTAGCGACACATCATACACACACACTTTGGTTTTCCGCATTATGAGATGTTCTGGGATTGTACTCTGACATTATTATTATTTTCATGTTTTGGGTTTTCAGACACGAGATATGTTTTATGAAATGATATGATCGGATGATGTTTTACTACAAATGTTTTACAAACTACTTAATTTAAATGAAATTTTTGGGCGTGAAAATTGGGTCGTTACAAGTTGGTATCAGAGCCCTGGTTTGAGGGATTCAGACACACCCTCGGGGGTGTCTGAACTCAAATAGAGGGATTAAAAGATTTTGAAAAAAAAATCTTTTCTAAAAGTTAAGTAAAGAGTTTCAAGAAAGAACGAAGTGTGTGATGTGCGCGGCCGGCCGAGCTCAAGTAAGTATTCCCCAAAGTACCCATACAAGTTTATGTTACGTTTATCAATTTCAGTAGAACAGCATGCTAGAATATGACTAAGGATCTAGGAGTGATGCCTTATGTGCCTGCTTTATATGCTTCAGCTTATGAGAGTTGCATGCTAGATTTGAGTAGACAACAGTAGGATAGCTTGTTTAGGTTATGCCTGATAGTATGAACTTAGCATTGTATGCTAGTGCAGTTCCTGTTATGAGGATAAAGTTGCTTGACATTGTTCCTTTTGTCCGAATGTTGTTTGCTTTGTGCTTTATGGGCTTTGAGTGATGAGAGTTAGTTGTTAGGTGAATACGTTTAAGTCACATGTGATCAGGGTTGAATAATCTCAGAGTGATGGATTTGACCCTATTGCGTAGCTCTTGTTTGAGTCCTAACCGTTGTAGGTGTTGGATTAGTGTCTAAGTCCATAACTATTTTGGTATGTACTTGACCCGATGGTGCATGGTCCTTTTGGGTTGCCTTCACCAAAGCAACTTGATAGGATTAATTATGATTTATTAATATATTATGAGAATAATATATTAAAGGAGAAATCATATTGTTTAATTAATATTAGTCAATAATTAATTAAGAATTAATTTTTGTGGCTAAAAGACATTAATTAAACTTAAGGGACTAGAATTGTCAATTGTATGATAGTTGAATATTGGGCTAATGGACTCCATATTAGAGGGGTGGACGAATTCTATGGGGAAACCCATTAGAAATCGTCTTAGGCCTCTAAGGAGGGAGTCCATGGGTTACTTAGGGATTAAGAAATCAAATTAGGGTTTCCTTGTTAGATAACCCTAATAGCCTCACTATATAAGGATCCCTAGAGCACCAAAAACGTGGCTAAGAGTTTCCTTAGGGTTTCCACACGTTTTTGGGTGCCTCCTCTCTTATCATTCTTCATCCTCTTGCTTTTGGTGTTTGTGAGCCATTAGAGGAGTGACACTTGTGACTCTAAGCTTTCTAAAGCCATTACAAGGAGGATTTGAGTTGTTATTGCAATATAACAACAAGAGGTATGTAATCTAATCTTCTTGGTGAATTTCGAAAATAGTATGACTCATTAGGGTTTTAGTATGTGTTCATAATGTTGTGTATCTAATAGCGAAAACATAGATCCAATTCTAGGGTTGCATGCACACATAGGATTGTTTGTATAAAATCCATCAGTGGTATCAGAGCCTGGTATTTCTTTTCAGTTAGCTTTTATTCAAATGTATGAACTTGACATATTAGGGTTTACGGCTAATAAACCCTGAAGGCTTGGTAATTTTCGCAATTAGGGTTGCAAAACCCTAGTTGGCGATTTTTTGCTAGGGTTTCCCAAACCCTTTCCTTAGCCTCCAAGATTTTGAAATCTAGGGTTATCCAACCCTTGGATTTCGAAATTGCCTCCTTCCCCAAGTTTAGATCCTAAATTTTAGGGATTTGGATATTGCCATATCTTGTAATTATCCTTTAAATGTTTAAATTTGGTAATTAAAGATTTTGAATATCTGATCCCATAATTTCGATATTTAGGGGATTTAAGGGATTAGATTAAATTAATTGTTTAATTTAAAAGATATCCTTACCAAAGTAAAAGATAATTGTCAAATTAATTAAGATAATCATTTATTTATGTGATAAACTTGATTTATTTGAATTATTTGATAGATTATCCTGCAAGAAATTGAATTAGGTCATATTTAGATAATTACTAATTAATTGGTTAATTATTATTTGTAATTTGATCTAAAATGTTCTTGCTTATGTTTTGAAAAGTTTCAAAACTTGCCCTAAAGTTTTGGAATTTAAATTGTTTGATTAAATGGTTTAATTTTGAAAAAGTCTAAATTCTAAAACCCTAATTTTGAAAAGTTCAAATTACACCCTTATGGTTTTATTAAATCAATTAAGTGTATAATTAAAAGAGAGTTAATAAATCCATAATGATATGGTTTATAGTTAAAATAAATTAAAAGTGTAATTTATAAAATTAAACCACCTAGTATTTTAAAAGTGTAAAATACACCCTTATACTATGTATAACATTAAAAGTCTAATATTATATATGTATAACTTAAATGCTAGTCTTACCGTTAGTAGGCCTCATTCACGAAGTCGGTCTATAAGGGGGGTATAAGGTTATGGCCTATAAAATGGTCGTTTAATGGGTGTCCACTCTCACCCACCGCTTCCTTGATTGGTGGAGGGTCGTTAGCCGAACGGGTAGGATAGGGCAAACCCTTTCCATTAAAAGTATAATGAAGTATAAAGTAACTAAAAGTTTTACAAAATTCCCAATCTTAGTTACTTTAGGCAAAAGTGAATTGATGCAATTCCATGAAATTACACTTTGTTCCATTGCGAAGACGTTAGTGGAGCGTGTGTGGTTAACCGGCACACTAAATGGTTCTAAGCAAAGGTAGCAAAGGGTGACTCGATGTTTGTCATAGTTCGGTGGAGCGTGTGTAGCTAACCGTCACATCGAATAGGTGACTGTAACATGTGGGGGCACCATGTAAGTTTGCATGGTTATTCACACCCGCTTTGTGATCCTTGGTATCTCAGTCACAAACTAGAGGGGCATATCGAGATTTAAACATGCCATTGAAAAGTTTAATGAATCTCAAAGGATCTAGGAGTTTTCATAGATTTAAAACTTAAATTTCTTTTTCGATTTTCATGGTGGAAATTGGTAAATCGTCATTTACCTACCTTCAAATATTCTGCAACTAGATTACGGCATCCCTTTTCTAGGTTGTAGCGTATTGTGTTGGGTCCTAGCCTTAATATCTCATTTGGGTGATTTATTAAGGACTCAATCAATCAACTAACTTGAATTTGTTTTCTCCCGTCAAAGTATGACAACTATGGTATTCCCAAATCCCGTGGAACAAGCTTTCCATATGAAGATGATATTCAACGATTCGATCGAGGAACAAGAGATCATGCTTCACTTCATCCACATCCTCCAATTATTCTCCCTAACCCACAAGTTCGAAGGCTTGAAAAGTTCAAGCTCACTCAAGCCCTTTTGGAAAGTAAACACGAAGAAGGAAAGTCGGTGTGTGCACACGTCCTAGAGATGAAGTCACATATTGATAGGTTAAGAATGTTGGGATCCGTTGTCTGTGAGGAGTTGGCTGTTGACTGGGTTCTTCAGTCGCTTCCTAACTCATGTAGTGAGTTCATAAGAAAGTACTATATGATGAACCACAACGTGACCCTTATAGATCTCACCTACATGCTTATTGCTGATGAATCATCAATGATTTGGCGCACTGGAAAAGCAAAGTTGATTGGTGAATCTGCCTTCTAGACTTCCATGGATATAGGAAATGGAAACGAAAGGCATGCCATGATCGAAAAAGTTTTATCATAAGAGAAAGGCAAAGTCTGAAGTAGTTCCATGTGCTATTCCAAAAGAGTCAATTTGCTTTTATTGCCAAGAGAAGGGGCATTGGAGACGACGCTGCCCTATTTACCTAAGAGATCTAAGAGATGGGAGAGTCAAAACGTATGACTCTGCCTTAGGTAAATTCTATTAACTAACTCTTTTAAGTTCCTATTCTAGATTCTTAATACATAATGTGATAAGATTACAATTGATGTTTTGTAGGATCGAAGAAAAGAAAGGAAGCTTAAGGGAAGAAGTGAGCGGAATCTAATCGTGAAGAAATGGATTTCGATCGCATTACTTGAAGATTAGATTCTTGAGCTACTACTTCGAGTTAGAATAATAGTGCTAAGAAATATGTATTAGCATGGTTTTTCAATAAATTGCATTGTAAGGACAAATTTTTTCGGAATAAAATAAAATTTTGATTTTATATTATTTATTTATCCTTGCGATGGCGTGTATGAAAAATTGATGTTTTGAATGTTTCTATTATTAGCAATAATGGATTTGATTCTTAATTATGTGGAAATGTCGAGAATTTACCAAATAGGGAGAGTTTCTCATCACCCAAGTTTCAATTGGACAGAAACTTGGAATCATGCAACTTGGTTGCATGATGAATGAGAAATTTCATATTTGGAAATTAGACTAATTCGTTGACAAGGTGTCAAGTGAAGGACTAGGAGATCAAGTACACAAAGTTGTGTGTTGATCAAGTCCACCACAAGAGTAACAAAGATATTCGTCATGATTCACTAAAGGTTTAGTAAATATGATTATACTTATAAGATTAAGTGTAATTATGAATTGATTGAAAGAGTTTAAATCAATAGCAGAACGAATAAGAAGAATCAAGTAGGTAGAAAGATAAAAGTTTCTCTATTCTAAGAAGAAGGGAGAGTACCTTTTATTATGTTTTATGATAGGTCTTAATGATTAAGAACCATATCTCAATTGATCCTCTAAGTGAGTCTTAGTACAATTGTATGTCTGATAAGAGGAATCAAGAATTAAAGAAATGGTTAAATCAAGAAGTCAATCATACTTCGTTCCAAAACAAGTCTTAGAGTTAAGATTGTGACATTGAGTGAAAAGTCTTAATAAGGTTTATAACATTCACCAAATGTGGAAAGTTGTGATGTCTTGGATAAGACAAAGACCAACTAGGACCAATTTTGTGAAGTGTTTTGTGTTGATAAAAGCTACACTAACTCTTGAATATTTGTTTGTCGAGAAATGTTTATTGACAAGAGAATCTTATATGTCAAGGAGTCAGTGGGAGTCTTAATGGTCTTGAAAAGTTCAAGAACTAATCCAGAATAAACCTTATCGATCATCACTAGCACACGACTTGAGGTTCACAACTATCTTGTTTCTGTGCCGTTCCAATTGAGTTAATTATCCATGTGAGTTCTATGAGTTCTCATTTGAACGCATAAAAGGCAAGCACCTTGATCAATGAAAAGTACATTGATAGGAAAGTATGAGCTGCTTAACTGTTTGGAAGACATGGTGGGCACTCGTTTTACCATAAGGCAAGAAATCAAGATTAAGAGTTCGGTCCATACGAGTTTGGATTTGTCGCAAATCTTGGTTTTGACAAATTCACATGGATAGGAACACATACACCATTAAAATCTAACTCCTTCATGAAGATGACTGTGAGGAAATACTTTCACTAAGAGAGAGTTTAAGAAGATAGTGATTGTGAAAATTGGATTCTCGAATTCGATTATGGTTACGGTATCCCTTTCCATGATTCGAAATGTGAGATTTGGCAATTAGTCTGAATTGTTTAGACATACATATGAACTATCTCAGGAAAAGGTGTATAAGTTTAAGAAGCTTAGATAAAGGCTTATCGAGGCATCTGGTATTAGAAATCTGAAAGTTCAGCTTATTTATGAATACATGTCAAAGCTAGTGGGAGCATAAGTGTTATGCTTATATGATAATAATCATCATGATAGTGGGAGCATAAATGTTGTGCTTGTATGATTATTAAGGCAAGTATTGCAAGTTAGCAATATTAATTATAGAAAACAAGAGTTATACTTTGCAAAGTCGTAAGGGTTGAAAAGTTGTTTTGCTATAATTAAGGGAGATAATATTATGTTTCATTTCAAATCTAAAGGCTTAGGTTGTGGAATGTTAATAAATTTAGTTAAGGATACATAGTGCGTTCTCAAAGTTTCGATTATGATTATGGCATCCCTCTTCATAGTTCGAATTGTGAGAACGTGACACATTAAATATTATGGCAGAAGATTGATAAAGTATCGTATCTTTATATAAGACATTATGCATCGTGTCCCATACGCTTCGGGTATAGGATCGATTGCAAGAGCTATAATATTTGACCATTCTAAAATTTTCCAAATGTCTAGCGCATTTAGAGGGAAAAAGGATAAGAATCGATTTTGACTAAGATAATTAAACAACTATCAAAGGACGATCCAAAGCTCGCTGAGGATTGGTCGCTTGTGAGTAGTTGGAAGTATGGTATTGGATGGACCATATCGACATTATTATGAATAGATAGGATTCTATTAAGAATGAGTTGTCATATGGCAAATATGGAAATGTTTCCATGTTGGGAGTTGGATATTGAGAATTTGTATCTAGATTAGAAACTTTTATGCAAGAAAGGATGTTCAAAGGAATGTACTTTGAGTGAGAGACATCATATATATATATATATATATATGTATATATATATATATATATATAGAATTGTTTCTTATAGAGATTGGCCAAGTCTTGATGATTTTGAGCTATGACTTTACGAAAGAATCATTGCATAAAATGTTAGAATCTAGCATAAGTAACAAGAATTTGATATTCTTACACTTGTGATAGGGATTGGGAGTTGCGAAATGAGTATGATTGGAAATGTGTTCATTTGATCTATTTCACAAAGTAAGGACCATAGGTAAACATTATGTGCATGCTAAGAGCATGGGACAAGTGTAGTAAAAATTCAAGTAAGAAGTTGATTACCCGAAACAACAAATAATGAGTAATCGATATGGTGATAAATAAAAGGTGTTTTATTTATACTCAAGGGTTTGGTACCATATGGGATTAGTATTATTCTTGTGTTTCACTTTGCATGTTTTGACTTCCTGAATAATTAATTATTTCAGAATAATCGAATTATTCGAATGGACCACAGTCGTTCATATGTTGGAAGTAGGTATGAATGAAGACTGTCGTGAATTGGTGTGTGGATTGTCTAAAGTGTATTAGACATAAGCAAATGTTTGGTGCAACGTTCATGAGTGCTTATGAATATGATTTGAGCATTGGATTAAACCCACGCTCACTTGGATCACTTCATGGATTTTATCACGAGTGATTGGTGAGACGATAATATCTTATATTCTTGAAACCGAGATGTGTGAGTTGTATCTTGCGAGTCGGTTACACATTGATAATATGTAAACGCACCAGTAACTTGGTGTCATAAAACATATTGTTGTGTATGATTCGGTGAGTGAGTGCAAGCAAGCATTGAATCAAAGTTTATCCGTTCCTTTTATCCAAAGTGGGATGAAAGCGATATATGTGGGCCCCTCGATGATTTAGTGATGACACCTAAGCGCTTGGCCAAGCCGGGACTAATTTGATGTGTTCAATTGTAGTATGTTGTCAGTCGTCATAAATCAGAAATCGGGAAACAACACATAGACAGAGAGAATGATTTAAATCCATGTATCAGTCTATACGATATCTAGAATGGAGGAATATATGATCTCTTATCTAAATGATGCGTATCTGATAAGATCAGAGTTGACAGCGGCTTTTGAAAGCTACGATTGCGGATCAGGATCTGAAGTCATATGCATAATAGTTATTAGACTTATCCAAGTGGGAGACTGTTGGATTAGTGTCTAAGTCCATAACTATTTTGGTATGTACTTGACCCGATGGTGCATGGTCCTTTTGGGTTGCCTTCACCAAAGCAACTTGATAGGATGAATTACAGAGAGAGAGGATTAATTATGATTTATTAATATATTATGAGAATAATATATTAAAGGAGAAATCATATTGTTTAATTATTAGTCAATAATTAATTAAGAATTAATTTTTGTGGCTAAAAGACATTAATTAAACTTAAGGGACTAGAACTGTCAATTGTATGATAGTTAAATATTGGGCTAATGGACTCCATATTAGAGGGGTGGACAAATTCTATGGGGAAACCTATTAGAAATCGTCCTAGGCCTCTAAGGAGGGAGTCCATGGGTTGCTTAGGGCTTAAGCAACCAAATTAGGGTTTCCTTGTTAGATAACCCTAATAGCCTCACTATTTAAGGATCCCTAGAGCACCAAAAACGTGGCTAAGAGTTTCCTTAGGGTTTCCACACGTTTTTGGGTGCCTCCTTTCTTATCATTCTTCATCCTCTTGCTCTTGGTGTTTGTGAGCCAATAGAGGAGTGACACTTGTGACTCTAAGCTTTCTAAAGCCATTACAAGGAGGATTTGAGTTGTTATTGCAATATAACAACAAGAGGTATGTAATCTAATCTTCTTGGTGAATTTCGAAAATAGTATGACTCATTAGGGTTTTAGTATGTGTTCATAATGTTGTGTATCTAATAGTGAAAACATAGATCCAATTCTAGGGTTGCATGCACACATAGGATTGTTTGTATAAAACCCATCAGTAGGGATGAGTCCCTTACTCGAAGGATTATTCGAGCCTCGTTGCATGTGATTGTATTCAGGTAATGGCTAATTGTCATTACAAAGAGACCTTCAGCAGCTAAGGACCGGTTTGGGTGGGGTCAAAGGTTTCCTAGGGTAAGCCTAGGATAAGAGTAGCAGAGATCAGCCGTGGTAAAAGGGATCTGGTGGAGTCAAGGTAGTCCTTGAGGAAGGTACCGATAGATGTGGAAGGTAGTATGGGCCCGTACTACTAAAAGCATAGGATCCGTACCCGACTTGAGGAAGGCTAAGACAAGACCGGGGAACTTGTAATAGATGTGATACTTTTAAAGATATCAGCATCACTAATAGTTGCATGTATGTATTGCAGAATGGTGGTACTACGTCAGAGGCCAGCAGTTGGCAGTTTGGAGAGGGATCAGGTTCGGGATCAGGTTTCGAGCCAGCAGATGAGAGGCTAGGCGATTTCATCGCGTCAGAGATCACCAGAGGCATCCTTGAGTCGACCCCCATCATTTTTGGGTCGATCAAGGAAGGGATAGTTGAGCTGATGGAGGACCGCCTCAGGGCGTTCAGGAGTGACATGGCATCTGGCCAGTCGGGATCTCGCATACTGTCCTTTAAGGACTTCAGGGGCAGTGGTGCGCCGGATTTCCATGGGGAGAAGGGCCCCATCGCTGCCAGATGATGGATTGCGGACATTGAGTCCACACAGTTGACCAGCTTCTTCCCCGAGGGGTCGAAGGTGAGATATGCCTCAAGATGTTTACGAGACTGAGCTAGAGATTGGTGGGAGTCCGTCAGTGACTCATTGGGAGCCTCGGCTGTTGAGGCTATGACCTGGTCAGACCTTGTGACCAGGTTCAGGGCAGAGTTTGCACCGACTGTCGAGCTTCAACAGTTGGCCAGGGAGTTTTTAGATATGAGCCAGATGACGAAGACTATGAGCGCAGGTGGGTCGACATGGCATAAGTAAGTGTGGAGTCCGGTTTGCCTTGGATCTCTTGCATCGGACGGTAAGGATTGATTGTGCAATCTATTGCACTTTTGGGATTGTATATGTATTGGGAGTAGTTGTATCCCGGTTTAGTGCAGAGCTTGTTTCAGCTGCTGCAGTTCAGCTGTGGACGTTTGAACTGGTAAGTGAGTCACGGTGCGAACCATGAAGAGAATGATTCTAGAGCCCGAGAGTAGGAAGTTTATTGGAACACCTTTGGAAAAAGGGGTATTATGTGGGAAGTCTGCGGACAGGGTTTCACATGATGGTTATTCAACATTGTCAGGACTTAGTGGTCTTAGCAACCATTCGTGATCGACAGACAAAAAGGCCAAGGGAAGTGTTTCGTTGTCGAGGTATTAGTTGGAGCATTTACCTTGTGGTCATCAGGACATGAGTGTAGGGGCGTTCAAGCAGCAGTGGCTGACAGTTTCACTGGGATTCAAGAAGTGTTCATCTGGTTCTTAGAAGTGTGTGATCATTTGTGACTAACTAGCTATGGAGCACTAGTGGGAAAAGAGTTGGTTGTCATCAAATCGGTCTTTGGGAAGTGAGAAGGATTGAGAATCCTCCAATTTTCATGTATTATGAAGGCTTAGTCGAATCTAAGTGGGGGAGTGTTACCCCGAGATGCGGAAGTGGGAGAGGTTTTGAAACGGGGATAAGTTTCACAACCCGATAGGGAGAATAGAGGCCATAGTGGCTGATTGGTTTGAGGGTTGTGTTGATTGGGGGTTTGGCAAAACTCCCCAACATAAGAATACGTCTTCTGGGTGCTTGATAGTAGAAGTTAGGGAAGAAGGTTGGAGTTCTAGTCAAGAATCGAGTTCAATTTGAGTATTCGGTCGAGGGTGTGCTCGACTCTGAGGATTTTGGATTGATAGATTGAGGGTTCTGTTAGCTACTAGCCTGCTAGGGCTCAACAGTACATTCAGCTCGGGTGCACGGGATATTCAGCGTATGTGGCATACCACAGATTTCTGAGAGAGTGGACGATCAACATGAGGCCTAGGGTTAGGCTGCAGTCTGAGCCCACGAAATGGATCAAGAGTTCAGAACCCCAAGTGGGTGAGAATAGTTTGCATGGGAAAAATCACCAGGAGGGGTGGTCCAGGCAGATACTCAACATTTTAGAGCAGTTCGGATAGACTGAAGGTCAGTGGGGTGTACCAGTCAGACCGAAGGCTCGGAGAATGGTCCAGACAGGCTGAAGGACCAGAGAGGCGGTCCAGACATGCTGAAGGTTCTAAAAGTGGTCCAGATAGACTGAAGGCCTGGTATGGCGGTCCAGTCATGCTGAAGACTCTGTATATGTTTGTAGAACTATGATCGGGTATTGAGCAGGTTGATATGCTATAGCAATCAATAGGTCCGTTTCAAGTATTGAACATGCTGCTGAAGTAGGATGAGGACTCCGGTGTATTTAGGTTGATCGAAAGTTGTTATTAGTGGTCGGATGGAGTTCAAAGGATTTTGGTGATCTCATCAGTTCGGAGTGTCTCCGACGTTTCATCTTCTTGGATCGGGTAATACTCCAGTTGGGGACTGAGAGTGGATCCGAATGGGTATTCGTCAGTTTTGGGCAGGTTTGGGAGTAAAATACCCTATCATTCAGGTTCTGGGAACCGGGTTAGATCTTTTCTTAATCGTTTATGGCATTTGGATAGGGTTGAGGCGGTCCTTCTCTATGCAGTAGGCTAAGATACCCGGTGTGGGCCGATTGTAAGTCGTAGGCACGGAGGCTCGAAGGGAGCGGTGGGGTTTAGGAGGTAGGCCAAAAAACTCTGAGAATTTCGACTAGATAGTTGAAATGATTAGTCATGTTGGTATTCTAACCCGAAGAGGGTGATATGGGTCAGATATGAGTGCCATACTGGTTGGCCGGTAGTGGTAGGTATGTCGATGACGGTTTGAGTTATTGTGATGTGTCTTGGGTTTGTTTCATCTGTGATAGAGCCATATCGTGTCTAAAGTAAGGAGAAGATGGGTCACTAAAGACCAGGTAGGATGTGAGACTGACGTGGGTCATCTAACATTCATTATGTTGGCAGGAGTTGGTGGCAGGGCGTGGGAGCAGATGTAGCCAGTCAGTTTCCTTTCGGGAAGACACGTGGGACTGCCGTTTGTGTGTGTGTGTGTGTATTTTGGTTCAGTAATCGATGAGGTGTCTGATGTTCGGATTGTGGGCAGACAAGTTGGGACCAAGGAGGCTTGACTTCTCTTGAGAAACGTCATATGGTAGCAGGAAGAGTTGAAGTGGGTTTATGACTTGGGATTCATGTGTGGTGGTAGTTTTTGTATCGATATATTGTTCGTTGATGAGAGGAGCATCGTTTGGGCCCTTCGAGTGGCAGAGGAAAGTGGATATCCACAGGGTCGAAGTGTTGGGCAACTGAAGTGACGATAATAGTGTCAATTGGTCATCGGGAGCATTCCATTCATGAGCTGAGGGTCGGGGAGGGCATACCAAACTCATCCTGTGGGCTCAGAGGCAATCCAGACCTATGCTGAGGACCACGTAAGGGTATTCCGGTTATAGGCTGTGGGCATAGAGATTGTGTTGGTTATGTCTGTGTAGGAGCGTGTTCGGACTGGATGTATTGTTGAAGGTTCGGGGGAGTTGCACTCGGTTGTGACGAATCTGAGGATGGTGGATGAGACGTAATGATAGATCCTTGGATCTCCGGTTATGAGTAGACCCGATTTATATTCATTGAGGTATTTCAATCTAGGGTATTCCATCCTGAGGATGACCGGACCCTATGATTGATTGGATCTGATATGTTTGGTATTCCAACCTGAGGGTTATTTGGGCCAAACATGTAAGGGGTATGAGGGTATTCCCTCCTAGGGGTGATTGGAGTCGTCGTAGGCTCGCCTGGTATTCCAGCCCGAGGTTGTTTGGGCCAGGCGTGAGTGTTCGTATTCATTAGTGGATCGACTATGTATGATATTCTGAGAACTGTGGGGGTGCATTATCATGTCAGCGAAGAGGGTTCGCTCCAAAAAAAGGGAAAGTTGGGTTTCTGATACTTTGGACCATCAGGATTTTGTCAAGTTGGCAAGGTGGCATGAAGGATAGACCTTATGAAAAGGTCCGTCTGGGATTCACACCACCTTTCACGATTCGCACTTGCGAAAGTACGTCATGAATCAGGAGGCGGTAGTATCGTTGGATGACATTCAAGTCGTTGATCACCTGGATTTCGTGGAGAGGCCTGTGGCCATTCTGGAGAGAAGGGTGAAGGTTCTGCGGGACAAGGATGTACCTTTGGAGAGGGTACAGTGGGAGCACCAAAGAGGGTCCGAGTGGATGTGGGAGCCGGAGGCAGAGTGCGGGAGCACGATCCGAGGATGTTCACTGCACCAGACTTCGAGGACGAAGTCTAGCTCAAGTGGGGGAGAATTGTAACGACCCAAATCTCGAATACCAATTTATGGTTATAAATTCTCATGAATTCAAGGTCTACTCGATGAGTTGGTTACCTGACTCGTCGAGTAGCAGCGAGTTTGGGCCACGTGTTTAAGTGACCAACTCGCCGAGTCAGAAGAGTGACACGGCGAGTTGGAGCTGGAGGGTGAAACCCTAATTTCCAGGGTTTGGCACCCTATTTAAGGGACCATTAGCCTCCCTTAGTTCCTTTACAGCCTCTTGAGAGTCTAGAAACCCTAATTAGTGTGAGTGTGCTCCTTCTGTGTGTTTTAAAGCTTTGGAAGGTGTATATTTGTAAGAAGAGCTTGAAGTGAAAGTGACTAGGAGCAAAGGACTTGTGGGGATCTGATATCTACATCAGATGGCATCTCTTGGAAGGTATCAAGTCGTTACCTTGACCTCATTTCATTCTAGATCTCATTGGTTAAAGTTTTGGGCTTTTCTAGCATATTGTGAAGCTATTTTGGGTATGAGCTCAGATATGAAGTTGTAACTTCAGATTTGAACTCTCTTTGGTCTCTAAATCCATAAAGCTATCAGCTTTGGCAAGTATGAACCCCTCCTTAAGTGTAAAACCCAATTTCAAGCTTGGTTTTGTCATTTTGAGTCATTAGAGCCTTGCATGCACGTAAAGTTTGCAACTTTATGTGATAAGCATGCATTGGGAACTTGGATTTGCAGTATGGAGCCTTGGCATGGCTTAAAAAGCATCTGTATGATTGAAGGACTGAAGGGACTCGACGAGTCGCATGGTAGACTCGGCGAGTCATATAAAGATGGTTATAAACTTGACGGGTTGGATGAACAACTCTGCGATTTCGATGAAGATTGCCTTGGGATCGGCGAGTGGCATGGTGACTCAGCGAGTTGGCAAGTTATGCAAGGAACTCGGCGAGTAGCTGAGGGTACTCGACGAGTTGGGGTCAAGATGAACTGTTGACCTTGATAGTTGACTTTGACTTTGACCAAGGGTTGACTGTTTTGACTTTTGAGGATAATTGGTATGCGGATATTTATGAATTGGGTCATTGATGGTTATAGGTGTTGGATTTTGGGGCAGTGTTTTGGGAACGTGATTTCGTGGTTCAGTCCGCCATTTGCAAGGTGAGTTATCCTCACTATACTAAGGGGTCTAAGGCACCAAGGCCGGCCCATTGGATTTGATATCATAGTGGTTATTGATATGTTGGTTTTGAGTTAATGATGTATGCTAGTTGATATGCTAGTTGGGTAGATCTGTAGGATTACCTGTGATACAGTATGATTATATGTTTGTGCATTAGTTATGTTATATGTCGACATGTTATGTAGGATGGGTTGAGGTTGTACTGCTCCGTGCGGTAGCCAACAAACCCTAGAGTATTCCAGATATGAGCTGAGGGCCAGGCAATGCATGCCAAACTCATACTGAGGACCCAGGAGCATTCTAGATACGAGATGATGGTCAGGTAGGGCATGCCAGACTCATACTGTGGGCTCGGTGACGATCCAGATGTGAGTTATGGGACCGAAAGGCAATCCAGACTCACACTATGGGCCCAAGGGCAATCCAGTATGTAAAGTTGTGGACCCATCGCATGCTGTTCAGTTTGTTATGTTATGATATTGCTGATTTTATTGTGGATTGTATGTGTATCGGTATTTTGGGGGTAACTTACTAAGCTTTCGGGCTTACAGTTTTAGTTTATTGTTTCAAGTTCAGTGGATGGCCGCAGGTAGGCGAAGGCATGACTGTACACTTCCTCGATTGACGATTATGATTTCTAGGAACTCTGATGTATAAACTATTTTGAAAACAAATTGTAATAATCGAATGGTTTCAAATGATTTAAAAAGTTTTAAATATGCTCGAATTTTATGGGCGTTACATAGTTAGGAGTAGTTCCAGAGTTATGTTATTTGTTATATGCTAAGCGTATGGTATGTGGTGGTTTGGGGGAGATCACTAAGCTTTGTGTGTAACACCCGAAAAATTCAAGCTAATTTAAAACTTTTTAAAACAATTAAAACCATTAAGTTATTACAATTTATTCTCAAAATAGGTTAAGCATTAGAGTATCCCCAGGATCAAACATGAAAATATGAGGAGGTGCACGATCACGCCTTTGCCTTCCCGTGTTCATCAAAAATACCTGAAACAATAAACGATAAAATGTAAGCTCGAAGGTTTAGTGAGTTACCCCCAAAATACCAACCCATACTAACCAAAACAAATATCATATCGATACAAATACAGAACAACATGCATAATGAGCCTTCAGCATGACTGGACCGCCTCCTACAGGCCTACAACCTATCTGGACCGCTCCCGAGCCTTCGGCATGACTGGACCGCCTCCTACGGGCCTATAGCCTATCCGGACCACTCGTCGGGCCTTCGGCATGACTGGACCGCCTCCTACGGGCCTACAACCTATCCGGACCGCCCCGGGTATGTTGGCCTCAACCACACAAAGCAGGACACCACCTCAACCCAACCCCCAAACAAACAATCATGTGCACATGGATAACATACAAACAATATCATGCATATAACAGATAAACCAATCTAGCAGATCTCTAACCATAGCAACATCTTGTAAACAGGATACCGACCTAACAAGTCACTAACATAGCATCATCCTATATACCAGGAATACTGACCTAACCAGATCACCGAGCATAGCATATCACCATCCTAACTACCAGGATGTAAATCAGTAAGCATATCATACGATAATCCGAATACAATCCATAAGGGCCGACCTTGGTGCCTTAGACCCTGTTGATATAGTGAGGATAACTCACCTAGCAATAGTGCAGGACTGAACCGAGAGTCTTCAACTGCTACGCCAGACACCCTCGACTGAGAGATAAAGAATACGAATCAATCAACGAGACCCAAATTGTCCAAATCTATTATTGGCCCCATTTAATAAATTGGGCCCATCACTCTATTGGGCCTACACAAGACCTATAAGTCCAACCTGACCCAACAACATTAAATCCATAGCCCATTAAGGGATTAGCCTAATTGACCCATAATTGGACCAAAACATAAAGCCCACGAGCTAAAAGTCGAACAGGGAGCATACGCGGGGCGTACCTCCTAGTTACGTTGGGCGTAGCGTAGTTCTTCGTTGACCATCACCGGGACCGCTGAACACGTACGCTGGGCGTACAGATATTACGCGGGGCATACGCGGGCTTTACTAATATCTTAATAAGTGCTTAATGGGTTGAGCTCTTGAACCCATATTGCAGATCCATCGACCAAATATGCCATATAATCATAAAGTCTCGAACTTTATCACTTTGGACATCCAAAAAGTTCTTAACTCATAGTCTTAACCCATTAAGACCTTCTTATCACATGCATGGATCGAGTTTAGCTAACAAGAACCGATTTTTATCACTCAACGCCTCTCAAAACCTCTGAAAGGACAACTTATTTCGTCTATAACTTCCCATGCATCAATTGGGAAATCTAGGGACCAAAAGATGTAAGTCCCTAATTTGCCTGTGTATCAGTCAGATCCGTTTGATGGTGCGGAATCCCAATCAAATGGATGATGTCAGATAAAATAGAAGAGAATGAGAAGAAGAAGATGATGAATCTCAATGTATTCATGAATAGAATGATGATCCAGATACAAGAGATTCACACACACACACACTAACACACAATAGTTCTTCTGTCTCTCTGGCCGTAAACTCTCTAGGGTTTATCAATCCCTACTCCTCACCCTAACACCTCTATTTATACTTGGAATATGGGTCGGATAACACATGCGCCGTAAATGATGTGACAACCCGAAATTTTCATTCTGAACAAACCATATCAAGCCAATAGAACTAGAACAATTTCAGTGAAATTCTAGACTTCGGGTATAAGTTTGACAGTTTTTCAAGGTTTACACTTCAGGAAATATTAGGAGAGTGGATGCACTAGAGTTTTGTGCAACACTGTTATTCCAACACTCTGTTATATTAGAAATCATTTTAGGAATAAAAATATTTTCTGCCAAAAATCCCAGGACTATATATAGAAACTGAACCATATTGGTTCATTAGTTACATTTCCATTTAGAGAAAAGTCAAAATTCTCTCTCACGGATCTTCGGGTTTTTATCCCAAATTGTGAGTACTTCGATCTAGTTATATTATATAGCTTATATTGTGTTTAGAAACATCAAAATCGGACCAAAACCCCAATATTTGGGAGTTTACCGCCCAAGAACACTTGGGGAGTAAACTCCATTTTAAGGGCCAAAAGTGTCCCAATGCCCCTCAAAGCCTTAGAACTCAACATAGGGACTACCATTACATGTTTAGACCACCAAAACAATTAAGATTCAAGGGTGAAAGAGAGTTCACAGCCAAGGAGTTTCTTGGGCCATGAACTCCATTTTTATGTGCCAAAATGCCTTAAAAACCCTCCTTAAGCCAAGAGACAAATTAGGACAAGTACCCTAGTGTGTTTGGGGCAAGCAAACACCATTAAAACACCAAGAAAAGGGTGTTCACGGCCCAAGATGTTCCAGGGCCGTGAACTCCATAAAATGGTGCCAATAGGTGCCATAAACTCCTCTAAAGCCAAGTACAAAAGCCTAGTTTAGTTCCTAGTTAATTTAGGGACTTGAAAACACCTTAAACATCCTCCCAAGGGAGATTACAGCCGTAATCTCCAAGGGAATATGGTCCCAGGGCCGTAAACTCCTAAAAGGAGTTATATTATGCCTTAAACACTTCCATATACCAAGCCATTAAGTAGAAATGCTTATTAGGGCCTTATAGAGCATCAAACATCAAATGGACACATAGGTATGAGTTCATGGCCGTAAACTCATGAGTTTACGACCATAAACTCATTTGGTAGTTTTATTAGGGCTGTGAACTTCATGGTGGAGTTTTCCTTGAGCCCTACACACAATAGCTTCCCCTACAAACACTTAGATGCAATCCTAGAGGCTAATAACACTTGATAAAGGTGTTTAGCATGTCCTAGGGTGTCCTGACTTGTTTATTAGTTGTTTATAGACTAATTTGTTACATATATGTGAAATTATATGTTAATTAGGATCATAAGTGTGTTCAAGACTTCACTTGACACCTAGCAGTCCTACCTCTTCAGTTCATCCGTATCACCCACAACAGGTGAGTTCATACCCCTTAATCAATGTTTTAACTATTTTTAAATGTTTTATGGGGGGATACAAGTAGAATCATGCCACTTATTATATCAATCACATGTGATTAATAAGCAGCATTCAAATGATTGGCTACTCATTAGTCGTTTTACCAAACAGTTTCCTTCAAATGTTTTTCATAAACACTTTATGTGTTTTAAAACTCCTTATTACACTGTACATTTTACTCTGTATATTACATTTCAAACTTATTTACAATTGTGTTTCAAACAAATGTTCTTTATACTAAACTGCTTTATCAAACCCATGCCTTCAAAACCATTTTATAGATCGACATCAAGTCGATCTTTTCTTAGAAAATATTTATGTTCAAAGGTTTTACAAAACTTATTTATGCTTTTATATTATAAATTGCATGCCTCTATATGTATAGTTATATAAGAAATGTTTAAAAGACTTAGGAAGGCTATCCACCCTATTTCCTTTTCGCGCTTGAGATGTGGTCTGGTGGGATATCGGGTACTCGTCCGAAGGTCGTTTAAATATTAGTTATATAACATGTGTACATATATAGTCATAAAGGTCCTTCCAGTTCATCCCATGCCCTTGGGTAGCAAGGGTATACATCCATGTCCATACGTACTAGTTAGATTACTAGTAAACTACCATAAGGGTGGTTTAGGAAGATACTAGAACTATTACTAGAACACAATATCATAATATGAGTCAGTTCATTCATGAGTCAATACTTACTACTATGAGAACATATACAACTATACTAGAGAAGAACATATACAACTATACTAGAGAAGAACATATACAACTATACTAGGAAGAGAACATATACAACGATACTAGAACAAGTAACATTACATTGCATATACATGAATACGTTAACAATTGTGATCCACTGTATTGGAGCATGCCTTAAATGTCATGGCCCGAGATGTAGCCAAAATTCTCTTGGAGGGAGAGCGTGAGTTTGCATATAGATCTATACTGGATTGACTATCCTACACCTTGCTGCTAGCTACAGCCGGACCTGCAGGTCTGCGGGTGCCAAACGTCATTCCGTTTTTATGACCACTCGTATGTCGTTGTTACCAGTCAATAATATGGTGCAATTTATCACATGATACCTTAATATAAATCCGGTTTAAGGTAGTTAGTACAACAATAGTTCCTATAATACAACACTACAGTACTACATTAATTTCCCCTTTTCATATATTTAGTGATCATTTCACTTAAACATTTAATGTAAAAACTATATTTTGATAATGATAGTTACACTTGGGAAAATTACACACTTTTACAAGAAACGAACATTTAGAACAGTTAAGTCTGGGTAGAAGACTACATTGAGAACAGTTAAGTCTTGGTAGAAGACACCTTTATATAAAGTAGGAATCATAGGGATTTCTAGGGTTTTTCAAACGTTTACAGTTGTTTTACAAACATTTTCATACTTACAGTTCATTTACATTTTTCCATACTTACAATTCATTTACAAACAATTTCTTACATACAAATTAAGACACTAAAATACTTATGATCTAGCCAGCTTCAAAGCTGATACTCGCTTTCAAAATTACTTGTATCCACAGGTCATCATAGACACGTACCGATGCAAGGATTAGGGAAGATGGAGCTCGTTGAAGACTCATCTTTCATTTTGATTTATGTTTTAGTGTTTATCAAAATTTGACAGAACACACTTGTATAATAATTCTATTATTAATGCAATGGATGATGTTGTTGCTTGTTTACTACTTTACATTGTTGTGATACTGTACATGACGTCCTCCGCCCCAAAACGTTTCCGCCGTTCTTGGTTTTGGGGTGTGACAGATTGGTATCAGAGCATTGTTTATAGTGAATTAAGTATATCAACCCATAAAAGATATACTAACTATAAATACATAAGGGATTAAAAATACTCTGACCAAGAGTTTATACTTTAAATAATAAAATATTTAATAAAGTATACGTGCCTGCATTCATACTAAAATCAGTGTCACTAGGACAATACAAAAGAATTACGATTGTTGGGCAACACAAGTGGGCTTAGAGACATATGGTCAAAACTGGGAAGATATAGTCTGATCACCTATATTATCCGAGGGTTGACTAGCATGTGCCTAAGTTTAATTGTGTGGTTGTAACAATGCTAAAATCTTACCAACCCTACCACAATGAGAACAGTAGAACATGACATTAAACTTAAAATACTATAGGAGTATTTGGTGTTACTATAAGTACGTTATACTTGAGAACTAAAACGGGATCTTCATTACTAAGTTGATAGTTGCTAAGTGTATACACTAAGGCTATATGTAATTAGGATGTTATAGACTTAGAATCTGTGAGAATTTTACTTCACCCTATTCTGTGTGAATATGGAGTTAAGGTCACTTATTCGAAGGCCTATCCTGTTTCGATTACATATAATTAGTATGCACTTCACAAATAGCGATGTAACTGATGAAGATTTTCTAAATAGTTATCTAGATAGTTCGTCTAATAATTATTTTCTTACCCCAATTCTCGCATAGATAACATGGCTGGACTCCATCCCCACGGCAACCAGTACCTTTCGAATGAGGTCATAGCTGGTTGGTTTGGAGAAGAACCAGAGAATGACCATCCTATCCCTTTAAATGATCACCATGATGAAAACCTTTCGGAAGATGCTAATTCCGAACCAGAGGTTGAGAACCTACCCCAGGCAGCTCCCGTTCCAATTCCTAACCCTCGTCCGACTTTTCATGGCCCGACCCCTGAGTGAGTGGAATGCTTGGAAATATGGAGCCAAGGACAAGATCAGCCCATGCCATTTAATGGAGACCGGAGCTTTTACGACCTGAGCAATGGGGGCTCAGCAGATAGAATCTTGCCAATCTTGGTCCGTAGAGTGGCCCGAAATGAGATTCAAGGCAGGACAGCCCTACATTAGATTACCGAAGTTGGCGCTTATGCTAGAATTCATACCCTCCGCACCATTCGTCTAGAAGATGCTCGCGAGAGATCCGAAAGAAACCATGAAACCCTGCTTCAAGCACTAGCTGAATCACGAGCTGGAATCATAGAGCTATGAATACACCAGAGGGTGTATGAAAGACACCTACTTGACGTGGAACGTCAATTGGCTGAACTGAGAGTTCACCAGAGGGATGACCGCCGTTAGTAGTAGACGCTCTACTTTATTTTTTCCTTGTTAAAAGGAATCGTTTTTTTCTGTCTATGCCCGATGTGACATTTTCTATGAAATTATCTGGTACCGTAAGTACTTTGGTTAGGTATTTATGCTGTCAAGAACTTTCGTCTCTGGATATGATGTAAGACCTTTACAAGGTCATTTTCCCGAACTTTACGTCATGAAGATCAAAGATATTGACAGTCGGCTAACTTCTGTGTCATTCTTCATTCAAGTACTTTTATCATACTTTCATTGGAGTCTATCTGAATCATGCTTTAGTCAAGTCATTGGACTATAGTAATTTATCTCAGGAGACATTTCCAAGTCTCTTTCAGTGGTTGGATCTTGTTATTTACCAACCCACGATACCTCAACTTGAACGACAAACGTCTTGAGATTATTCTACAAACTTACTTTCACCCGTTACTAGGACTGCATCATAGGGATGTAGGTCAACCCCTTCATAAACACACCTCCACTCAGTACTAGGACTGCATCATAGGGATGTAGGTCAAATTTTCGAAAACATACTTCTATTCTTTACATAACAGTCGAACTACGCCTAGGGTCAACTAGAATCGCTCACAAAATCCTTATCTTTCGTGTTACAGAATCATGTCGTCATCCGGAAACAATCAGTCGAGCAACAAAACCCCTATCCTCCATATCGACACTGCTACATTACAAGTTGCAGTAGCAGCTGCTGTGACAACTTTCCTTACACAAATCAACTCAGGCAACACAAACAAGACTGAAAAAAGGAGCCGAGAGTTCCGATGGTAGTACTAAACCGGGAAACCAACAAATGGCAACAGCCATGGACTTGCAAAGTAGTAAGACCGAAAGGAAGAAACGGAAGCGTCAAGCTCAGAGGGAACGTAAGAAATCCCAAAAACTTTCCATACAACAGCAACAAGTGGAAACCTCTACCATTCCCGTACCGGCACGACCCATCACTCAAGTCCCTTTCATCGGGAATAACCCTACACACGAGAGTAGTTATAACGCCGAACGCTTTAGGAAGCAATTTTCAAAGTGGAGTAACGAGGAAGGCACTCGTGTCCACATAACACTGGCTAAACACCGCAATCCCGTCACCAAAGCTAGTACTAGCCAGTCATGCCACCAATGCGGGGAGATAGGGCACTTTAAGAAGGATTGCCCTATAGCAAAGAACTCTGGAGCAAATGGGAGGATTCTCAGGATCACAGCTGCAGGAGAACCTGCTCCGGAACCCACGTTAATGTAATTAAGGCATTTCGTTGTAACAGACTTATAAACTATCCAGAACTAGTGCAACTAGGGTCTTACCTTTTGCGAGATCCTGTCTTTATAAGGATGCTCGTGCTGCGTATACTTGTCTTTTGTAGTATATCTTATTCGCAACAATGGTCTTGTCGTAAGTCTAAAGTACTATAACTATGTTCATGGTTGCACGGTTGTGTTTTGCTTTGTAAACGTCTTATGTTCAAATCTAATGTTTTTAAGTTTCAGTATGATTTCGACATTATCATACGACTCGATTCGATTAGATCCTCACAAAAACAGCTTCATACGTACATCGCTTTCTTCTAGATCGCTTTTCCAGCGAAGCCGGCATATCAGAACACCTAAGCACTCTTGCCAGGAGTACCTCTTAGTTATTTTTCTTTCCGAAGAAATCCCCGAAGTACCACTCGTGCAGTACGTCCAGTTTAATCCAATGATTCATGCGATTGAGCTATCACTGAAGAATGTATACATAAGAGGGATATATAATCAAGGTTCTACAGATGTAGAATTGATGATTCCACTTTAACTTCTTTTTCCTCGAAAGGAAGTGAGCCTAAAGAAGAATCAGTTATTCGACTACCTTTTCAATCTTAATTATATACGACTCGTATACACGAGATTGTGATTGTGAAAACATGTATGAACTCTAATATGAACTTCAGGACGGAGAACTGCCTAAGCCTACGAGTAATCACATCGTCATGTGAACAAACTTAAAATCCAGTATGACTCCCGTAAACGGATCGCCCTACAGCTTAAACACCTACGGAGATACAAGAACAGTACAGACAACTTAACGAACTACACAGAAATAGAATTAGAAGACTAGACTTCTCACCTTGGAGAACCCCGATCTTATTCTTCCGGAGATCGACGAATTGCATCGTATGTGCCTCAGATATCGAGGACTCCGTCAAGACTTTTCATTACAAATCGTTATCTCTGCCTCGTATAGATGAAATGGTTGAGCAAACGCAGGGAAAGAATTACTTTCAGAAATGGATATGAGATCTGAATATCACTAGTTAGAGTGTTAGGGAAGGATGTCCGAAAGACTATCTTCCGAACTCGATGCGGACACTTCGAATCCTTAGTGATACCCTTCGGATAGGACCAATACGCCCATAGTTATCATGAGCTAAATGAGTAGGGTACGTCCTTCTTACTTGGATCAGTTCGTCATTTCTCCATGTAATGACTTACTTATCTACCCTCGTAGTAAAAAGAAAACCATGGAAACATTTCCTTCAGAGGAACTTTTCGCGAAGTTCCCTAGGCGCGAGTTTTGAAATTGAGGAGTCAAATTTCTACGACACACTGTAGTGATGTGGGAAATTTTGAGTACTCTTACAATTTGTCAAAACTGTTGAGAATTTGTCAAAATCAGAGACGCCGATAGTCATTCGCCAAATTCTAGGTCTTACCGACCTATTGTCATAGTTCATCCAGAACTCCTCGTAAGTTACAGAAACCCGTACGACTTTGACCCAGCAAGGGGTGGCCTTTGACTGGGAAGTTAAACAAGAAAAGGAACCTTTGGAATTCCAAGTGAGTGACCAAGTTCTTTAGGAAGTCTCACTCCAGGAACGGCTTAATACGCTTTGTAAAGCGTGGAAAGCTAATTCCAAGATAGACAGGATCTCCGAGATTCTTACCAGAATCAGTCATGTATCTCACAAACTCGACGTACTCCACCCATAGGATGCTCCATGGATTATCAAGTTGGGTTCCACCCATAGGATGCTCCATGGGAGTTACAAACCCATGGGTCATGGAAATGAAGAGTCATGACACATTAGGGTTTACATGGTGTAACCCTAGATGTGTCAACACTATATAAGAATCCCATTCTCCACCAAAATTGGTTAGACATATGAAACAAGAGGGCTAGGCCGATTTCAAGAAGTGTGTATTCTCTCAAAAGTCTTTCCAAGAGCATTTGGTGTTGTGTGAAGCATTTAAGGCATCACACTTGGGGTGCTAGGCTCACAAGGTTTCAAGGAACATAAGCAACAACAAGGTAAGTTATTCTATCTTTCATTCAAGTTAGAAATTGTTCCCCATGTATGCTAGATAGGAATATAACCTTGGAATTCAACTTTGCATGATAATTAGACAAACATATATCCAAGGTTATTAGGGTTGCATGTACACGTAGGAAGTGTTAGAATGCTCAAAACCCATCAAAATTTCCATTCTGAACAAACCATATCAAGCCAATAGAAGTAGAACAGTTTCAGTGAAATTCCAGACTTCGGGTATAAGTTTGGCAGTTTTTCAGGGTTTACATTTCAAGAAATATCAGGAGAGTGGATGCACTAGAGTTTTGTGCAACACTGTTATTCCAACACTCTGTTATATTAGAAATCATTTCAGGAATAAAAATATCTTCTGCCAAAAATCCCAGGACTATATATAGAAAACTGAACCATATTGGTTCATTAGTTACATTTCCGTTTAGAGAAAAGTCAAAATTCTCTCTCACGGATCTTCGGGTTTTTATCCCAAATTGTGAGTACTTCGATCTAGTTATATTATATAGCTTAGATTGTGTTTAGAAACATCAAAATCGGACCAAAACCCCAAGATTTGGGAGTTTACCGCCCAAGAACACTTGGGGAGTAAACTCCATTTTAAGGGCCAAAAGTGTCCCAATGCCCCTCAAAGCCTTAGAACTCAACATAGGGACTACCATTACATGTTTAGACCACCAAAACAATTAAGATTCAAGGGTAAAAGAGAGTTCACAGCCAAGGAGGTTCTTGGGCAGTGAACTCCATTTTAATGTGCCAAAATGCCTTAAAAACCCTCCTTAAGCCAAGAGACAAATTAGGACAAGTACCCTAGTGTGTTTGGGGCAAGAAAACACCATTAAAACACCAAGAAAAGGGTGTTCACGGCCCAAGATGTTCCAGGGTCGTGAACTCCATAAAATGGTGCCAATAGGTGCCATAAACTCCTCTAAAGCCAAGTACAAAAGCCTAGTTTAGTTCCTAGTTGATTTAGGGACTTGAAAACACCTTAAACATCCTCCCAAGGGAGATTACGGCCGTAATCTCCAAGGGAATATGGTCTCAGGGCCGTAAACTCCTAAAAGGAGTTATATTATGCCCTAAACTCTTCCATAGACCAAGCCATTAAGTTGAAATGCTTATTAGGGCCTTATAGAGCATCAAACATCAAATGGACACATAGGTATGAGTTCACGGTCGTAAACTCATGAGTTTACGACCATAAACTCATTTGGTAGTTTTATTAGGGCCGTGAACTTCATGGTGGAGTTTTCTTTGAGCCCTACACACAATAGCTTCCCCTACAAACACTTAGATGCAATCCTAGAGGCTAATAACACTTGATAAAGGTGTTTAGCATGTCCTAGGGTGTCTTGAATTGTTTATTAGTTGTTTATAGACTAATTTGTTACATATATTTGAAATTATATGTTAACTAGGATCATAAGTGTGTTCAAGACTTCACTTGACACCTAGCAGTCCTACCTCTTTAGTTCATCCGTATCACCCACAACAGGTGAGTTCATACCCCTTAATCAATGTTTTAACTATTTTTAAATGTTTTATGGGGGGGGGGGGAATACAAGTAGAATCATGCCACTTATTATATCAATCACATGTGATTAATAAGCAGCATTCAAATGATTGGCTACTCATTAGTCGTTTTACCAAACAGTTTCCTTCAAATGTTTTTCATATACACTTTATGTGTTTAAGAACTCCTTATTACACTGTACATTTTACTCTGTATATTACATTTCAAACTTATTTACAATTGTGTTTCAAACAAATGTTCTTTATACTAAACTGCTTTATCAAACCCATGCCTTCAAAACCATTTTATAGATCGACATCAAGTCGATCTTTTCTTAGAAAATATTTATGTTCAAAGGTTTTACAAAACTTATTTATGCTTTTATATTATAAATTGCATGCCTCTATATGTATAGTTATATAAGAAATGTTTAAAAGACTTAGGAAGGCTATCCACCCTATTTCCTTTTCGCGCTTGAGATGTGGTCTGGTGGGATATCAGGTACTCGTCCGAAGGTCGTTTAAATATTTGTTATATAACATGTGTACATATATAGTCATAAAGGTCCTTCCAGTTCATCCCATGCCCTTGGGTAGCAAGGGTATACATCCATGTCTATACGTACCAGTTAGATTACTAGTAAACTACCATAGGGGTGGTTTAGGAAGATACTAGAACTATTACTAGAACACAATATCATACTATGAGTCAGTTCATTCATGAGTCAATACTTACTACTATGAGAACATATACAACTATACTAGATAAGAACATATACAACTATACTAGAGAAGAACATATACAAATATACTAGGAAGAGAACATATACAACGATACTAGAACAAGTAACATTACATTACATATACATGAATATGTTAACAATTATGATCCACTGTATCGGAGCATGCCTTAAATGTCATGGCCCGAGTTGTATCCAGAATTCTCTTGGAGGGAGAGCGTGAGTTTGCATATAGATCTATACTAGATTGACTATCCTACACCTTGCTGCTAGCTACAGGCGGACCTGCAGGTCTGCGGGTGCCAAACGTCATTCCGTTTTTACGACCATTTGTATGTCGTTGTTACCAGTCAATAGTATGGTGCAATTAATCACATGATACCTTATTATAAATCCGGTTTAAGGTAGTTAGTACAACAGTAGTTCCTATAATACAGCACTACAATACTACATTTGTGACATCCCCAAAATCTCGGCCAAAAAAGACCGATTTCATTTATGCTTTTTAAATAATTTCAGAGTAAATCCTTTTGATTTAAAAAAGTTGCGGAATTTGTTCCCAAAAAAAACATGATAAAATAATATTTATCAAAGCATTTCATCAAGAGATGCATTTTCATTATATAATCAAAACTCGAGATGTCATGTTCCGATACAGACCATAAAGCATAAACGATAACATTACAAGTCATTCAACAAATATATACATATACAGACTTGTAAACAAAACAACTCAATGATTCATCCATCTTACGCCCTTGCGCCACTTCCTGTAATACAAATAAAACTGAGTGGGTCAGGCTTGGGAGCCTGGTGAGCATATAGGATTTTCAACCCACAATAAATAAATTATATTTAATTTCACCAACCAATCACTATCCCGATTACCCATTCCCGTTATCCTCACTTTACGTCCCTAAAATAACATCTATCTCAAGGGACCTAATCTAGGATTTTCATCGGGACGGACATTACTGCTAAGGGGTTTCCTCAATAATAGATATCCTAAAGGCAACCATGAGGGGGATAGAGTACACTAGTGAACACATCGTTCACAACACCTACAGGTCATGAACCTGCTAGCGTTCCACAGGACTGTCTAGAAAGAGTCCGTGGTCGTTATCCATACTCCGCTGAATAACTAGATCAACAACAACAACAACATCGAGGCCTTTCATCTGTTTATTACACACCAACTATCTACCCATGTTCTACCCAACATATTAGTAGATAAAAATATATATTTTCATACATAGTTTAAAACCTGTATATCATTTTCATTCAATACATATTCCACATAACAGATGAGGCACACCCACATAACACGTATTTCATAGAAAGTAAATCAGATGTATGAGATAGAAGAGAATGAATATACATTCACACTTATAACAACAAAATTATACACATAAACAACAATATACTTAATACACTCAAACCATACTTGTATTATTATCGTGTTTATGAAAGGTAGTATACACTCACTTGATCAGAAGACGATCAGACAACACTATGTCTTGTAGAAGTAGTATTCTTCGGTAGATCTGGAAGATCTCCACAAAAATCGAACTTCTCGCGGGCAGAGCTTTGGCTCGGGAACCGCACTTCTCGGGATCTTCGGGATCTCGGGACTTGCTTCGGGGCGTTCTTTATATTTTCGGAAACCTCGTTTCAACTGCTACAACATTAAACAAATATATTAAGTTTATTTTACACTTAATTTTTGACGCTTATTTTTATTCTTAATTAATTCAACCACATAATTAAGCAATTAAGCACAAAACACATAATACTCAAATAATACACTTCTATTATTTCAAAACGGGTTACAAAGGTGAACCTAGACTATTATATCAACATTAATGACAGGCCCAGAAACACAGGCGTTACAATTCTCTCCACCTTAGAATGATTCCGTCCCCGGAATCACACATCAACAAACAAATATGGATAGCGACCCATTATGTCACTCTCCGTTTCCCAGGTGAGATTCGGCCCATTCGTGTGTTTCCATTAGACAAGCACTAACTCGACCATCTTGTGTCGCAACCTATTAGTCTTTCGGTCAACAATTGCCTCTGGTTCTTCAATCAACCTTTTGTTCTCATCAATTCTCAATTCAGAAATTGGAATTATGTCGGGAACTTCTCCCGTGAACTTCCTCAAATAACACACATGAAAAGTGTTATGAATTCCATTCAGTTCTTCTGGTAGTTCGAGCTTGTAAGCTTGGTTCCCAATACTCTGAAGAACTTTAAACGGTCCAATAAACCTTGGACTCAACTTTCCCCTTTTACCAAATCTTATAAGTCCCTTCCACGGCGAGACTTTAAGCAAAACCGAATCCCCAACCTCAAAAGTCATCGGTCTTCGCTTCTTGTCAGCATAGCTCTTTTGACGATCTTGAGCTGCTAACATTCTTTCCCTAATTATTTTCAACTTTTCAGCAGTTTGATGAACCATCTCCGGTCCCATAAACTGCTTTTCCCCAGCCTCAAGCCAACAAGACGGCGTACGACACTTCTGTCCATACAAAGCTTGGTAAGGTGCCATCTTAATGCTCGAGTGGAAACTATTATTATAGGAAAATTCTACCAATGGTAAATGTTCATCCCAATTACCTAGGAATTCCAAGGTACATGCTCTTAGCATATCCTCAAGTGTTTGTATCGTTCTTTCACTCTGACCATCAGTCTGCGGATGGTAAGTTGTACTTAAACACAACTTGGTACCCAATTCCTCTTGTAGACTTTTCCAAAACCTCGAGGTGAAACGACTATCACGATCCAACACAATCGTTAACGGAACACTGTGAAGCCTCACAATTTCCTTCACGTAAGAATTCGCAAGCTTTTCCATAGACCATTTCTCCTTGGCTGCTATGAAATGCGCACTCTTAGTGAATCGATCAACGACCACCCAAATCATGTCGTGACCATTCATTGTTCTGGGCAGTTTAGTGACAAAGTCCATAGCAATGTCTTCCCACTTACCCATAGGCACAGGCAAAGGTTATAAACTCCCGTACGGTTTCTGATGTTGTGTCTTTACTCTCGCACAAGTCACACACTCAGCCACATACTTTGCAACATCAAGCTTCCTCTTCGGCCACCAGTAGTAGGGTTTCAGGTCCCTATACATTTTAGTGCTACCGGGATGAATCGAGTACATGGTCTTGTGAGCTTCTTCCATCAGAAGATCTCTGACTCCTCCTGTCTTAGGTATCCAAATCCGATCTTGGAACACCTTCAGTCCATGACTGTTTACACCGAACACCAACGTTTTTCCCAAACGTTCCTCCTTTCGGTCATTCTTCTCATAAGCTTCCTCTTGAGCTTTCTTTATACTTTCCAAAATAGTCGAGACAACTTCAATTCTCAACGCTCTTGGCCTTTTCCTTTCAAGATTGACCTTCCGACTGAGAGCATCAGCAACAACATTACCTTTACCGGGGTGGTAAAGTATCTCACAGTCGTAGTCTTTAAGTAATTCTAGCCAGCTTCGTTGACTCATATTCAATTCCTTCTGATTAAAGAGATATTGGAGACTCTTATGATCAGTGAAAAGTTTGCACTTAGTGCCATAGAGGTAATGCCTCCATATCTTCAGAGCGAAAACTACCGCTGCCAACTCCAAATCATGAGTCGGGTAATTCTTTTCATGCTCTTTCAGCTGTCGAGACGCATATGCTATCACCTTTTCTCTTTGGGTCAAAACACAACCCAATCCAACCCAGACGTATCGCTATAAACACCGAAGTCTTCAACTCCATCGGGTAGAGAAAGTATTGGTGCCTCGCATAGCTTCTTCTTTAGCTTCTCGAATGCTTCTTTATGCTTATCACTCCAAGCATAAGTAGCTCCTTTGTGGGTCAAAGTTGTTAATGGACTAGCGATCGAAGAAAAACCTTGGATAAACCTTCGGTAATATCCGACTAATCCCAAAAAGCTTCGGATCTCCGTGGGACTTTTCGGTTGTTCCTATTTCATTACAGCTTCAATCTTTGTTGGATCAACCATTATCCCTTCTTGGTTGACCACGTGACCCAAGAATTGGACTTCACGAATCCAAAAATCACATTTGGAGAACTTAGCATACAACTTCTCCTTCTTCAAGACTTCTAACACTTCTTGCAAGTGTCTGCCATGCTCCTCTTGGCTTTTTGAATAAATCAGAATGTCATCTATGAACACTATCACAGATTTATCAAGGAAAGGATTACAAACCCTGTTCATTAAATCCATGAATGCTGCTGGAGCATTGGTTAGTCCAAACGACATAACCAAAAACTCGTAGTGTCCATATCGTGTTCTGAATGCAGTCTTCTCTATATCCTGCTCTCTTACTTTTAGCTGATGATATCCTGACCTAAGATCGATCTTCGAGAAATAGCTCGAACCTTGCAATTGATCAAACAGGTCATCAATCCTTGGCAATGGATATCTATTCTTTATTGTTGCCTTATTCAGCTCTCGGTAATCAATGCACATTCTCATACTTCCATCTTTCTTCTTCACGAATAACACCGGAGCTCCCCAGGGTGATGAACTAGGTCTAATGAAACCTTTGTCCAATAACTCCTGAAGTTGCATCATCAGCTCCTTCATCTCCGTCGGTGCTAATCGATAAGGTGCTTTTGCTATTGGCGTTGTTTCGGGCAACAAGTCAATACGAAATTCCACTTGTCGATCAGGCGGTAATCCAGGAAGATCTTCGGGAAATACTTACGGATAATCACACACCACTGGAATACTCTACATCACCTTCTTTTCCTTCTTAGCATCTATCATGAATGCTAGATACGACGTACATCCTTTAGCCAAACACTTTCTGGCTTTCATCAATGAAATGATTCCAGAATTTACTCTATGTTTATCTCCATACACCATAAACGACTCTTTCCCATGCGGGTTTACTTTGACTATCTTCTTCTTGCACAAAATTTTGGCATCATTGGCGCTAAGACGATCCATTCCAAGCACGATGTCGAAACCATTAAGTTCGATAGGCAATAATTCCTCGTGGAACTTATTCCCATTCAGATTAATTAAGATGTTTTTCATACGATGGCTAACAGGTACAAACTTGCCACTAGCAACTTCGACTAATAAGGCATTATCTAGTCTATCAACAGGCAAAGCTAGTTTTCTACCAAATTCATGCGATATAAAGGAGTAGTTGGCTCCAGAATCAAATAAAATTTGGGCAGACAATTCGTTAACAAGAAAGGTACCTGAAGCGACATCAGCTTCATCTTTAGCAGCTTCCAATGTCATCTGGAATGCTCTCGCCTTTGGCTTTGGCGGAATGTTGGGTCTAGCTGCCTCCTTCTTCTTCGGGCAGTCCCTCGACATGTGTCCCTCCTCACCACAGCCATAGCAAACCTTCTTAGAGAGGGTGCATTCATTTTCATAGTGCCCTGGCTTTCCACATTTGTAGCACGTGGCCGCTACCTCACATTTCCCATGGTGCTTCTGTTGGATTAGTGTCTAAGTCCATAACTATTTTGGTACGTACTTGACCCGATGGTGCATGGTCCTTTTGGGTTGCTTTCACCAAAGCAACTTAATTGGAGAAATAAATAGAGAGATAGGTTATTATGATTTATTAATATGTTATAAGAACAATATATTAAAGGAGAAATCATATTTGTTTAATTAATATTGGTCAATAATTAATTAAGAATTAATTTTGTGATCAAGTGTAATTTATTAAACTAGAGGGGCTGAATTGTAATTATATGATAGTTACAAAATAAGGTAAGGATTATCTTATATATAGGGTGAACGAATTTAAGGTGATAATGCCTTAGAATTCGACTAGGATAAGGGTTTCTAAGACTTATCTTATGGTTGCTTGGTGGGCAAGCAACTAGATAAGGATAAGGACTAAAACCCTAATCTTTACACCTATATAAACCCCCTAAGGCTCATGAATTCGTCTAACCCTTCCCAAGAAGTCCTAGGGACGAATTCTAACACCTCTCCTCTCTCTTTATACCTTCTCCATTTTCTCTTGGTGTTTGTAAGCCGTTAGAGGAGTGACACTTGTGACTCTAAGCCTTCCAAAGTCAATTCAAGGAGGAATTGGGATTGTTATTGCTACATAACAATCAAGGTAATATCATAAACCTAATTATATGTTAATATTGATTTCCATATGCTAGAATTAGGGTTTATAGTCTTGGATTGAAAGCATGTACAATAGAGAAACCTAGATCCAAGCATTAGGGTTTGTATGAGCACATAGGATGTCTTATGACCAAAACCCATCAGTGGTATCAGAGCCTAGACTGGTTTCTATTGTATTGATGCATTGTATGATTGAAAAATTCGATTTTTGTTGTTCTGGAGGCTGGACTCGCCGAGTCCATAGATGAACTCGCCGAGTCCATGCTGACTCGACGAGTCCATGCCTGACTCGGTGATTCGGCTCGTCAGAAGGAGTGAAAACCGGGATTTCTTGCTGTTTTTGCTTAAGGATGGTTGCCTTATCATATTAGATCAATATAAATCCGATTTTATGATATATTTGACTATATTCTTGATCTATTGAAGATATTTATCAATTAATAAAATATTTGTTTCCCTATGTGATAATTGATTAATTATTTTGATTAAATTGATAAATTGTTTTGCAAGAAATCATTAAATAAATCAAATATGGATAATTATGTGATTACTTATTAATTTAGATTATTTGTTATTTGATCCTTGTGTTATGAAAAGTTTCATATTTTCCCCTTTAGGTTTTATAGTTTAAATTTGAACCCAAAAGTTTTGTTGTTTTGAAATTTAAATAGTTAAAACCCTAATGTTTTGAAAAAGGTTTCAAAACTTGCCCTCAAGTTTTGGAATTTAAAATTTTGGATTAATAGTTTAATTTGATATATATTTAAATTCTAAACCCTAATGTTTTGAAATGTTTCAAAACTTGCCCTCAAGTTTTGGAATTTAAAAGTTGATTAAAGGTTTAATTTAGGAATGTTAAATTCTAAAACCCTAGTATTGTTTTTGAAAAGTTCAAATCACACCCTTATGGTTTTATTAATTAATTAAGGTGTATAATTAAAAGAGGCTTAATAAATCCATAAAGTTTTTGGTTTAAAATTTAATTGAATTAAAAGTATAATTGTTAAATTTGACCACCTAATATTTTAAAATTGTAAAATACACCCTATATTATATATATGTATGAGTAAAAGTCAGTCTTAACGTTAGTAGGCCTCATTCACGAAGCTGTTCTATAAGGGGTGTTTAAGGAAATTGCCTATAAAATGGCGATTGAATGGGTATCCACTCTTACCCACCGCACTCTTAACTAATGGAGGGTCATTAGCCGAACGGGTAGGATAGGACGAAACCTTCCATTATAAGTATAATGAATTACAAAAGTAACTAAATGTTTTACAAATTCCCAATCTTAGTTACTTAGACAAAGTGAATTGATGCAATTCCATGAAATTACACTTTGTGCCCTTACAAAGACGTTAGTGGAGCGTGTGTGGTTTACCGGCACTCTAAATGGTTCTAAGAAAAGGTAGAAAAGGGTGACTCAATGTTTGTCATAGTTCGGTGGAGTGTGTGTGGTTTACCGGCACATCGAATAGGTGACTGTAACATGTGAGGACACCATGTAATTTGCATGGTTATTCACACCCGCTTTGTGATCCTCGGCATCCCAGTCACAAACAAGAGGGGCGTATCGAGATTTAAACATGCCATTGAAATGTTCAATGAATCTCATAGGATCTAGGAGTTTTCATAGATTTAAAACTTAAATTTCTTTTTCGTTTTTCATGGTGGAAATTAGTGAATCGTCATTCACTTACCTTCAAATGTTCTGCAATTTGGGTTACGGCATCCCTCTCCCGAGTTGTAGAATATTGTGTTGGGTCCTAGCCTTAGTATCTCATTTGGGTGATTTACTAAGGACTCAATCTATCAACTAACTTGAATTTGTTTTTCTCCCGTTTTGTAGATGTCAGAGTTTGACAACTATGGTCTTCTCAAATCCCGTGGAACAAGCATTCCACATGAAGATGATATTCCACGATTCGATCGAGGAACAAGAAATCATGCTTCACTTCCTCCACCTCCTCCAATTATTCTCCCTAACCCACAAGTTCAAAGGCTTGAAAAGTTCAAGATCACTCAAGCCCTTTTGGCAAGTAAACATAAAGAAGGAAAGTCTGTGTGTGCACACGTCCTAGGGATAAAGTCACACATTGATAGGTTAAGAATGTTGGGATCCGTTGTCTGTGAGGAAATGGCTGTTGATTGGGTTCTTCAGTCACTTCCTAACTCATATAGTGAGTTCGTAAGAGAGTACTATATGATGAACCGCGACGTGACCCTTATAGATCTCACGTATATGCTTATTGTTGCTGAATCAACAATGGTTTGGCGCAATAGAAAAGCAAAGTTGATTGGTGAATCTGCCTTCAAGACCTCTATGGATATAGACAATGGCAACGAAATACATGCTATGATCGAAAAGTTTGATCATAAGAGAAAGGCAATGTCTGAAGTAGTTCCATGTCATATTCCAAAAGAGTCAATTTGCTTTTATTGCCAAGAGAAAGGGCATTGGAGACGAAGTTGCCCCATTTACCTAAGAGATCTAAGAGATTGGAGAGTCGAAACGTATGGATCTAATGTAGGTAAAATCCATTAACTAACTCTTTTAAGCTTCTATTCTAGATTCTTAATACATAATGTGATAAGATTACAATTGATGTTTTGTAGGATCGAAGAAAAGAAAGGAAGCTTAAGGGAAGAAGTGAGCAGAATCTAACCGTGAAGGAATGGATTTCGATCGAATTTCTCGAAGATTAGATTCTTGAGCTTCTACTTAGAGTTAGAATTAGATTGCTAAGAAAGATTTATTAGCATAGTTTTTCAATGAATTGCATTGTAAGGACAAAATTTTTCCGCAATAAAATAAATTTTGATTTTATATTATTTATTTATCCTTGCAATGGCGTATATGAAAAATTGATGTTTGAATATTAGCAATAATGGATTTGGTTCTTATTATGTTATTTATGGAAAGTCGAGAGTTTACCAAATAGGGAGAGTTTCTCATCGCCCAAGTTTCAATTGGACAGAAACTTGGAATCATGCAACTTGGTTGCACGATGAATGAGAAATTTCATATTTTGGAAATTAGACTAATTCATTGACAAAGTGTCAAGTGAAGGACTAGGAGATCGAGCACACAAAGTTGCGTGTTGATCAAGTCCACCATAAGAGTAACAATGATATTCGTCATGATTTACTAAAGGTTTAGTAAATGTGATTATACTTACAAGATTAAGTGTAATTCTGAATTGATTAAAGGGTTTAGATCAATAGCAGAACGAATAAGAAGAATCAAGTAGGCAGAAAGATAAAAGTTTCTCTATTCTAAGAAGAAAGGAGAGTACCTTTTATGCTTTATGATAGGTCTTAATGATTAAGAACCATATCTCAATTGATCCTCTAAGTGAGTCTTAGTGCAATTGTATGTCTAAGAAGAGGAATCAAGAATTGAAGAAATGGTTAAATCAGAAAGTCAATCATACTTCGTTCCAAAACAAGTCTTAGAGTTAAGATTGTGATATTGAGTGATAAGTATTAAGAAGGTTTATAGAATTCATCAAATATGGAAAAGTTGTGATGTCTTAGATAAGACAAAGACCAACTAGGACCAATTTATGAAATGTTTTGATAAAAACTACGCTAACACTTGAATAATTGTTTGTCAAGAAATGTTTATTGACAAGAGAATCTTATATGTCAAGGAGTCAGTGGGAGTCTTAATGGTTTGAAAAGGTTCAAGAACAAATCTAATAAACCTTATCGATCATCACTATCGTGTTGACATTATTTTGTTTCTGTGCCAATCCAATCGAGTTAATTATGCATGTGAGTCCTATGAGTTCTCATTTGAATGTATAAAAGGCAAGGACCTTGATCAATGGAAAGTACATTGATAGGAAAGGGTGAGCTGCTTAACTACTTGGAAGACATGGTGGGCAACTGTGCTACCATAAGGCAAGAAGTCGAGATTAAGAAAGTTCGATCCATATGAGTTTGAATTTATCGTAAACTTTGGTTTTGACAAATTCACATGGATAGGAACACATACACCATTTAAATCTAAATCTCATAAGATTTCCTCCTTCATGAAAATGATTGTGAGGAAATGCTTTCACTAAGAAAGATTTTAAGAAGATAGTGATTGTAAAATTGCATTCTCGAATTCGATTATGGTTACGGTATCCCTTTCCATAATTTGAATTGTGATATTTGGCAATTGTTTACACACACATATGAACTATCTAAGGAAAAGGTGTATAAGTTCAAGAAGCCTTGATAAAAGATTATCAAAACATTAAGTATTAGAAACATGGACTTAAGAAATTCAATAAGCATTGTTTTTCTGAAAGTTAAGATGTTTATGAATACATGTCGAAGCTAGTGGGAGCATAAGTGTTATGTTTTATAATAATCATCATGATAGTGGGAGCATAAAAGTTATGATTGTATGATTATTAAGGAAAGTATTGCAAGGTTAGCAATATTAATTATAGAAAACAAGAGTCATACTTTGTAAAGTCGCAATAGTTGAAGAGTTGTTTTGCTATAATTAAGGGAGAGAATATTATGCTTCATTTCAAATCTAAAAGTTTAGGTTGAGAATGTTAATAAATTTAGTCAAAGGTACATAGTGTGTTCTTAAAATTTCAATTATGATTACGACATTCCTCTTCACAATTCGAATTTTGAGAACATAGCAAATAAAACATTATGCGTTGTGTCCCATACGCTTCGGGTATAGGATCGATTGAAAATGCTTTAATATTTGACCATTTTAAAATTTTCCAAATGTCTAGCGCATTTAGAGGGAAAAAGGACAAGAATCAGTTTTGACTAATATAATTAAACAACTATCAAAGGACAATCCAAAGTTCGCCGATGATTGGTCGCTTGTGAGTAGTTAGAAGTATAGTATTGGAAAATATGGAAATGTTTCCATATTGGATGGACCATATCGACATTATTAAGAATAGATAAGATTCTATTAATAATAAGTTGTCATATGGAAAATATGGAAACATGTCCATATTGAGAATTGAATATTGAAAATATATGTCTAGATTAGAAACTTTTATGCAAAAGGATGTTCAAAGGAAAGTACTTTGAGTGAGAGACATCATATCTAAGGAATTGTCTTGTAACAATCTCTAATAGAGGACTTTGTAATTTCATTGGCAATAGTCTTTGTGACTTTGGTGCAGTGATATTACAAACTGATCGTTGCATAAAATGTTAGAATCTAGCATATTCTATAAGTGGCAAGAATTTGATATTCTTACACTTATGAAAAGGATTTGGAGTTGTGAAATGAGAATGATTGGAAATGTGTTCAATTTGATCTATTTCACAAAGTAAGAACCATAGGTAAACATTGTGTGCATGCTAGGAGCATGGGACAAGTGTTGTAATTCAAGTAAGAAGTTGATTAACCGAAACAACAAATAATGAGTAATCGATATGGTGATAAATAAAAGGTGTTTTATTTATGCTCAAAGGTTTGAGGCCATATGGGATTAGTATTATTCTTGGGTTTCACTTTGCATGTTTTGACTTCCTGAATATTTTAATTGGTTAAGAACAGTCAAATTATTCGAACGGGCCACAGTCGTTCATATGTTGGAAGTAAATATGAATGAAGACTGTCGTGAATTGGTGTGTGGAATGTCTAAAAAAGTATTAGACATAAGCAAATGTTTGCTGCAACGTTCATGAGTGCTTATGAATATTATTTGAGCATTGGATTAGACCCACGCTCACTTGGATCACTCCATGGATTGTGTCACGAGTGATTGGTGAGACGATAACATCTTATATTCTTGAAACCGAGATGTGTGAGTTGTATCTTGTGAGTCAGTTGCATATTGATAATATGTAAACGCACCGATAACTTGGTGTCATAAAATATATTGTTGTGCGTAATTCGGTGAGTGAGTGCAAGCAAGCATTGTATCAAAGTTTATCCGTTCCTTTTATCCAAAGTAGGATAAAATCGATATCTTTGGGCCCCTCGATGGTTTAGTGATGACAAACGTAAATGCTCGGCCGGGCTAGAGCTAATTTGATTTGTTCAATTAGTCTGTCGTCATAAATCAGAAATCGAGAAGTAGTACAAAGGGAATGATTTGAAATCATATCTCATATGATATCTAGAATGGAGGAATATATGATCCCTTATCTAAGGACACACATAATCGATATGATCAGAGTTGACAGCGGCTTTGGAAAGCTACGATTGCAGATCGGGATCCGAAGTCATACGCAGAATAGTTGTTAGACTTATCCAAGTGGGAGACTGTTGGATTAGTGTCTAAGTCCATAACTATTTTGGTATGTACTTGACCCGATGGTGCATGGTCCTTTTGGGTTGCCTTCACCAAAGCAACTTGATTGGAGAAATAAATAGAGAGAGAGGTTATTATGATTTATTAATATGTTATAAGAATAATATATTAAAGGAGAAATCATATTTGTTTAATTAATATTGGTCAATAATTAATTAAGAATTAATTTTGTGATCAAGTGTAATTTATTAAACTAGAGGGGCTGAATTATAATTATATGATAGTTACAAAATAAGGTAAGGATTATCTTATATATAGGGTGAACGAATTTAAGGTGATAATGCCTTAGAATTCGACTAGGATAAGGGTTTCTAAGACTTATCTTATGGTTGCTTGGTGGGCAAGCAACTAGATAAGGATAACGACTAAATCCCTAATCTTTACACCTATATAAACCCCCTAAGGCTCATGAATTCGTCTAACCCTTCCCAAGAAGTCCTAGGGACGAATTCTAACACCTCTCCACTTTCTTTATACCTTCTCCATTTTCTCTTGGTGTTTGTAAGCCGTTAGAGGAGTGACACTTGTGACTCTAAGCCTTCCAAAGTCAATTCAAGGAGGAATTGGGATTGTTATTGCTACATAACAATCAAGGTAATATCATAAACCTAATTATATGTTAATATTGATTTCCATATGCTAGAATTAGGGTTTATAGTCTTGGATTGAAAGCATGTACTATAGAGAAACCTAGATCCAAGCATTAGGGTTTGTATGAGCACATATGATGTCTTATGACCAAAACCCATCAGCTTCTTCTTACATTTGTCGCACCATTTCGCTTCGCCTCCACCTCCCATCAAACCAGACTTCGAGAACTTGTTTTACTTGTTGGACCCTGAAGTTCCATCGAACTTCCTATTTTCACCAACATCTATCCTTTCCAGACCCTTTTCCTTCTGCTGGACCTCCACATTCTTAGCTGCACGAACAGCCGTTTTCAGAGTAGTTGCCATCTTGACTATCAGACCAAAGTCGGCAGGCAGTCCATTAGCAAACCTCTCAATCTTGGAGAGTTCCGTTGGCACTAGGTATGGAAATAACTTCATTTTCTCAGTGAATGCAGTAGCATAGTCATCTATGCTCATCCTCCCCTTCTTAAAGTTTTGGAACTCATTGTTCAGATCAATCAGGTCTATCTCTGAACAATACTGCACCTTAGTTGTTCCAAGAACTTCTCCCATGACATTTTCAGGGCTTCTCCTCGTGGCATAGTATCTGCCAACAACTTCCACCAACTCAAGACTCCAGTCTTCAGTTGTCTAACTGCAAAGACAGTCTTTTGTTTGTTGCTACAGTCGCAACTTTCAAATACCATCTCCATTTCGGAGATCCAATCCATTATCTCAACAGGCTTTGGGCTCCTAGAAAGACTTGGCGCCCAAGAAGTTCTTGTACATTCGCCCATCCTTGTTGTTTCTCCTTTCCGGATCGTTCCTTCGTTCTCCTTGAGTCCCAACTTGACTCAAAATGCGACTATTGTTCCCTTCATCCGATTGCTCGGGAATCAATTCGGGTTCCTCAATAGGTATTATAGGTTCGTCCCTATTATCATGCAATATATGTCGCATCTCATCCCTTTGTTTGGCTAACATAGCCCGAATCGTGGCTTGCACCCCAGCCATTGTTATTGGTTCTGGTGCTGCTGCTACAACAGGTATTTGCTCAATCACTGGCGGTTGATTCCTGTTTTCATCCGCGTTTCCAACGCCACTCCTTGTTCTCACCATTTTTTATCTACACACCGAATAAGGTGAAATTAGATCCTCATTCACGATAGATATTCAAATCATCCTTATTACTCCGAAACGTTTACATGCTAGTTCTAATAACATAGGCATACGCTTAGAATCCTACACACATAAGGTTTCCAGATCCGGTCGGCAATAGACCGTAGATCCGAACAATTAATATCATATATGGCAACATATAACGTTTAGCACATAAAAGCATTTTAGGCAACTTTCCTAAAATAAACTAGTGCTCGTGTCTAAAATCCAATAGACACACATCTCAAAATTCCACTTAGCATTCTAAGTTTAAGTCTAGAAATCCTACAAATTCCTAGTTCGCTTAAACTAATGCTCTGATACCAACTGTGACATCCCCAAAATCTCGGCCAAAAAAGACCGATTTCATTTATGCTTTTTAAATAATTTCAGAGTAAATCCTTTTGATTTAAAAAAGTTGCGGAATTTGTTCCCAAAACAAAACATGATAAAATAATATTTATCAAAGCATTTCATCAAGAGATGCATTTTCATTATATAATCAAAACTCGGGATGTCATGTTCCGATACAGACCATAAAGCATAAACGATAACATTACAAGTCATTCAACAAATATATACATATACAGACTTGTAAACAAAACAAATCGATGATTCATCCATCTTACGCCCTTGCGCCACTTCTTGTAATACAAATAAAACTGAGTGGGTCAGGCTTGGGAGCCTGGTGAGCATATAGGGTTTTCAACCCACAATAAATAAATTATATTTAATTTCACCAACCAATCACTATCCCGATTACCCATTCCCGTTATCCTCACTTTACGTCCCTAAAATAACATCTATTTCAAGGGACCTAATCTAGGATTTTCATCGGGACGGACATTACTGCTAAGGGGTTTCCTCAACAATAGATATCCTAAAGGCAACCATGAGGGGGATAGAGTACACCAGTGAACACATCGTTCACAACACCTACAGGTTATGAACCTGCTAGCGTTCCACACGTGGTCGTTATCCATACTCCGCTGAATAACTAGATCAACAACAACAACAACATAGAGGCCTCTCATCTGTTTATTACACACCAACTATCTACCCATGTTCTACCCAACATATTAGTAGATAAAAATATATATTTTCATACATAGTTTAAAACCTGTATATCATTTTCATTCAATACATATTCCACATAACAAATGAGGCACACCCACATAACACGTATTTCATAGAAACTAAATCAGATCTATGAGATAGTAGAGAATGAATATACATTCACACTTATAACAACAAAATTATACACATAATGTAACGCCCCATCTCTGTTATGTTGTTCCTGTGGCATTTATTTAAAAGTTTTATTGAGGGAATCGGCGAGTCTATGGCCTGACTCGTCGAGTAGGGTCGAGTTTTCGTGCACGTGTTAGTCGGCGACTCGGCGAGTCCATATTCGGGACTCGGCGAGTCTGCCTGCCTGGAAGAAACCCTAAATCCCCGGGTTGCATACTATTTAAGCAATGCTATGTGCCCCAAACTCCCCTCCTTCACCCTCAGAGAGCTGTGAGAAAACCCTAATCCATCCCTTGTTGTTTTAAGTGCTTTTGTGTGTGGATTTTGAAGGCTTGAAGAAGAAGAAGAAGAAAGGAGCAAAGGGAAGAGGTGTTGAGCAAAGATCCAAGGGCAAAATCAGAGTTCATTGAGGTATTTCTCGGATTCCTTCTGTTTTATGCTTTAGACCTCCATTAGAACTCTTCTAGGGCTAGTTTGATGCATTTTCCAAGCCTTATAGTTGTATGGATGCCTTAATAGGTTGAGATATCCTTAGATCTGTTCATTTAGGAGTTGTAGAGCCCGGATCTATTGCCTTTTTGAAGATGCTTTGCATAAGAACCCTAGATCTAGCCTTTATTATGCTTTTTGAGCCTTATTATCTTCTTGGTCGCTTATGGGCACGTAAAGATAGAATCTTTACGTGCTAATCGAGTTAAGGAAGCCCAAATCTATAAGTTTCAGACGCTGGATTCAAGTAGAATCGATTTTAGAGTAGCTGCATGGATGTGACTCGGCGAGTCAGAAGAACGACTCTGCGAGTCAAGTCGCGAGTCCCGTTTTTCCCCTTTTTTGAGTGATGTCGAGTGGAAGCCTGTGAGTAGTAGAGTGGACTCAGTGAGTTGGAGGGCAAACTCAGTAATGGAGGGACTCGACGAGTTGTTCATACAACTCGGCGAGTCCAAGGCAATCTTCTTAGCTCAAGAACAACTCGTCGAGTTGTTCATATGACTCGGCGAGTCGGATGAAGATTGTCTGAGTTCTTGGATCGAGAGGGTATTCGTCGAGTCGATGCCATACTCGACGAGTAGCCACGAGTAGGGTTGAGAAGTGAGACTAGAGACTCGGCGAGTTTGCGGCCCAACTCGGCGAGTCAGGTCAACTGTGGGTTGACTTTGACCGAGAGAGTTGACTTTGACCAAGGGTAAAAGAGTCATTTTACCCCAGTGCAGTGTTTAGCATTTGATTGAGTGTGTTTATGGACTTGTAGCCGGGGAGATACCGGAGCAGCAGCAGTTAGCTTCCAGAGCCATTCACACAGCAGCCAATTCATGAGGTGAGTTTCCTTTCAGTAGGAACGGGTCTACGACCACAATGCCGGCCCGTTTAGTTAGCAGTAGTCCCGGACTTTAGTCCGATGCAGTAGTTAGAGTGCTTGATGTCTTTGTGATTCAAGCATGTTTGTATTATGTGTTCCGAACTCTGTTCCGATGCAGTATGCAGTATATGTGTTTATATTAGTTGATATGTGTTATGCTATGCCATGATCAGCCAGTTCCGGACTTCGGTCCGATGCAGGGGACAAGGTCCCAGTTAGTTCCGGACTTCGATCTGATGCAGTCAGTTCCGGACTTCGGTCCGATGCAGTTAGTTCCGAACTTCGGTCCGATGCAGCTAGTTCCGTACTTCGGTCCGATGCAGTGGGCAAGGCCCAGTATGTGCTTTATATGTATTGTATGGTATGTGGTAGTTTGGGGGAGTTCACTAAGCTTCGTGCTTACAGTTTCAGTTTTGGTTTCAAGTACTTCCGCAAGCAAAGGGAAGAGCTCGGGATGATGACATCGCACACACCACAGCTTCAGTTTTGTCCTGGGAGTTGATTTAGTTTTCTTGATATGTTTGGATACAGTTGTGACACAGTTTTTCTCACAGTATTTTATTATGGTTTTTGAGGCACGCAGCATATGGTTTTATTATGTGATACTCAGTCTCGTGGGTTTTGTTATAATAAAAATCGAAATTTTTGGGTGGTATTTTTGGGTTGTTTCACATAAACAACAATATACTTAATACACTCAAACCATACTTGTATTATTATCGTGTTTATGAAAGGTAGTATACACTCACTTGATCAGAAGACGATCAGACAACACTACGTCTTGTAGAAGTAGTATTCTTCGGTAGATCTGGAAGATCTCCACAAAAATCGAACTTCTCGCGGGCAGAGCTTCGGCTCGGGAATCGCACTTCTCGGGATCTTCGGGATCTCGGGACTTGTTTCGGGGCTCGAGAAAATTACCGGGGATTCGGGGTACTTCTGGCACGCAAATCGATGCAAAACGGGAGAGAGAAGAGAGAAAAATAGCAAAGGAGTCGGCTGCCCTCGCATCCTATTTATAGGAGGCTGGAGCCTCGGAGTACGCGGGGCGTAATGCCTCAGAATCGTCATTGATTACGTATCCGAAGAACTCGAGTGCGATGTGTGTCATGCTTCGCTGTATGCGGGGCGTACGCTAGTACGCTGGGCGTACTTCGGATGAGTCCGGTGACTCCTCTTCGGATAATGCCGGATTTAATAATTAAATTTAATTATTAATTATTTAATAAACTTCGAAAATTCATATCTTCTTCATACGAACTCCGTTTTCGACGTTCTTTATATCCACGCGTAGGTGAGACTACGCTCTACAACTTTCGTTTAGACTCTGTCGGCTAATTTTGACTTTATTTTTATTATTTATTTTTAATAAGTCGGGACATAAAAACTTCGTTATAAATTCATAACTTCTTCGTTTGACGTCTGTTCTCGCCTAACTTTTCATCGCTTCGATACCAACAACGAGATCTTTGATTCTCGTTTGGATTGTTTCGGCTAAAAACCGCTCGATCTCAAATCGAGTATTTCAGGCTGCATACCGCTAAGTCGAAACTTTAGAAAATCCTAACTTCCTTATATGAAGTCAGATTTGGGCGTTCTTTATATTTTCGGAAACCTCGTTTCAACTACTACAACATTAACCAAAGATATTGAGTTTATTTTACACTTAAACTTTGACGCTTATTTTTATTCTTAATTAATTCAACCACATAATTAAGCAATTAAGCACAAAACACATAATACTCAAATAATACACTTCTATTATTTCAAAACGGGTTACGAAGGTTAACCTAGACTATTATATCAACATTAATGACAGACCCAGAAACACAGGCGTTACAACATTAATTTCCCCTTTTCATATATTTAGTGATCATTTCACTTAAACATTTAATGTAAAAACTATATTTTGATAATGATAGTTACACTTGGGAAAATTACACACTTTTACAAGAAACGAACATTTAGAACAGTTAAGTCTGGGTAGAAGACTACATTGAGAACAGTTAAGTCTTGGTAGAAGACACCTTTATATAAAGTAGGAATCATAGGGATTTCTAGGGTTTTTCAAACGTTTACAGTTGTTTTACAAACATTTTCATACTTACAGTTCATCTACATTTTTCCATACTTACAATTCATTTACAAACAATTTCTTACATACAAATTAAGACACTAAAATACTTATGATCTCACCAGCTTCAAAGCTGATAATCGCTTTCAAAATTACTTGTATCCTCAGGTCATCATAGACAGGTACCGATGCAAGGATTAGGGAAGATGGAGCTCGTTGAAGACTCATCTTTCATTTTGATTTATGCTTTAGTGTTTATCAAAATTTGACAGAACACACTTGTATAATAATTCTATTATTAATGCAATGGATGATGTTGTTGCTTGTTTACTACTTTACATTGTTGTGATACTGTACATGACGTCCTCCGTCCCAGAACGTTTCAGCCGTTCTTAGTTTTGGGGTGTGACAAATGAGTTTACGGCCGTAAGGTTTTTACGGCCGTAAACTCAGCCGTAAACTAGACCATAAATTCATAAATATTACAGAAAAATACAATTGCCCAGAAAAGTAAAGTATAAACCATATTTTGACCCAACAATCTCCCCCTTGGTTTATAGCTTTCTTTTCTTAATGACCCAACAAGCTCCCCCTAAAAAGTAGCTGGCTCTTCTTGTCAATCTTCAATGAATGACTTCATCTTGAGCACTTGAGGTTTTCTTCAGAATTTGGCATTAAACGCACATTGGGTGAGGATGCTTGACGTACTGATTCTTGAAAGATAGTGCTTTCAGCTTGAGAATCTTCAGAGAGAAATAATCTTCTGGATCACTTCATCAGGTTTAAGATAGCAGCAGACTGATTGAGGAGGCTTCAATGCAATCTGTCACATAATCTTCAATTTCAACTTCACCTTGCTTCTGGGGTTGAAAGATTGAATTTGAAAGAATAATCTTCATTTCTTGCTCCTTCGAATGAGAATTCTTCGATGCTCACGGATGAAGCTTTTGGCTCAGAAATCTTCAACACAAACTTCATGAGTCTTATCTATACCTGAAATCACTTTTCAAGACAAAACAAAACTAAAAGAAAACTTAGCACACAAATTAAAATAGAAACAAAAATATTTTTGGATTTTTGATTTTTCTGAACAAGAAATAAAACAAAAATAACACTATTTTTGGATTTTTAATTTTTCTGATTTTTCTTTGATTTTTGAATTTTTCCATTTTTTTATTTTCATTATTTTTAATTTTTAATTCTCCCATAATATTTAAATTAGAAGAAACTATGACAAATTTAACAAAAATAAAAAATGATATCTAACTTTAAGAGTGATTTGGGATCAAAGTTTTTAGACAGCCTTTATCCACTTGTCGGTACCTTCTATCTTCACGTCTTTGTCTGGTCGATCGCCAGTATTGTGGTCCACTTAAACACGAAAAATTTGTGACAGTTTTGGACATTTTACCAATCACATGATTCAGGCATATCTAAATGTAAATTTCTGTTATTGTGATAAATCCTAAATCTTAAATAACATTACCTTATGACCATTTAACTGAATACAACCAGGGATATTGTTGTCCACCTAAATCGAGCAGCGAGATCTACAGACAATCTGTATGTCTTCAATTTTAAGTGTACCAGAACATGTTTCCCATTTCCTGATATGCTCCAGCCATCAAGAACTTGTAGAGTACTCCTTACACCGGGTGAGCAGACAACCATTCAGAGAAAAGATAGATTTAGAATTCTATAACATAGTACTTTAGAGGGATTGAGAAGTAGAAAGTTGCATATGCTGTGTACCAGGTCGGATTTGAGGTCACGCAAAGGAGACAGCATATGGCTAACAGATAAGAGGAATTTCATAGATATAACATGCAGAGAAATAGAGTTGCATATGTTGCAATCCAGGTCGGATCTCTTCCAATCACGCAAAGGGTGCAACATATGACTAACAGTAGGAAAGAAAGAAAATGATATTCTACAAACCTAATTTATCGGAATTTACCAGTCGCCCCATTCAACCAAAATTAAGGACAGAATCCGCATATCGAGGAAAAGTGAATCCACAGTTCTAGATACGGGTTGTTTAATGTGACCGGTAGATTCCCATGTATATCTCCCTGCTCAACCTATCCGAGCGTCGTGACATCAGGTTAAACAGATCTAACTAGGTCAAAGTTTGTCAAGTCCTTAAATTCATTAGGTTCAACTTTTCCTAGTCAAGTCCATTTAAAATCTTTCGTGCCTACCAGCACATCGAGCACAGAGCGTAGACGATTCAACTTAGGTACGTTACGCCGATTCAGATTGCCTGTTATCACTTGCTTATTTCATTTCCCAAAACATCTCCTGCAAGCACATTCCATTAACACCACATTTCTTATTTTCTGATTTTCTAATGTTTTTGGATTTTTTTTAAAAATTTTCTAATTTTTGTTTTGTTTTTATTGCTCCCCCTAAATTTGTGCATAGGAGAGAAACGAAAGTAAATGCGCAAATTTAAACTATCCTAAAACAAAAATTAGTCTTTAAAGCGAATCAGCTTAAGAAAAACACAAGAGTATAGAGAAGAAAACGCAAACCGTAAGTCACCAATTGAATTTGCATCCAGAAGGTCTGAGAACAACACGCGTAATCTTAGAACAGATCCGAAAATTCTTCATTTCATTAAGCACTAACCGCATGTGATCCCTTCTTTTCTTCCCTTCTTTCCTTTCCCGCAAAGGACACAAACTCTCGAACAAAGTTATGAGTGTTGTATATTTGAGAGATGTCCCCTATCATATGCCAGGAGCAGCCACTACCAACAAACCGAAGTCTGATGATATGCCTCCATAGCTGCTCCAGCACAGAGCGAGATCAGTTGGTCTTTGGAACCCAGTCCATTTTGAAACTGGGTCGACCTTTGTCATCCTTGCACGGTACTCTCTCCCATGACATGTCCTGCTTATCACAAACAGAAGATGTAGAAATATTAGTGTCGTTAGTTGATTTGGGAGATTGAACCTTTGGTACCCATTTGTAGTTGGGTTTAACCCATTTCTTGTTCGATCTGATGGGTGCCTCGGCACTTGCTTTGGAACTTGAAACCGATCTTCGAGATGACTTTGACTTAGCCGGTCTTTGTTTCACTGGAGCATCTCTTGGATAGGGCTTCTTGGCCGACACTCCCTTCTTGCCCTTGACATTCGGATTCTTGGCCTTGTGGGTTTGATTCTTTGCCTTCTGCGCGTTCCAGTCAACATTGTATGAACATGACCTGGAAGGGTTTCTTTTGAAGTATCTCCCACTTGGTGCGTTTTGCCATCCTTGTGCATAGTAGGGAACATATGCGCGATTTGGACAATTTTGTGCAATGTTTCCAGGTGTTCCATAGTGAAAACATGTCTTTTTCTTCACTGTGAAGTTGTTTCTTCCTGCCCCTGGTGGCGTATCCTTGCCTTGTCTCTTGTTGTTCCCACATGCACACTTGCCACAAGAACTATGTTGCATTGGAATTGGTGGCCTGTATTTCTCAACGCCAGGTTGATCGGAAGCAGTTGAGTTTGAAGCAACAGATTCAGAGTTCAAGGAGATGTTGGTTTGTTCAATGGTTTTCTCCTTGTTCTCATCTTCTGCAACTTTACCTGCACATGAAGCAGAAACATTAGTATTTTCAACATTAATAACTCCTCCTGACACAAATCAAGCTCGTTTGCAATATTGAAGATGTGGCTCCCTGTCAGTTTCGTCCTGTGTCTTAGGGATGGATGTGTAGTTATGATTATAAGGAGGAGGAACACTATCATTGTTGGATTAGTATCTAATTCCATAACTATTTTGGTATGTACTTGACCCGATGGTGCATGATCCTTTTGGGTTGCCTTCACCAAAGCAACTTGATAGGATGAATAATGGAGAGAAAGGATTAAATATGATTTATTAATATATTGTGAGAATAATATATTAAAGGAGAAATCATATTGTTTAATTAATATTAGTCAAGAATTAATAAGAATTAAGTTTGTGGCTAAAAGAGATTAATTAAACTTAAGGGACTAGAACTGTCAATTGTGTGATAGTTGAATATTGAGCTAATGGATTCCATATTAAAGGGTTGGACGAATTCTATGGGGAAAACCCATTAGAAATCGTCCAAGGCCTTTAAGAAAGGAGTTCATGGATTGCTTAGGGCCTAAGCATCCAAATTAGGGTTTCCTTGTTAGATAACCCTAATAGCTTCACTATTTAAAGATCCCTAGAGCACCAAAAAACGTGGGCAAGTAAATCCTTAGGGTTTTGGACGGCTTTTGGGTAGGGGTGCAAACGAGCCGAGCCCAGCCCGATCCTGGTCAGGCTCGGCTCGGGCTCGTTTAAGTTATATGGGGCTCGAGCTCGAGCTCAGCTTGATTCGAGCTTCTTATACTGAGCTCGGCTCGAGCTCGTAAATAATTATACAAGCTCAACTTGGGCTCAGGCTCGGCTCGTTTTTTGTCTGACGTGCCTAAATAAGCTTAAGCTCGACTCGAACTCGTTAAGAAGCTCGTTTACTAATACCCTAAATCCCTAATCCCCAAATATGATTTTATTTTAATATATACAAATAATAATACATTATTTTATATAAAGGCTCGTTTAGGCTCACAAGCCTAATCGAGCTTAGTGACATAGGCTCGAGCTCGAGCTCGTTTAATAAACAAGCTTAATATTAAGCTCGAGCTCGGCTCGGGCTCGTTTAAAATCGGTTTCGAGTCGAGCTTTTAACGATCCGATCCCGAGTAGCTCACGAGTAGCTTGGCTCATTTGCACCCCTACTTTTGGGTGTCTCCTTCTCTTCTCCTCTTCATCCTCTTGCTCTTGGTGTTTGTGAGCCATTAGAGGAGTGACATTTGTGACTCTAAGCTTTCTAAATTCAATACAAGAAGGAATTGAGATTGTTATTACTATACAACAATCAAGGTATGATCTAAACCCTAATTCATATGTTATATTGATAGATCTAGGGTTTATAGTCTTGGATGAATTGCATGTACAATAGAGAAACCTAGATCCAAGCATTAGGGTTTGCATGAGCACATAGGATGTCTTTTGGCTAAAACCCATCAGTGGTATCAGAGCCTTGATTGGTTTCTATTGTATTGATGCCTTGGTTATTTGTTCAAGCTTCAAAAATCAATTTTTTGGCCCCCTGTCTGATGAACTCGGCGAGTTCCAATGTGGACTCGACGAGTAGCTCCAACTCGGCGAGTCCATAGAGGAACTCGGCGAGTTCGAGCGTCAGAAGGAGGCTGTTTCGGGATTTTTGCCTATTTTGACTTAGGATAATTGCCATAATTGTTTAAAATTAATAAAATTCGAATTTTATTGATTCCTTATGATTATCCTTGTCAAAATAAAAGATTTTGGTCATCTAATTAAATAATTGTTACCTTATTTGATAAATGTTAAGTTATGGAAATTATTTGATCATTATCTTGCAAGAATTTGAAGTAGATCTAATTAGATAACCACAAATTATAGTTAATTGCCTTATTTAAATTATGTGATCTAGAATATTTTTGACAAAGTTTGGAAAAGTTTCAAATTAATCTCTTTAGGTTTTATAGTTTAAATTAGAACTCAAAAGTTTTGTTTTGAAATTTAAATAGTTGAAACCCTAATGTTTTGAAAAAGGTTTCAAAACTTGCCCTCAAGTTTTGGAATTTAAATTTTGATTAAAATGTTTGATTTTGAAATATTTAAATTCTAAACCCTAATGTTTTGAAATGTTTCAAAACTTGCCCTCAAGTTTTGGAATTTAAAAGTTGATTAAAAGTTTAATTTAGGAATGTTAAATTCTAAAACCCTAGTATAGTTTTGAAAAGTTCAAATCACACCCTTTTGGTTTTATTAATTAATTAAGGTGTATAATTAAAAGAGATTTAATAAATCCATATAGTTTTGGTGTACAATTTAATTAAATTAAAAGTATAATTATTAAATTAGAACACCTAGTATTTTAAAAGTGTAAAATACACCCTATACTATATATAACATTAAAAGTCTAACATTATATATATGTATGAGTAAAAGTCAGTCTTACCGTTAGTAGACCTCATTCACGAAGCTGGTCTATAAGGGGTGTTTAAGGAAATTGCCTATAAAATGGCGATTGAATGGGTATCCACTCTTACCCACCGCACTCTTGACTAGTGGAGGGTCGTTAGTCGAACGGGTAGGATAGGACAAAACCTTCCATTATAAGTATAATGAAGTATAAAAGTAACTAAATGTTTTCATAAAATTCCCAATCTTAGTTACTTTAGGCAAAAGTGAATTGATGCAATTCTATGAAATTACACTTTGTGCCCTTGCGAAGACGTTAGTGGAGCGCATGTGGTTAACCGGCACACTAAATGGTTCTAAGCAAAGGTAGCAAAGGGTGACTCAATGTTTGTCATAGTTTGGTGGATCGTGTGTGGTTAACCGGCACATCAAATAGGTGACTGTAACATGTGGGGGCACCATGTAAGTTTGCATGGTTATTCACACCCACTTTGTGATCCTCGGCATCCCAGTCACAAACTAGAGGGGCATATCGAGATTTAAACATGCCATTGAAATGTTCAATGAATCTCAAAGAATCTAGGAGTTTTCAATACATTTAAGACTTAATCTATTTTTCGTTTTTCATGGTGGAAAATTAGTGAATCGTCATTCACTTACCTTCAAATGTTCTGCAATTAGGATTACGACATCCCTCTCCCGAGTTGTGGAATATTGTGTTGGGTCCTAGCCTTAACATCTCATTTGGGTGATTTATTAAGGACTCAATCGATCAACTAACTTGAATTTATTTTTCTCCCGTTTTGTAGATGTCAAAGTACGACAACTATGGTCTTCCCAAATCCCGTGGAACAAGCATTCCACATGAAGATGATATTCCACGATTCGATCGAGGAACAAGAAATCATGCTTCACTTCCTCCACCTCCTCCAATTATTCTCCCTAACACACAAGATCGAAGAATTGAAAGGTTCAATGTCACTAAATACCTATTGGAAATGAAACATGAAGATGGTAAACCCGTGTGTGCCCACGTTCTAGAAATGAAATCACACATCGATAGGTTGATGATGTTGGGTGCGTCATTCCCTGATAAGTTGGCCGTGGACTGGGTTCTGCAGTCACTCCCTGAATCATATAATGAGTTCAAAAGAAAGTATCATATGATGGATCATGACGTAAGCCTCATTGACTTAACTTACATGCTCATTGCTGCTGAATCAGAAATGATTTGGCAAGGCTATGGAACATATTTGTTGGGAAAGTCAACCAACCATGCTTTCGAGGACGTTCTAGGAGAACCGACCTGCGTTTGCTGCCAAGAGAAAGGGCGTTGGATACAAGTATTCCCTAAGAGCCTGAAGAGTCCAGAAGATGGGAGAGTCAAAGAGTATGGCTGTGCTTCAGGTAAAATCCACTATCTAACTCCATCAAGTTCCTATTCGTTGATTCTTAATACATGATGTGATAAGATTGCATTTGAATGTTTTGCAGGATCAGTGAAAAGAGAGGAAGCTTGATGAAAGATCAGGATGAATCTAATCACGGAGAAATGGATCTCGATCGCATGGATTTGAAGATTAGATTTTGAGCTTAGAAAGTTATGATAGAGTTGTTAGGAATTTTTCTTTTAACTACATAATTTTTCAAGTTGATTTTGCATTGTAAGGACAAATGTTTTCCGCTGCTTTTATGAATAAAATAAATTTTTGTTTGACTTATTTATTTATTTATTTCCTTGCAATGAAATCATTATGAAAAATTAATGTTTGCATATTTCTACAACGAATGGATAAAATTCTTAATTATGTTAATAGTGGAAATGTCAAGAATTTAACAAATAGGGAGAGTTTCTCATCGCCCAAGTTTCAATTGGACAGAAACTTGGAATCATGCAACTTGGTTGCACGATGAATGAGAAATTTCATATTTGGAAATTAGACTAATTCGTTGACAAAGTGTCAAGTGAAGGACTAGGAGATCGAATACACAAAGTTGTGTGTTGATCAAGTCCACCACAAGAGTAACAAAGATATTCGTCATGATTTACTAAAGGATTAGTAAATATGATTATGCTTATAAGATTAAGTGTAATTATGAATTGATTGAAAAAGGTTTAAATCAATAGCAGAACGAATAAGAAGAATCAAGTAGGCAGAAAGATAAAAGTTTCTCTATTCTAAGAAGAAGGGAGAGTACCTTTTATGCTTTATGATATGACTTAATGATTAAGAATCATAACTCAATTAATCCTCTAAGTAAGTCTTAGTACAATTGTATGTCTAAGAAGAGGAATTAACAATTGAAGAAATGGTTAAATCAGAAAGTCAATCATACTTCGTTCCAAAACAAGTCTTAAAGTTAAGATTGTTATATTAAGTGACAAGTCTTAAGAAGGTTTATAGCATTCATCAAAGATAGAATTTAGAAAAGGGTTTTTCTTATTCTCACACATTTGAAATTGGAAAGTTGTGATGTCTTGGATAAGACAAATACCAACTAGGACCAATTTTATGAAATGTTTTGTCTTGATAAAGGCTACACTAACTCTTGAATATTTGTTTGTCAAGAAATGTTTATTGACAAGAGAATCTTATATGTCAAGGAGTCAGTGGGAGTCTTAATGGGCTTGAAAGGTTTCAAGAACGAATCAAGAATAAACCTTATCGATCATCACTAGCACACGAGTAGAGGTTTACAACCTATCGTGTTGACATTACCTTGTTTCTGTGCCATTCCAATTGAGTTAATTATGCATGTGAGCCCTATGAGTTCTCATTTGAATGCATAAAAGGCAAGGACCTTGATCAATGAAAAGTATATTGATAGGAAAGGGTGAGCTGCTTAACTACTTGGAAGACATGGTGGGCAGCCGTGTTACCATAAGACAAGAGTTCAAGGTTAAGAAAAATTCAGTCCATAAGGGTTTGGATTTGTCGCAAACTTTGGTTTTGACAAATTCGCATGGATAAGAACAAATACACCATTAAAATCTAAGTGTCATAAGATTCCCTCCTTCATGAAGATGACTATGAGGAAATGCTTTCACTAAGAGAGATTTTAAGAAGATAGCGATTGTAAAATTGTATTCTCAAATTTGATTATGGTTACAGTATCCCTTTCCATAATTCGAATTGTGAGATTTGGCAATTAGTTTGAATTGTTTAGACACACATATGAGCTATCTAAGGCAATGGTGTATAAGACTAAGAAGCCTTGATAAAAAATTATCAAAGCATTGGGTATTAGAAATATGAACTTAAAGAAATTCAATAGGCATTGTTTTTCTGAAAGTTAAGCTGCTTCTGAATACATGTCAAAGCTAGTGGGAGCATAAGTGTTATGTTTGTAATAATCATCGTGATAGTGGGAGCATAAATGTTATGATTGCATGATTATTAAGGCAAGTATTGCAAGTTAGAAATATTAATTATAAGAAAACAAGAGTCATACTTTGCAAAGTTGTAAGGGTTGAATAGTTGTTTTGCTATAATTAAGGGAGAGAATATTTTGCTTCATTTCGAATCCAAAGGCTTAGGTTGTGGAATGTTAATAAACTTAGTCAAGGATACATAGTGTGTTCTTAAATTTCGATTATGATTACGGCATTCCTCTTCATAATTCGAATTGTGAGAACGTAGCACGTAAAATATTATGGCAGAAGATTGATAAAGTATCAAATCTTTATGTAAGACATTATGCATCGTGTCCCATACGCTTCGGGTATAGGATCGATTGTGAATGCTGTAATATTTGACAATTCTAAAATTTTCCAAATGTCTAGTGCATTTAGAGGGAAAAGGACAAGAATCGGTTTGACTAAGATAATTAAACAACTATCAAAGGACAATCCAAAGTTCGCCGAGGATTGGTCGCTTGTGAGTAGTTGGAAGTATAGTATTGGATGGACCATATCGACGTCATTATGCATAGAAAAGATTATATTAAGAATGAGTTGTCATATGGAAAATATGGAAATGTTTCCATATTGGGAGTTGGATATTGAGAATCTATGTCTAGATTAGAAACTTTCATGCAAAAGGATGTTCAAAGGAATGTACTTTGAGTGAGAGACATCACATCTATGGAATTGTCTTGTAACAATTCCCGATAGAGGTCTTTGTAATATCATTGGCAATAGTCATTGTGACTTTTTGTGCTATGACATTACGAAAGGATCATTGCATAAAATGTTAGAATCTAGCATATTCTATAAGTGGCAAGAATTTGATATTCTTTCACTTGTAGAAAGGATTGGGAGTTGTGTAATGAGTATGGTTGGAAATGTGTTCATTTGATCTATTTCACAAAGTAAGAACCATAGTTTAACATTGTGTGCATGCCAAGAGCATGGGACAAGTGTGGTAAGTAATTCAAGTAAGAAGTTGATTACCCGAAATGACAAATAATGAGTAACCGATATGGTGATAAATAAAAGGTGTTTTATTTATACTCAAAGGGTGAGGCCATATGGGATTAGTATTATTCTTGTGTTTCACTTTGCATGTTTTGACTTCCTGAATAATTTAATTGGTCGAGTACAGTCAAATTATTCAAACGGGCCACAGTCGTTCATATGTTGGAAGTAGATATGAATGAAGACTGTCATGAATTGGTATGTGGATTGTCTAAAGAGTATTAGACATAAGCACATGTTTGCTGCAACGTTCATGAGTGCTTATGAATAAGATTTGAGCATTGGATTAAACCCACGCTCACTTGAATCACTTCATGGATTTGTATCATGAGTGATTAGTGAGACGATAACATCTTGTGTTCTTGAAACCGAGATGTGTGAGTTGTATCTTGCGAATCGGTTGCATATTGATAATATGTAAACGCACCAATAACTTGGTGTTATAAAACATATTGTTGTGTGTGATTTGGTGAGTGAGTGCAAGCGAGAATTGAGTCAAAGTTTATCCGTTCCTTTTATCCAAAGTAGGATAAAAGCGATATATGTGGGCCCCTCGATGATTTAGTGATGGCACCTAAGCGCTTGGCCAAGCCGGGACTAAATTGATGTGTTCAATTGTAGTCTGTTGTCAGTCGTCATAAATCTGAATTCGGGAAACAACACATAGACATAGAGAATGATTTAGATCCATGTCTCAGTCTATACAATATCTATAATGGAGGAATATATGATCCCTTATCTAAAGGACACGCGTATCTGATAAGATCAGAGTTGACAGCGGCTTTAGAAAGCCACGATTGCAGATCAGGATCTGAAGTCATACGCGGAATAGTTATTAGACTTATCCAAGTGGGAGACTGTTGGATTAGTGTCTAAGTCCATAACTATTTTGGTATGTACTTGACCCGATGGTGCATGGTCCTTTTGGGTTGCCTTCACCAAAGCAACTTGATAGGATGAATAATGGAGAGAAAGGATTAAACATGATTTATTAATATATTGTGAGAATAATATATTAAAGGAGAAATCATATTGTTTAATTAATATTAGTCAAGAATTAATAAGAATTAAGTTTGTGGCTAAAAGAGATTAATTAAACTTAAGGGACTAGAACTGTCAATTGTGTGATAGTTGAATATTGAGCTAATGGACTCCATATTAAAGGGGTGGACGAATTCTATGGGGAAAACCCATTAGAAATCGTCCAAGGCCTTTAAGAAAGGAGTTCATGGGTTGCTTAGGGCCTAAGCATCCAAATTAGGGTTTCCTTGTTAGATAACCCTAATAGCTTCACTATTTAAAGATCCCTAGAGCACCAAAAAACGTGGGCAAGTAATTCCTTAGGGTTTTGGACGGCTTTTGGGTGTCTCTTTCTCTTCTCCTCTTCATCCTCTTGCTCTTGGTGTTTGTGAGCCATTAGAGGAGTGACATTTGTGACTCTAAGCTTTCTAAAGTCAATACAAGAAGGAATTGAGATTGTTATTACTATATAACAATCAAGGTATGATCTAAACCCTAATTCATATGTTATATTGATAGATCTAAGGTTTATAGTCTTGGATGAATTGCATGTACAATAGAGAAACCTAGATCCAAGCATTAGGGTTTGCATGAGCACATAGGATGTGTTTTGGCTAAAACCCATCAATCATACCCTAGACCCTTGTTTTGATTTTCTTTGAATTTTAATTGGGTTTCATATAAGGACTCGACTGTCTGACTTGATGCAGTATAATTTTTGAAACTGACATCTGTTTTTCCACACTTAATTTTTAGAGCGTCAAGTTCTTCAGTTACAACAAGTTGTCTCTTAATATAATCATAATTTTCACACTTGTTGCTATACTCTTCCTGAAGTTTCCTAAAGTCCTTGGTTTTTGTTTCTAACTCAGCCTTCAGGGGTTTCTGTCGTTTCCTAAGTTGATATCCTTCATATATTAGGTCCTCAACTTCTCTTTTTAATAAATCAATTTGTTCCCGAAGAAATTTAATCGTAGCTTCACAAGCTGGAGTACATGTAACTTCAGTGACCGGAATGTTTTCAGAACTCATTGTTTCTCTACACTTCAAAGCATCAAGTTCTTGAATTACATCAGCAAGACTAAGATGATTGAGATCTTTTGTCTTCTTGATGATAGCCACGTTCATATCCCATGATTTCGGAAGTGAATTCAGTAGCTTTTTGTTTATCTCAAACTTAGACAAGAAGATCCCAGCTATATTCATCTCAGTAGTAAGTGTAGTAAATCGCTACAACTGAGTTTCGAGGGTTTCTCCAGAGATATAATCGAAAATGTTGAAATTTTGTCTTAACATATCCTGACGACTCTCTTTCATGTTTTCAACTCCCCCGTAGACCTTAAAATCAATTAAAAAAACACAACTAGAAGCCAAAATCAAACTTAAAAGTCAAACCCTTTGATTATAAACCTCAAAAGTCAAATTTAAAAAGTTAAACTCAAAAGTCAAACTTGAAAATCAAACTTAAAAGTCAAATTTGAAAAGTTAAACTTAAAAGTCAAATTTAAAAAATTAAACTCAAAAGTCAAACTTGAAAAGTCAAACCGAAAAACTAAATTTGAAAGTTTGAAAATTAAACGAAAAAGTCAAAGTTTAAAGTCAAAGGTCAAACTTGGAAGTCAAAGTCAAAATTTAAGGTCAAAAGTTAAAAAAATAAAAGTCAAAAATTAAAATATAATTTATTTATTAATTTTAATTTAATTAATTTATTATTATTATTTTTAATTTTATTATTATTATTATTTTTTATTTTGGATGAAAAAGAAATTTAAAATTAAAAGGAATTTAGTTTTGGGGTTAAAAGTGTTAAAAAATGAAAGTTAGAATCGACAGGGATGGGTTAAGTTCAAAAATTCGAAGTTAGATAACCAGAGATTGCTTGGCTGAGTTGGTTAAGTGCGCTGCCTTGTGAACTAGAGGTTCTGGGTTCGAACCCCGTCACCCTCAAATCCGTTTCCCCTTTTTTTAGTGTATGCGAAGCGAAGTTGCTGCAGCGAGGACGAGCACGCGATGCCAGCCGATGCGATGCGAAGCGGGGATCTGTTGCGAGATGCGAGACCGTAAACGCTGTTGCGAGATGCGAGACCGTAAACGCTGCTGAGCCGTATACTCCGTGCCGATGCGCAAACCTCGGGGGAAACCCTAGCTGCTGGCCGCCACCCCGTCGCAGTTTACGACTAAAAACACCGTTTTTTACCATTTTTTGCTCCAAAACTCGATCAAAAATCCGTTTTTATGAAAAACGCGAAGAACAAACCCCCCTTATTTTTGCGAGATCTATCGAAAAACGCAAAAATATTTCGAAAATAAGATCAAATAATGCCCCAAATCTGACAAAATTGACTGATACAACTTGGCCCTGATACCAATTGTAAGTCCCTAATTTGCCTGTGTATCAGTCAGATCCGTTTGATGGTACGGAATCCCAATCAAACGGATGATGTCAGATAAAATAGAAGAGAATAAGAAGAAGAAGATGACGAATCTCAATGTATTAATAAATAGAATGATGATCCAGATACAAGAGATTCACACACACTAACACACAATAGTTCTTCTGTCTCTCTGGCCGTAAACTCTCTAGGGTTTATCAATCCCTACTCCTCACCCTAACACCTCTATTTATACTTGGAATATGGGCCGGATAACACATGGGCCGTAAATGAGTTTACGACCGTAAACTCAGCCGTAAACTAGACCATATATTCATAAATATTACAGAAAAATACAATTGCCCAGAAAAGTAAAGTATAAACTATATTTTGACCCAACAAAAGACCCTCAAAAAGCTAAAATGTCTAGATCTAAGGTAAATAAGCATAAAGGTTCAATCTTTTTACCTGCTGGAGCTCTAATGGTGCAACCCAACTTCAGATCCAAGGCCTTGCTTTCCTCCTCTAGCTTCTTGGTGCAATAATTCCACTCTCCAAAGCTCAAGATGCACACTAACTCACTCTTCACACACCAACTAGGGTTTTGGGACGTTCTCTGAGGTATGGAGGCTGAGGTGAGGGTAAAGAATGAGCCATAAGGGTGTTTATATAGTCCCTACCCCGAACATTAGGGTTTTTAGCTGACGCGAGTACGCCCAACGTACATAGGATTACGCCCAGCGTACTAGGGCGCGCCTAGTACGCCCAACGTACTCTCATGTACACTTAGCGTACCCCTCTTTGACCCAAAGTTTCAACTTTAGCCCCTAAACTCCCCGGGACTCAACATAATTTCTCCGAGGGCTATAAAAGACAATAATCAAAAGAAGGCGGGTTTCGAAATATACCTCCTGGGTTCGGGGCGTTACATCGTTCTTACAATTTCAGTTTTGGTATCAGGTACTTTAGTTAGCAAGGGGAAGGGCTCGGATTGATGGCATGGCACACACCACAGTTCTTTAGCCTGAGAGATTACTCTGATATTTCGTATGAGATTTTGATATGTTGAACAAATATTATGACAGTTTAGACATATGAGTTTTGATTTGATCTTATGGTGATGATGTTTATGTTTAGTAAATGATTTTGAAAACGAAATTTTTGGACCATATTTTGGGATGTTTCAAAAATGATATCACTCGTAAGTAGTCGCAATAAATATTAAACTAAAATCTAGTGTTAATAATACTATGTTTCGTCGAAGGAAAATAGAATTGTTAGAAGCGAAGCCCTGGCCAAGTTGGGAATCAATCACTTTAACAAGTGAGTGCATAGTTACTTTCATCTTACAAATAGATATGAAGTAATTAATATAAATTACGTGCTATGTGTGCATATTATTTGTGTTTTTGATATCTATGTTGGATGAACGATTTATACATGTTTTAAATGATTTAAACTGTATATGTATTTTATATCTACAAATATGTTGGGTAAAACACGGGTAGATGAAATAGTCGATGTGTGATGAAATAAAATGATGAAAGGCCTCAATGTTTACGATGATCCAGTTATCTAGCGGAATATAGATGGTGACCATAAACTATTCTAGACGGTCTAGTGGAACGTTGGTAGGCTCGCAACCTGTAGGTGTTTGTGAACGATGTGCTCACCGGTGTACTCCATCCCCCTCATGGTTGCCTTACTAACATATATTGTTGAGGAATCCCCTAAGTAGTACTGTCATCCCGATGATGATCCTTAAGCTAGGTCCCTTAATTTAAATGCTTTAGGGACATAAAGTGATGATATAGAGAACGGGTAATCGAGTTGATTGATGTGATGAAATTAATAAACTTAATTATTGTGAGTTGAAAACCCAATGTGCTCACCAGACTCCCAAACCTGAATCACTCAGTTTATTGTATATAGGTAATGGCACAATAGCATAGATGCGACGATTTGATGAAAGATTATGTATTATAGGTCAGTAGAAATAAATAGATGTTGTAAGGCCTATGTTGTTTCTGTTTATGCTTTTGATTTGTATTAACAATGACATCCTGAGGTTTTTAATATAATGAAAATACATTTATTCGGAAATGCTTTGATAAATTCTTTATCATATTTTTAGGAACAAATTCCGCAACATATTTCTTTAAAAGGATACTCTGATTTTCAAATAAATCATAAACAAATCGGTCTTTTTTGGCATTGAAATTGGGGATGTCACAGTGGGTTAGACCCAATGATATGTATGGTATGTGGTATTTGGGGAACTCACTAAGCTTTGTGCTTACGGTTTTTATGATTATGGTTTCAGGTACTTCCGATTCAAAAGGGAAGAACCCCGCTTGATCACAGCGCATCCATCAATGTTTTCGCAACTTGATGATATTGGGAAAAGATAATTGGTGTTTCTGATTAAACTAATGAAAATTTTACCTTATAATTTTTTGATCGTTACAATTTTCAGTAGGTCTGGGAAAATTATTTTTTATTAAATTATAAATAATATTTAAATAAAAAAAATAAATAAAAATTTAATTAAAAATATAAATAGATGAGGGTAAAATAGTATTTTTAATGGATAGGGACCAAACATGTAACAAAATTATAAAATAAAGACGGTTCGAATTAAAAAAATAATAATAAATAAATAAATAAATAAAATCTTAAAAATAAATACATAAATTACCCTAAACAAATACATAGATTACCCTAACCTACAGCATCCGTGTAATTTACCCTTTTTAGAAATAATGGGAGAAAATGGTTTCATAATCCAAAAAGAGGGGAAGGGTTTGAGGGGAGTTTCTGGTCCAATAACAAGAATCCTGAATTCAATTCGGGATGAGCACATCATCCACTGTTTATTACGGATGCGCATTGGACAAGACGCTTTACATATCAGACACTCCAACAAGATTCCATCGTCATGCGCCTACACAAAGTCTATCACCGGTTCTCTCTCTTTTCCCTCACTTCACCCCCTTTTCTTCCTCATCCATCTTCAACCCTCTTCTCTTTTTATTCCCCATCTTTTCTCTCTTCCAAACACTGTCGAATTTCATCATCAACACCGCCTTCCACCCTCAACCCTTTTCTTCAAACCATGTCTACCTCACGATTACACAATCTCGTCCCTCTTGCCGCAATCGCTACCGAAGACGCTACTGGTCCTAATGGGTCAACAGCTACGCCTACTTGTTTTTCGATATTCATCTGAATTGATTCTTTCTGGAAGCACTGGTTATTGAATTGGATGATCGCTTGTAATTGGATAGTTTTGTTTAACGTCCCACCCAAAGTATAGGAAATTCCATTTCGATTGAGTCTGCTCTGAAAATTTGGTTTGTAGCCAAGAAACTGGAATTCAAGGATTCTATAAACTGCTGACTGCTTATGTTAACAGATGTGTTCCAAGTAAAAAACAAGTGAAATACTCACTCCCACCCTGACTTTGGTGCTAGGCTAGGTACAATTTAATCTATACGATAGGGAGACTTCTTAGGTTGGAATAAAATCCATACAAGTCTTTCGCATATAAAATCAAAATCGGCTTCTTAGACTTGTTGTCAATCTGCTCTGATACTGATAGTTTTAGACCTTGTGAAAGCATACACGGCTCATGTGGATCTCACGCGAACCACGTGAGTTGGGCATTTTTTTCTTTTTCTTTTTAGACAATGTACTTTGATCATCTTGCACCCAAACCTCCCAAACCCCTTTTTAAACCATTTTTAATGATTGATATATTTTTACAACTCCATTACAGAATACACATAAATTAACACTCTTTTAACATCACTGACATTATTGGATTATGGATTAAGCTAAGCTTTTCAGTTTAGACATAAAACTTCATCAAAACGGGTTGATAGACATCAATTGCAATGATGTCCACCAAAGACCAAAACGGACAATCTAACTTCCTTTTAAAAGGTAACATATGACTTATTAGGACACACAATCATTTCTTGAACTTCATTCCAAGTGAGTGTAATCCTTTATTTCTAGCAATGGAATCATCCATTCCCATTCCATAGTTCACATACATACAATTTCCAACTATTCTCCATAGAATCATTGTGGATTCATGGAGTCTCATAAATTGTAGACAAAAACCATAGTTCAACTAGATTATATGAAGTTAAACAAGGGCTCAAATTGTTTCGTAATGGTCGTTTGAACTCAATCCACAATCATCCTCTTTGGAATGTCCAATTCTAAGGATCAAACTCTAGTTCATTCTAGGTCATCATTTTGACTTTCAGATTGAGATGCAAGAAATAATTTTATTGTCTAAACTATGAAATATGATCACCATAATGTTTGGAACACAAGGTACAAATCATTCATGCTATAGTACAACTTGTTCATGAAGTTAAAGCTTGAATTACCCCAAATCAAACCATCTATTAGCAAATGGTGACTATATGGTGTTGTCAAACACTAACCCATCATTAGAAACCAAACTAATAAACTTATGATCAACAAAATTCATATTCCTCATGATTAGAATACAAATCGAGCTATAATGAAGTTACATGCATGACTTTACGTTTCATGGATTTGGAGCTTGACGCATATGATGTTGTCTCTCTAACATTGTATTCAAGCATCAAAATTTCAACAAGAACACAACTAAAATGTCAAAAAATACTTAGAATACAAAAAGAAATCAAATGAAACTCTACCAAACTTGGTACCCAACTTAAATATCAAAAGCACTTAGAATACAATAGGAGTGGAGAATTAAAAGTCTCAGAGTTAATATATATTCTACATCTCTCACAAAGAATGCAAATAGGGGATTTGAAGTCGTTATCTTAAAGATATAATATCTAAAAGACCGATTCAAATACCATCAAACTAAATGTTTGATGCCTAATCCTTGCAAAGAATTTCTATCTTAATTAATTTTCACAAAATTAAAATAACATCATCATCACGATCACCATTCCACATTGCATTAATTTATTTTCACGATCCTTCTTTTCGTAACCTTTCTCTTAAAATCTTCACTCCCATGTACCTACATTGCACAATACCCATGGGTTAATATACATTTTTGTATCCATAATATACACCAATTTAAACCAAACAATAACAATCTCAAAAATTAAATTCGTTATAGTACCTTCCAATCATCATCACAGTCGCTTGAGGATTGGTGCCAGGGGATTGCTCAAAAGTGGACCCATCGATGACACGAAGCCTATGCACACCCATAACCTCATAATCATTGTTCACCACCTTGCCAACGTGGCACCCACCATGATAGTGCCATATGGTGATCACTGTGTCTTTACAAAATTGCTCGAGTGACTCTGTGTCATTCGTGTGTCTAGGTATCAAGTTGACATTGGCAGTGACACTCATATTAAGCAGTTTATTGACAGTTTCGTTGTCACACTGAGTGAAGTTAAGGAAAGGTTTCGATCTCACGAGTTTCTCCATCATCCGGACTCCATGAACACAACTCCTTAAGTCGTCAGGGTGGCTAAAGTAGTTAAATACAACAGATGGGTTGTTGTCGACATTGGTGTTGATCAATTTCAGCTCACCCTTTGACTTTGGGTAACCAATCTTTTCTAAGATGAAACCTCCATGAAATGCTTCATGTGGGATATCCTTTTTGTTTCTTTTGTACAATTCAATCGCTTCTTTTGTTCTTTTCTTCGGAGGAATGGTTGAAAGCTGTCCAATCTGTCACAAACAACACATGATATTATCAACTTAGAACAAAGTCACAAATTTTATCACACTGTCTGTTGATACAAAATTTTGTAACACTAACCTCAGCTGAAGTGATACCATGATGACAATGGATGCTATCCGAAGATTGACCATAACCACTACTGGCTTCAATAAACACACCCATTTTTGTAATCCCAACTGTTTCAATCAGTGACTGTTTGACAGGTCTATTAAAAGGAACATAAATGGCGTTCATGGGATTATCCGACATGTTTTTCCCAACAAATTCGTTGTCATGCACTACCGAAATGTTTAGTTTCTCAAGATCATCTTTTGGCCCTATCCCACTAAGCAATAACAGTTGAGGACTCCCAATCGCTCCACTTGTAACAATAACCTCGCTTCCACGCTTCCTAGAAATAAATGCTTCATGTAAGTCCCCATTTTCGTCTTTAAAAACCACCCCAATCGCCCTTGGTTTCTTCCCTACATTTGACAAACAAAAGATGTAAATAAACATGCATTACTTGCTATAAAAAAAGTTTAACATATATTAAAATTTTAGTTTCATTTGTGGAATGTGTATACCATTTGTGTCGAATGTAACTTTTTGAACTCGTGCATGAATTAACACATCGAGGTTTTGAGGGTTTGCAGAAGATAGTAACTCAGCAGCAGTGTGTCGACGACCATATTTATCAAAAATGGTCCCACCAACCTTTGTACCATACAAATGGTCATATGTGAACCCATTATTGGGTGAAACACCGACATCCAAAAGTCCATCTCGAACTGCTCTTTGCCATGGTTCGAAAACAGGTTCATGAACAATTTGCTTCTCGACCCATGGATATGATTCATTCACCAATTTTGCATCCCATCCTACGCTCTTAACATAACTACAAAGAAAAAAATGATTACAAAGTATAAAAAAAGGGAAGTTTAATTTTCTTAATTGTTTTTATTTTTTGATCATACAATTATCCGTTTTGAAAAATGAAACACAATTAAGAGCTGATTTTGTAACTGTTATTTTAAGTTATATGTTAACAACTTTTATGAAATTGAAAATAAAAATCTGATAGGTTTGATGGATTTTGAAAACAAGAGGGGTAAGATAGGAAATGAGGAAATGAGGAAATGATTTGCTCAGTAACATTGAAGTGAATTGGTACAAATGGGTCCGAAATAAATGTATAATCCATGTGTCACATGTCACTTTTAATGTTATATTTTGTCTTTTGATGTATCATCATTGATCACCTACCCACTACCCGCTCCTCATAATAAATATTGAAGGATGGAGGACAGGAGGAGGGACCTCACATTCACATAGCATTTACTATTTTTTAAACACAATTGAAATTTTGCTTCTTTTCTTTTAGATTTTCGATTGTTTTATATAAACGCAACATCTATAACTAAATTCAGTATAAAATGAATTCAATGAACGTAACCAATCGATAATGAAAGAGATAAATGGGACCACTGTTTTTCCAAATGTTTATAATATAATGATTGTGGTTAGAACGAAATGGCTAATGATAACAAAACAAATAAATAAGACATTTACACCTATATGTTTAGATAATATTTCCATGAATCACACTAGCGCACTACATCAAATATAAAGATCTACACATTTCCCTCTCCACAATTTGTAGAAATATATATAATAATGTCACACTATATATATATATATATATATATATATATATATATATATATATTAAAACTGTTTCCCTTATGAATAGTAAACTTATATGTTTTTTTGTCAACTTTGTCCCTCATTTTTAGCTATTTTAACACTTTTGGTCATTTCAATCAAAATTTTTATATTTTTTAGGAACCTTTTAATATTTAAAATTTGGCCACAAAACTTTAAGGAATTGACAACTTTGGTCCATTTTCGAAAAACTTTCTAATTCAAGCCCCTTTAATTTTTGTCATTTTGACACTTTTGGTCCTTATAGTCAAAACTTTTATATTTTTTCATAAAAAACACAAAAAATTGCCTGGAGAGAAGCCCGGGTTTTTCCGCTAGTTAAGTATATAAAAAAGAGTTACAAGTATATAGAAATAATTACAAAAAAAAACTATAAAAATGTAATCAACTTCCCTACTACACGTTTAAAATGGAGATTTAAGATATATCAAAACAACTAATTGTTATAACAGTATATATGCCCACTCCTCCCTTAGAAAGTATAGATAAAAAAATTTGATGTTTTCTTTGTAACTTTTTCCCCACAAAAAATATAGAATGTATATACAATAATATAAATAAACATTCCCATGTTATTTTTATTTAAGCATTTAAAGGCTTAAAATAAATATTTTTATGATGAACATTATCACATTAATAATTCCAATACCTGGTGTCCATGACTTGTGCATGTATTGTGTCCCTTGACGATGATGATTGTGATAGTATTGATAATGATGATGTATTTAATATATAATCGATCAAAATATATCGTAAAAAAGATTGTACATAGAAATTATTTTTTAGGCAATAACATTTTAACCTTTTCTTTATTACTATATTTTACTTTATTACTATTTTCACTTATATAAATTCGATCTCTTATCAAGTTATACATACCTAAATCAGTAAAATTTTAATGACCATGAGTCCATGACATTAATTTTGAAATTAAAGTGGTGATGAAAAACTATATATTAATTTTGAAACTAGTGATGGATGAATGATATAATATTATAATTGTTGCTAGAAAGTAAATTGTGAAAAATAAAAATAAAGCTTTTAATGCGTTTGGTAAAATTCATATGTATTTTTTTCTTTTTCTGAAACAGCGAAAATATATTAAACCACTGCCAAAAAAAAAAGCAAAGGCACGAAAAGCAAAAAAAGAAATCAGTGAGTAGGTGAAAATGTTACAAGAAAAAAAAAGTCATATGCATCGATATGGTGAAAAAAGTGAGTAGGTGATAAAATTCGTACGTGTTACTAAAAAGTAAACAATAAAAGGTAAACTTTAAGCGTACATGATGATGGACATGGATGCTTGTTATTAATGCACAAAACCACCACTACTTTTCAAAACACGTATCATGGAATTTAAATAGAAACTACCTTCATTTAAATCATATTTTATTATTGACCGATTAAATGACTTACACATAATTGAAGAGAGAAGTTAAACTCCTATATTGAAAATCTTTCAAATGCGTTAAACTTAAAGTCACGTCAAAAAGAATTATACTAGTATTAGACTATTAGTATTATTTTGGTTGTTGGTTTATAAGTTAACTAGTAAAAGTAATATTGGAAAAAAAAATATTTGATAAACTAGCTTATATATAAAAGGTCATAAAAAATATTAAAAAAAATATGTTTTTATAGTTAAGTAAAGATATATTTAATAATATAATGTTCTTAATAATATAATATTTGTAATCATATTAAATGCATCAATTATTTATAAAATAAAAAACGTATTAATATTTTATTAACTCATCACCCAACCCCCGGCCTGTCAATTTTTCTCAATGCATATCTAGATAATTCTAAAGAAAAAAAAATTGTTTTCAAGATTGAATGAACAATTTTGAATCCTTCTTTAATTGTTTAAGAGTGCTTGTTTAAACAAAGGAAGCTTGATTAAGAGAGTTGTACCTTGTGCTTGCTCGGGTGTAAAATCCTGCGTTGATGGAAGTACCACCACCCAAAACCCTAGCTCTTGCATTGAAGACTCCATCATTTGACACAAAGTATTGTGAAGCAGAAGAATCAGATGTGTCGGCAAGGGTAAGATGGAAATTTGACAAAAATGAGACATTCCTATTCGCAAAAGGGACACCACCCCTTTCAAGTAAGAGCACCCGATAGTTTTGAGACAATGTGGCTGCTAATGGACACCCTGCAGAGCCACCTCCGACAACAATGTAGTCATACTCCTCCTTTTTTCCTCCGCCGTTGGATGGGATTGACTTTGCTGATGACGACGGTGGTGATGGTGATGAGAATGAACTCGATGGTCGGATGAAGGGGTACTTGGTTTGCCAGGGTATCTTATCACCTGGATTTGATCAGAAAAGAAGATTACTATTTTGCCCTTGACTATATATGTATATTTTTCGTATATGCCAACTTTTGTCACAAAAAGTTACATTTTTGGACAAACATATATCCGAAATAATATGACATAAAAATGTGCGAAATGATTAAGAAATTGTGATTTGTTACAGTGGTTTTGTACGAACAAAGATTGCATTTTTGGACTACCCCATAGATAAAATGAGATAAAATGTTAGTTTTTTTTGTTCCAAAAGCTTGAATCTTTGAAAACAAATCAAGAAATGCAATGGATTTGTTTTATTTATCTTGACTATTCAAAGATCGAACAGTTGAAATACTTTCTATGAAACTATCAGATCAACAGTATTACGGGAATGTAGTGAAGGCTCATTCTATCTCTCGGTTTATGTAGTGAAGGCTTTAACTATTCAAAGATCGAACAGTTGAGATACTTCTAGAGGAAAGTTTCAAGCTTTTGGGTTTCTACCATTTTAACTACAACTACCCACAAGTTAATATCTATATATATGGATCTAAATAATGTTTTATATAAATATGTGCGTGTATGTTGAAATAAAACCCTAAATTTTTCCAACTTAACAGCAATTAATATCCAAAGAAATTAATCTTTTTCCCCGATCAAGGCTCGACCTTTTGTGCCAAAAAGTTGAAGCCTTCACTACATAAACCGAGAAATAGAATGAGCCCTTAACAAGAAAACACACATACTCTACTAGAAAATTGAAGGACAAATGCGACACCATCCGTCGCTAATACCCTTTAAATTTAGAGATGTAAACAAAAGCTTGAAACTTTCCTCTATAAACCCGGAAACTAAATGAGCTAAAAACAAGGCATAATTAAAGGATATATATATATATATATATATATATATATATATATATATATATATATATATATATAGAGAGAGAGAGAGAGAGAGAGAGAGAGAGAGAGAGAGAGAGAGGAAAACAAGAACCTTGAGAGAGGGTGAGTAGGGTGGCAAGAAACAGAAAGAGAGAGAGCTTGTTGTAGTTGATGATGAATGCCATTGGAGAAGGAGACACTTCACCACCTCCAAATCTGAATTTGAGTTGTGTGGCAAACTTTGGTTGGTGTTGTTGTGTGTGCAAACTGCAAAGTGCAAACACACCCTGCCTCTTACATTCAAATCATCACTCACTCATACCTTTATATAATACCCCCACTCTATGCATACACAACTGTAAAATATATGATTAATATTAAAAAGGAGTCACTTATGGTTGAGCTACAAGAATTATATTCTATAGAGTTGTATCAAGAGAGGAATTATGGCATCAATAATGTGAAGAAGGAGATAAAGAAAGAAGAGAGCAATAAATGAGGGAGAAACTGCACCACTGGTGGAGAGGAGAACATTTAATGACCGCTCCATCTTCCTCCTACTACACACATATTATGAAATATGAATCAATGTTTACAGATGAGTTCGGTATGGATGCAATCATGGCCGTTGGATTTAATGCAAGCTTAGAAAGGTTATAATAATGAGTCAAATTTTTTATTGACTAATTGAAGTTCGAGATACTACTACGACGTTGAAACATATAACAGTTCAACTTTGAGTTTATGAAGGCTATCTACTCGAATTATTAATTATGGACTTACTTTTGACCTCTATATGGATGCATTCTTATTGCAACCTTATGGTCTAGTTTTGACATATATCTTTGAATTCAAGTTTAAATTTGACTCTTTTTGTTTTGGAGGAAATGTGAGGTTTCATATGTGTATCACTTTGGGATTTCGTGTTGAATCAAAGTAACACTCTAACGACCAACTAAAAGCGATGAACAATTAACTGGAAACAGTGGGAATAGAAAGAATGCTATTTTTTTTGGGTTGGGTAGTTGTTATTTGCAAAGAAGTTTCCTAAATTAATGAGTCGTGATTCTATTAAGGATTTTTTTTTACTTTGTACAAGAGTAGACAAACCACTTCAATCTTTTCTTTGAAAAGCTTGGAAAGTTAGAACAGAAAGAATGATGTCTTTAATAAAATTTTGTTCATATATTTCTAAGAAAGAATAATCATGAAAATCCAAACCTAAGGGATCCTATTTATAGTTTAGGTAACTTAGGGACAAACCAAGATTCCAATCCAAATCATTTATTTATATGCATTCAAGAGGCTTCTAGAAACCCCAATGACGCTCCCAAAACCGTCATCTCTTGGACGGTTCTAGAATTGTCTTTTTTGTTCCACGAACAATTACAATTCTTCTATTAAATGTTTAATTGGTTAAGTAATAATGAGAGGTTTTTTTGGTAAAAATGTTATTTATTTTTAGCAATGAACTATTATTTTGGAACAAACAAAAAAAAAGATGAACTATAATTTTGGGATTGAGGGAGCAGTAATTTATCCCGAATTAATTTCAGATTAATTTTGATTAATAATTAATCAATTTTAACTGATTTTACATTAATTTACTAATCATATAAATTAACAAAACAATTATTTTAACAATTGATCTCATCTTAATATATAAATCACATAATAAATTAACATACAAATTTTTTATTACCAATTAATATATATTAACAAATCATTTCCTCATAATTTTCAATTAGTTTATTAATTATAAAATAATCTAATAAATTATATTCTCTCTACAAATGTCATTATAACCAAGTTCTAGTTATGAGGACAACCAAAAAAGGGTTTTGTTTCTAATTACAAGAATAACCAATTTAGTTACTAGTTTAGACACTTTAATCCAACAGTCTTTCACTTGGATAAGTCTGTAACTACAATTGCAAGTATAGACCTTGAACTAAACAAAAAATAGTGTTTTCCGAAGCCATTGTCGAACTCTGATTCGAATCAAACGTTGGCCCTAAGATAAGTGATCAATTATTCCTTCGATCTACAAGATATCGTATAAATAGAGTCATGGATTAAATGATCAAACTCATGCTCATTTGTTTTGTTTCTCGATTTCCCGATTTGTGATCAATTTTCAGACTATAAAACTTAACACCTCAATCAGTCTGGACAAGGCCTGGTTCTTATAGATCAATTCAAATCAAAAAGGGGCCCACATCTATCGTTTTTCATGTTAGGGCAAAAGGAACGAATTACTTTGACTATATAGTCATACAATTTACATATCGAATCACACATCGAATAACTCTTTACAACATCCGGTCACGAGATGCGTTTAAGCAAACCAATGCATAACTGATCTATAAACTATGAACTATATATCTCCGCTTTTAGAATAGAAGATATTATCGTCCTAGAATTACTTGTGATTAAATCCATGAAGTAATATTTAAGCGTGGGTTTATCCAATACTTAAAATCTTTATTTTCAAAGTACTCATGAATATTGTAGCAATTCTAGTTGCAATGTCTTAACCTTAACTAACAATCTACAATCAATCCACGACGGTCTTAATTCACTACCTACTTCCAAAAGTATAAACAACTACAAAATTTTGAATAATATTAAAATTACTCGGGGAAGTAAAACATGCAAAGTGAAACACAATAATAAGTTGATTGACTATGGTATCATACCCATTGATTATAAATAAATCTTTATTATTTAATCACCATAATAATTACAAATTTATTCATTGTATAATGTTTCAAATAATCAACTACCACTTGAATTATATAACATCAGTCATGTCATGTTATAAACATGAATACTATGCATCTCGGTGTCCTTCCTTTATGAATATATCGATTGGACATAGTCCAATGATGCTCAATTCATGATTCCAAATTATTATCGTTATCTAAGATATAGTGGAATTTCATCTTTACATGTATTGTCTTTCTATGATATCAAGGTTCTTAAGTCACAGAGGAGCCTTCGACATTACAGAATGTTCCACTAGAACTTGTTATTATAAACAATTCCATGGTTGTGAAGTCTCAGATTCAAGATACATTCCTTGAGCACTTCTCTTGCATTAAAGTTTCCAACTCGTATATAAATTTTATAACCAATTCTTATTATGGAAACATTTCCATATACTCATTACCTGTTATTGAATCGTTTCCATATTCTCATATGACCAATAATTATGACCAAGAATCATCACAATCCAAAACATGTCACCATGGTCCTTTCAAAACAATACCATACTTTCAACCGTTCACAAGAAACCAATCTTCAGTAAACCTCAGAATGTTCTTGACAGATTGTTTAATAACTCTAGTCACTTAAAATTATAGTCATTTCTCTCACAATGCTCAGAGCATTTGAAAAATTAGAATAGTCGAATAGTATAGCATATGTAATCGATCCTATATCCGAAGCATATGTGACTCAACTCATTATTACAAGGGTCTAATATATGTTCAATTCCCTATTATAATATTTCCATATATAGAATATCCAATGTCGAAACATTTCAACATGTTATTCATATATGCCTTTGACTAAGTTTTATTAAACTATATAATCTAAACCTTTAGATTCATAATGAAGTATGAGTGTCCTCTCCCTTAAGTCCACTATAGCGAAACAGCATAACAATACCATCATAACAATTACTCTCCCACTAGCTTTGATATGTACCCAGATACAAATAGACTTCTAGAAATCAATACCCTTTGACCTTCTCATGGAAGTGCAAATTCCTATTTCGTGATGCTTCGACAAACCTCTAATTAGGCGTCTCAAGTTTATGCACTTTATCTGGATAGTGTATTTGTTCAAACCTTTTCAAGACGTGATAAACATATATCCTGAAAGTTTAACCAATTCCTTGACATTCCTCACAATTCAAAATATGAAGAGGGATGTCGTAATCATATTGTTAATTTGAGAATGCAATTAATACAAACAATATCTGTATTGATCTTTATCAGATCCTTAAAATATATCAGCAAAAGTATTTCCTCATAATCACTTTCATGAATTAGAGAGAAACCTTTGCCACCTAGATTTGATTATGCACGTTCCTATCCATGTGAATCTATCATTTCCAACTTATAGTCATAAGACAAGGTCTAGGCCAAACCAAAATCAAATTCCATTTTCCTTCATGGATTGAGCTTTTCTACTTTTAATTCCTTGTCTTCTTGCAGCTCAAGGGCCTACCAATGCTTCCATGTTATTAGTAGCTCACCCATATTGATCATTATACTTTCAGTGACTAATATGCTTTGCCTTTTATAGTTAAATGAAGATCATAGAACTCATAATCATTTCCAACTCAACTGGAAGTGCATAGAAATTAGAATATGTCAATTAAACACAACATGTTATAAATCTCAGGTTGCATGCTAGTGATAACTAAAAGGATCATTGTTTGTTGACTCTTGCAATTTTAACCATAAATCTTACTGACTTCTTGACATATGTGTTTTCTCTAAAAGAACACTCATTGATGAGCTAAAACAAATATTCAAGAGTTTGTCTGGATTTCTGACAAGAAAACACTTCACATAATGGGACTTGATTTATCTTTTGTTTCTCGATCAACGAAAACATCACAACTTCAATTCTAAATGTGCTAAAGTAAGAAAACATTATATGCTCCACATATTACGAGGTGTTATCATCCTTCTTAGTTTGGAATGTGTTTAAAGATATGATTTATAGTTACTAGATCATGGCTCTAAAATTTGATTGGAACAAATTATGACTCGTATATGATGGAACCATTTTCAACAATGTCTGATTCCTCTTCTTAGTCATATAACTGCACTAAAATGTTCTTTGAGGATTAATTGAGATACAATTCCATAATTACTAAAATGATCATAAATGTAACAGCCTGGATTCCTAGGTATTATTTATTCTTCTTAATTTTGGTGTTTTGTGAGGAGACTCGGTGAGTTGGAGCTCAAACTCGCCGAGTATGATCGCGGTTTGGGAAAGGGTTCGCGTCCAGACTCGGCGAGTCCATGCTGTTTATCGAAACCCTAAATTTCAGGGTATGAGACCTATTTAAAGGGGCTTATGGTCGTCATTTGCGGCCACCAACCCCAGAGAGAACCCTAAAAGAGTCCTTGAGCGTTTTGTGAGAGAAAAGAGGAAGATCCTTGATTATTTGTGGGTGATTTTGCATATAGAAGAGGATCAAGGCAAGAGGAGACCAAAGGAGGTGCTAATCCAGTGATTCCTGAGTCCAGAGACTTCATTTGAGGTAACCATTCGTTCCTTTCTCAGCCCTTGGTGTAAATCTTAGAGTTAGGGCTTCTTTGTGGAATGATTCATGGAGTAATTGGCCTTTTTTTGTGTTGATGCTTTAGATCTGGACCCAAAGAGGTCCAGAGACTCTTTTCCCTCAAGCTTTATGAGTGTTAATGGAGGCCATGAGCTTAGAATAGCATTCTAGAGACCATATCATCAAATAAGGCCTTTGGACCTTTGCATGAGCACCAAGATTGTAAGTTTACGTGATAAATGTGTTTGGAAGGACTGGATCTATGAGTTACTGGAACAGATCTGACCTCAGGAGTGAGTTTGAGTTCATGCATGGCTTAGACTCGCCGAGTCCGAAGAACAGACTCGACGAGTAGCATGAAGATTGTCCATAACCACTCAGCGAGTGGTCTTACCGAGTTAAGGGTTGACTCAGTGATTCAGGGAGAGTCAGAGAGGGTTGACAGGTGGACTGAGTTAAGCTGGAACTCGCCGAGTTGTTCTTGAGACTCGGCGAGTTGAGTCGTGGTGGCCCCGCGATTCATGCCAGGTGGAACTCGTCGAGTCAGGGAAGTACTCGACGTGTCAAGAGAGGATCCTAGGGAGTCAGTGAACACGTATAGACTCGCCGAGTCGCTCTAGTGCACTCGCCGAGTCCGGTCAAAGTTGATTGTTGACCAGAGTTGACCAGTGTTGAATTGATAGGGGTAGTCAACCTTAGTTGTGAAAGTGTTAATTAGAGATATATTGTGTTATAGGAGGATTATAGCTCGGAGGATCGAGCGCGAGTGATTTCCGGGATTTGCGAGTTATCGAGATACGCGAGGTGAGTCTTCTCACTATACTTTACCTTGAGTAGGTAACCAGAGTTATGTGACAGAGTATTTGTATGCTATGTGTTGTACTGCATTATTTCTATGTGATTTATGTTGTGCATGTTTACAGAGTTAGAACCGGAAGGTTCCCAGAGTTAGAACCAGAAGGTTCACAGAGCTAGAACCAGAGGGTTCATAGAGTAGGGTCCACGGACCCACATAGTTATTGTTGGATAAGGTGTCTAAGTCCATAACTATTTTTGGTCAGTACTTGACCCGACCCGGCATGGTCCATTTGGGTTGCATGGCACCATGCAATTGGATAGACTAAATGAGAGAAATAACACTTGGAGATTATTAATATATTATAAGTTCTAATATATTAATAATATTATTTGATTAGTTTGATCAAAGAATTAATTTGGAATTAATTAAGTGATCAAAAGTTAACTAATTAAATATATGGGTTGATTATGTAAATCATTCATATCTTGTATAGTGGGCTAAGAGGCTCCATGGATTATCAAGTTGGGTTTTACCCATAGGATGCTCCATGGGAGTTACAAACCCATGGGTCATGGAAATGAAGAGTCATGACACATTAGGGTTTACATGGTGTAACCCTAGATGTGTCAACACTATATAAGGATCCCATTCTCCACCAAAATTGGCTACACATAAGAAACTAGAGGGCTAGGCCGATTTCAAGAAGTGTGTATTCTCTCAAAAGTCTTTCCAAGAGAATTTGGTGTTGTGTGAAGCATTTGAGGCATCACACTTGGGGTGCTAGGCTCACAAGGTTTCAAGGAACATAAGCAACAACAAGGTAAGTTATTCTATCTTTCATTCAAGTTAGAAATTGTTCCCCATGTATGTTAGATAGGAATATAACATTGGAATTCAACTTTGCATGATAATTAGACAAACATAGATCCAAGGTTATTAGGGTTGCATGTACACTTAGGAAGTGTTAGAATGCTCAAAACCCATCAGTGGTATCAGAGCCTAGGGGAGACTCGTCGAGTTCACTTTGTGCTTAAAAGTTGAAAAAAGTCGAAAAAAGTCAAAAAACTTGCTGTCTGTCTGATGAACTCGCCGAGTCCATGGGGAGACTCGCCGATTTCACTTGTATCTTCAACCTACTCGCCGAGTAGGTTCATGCACTCGGCGAGTAGGAGCCACATAGTGCAGATTTTCGACTTTAGTTGTGACATCCCCAAAATCTCGGCCAGAAAAGACCGATTTCAATTATGCTTTTTAAATAATTTCAGAGTAAATCATTTTGATTTAAAAGAGTTGCGGAATTTGTTCCCAAAACAAAACATGATAAAATAATATTTATCAAAACATTTCATCAAGAGATGCAATTTCATTATATAATCAAAACTCGGGATGTCATGTTCCGATACAGACCATAAAGCATAAACGATAACATTACAAGTCATTCAACAAATATATACATATACAGACTTGTAAACAAAACAACTCGATGATTCATCCATCTTAGTATCATACGCCCTTGCGCCACTTCCTGTAATACAAATAAAACTGAGTGGGTCAGGCTTGGGAGCCTGGTGAGCATATAGGGTTTTCAACCCACAATAAATAAATTATATTTAATTTCACCAACCAATCACTATCCCGATTACCCATTCCCGTTATCCTCACTTTACGTCCCTAAAATAACATCTATCTCAAGGGACCTAATCTAGGATTTTCATCGGGACGGACATTACTGCTAAGGGGTTTCCTCAACAATAGATATCCTAAAGGCAACCATGAGGGGGATAGAGTACACCGGTGAACACATCGTTCACAACACCTACAGGTTATGAACCTGCTAGCGTTCCACAGGACTGTCTAGAAAGAGTCTGTGGTCGTTATCCATACTCCGCTGAATAACTAGATCAACAACAACAACAACATCGAGGCCTTTCATCTGTTTATTACACACCAACTATCTACCCATGTTCTACCCAACATATTAGTAGATAAAAATATATATTTTCATACATAGTTTAAAACCTGTATATCATTTTCATTCAATACATATTCCACATAACAGATGAGGCACACCCACATAACACGTATTTCATAGAAAGTAAATCAGATCTATGAGATAGAAGAGAATGAATATACATTCACACTTATAACAACAAAATTATACACATAAACAACAATATACTTAATACACTCAAACCATACTTGTATTATTATCGTGTTTATGAAAGGTAGTATACACTCACTTGATCAGAAGACGATCAGACAACACTACGGCTTGTAGAAGTAGTAATCCTCAGCAGATTTGGAAGATCTCTACAAAAATCGAACTTCTCGCGGGCAGAGCTTCGGCTCGGAAATCACACCTCTCGGGATCTCGGGACTTGCTTCGGGGCTCGAGAATATTACCAGGGCTTCGGGGTACTTCTGGCACGTAAATCGAGGTAAAACGGGAGAGAGAAGAGAGAAAAGAGCAAAAGAACTCGGCTGCCCTCGCATCCTATTTATAGGAGGCTGGAGCCTCGGAGTATGCGGGGCGTACTGCGTTACGCGGGGCATACTGCCTCATAATCGTCATTGCTTACGTATCCGAAGAACTCGAGTGCGAGGCGTGTCATGCTTCGCTGTACGCGGGGCGTACGCTAGTACGCTGGGCGTACTTCGGATGAGTCCGATGACTCCTCTTCGGATAATGCCGGATTTGATAATTAAATTTAATTATTAATTATTTAATAAACTTCGGAAATTCATATCTTCTTCATACGAACTCCGTTTTCGACGTTCTTTATATCCACGCGAAGGTGAGACTACGCTCTACAACTTTCGTTTAGACTCCGTCGGCTAATTTTGAATTTATTTTTATTATTCATTTTTAATAGGCCGGGACAGAAAACCTTCGTTATAAATTCATAACTTCTTCGTTTGACGTCCGTTCTCGCCTAACTTTTTATCGCTTCGATACCAACAACGAGACCTTCGATCCTCGTTTAGATTGCTTCGGCTAAAAACCGCTCGATCTCAAATCGAGTATTTCAGGTTGCATACCACTAAGCCGAAACTTCGATAAATCATAACTTCCTCATACGAAGTCAGATTTGGGCGTTCTATATATATTCGGAAACCTCGTTTCAACTACTACAACGTTATCCAAAGATATCAAGTTTATTTTACACTTAAATTTTGACGCTTATTTTTATTCTTAATTAATCAAACCACATAATTAAGCAATTAAGCACAAAACACATAATACTCAAATAATACACTCTTATTATTTCAAAACGGGTTACAAAGGTTAACCTAGACTATTACATTGCTAAAAATGGCAAGCCCGGAAACACAGGCGTTACAATTCTCTCCACCTTAGAATGATTCCATCCCCGGAATCACACATCAACAAACAAATGCGGATAGCGACTCAACATGTCACTCTCCGTCTCCCAGGTGAGATTCGGTCCATTCGTGTGTTTCCATCGGACAAGCACTAACCCAACCATCTTGCGTCGCAACTTCTTAGTCTTTCGGTCAACGATTGCCTCTGGTTCTTCAATCAACCTTTTGTTCTCATCGATTCTCAACTCCGAAAGTGGAATCATGTCGGGAACTTCTCCCGTGAAATTCCTCAAATAACACACATGAAAAGTGTTATGAATTCCATTCAATTCTTCTTGTAGTTCGAGCTTGTAAGCTTGGTTCCCAATCCTCTGAAGAACTTTAAACGGTCCAATAAACCTTGGACTCAACTTTCCCCTTTTACCAAATCTTATAAGTCCCTTCCACGGCAAGACTTTAAGCAAAACCGAATCCCCAACCTCAAAAGTCATCGGTCTTCGCTTCTTGTCAGCATAGCTCTTTTGACGATCCTGTGCTGCTAACATTCTTTCCCTAATTATTTTCAACTTTTCAGCAGTTTGATGGACTATCTCCGGCCCCATAAACTGCTTTTCCCCAGCCTCAAGCCAACAAGACGGCGTACGACACTTTTGTCCATACAAAGCTTGGTAAGGTGCCATCTTAATGCTCGAGTGGAAACTATTATTGTAGGAAAATTCTACCAATGGTAAATGTTCATCCCAATTACCTAGGAATTCCAAGGTACATGCTCTCAGCATATCTTCAAGTGTTTGTATCGTTCTTTCACTCTGACCATCAGTTTACGGATGGTAAGTTGTACTTAAACACAAATTGGTACCCAATTCATCTTGTAGACTTTTCCAAAACCTCGAGGTGAAATGGCTATCACGATCCGACACAATCGTTAGCGGAACACCGTGAAGCCTCACAATTTCCTTCACGTAAGAATTTGCAAGCTTCTCCATAGACCATTTCTCCTTGGCTGCTATGAAATGCGCACTCTTAGTGAATCGATCAACGACCACCCAAATCATGTCGTGACCATTCATTGTTTTGGGAAGTTTAGTGACAAAATCCATAGCAATGTCTTCCCACTTACCCATAGGCACAGGCAATGGTTCTAAACTCCCGTACAGTTTCTGATGTTGTGTCTTTACTCTCGCACAAGTCACACACTCAGCCACATACTTTGCAACATCAAGCTTCATCGTCGGCCACCAGTAGTAGGGTTTCAGGTCCCTATACATTTTAGTGCTACCGGGATGAATCGAGTACATGGTTTTGTGAGCTTCTTCCATCAGAAGATCTCTGACTCCTCCTGTCTTAAGTATCCAAATCCGATCTTGGAACACCTTCAGTCCATGACTGTTTACACCGAACACCAACGTTTTGCCCAAACGTTCCTCCTTTCGGTCATTCTTTTCAGAAGCTTCCTCTTGAGCTTTCTTTATACTTTCCACAATGGTCGAGACAACTTCAATTCTCAACGCTCTTGGCCTTTTCCTTTCAAGATTGACTTTCCGACTAAGAGCATCAGCAACAACATTAGCCTTATCGGGGTGGTAAAGTATCTCGCAGTCGTAGTCCTTGAGTAACTCCAGCCAGCGTCGTTGCCTCATATTCAATTCTTTATGATTAAAGAGATATTGGAGACTCTTATGATCAGTAAAAAGTTTGCACTTCGTGCCATAGAGGTAATGCCTCCATATCTTCAGAGTGAAAACTACCGTTGCCAACTCCAAATCATGAGTCGGGTAGTTATTTTCATGCTCTTTCAGCTGTCGAGATGCATATGCTATCACCTTTTCTCTTTGGGTCAAAACACAACCCAATCCAACCCCAGACGCATCGCTATAAACAGCGAAGTCTTCAACTCCATTGGGTAGAGAAAATATCGGTGCCTCGCATAGCTTCTTCTTTAGCTTCTCGAATGCTTCTTTATGCTTATCACTCCAAGCATAAGTAGCTCCTTTGTGGGTCAAAGCTGTTAATGGACTAGCGATCGAAGAAAAACCTTGGATAAACCTTCGGTAATATCCGGCTAATCCCAAAAAGCTTCGGATCTCCGTGGGACTTTTCGGTTGTTCCCACTTCATTACAGCTTCAATCTTTGCTGGATCAACCATTATACCTTCTTGGTTGACCACGTGACCCAAGAATTGGACTTCTCGAATCCAAAAATCAGATTTGGAGAACTTAGCATACAACTTCTCCTTCTTCAAGACTTCTAACACTTCTCGCAAGTGTCTGCCATGCTCTTCTTGGCTTTTCGAATAAATCAGAATGTCATCTATGAACACTATCACAGATTTATCAAGGAACGGATTACAAACTCTGTTCATTAAATCCATGAATGCTGCCGGAGCATTGGTTAGTCCAAACGACATAACCAAGAACTCGTAGTGTCCATATATAGTTCTGAATGCAGTCTTCTCGATGTCTTGCTCTCTTACTTTTAGCTGATGATATCCTGACCTTAGATCGATCATCGAGAAATAGTTCGAACCTTTCAATTGATCAAACAGGTCATCAATCCTTGGTCTATTCTTTATTGTTGCCTTGTTCAACTCTCTGTAATCGATGCACATTCTCATACTTCCATCTTTCTTCTTTACAAATAACACCGGAGCTCCCCAGGGCGATGAACTAGGTCTAATGAAACCTTTGTCCAATAACTCTTGAAGTTGCATCATTAGCTCCTTCATCTCCGTCGGTGCTAATCGATAAGGTGCTTTTGCTATTGGCGTTGTCCCTGGCAACATGTCTATTCTAAACTCCACTTGTCTATCAGGCGGTAATCCAGGAAGATCTTCGGGAAATACTTCTGGATAATCACACATAACAGGAATATTTTGCATCACCTTCTTTTCCTTCTTAGCATTGATCACGAATGTTAAGTATGATGTACACCCTTTGGTCAAACATTTTCTGGCTTTCATTAGGGAAATGATTCCAGAATTTACTCTGCATTTGTCCCCATACACCATAAACGAATCTTTCCCAAGCGGGTTTACTTTAACTATCTTCTTCTTGCATAAAATTTCGGCATCATTGGCGCTAATCCAATCCATTCCAAGCACGATGTCGAAACCATTAAGTTCGATAGGCAATAATTCCTCGTGGAACTTATTCCCATTCAGATCAATTAAGATGTTTTTCATACGATGGCTAACAGGTACAAACTTGCCACTAGCAACTTCGACTAATAAGGCATTATCTAGTCTATCAACAGGCAAAGCTAGTTTTCTACCAAATTCATGCGATATAAAGGAGTAGTTGGCTCCAGAATCAAATAAAATTTGGGCAGACAATTCGTTAATGAGAAAGGTACCTGAAGCGACATCAGCTTCATCTTTAGCAGCTTCCAGTGTCATCTGGAATGCTCTCGCCTTTGGCTTTGGCGGAATGTTGGGTCTAGCTGCCTCCTTCTTCTTCGGGCAGTCCCTAGACATGTATCCCTCCTCACCACAACCATAGCAAACCTTCTTAGAGAGGGTGCATTCATTTGCATAGTGACCTGGCTTTCCACACTTGTAGCACGTGGCCACTACCTCACATTTTCCATGATGCTTCTTCTTACATTTGTCGCACCATTTCGCTTCGCCTCCACTTCCCCTCGAATCAGACTTCGAGAACTTGTTTTTCTTGTTGGACCCTGAAGTTCCATCGAACTTCCTCTTTTCACCAACATCTATCCTTTCCAGACCCTTTTCCTTCTGCTGGGCCTCCACATTCTTAGCTGCACGAACAGCCGTTTTCAGAGTAGTTGCCATCTTGACTGTCGGACCAAAGTCGGCAGGCAGTCCATTAGCAAACCTCTCAATCTTGGAGAGTTCTGTTGGCACTAGGTATGGAAATAACTTCATTTTCTCAGTGAATGCAGTAGCATAGTCATCTATGCTCATCCTCCCCTTCTTTAAGTTTTGGAACTCATTGTTCAGATCAATCAGATCTATCTCTGAACAATAATGCACCCTTAGTTGTTCCAAGAACTCCTCCCATGACATTTTCAGGGATTCTCCTTGTGGCATAGTATCTGCCAACAACTTCCACCAACTCAATACTCCAGTCTTCAGTTGTCTAACTGCAAAGACGGTCTTCTGTTTGTTGCTACAGTCGCAACTTTCAAATACCATCTCCATTTCGGAGATCCAATCCATTATCTCAACAGGATTTGGGCTTCCAGAAAGACTTGGCGGCTTGGCACCCAAGAAATTCTTGTACATTCGCCCATCCTTGTTGTTTCTCCTTTCCGGATCATTCCTTCGTTCTCCTTGAGTCCCAACTTGACTCATAATGCGACTATTGTTCCCTTCCTCCGATTGCTCGGGGATCAATTCGGGTTCCTCAATAGGTATAATAGGTTTGTCCCTATTATCATGCAACATCTGTCGCATCTCATCCCTTTGTTCGGCTAACATAGCCCGAATCATGGCTTGCACCCCAGCCATTGTTATTGGTTCTGGTGCTGCTGCCACAACAAGTATTTGCTCAATCACTGGCGGTTGATTCCTGTTTTCATCCGCGTTTCCAACGCCACTCCTCGTTCTCACCATTTTTGATCTACACACCGAATAAGGTGAAATTAGATCCTCATTCACGATAGATATTCAAATCATCCTTATTACTCCGAAACGTTTACATGCTAGTTTTAATACCGTAGGCATACGCTTAGAATCCTACACACATAAGGTTTCCAGATCCGGTCGGCAACAGACGGTAGATCCGAACAATTAATATCATATATGGCAACATATAACATTTAGCACATAAAAGCATTTTAGGCAACTTTCCTAAAATAAACTAGTGCTCGTGTCTAAAATCCAACAGACACACATCTCAAAATTCCACTTAGCATTCTAAGTTTAAGTCTAGAAATCCTACAAATTCCTAGTTCGCTTAAACTAATGCTCTGATACCAACTGTGACATCCCCAAAATCTCGGCCAGAAAAGACCGATTTCAATTATGCTTTTTAAATAATTTCAGAGTAAATCATTTTGATTTAAAAGAGTTGCGGAATTTGTTCCCAAAACAAAACATGATAAAATAATATTTATCCAAACATTTCATCAAGAGATGCAATTTCATTATATAATCAAAACTCGGGATGTCATGTTCCGATACAGACCATAAAGCATAAACGATAACATTACAAGTCATTCAACAAATATATACATATACAGACTTGTAAACAAAACAACTCGATGATTCATCCATCTTACGCCCTTGCGCCACTTCTTGTAATACAAATAAAACTGAGTGGGTCAGGCTTGGGAGCCTGGTGAGCATATAGGGTTTTCAACCCACAATAAATAAATTATATTTAATTTCACCAACCAATCACTATCCCGATTACCCATTCCACTTATCCTCACTTTACGTCCCTAAAATAACATCTATCTCAAGGGACCTAATATAGGATTTTCATCGGGACGGACATTACTGCTAAGGGGTTTCCTCAACAATAGATATCCTAAAGGCAACCATGAGGGGGATAGAGTACACCGGTGAACACATCGTTCACAACACCTACAGGTTATGAACCTGCTAGCGTTCCACAGGACTGTCTAGAAAGAGTCTGTGGTCGTTATCCATACTCTGCTGAATAACTAGATCAACAACAACAACAACATCGAGGCCTTTCATCTGTTTATTACACACCAACTATCTACCCATGTTCTACCCAACATATTAGTGGATAAAAATATATATTTTCATACATAGTTTAAAACCTGTATATCATTTTCATTCAATACATATTCCACATAACAGATGAGGCACACCCACATAACACGTATTTCATAGAAAGTAAATCAGATGTATGAGATAGAAGAGAATGAATATACATTCACACTTATAACAACAAAATCATACACATAAACAACAATATACTTAATACACTCAAACCATACTTGTATTATTATCGTGTTTATGAAAGGTAGTATACACTCACTTGATCAGAAGACGATCAGACAACACTACGGCTTGTAGAAGTAGTAATCCTCAGCAGATTTGGAAGATCTCTACAAAAATCGAACTTCTCGCGGGCAGAGCTTCAGCTCGGAAATCACACCTCTCGGGATCTTCGGGATCTCGGGACTTGCTTCGGGGCTCGAGAATATTACCAGGGCTTCGGGGTACTTCTGGCACGCAAATCGAGGTAAAACAGGAGAGAGAAGAGAGAAAAGAGCAAAAGAACTCGGCTGCCCTCGCATCCTATTTATAGGAGGCTGGAGCCTCGGAGTACGTGGGGCGTACTGCGTTACGCGGGGCGTACTGCCTCATAATCGTCATTGCTTACGTATCCGAAGAACTCGAGTGCGAGGCGTGTCATGCTTCGCTGTACGCGGGGCGTACGCTAGTACGCTGGGCGTACTTCGGATGAGTCCGATGACTCCTCTTCGGATAATGCCGGATTTAATAATTAAATTTAATTATTAATTATTTAATAAACTTCGGAAATTCATATCTTCTTCATACGAACTCCGTTTTCGACGTTCTTTATATCCACGCGAAGGTGAGGCTACGCTCTACAACTTTCGTTTAGACTCCGTCGGCTAATTTTGAATTTATTTTTATTATTCATTTTTAGTAGGCCGGGACAGAAAACCTTCGTTATAAATTCATAACTTCTTCGTTTGACGTCCGTTCTCGCCTAACTTTTTATCGCTTCGATACCAACAACGAGACCTTCGATCCTCGTTTAGATTGCTTCGGCTAAAAACCGCTCGATCTCAAATCGAGTATTTCAGGTTGCATACCACTAAGCCGAAACTTCGATAAATCATAACTTCCTCATACGAAGTCAGATTTGGGCGTTCTATATATATTCGGAAACCTCGTTTCAACTACTACAACATTATCCAAAGATATCAAGTTTATTTTACACTTAAATTTTGACGCTTATTTTTATTCTTAATTAATCAAACCACATAATTAAGCAATTAAGCACAAAACACATAATACTCAAATAATACACTCTTATTATCTCAAAACGGGTTACAAAGGTTAACCTAGACTATTACATTGCTAAAAATGGCAAGCCCGGAAACACAGGCGTTACATTAGTTGTGGGAAATGGACTAGGAACATTACCCTAAACTGTTTTGGTACTTGAAAACTTGTTTTAGATGGTGTAATGTCTTTGCTAATCCATTTACAACAACTAGTTATCAAAATTACAAAGTTTTAAGTGTAGTTTTGATTCATGAAAGTGCTTATGTTCATGTTCTTGATCTTATGATGTTTAGATGATCATAGGAATTATTTGTAACCTATGTGGTAGTTTAATTCTTGATCATAATGTGTTTTAATGGAGTCCATAACTTGTCCTCAAGTTATGGAAAACCAAAAGTCACTTGAGTTAAAAACCATTAAAAGAACACAAGAGTTAGAAAAATGAAGAGTCTTCATTTTATTACTCTAATAAACTCATAAGTTACAAGAAATGAAAAGTTTTGAAAGTTTACAAAACTTGCCCTCAAGTTTTGGAACAAGTAAAGTCATGTTAAAAACTTTAGTTCCAACCCTTAGAATTTTAAAAGTTAAAATTCAACCCTTATACTTATATTATTATGATTTAATAATTTTATATATATATATATATATATATATATATATATATATATATATATATATATATATATATATATATATATATATATATATATGTATGTATAAGAACAAAGTCGTCTTACCGCTAGTACACCTCATTCACGAAGCCGGTCTATAAGGTGGGTATAAGGTTGTTGCCTATAAAATGGCAACTTAATGGGTGTTCACTCTCACCCACCGCTTGCTTGACCGGTGGAGGGTCGTTAGCCGAACGGGTAAGACAAGGACTTACAAATTCTCATTAAAAGTATGATGAATATTATAAAGTAACTAAATGTTTTATTAAATTCCCAATCTTAGTTACTTTAGGAAAAATGTGAATAAGGTGCTAATCTATGAAATTACACTTTACACTTTGTTTAAGTCGTTGGTGGAGCGTGTGTGGTTAACTGGCACACTAACTTGGACTTAACAAGGTGGGTAAAGGGTGACTTAAAGTTTATTATAGTATCGGTGGAGCGCGTGTGGTTTACCGGCACATCGATTGAGTGATAAACTTTAAGGGTACCAAGTGATTTGCATGGTTACTTCACACCTCGTTTTGTGATCCTCGGTATCCCAGTCACAAAACTTGGAGGGCACACTCGAGATTGAAACATGCCATTGAAAAGTTCATTGAATCTCAAAGAATCTAGGAATTCCTAAGAACCAATCAAAAAACCTAATATTTAATATTTCGTTTTTCGTGGTGGAAATTGGTGAATCGTCATTCACTTACCTTTCAAATATGTTATAGCTTGGATTATGGAATACCTCTTCTAAGTTATAATATATTGTGATTGGGTCCTAGCCTTAATATTACATTTGGGTGTTTTATTAAGGACTCTCTTAATATCTAAACTAATCTTGTCCTCTTCCTTCAGACGTCTTCAAACAATGCTGCTTTTGGCTCTAATCCTAATGGCTCCTTTACCCTTATGAACTTGTGTGGGAAAGTCACTTTTGATGGATCCAACTTCAATGAGTGGATCAGAAACATCAGGATGATTACCCGCTACGAGGACAAATAATATGTCCTTGACAAGGAGCTTAAGGAGATTGATGAGACCACTGCAACTCCTCAGGAGATCGTTGACTTTCAGGCACTTGAAAGGGATGCTACGAAAGTGGCATGCATCATGATGGCCACGATGACAGCGGAACTCCAAAAGTCTTATGAGGATTTCTACCCTTATGAAATGCACCAAGATCTGATGGAAAGATACCATCAAAGTGCACGACAAGAGAGGTATGAAATCATCTGCTCCATGATAACAACCATGATGAAGGACGGGGAATCCGTCACGAGCCACATGCAGAAAATGCAAAGGTATGTGGATCGATTGCTGAAGCTTAATGTGAACTTCCCTGAGGAGCTTGCAATAGATATCATTTTGCACTCCTTACCATCGTGCTATGATCAATTCCGCATGACATATCACATGAATAAGGAAGAGGTAACACTCAGCAAACTTCAGGGACTTCTCAAGACTGCAGAAACAGGTCTTAAGGGGAAGTCGTTTGTTAACACTCCTACTCCAAACTCTACTCCGATTTTGGCAATCGGGAAAAGTCGAGGGAAGAAGAGAAAGAGCTCTTCTAAGGGTACCAAGGCTCGGACCCTTGATGGCTCTTCTTCAAGTGGAACCAAGAAAGGTTTCGTCACTCCTTCTTCTAACCCAAAAGAGGCTGAATGCTTCTATTGCCATGAAAAATCACATTGGAAGCGGAACTGTCCAAAATACCAGCAAGACGTGAAGGATGGGAAAGTTAAACCCAGCCATGCAGGTATTTACACTATCATTTCTAATAACTCACCCCATTCTAAGTCTTGGGTCCTTGATACCGGTTGTGGTATTCATATTTGTTGTGACTTGCAGGGACTAAGAAGAAGTGAGAATGTGGAGCAAGGAAGAATAAACTTGATCATGGGGAATAAGAAAGCTTTACCTGTTACCAAGATTGGAGTTTATACTTTATCGCTAAGTAGTGGGTTTAGTTTAGATTTGAATAAGTGTTGTTATTCGCCAGAAATGGCAAGAAATATTATTTCCTTTCATGCATTGTATAAACAAGGTTTCACCTTTTCATTTGATAATGAAGTTGGTTCGATTAAAGCTTTCTTTAATAATGTTCTTTATTTTAAAGCATTACCGTGTGATGGCGTGTATGAAACAGTATATGTGGTTGATAACTTAGGAAATAATGTATTGTGTATTAATTCTGTTAATAATAACTTGGATAAAGCATCATTATGGCATTGTCGTCTTGGACATATAAGCAAGAAACGCATAGGCCAACTCCAAAATGATGGAGTCTTGGAGTCATTTGACCTAAAGTCAGATGCTAGTTGCGAATCATGGTTACTTGGAAAAATGACAAAGTCACCCTTCACAGGTTCGTGTGAGAGGGGTGAAGGTTTGTTGGACCTTGTACACACGGATGTGTGTGGACCATTCAAACATGCCACAAGGGATGCTAATCGTTATTATTTGACTTTTACTGATGATTACAGTAGATATGGATATGTCTACTTGATCAAGCATAAGTCAGAGACTTTCGAAAGGTTTAAGGAATTTAAACAGGAAGTCGAGAATCAATTGAGCAGGAACATTAAGATGCTTCGATCCGATCGTGGTGGTGAGTATCTTAGTTCAGAGTTCCTTGACTATCTAAGGGAATGTGGGATAGTCTCACAATTGACACCTCCCAGGACACCACAGTTGAATGGTGTGGCTGAGAGGCGTAATCGAACCTTGTTGGATATGGTTCGTTCCATGTTGAGTCGAGCTTCGCTACCAATCTCATTCTGGGGGTATGCCGTAGAGAATGTCGCCCATATCCTTAATCTAGTCCCTACAAAGAAAGTTGCCAAAACTCCTCACGAGATGTGGAATGGTAAAGTACCCAAACTAGACCACATCAAGATTTGGGGTTGCGAGGCTTTCGTGAGACGCGAGACTCATGATAAGCTCGAACCCCGAAGCGAGAGGTGTATTTTCATCGGCTACCCACAACAATCCTTTGTTTACCTCTTCTACAGGCCTAGTGAAAATGTGGTCTTTGTAGCTAGGAGGGCTTTCTTTAGAGAGAGAGAGAGAGTTCATAAGCCAAGGAAACAGTGGGAGGCAAGTTGATCTTGAAGAAATTCAAGAGTCAAGCGGTGAAGGAACTTCAAACTCTAGCACTCAACTTGAGGAGGAAACTCCTGTTGAGCCAATTGACAAGTTTGTACCTCTGAGGCGATCCACAAGGATTAGGAATGCTCCTGAGCATTACTATGGATTCCACATTACTACAGAAGGGGATACACTTATCAGTGATGAGACACTGATAGGTCTGGATGAACCTAGCAGTTACGCGGAAGCCATGGCAGGCCCTGAGTCAGCCAAGTGGAAAGAGGCAATGGACAACGAAATACAGTCCATGTATGACAATCAAGTTTGGAACTTGGTTGAGAATGTACCAGGTCATAAGACAGTAGGGTGCAAATGGGTCTTTAAGAAGAAGACCGACATGGATGGTAAAGTACACACTTATAAGGCTAGACTGGTTGCAAAGGGCTTCTCTCAAATTCCTGGAGTGGACTATGATGAGACCTTTTCTCCAGTAGCCAAGATTAAGTCTATTAGGGTTCTGTTAGACATAGCTGCATTTCATGACTATGAAATATGGCAAATGGATGTCAAAACCGCTTTCCTTAATGGAAAGTTGGTTGAAGATGTTTACATGAGTCAACCAGAGGGTTTTGTCAGCAACAAGTACCCTAATAGAGTGTGTAAGCTTGAGAAATCCATTTATGGATTGAAGCAAGCACCTCGCAGATGGAATCTTTGCTTTGATGAAAAGGTCAAGGAATTTGGCTTTTCTAGGAGTGAAGATGAGTCTTGCGTGTATGTCAAGACTAGTGGGAGTATAGTTAGCTTTTTGGTATTGTATGTGGATGACATACTACTCATAGGAAATGACATCCCAACTCTGCAGGAAGTTAAGTCCTGGCTTGGGAAGTGTTTCTCTATGAAGGACCTAGAAGAAGCTGCCTATATTCTAGGGATAAGGATATTGAGAGATTGGAGTAAAAGACTAATTGGACTTAGTCAGAGTACCTACTTGGATAAGGTGCTGAAGAGATTCAGCATGCAGGACTCCAAGAAAGGAGAGTTACCCATCCAGAGTAACACCAGATTGAGTAATACACAAAGCCCTAGCACTGAGGCTGAGATAGCAGAAATGAGTCGAATACCTTATGCTTCGGCAGTAGGATCGATCATGTATGCTATGACGTGTACTCGACCTGATGTAGCCTTTGCCCTGAGCATGGTTAGCAGGTATCAGGCGAACCCTGGCAAGGCACACTGGACTGTGGTAAAGAATATCCTCAAGTACCTACGGAGGACTAAGGACTGGGTCCTTACCCTTGGTGGGAGTGATGACTTGAGAGTTGTAGGGTATACTGATGCTAGCTTCCAGACTGATAGGGATAATTTCCGCTCTCAGTCGGGCTGGGTCTTTACCCTAAATAGAGGAGCAATTTCTTGGAAGAGTTCCAAGCAAGAGACAGTGGCTGATTCAACTTGTGAATCAGAGTATATTGCAGCTAGCGAGGCGGCAAAGGAGGCGATATGGCTGAAGAACTTCATTGGAGACCTTGGAGTTGTACCAGCTATAAAAGAGCCAATGGAAATTTTCTGTGATATTGAAAGTGTTGTTGCCTTAGCCAAGGAACCAAGGGATCACGGGAGATCCAGACACATCGACAGAAAATACCATTTTATCAGACATCGGATAGAAGAAGGACTCCTCGTGGCAAAGAGGGTATCATCAGATGAGAACCCAGCAGATCCCCTCACGAAGGGACTGACTCGGGTTAAGCATCTCCAGCATGCTCGGAGCATAGGGCTGAAGGATGATATTAGATTTAGTAGTTAGATAACCCAGAAATTTGTAAAGTGTAATTAACATTAGATGATGAATAAAGGTGTTTTATTTATGAGTAAAGTGTTGCTATCTCTTGTCGATCGTTTACTATATTTCTTTTGCATGTTTTGACTTCCAGAATAATTTTGTTTGGTATAACATATTATTCAAACCTCCACAGTCGGTCATATGTTGGAAGTTGGTATGAACCAAGACTTTCATGATTGGTTGCAGAGGTCTATGGTGTTGGACAAGGCTACAACAATCATGAGTTCTCATAAGTTCTGAGCATTGGACTCAACCCACGCTCACTGGAATCACTTCATGGAATTCTATCTCGAGTGATCGTGAGACGGTAATATCATATAAGTCTTCAAACCTAGAGATATGATTTGTTACTTACAAGTTGGTTATGCATTGATTGTACGAAAACGCATTGGTAACTCGATGTTATAAAACGTGCTTTTGTGTATAATTCAATGAGTGGTAGAACAAACATATGAGTCGAAGTTTATCTGTTCCTTCTTGGATTAGAAGTTGATATCTGGGCCCCTCGATGATTTTGTTTTGACCTATGTACCGGGCCCGGTCAGAACTAAGTTGATGTGTTCAATTAAGTTCTTTGTCAAACAAATCGGAAAATCGAGAAACAAACTGCTGGACAATAAGTAAGACATTGTTCCATGTATTTGTCCGGCTGATATCTAGAACAGAGGATTATATGATCACTTATCTTAAATGGCGTATCAACATCTTCTCAGTTCCGAGAGACCTTGAAAGAGCTACGATTGTTGGTTGGTTCCTAAAGTACTGGAGTTATAGTTATTAGACTTATCCAAGTGGGAGACTGTTGGATAAGGTGTCTAAGTCCATAACTATTTCTGGTCAGTACTTGACCCGACCCGGCATGGTCCATTTGGGTTGCATGGCACCATGCAATTGGATAGACTAAATGAGAGAAATAACACTTGGAGATTATTAATATATTATAAGTTCTAATATATTAATAATATTATTTGATTAGTTTGATCAAAGAATTAATTAAGTGATCAAAAGTTAAGTAATTAAATATATGGGTTAATTATGTAAATCATTCATATCTTGTATAGTGGGCTAAGAGGCTCCATGGATTATCAAGTTGGGTTCTACCCATAGGATGCTCCATGGATGCTCCATGGGAGTTACAAACCCATGGGTCATGGAAATGAAGAGTCATGACACATTAGGGTTTACATGGTGTAACCCTAGATGTGTCAACACTATATAAGGATCTGTAACGCCCGGGTTTCAGGGCTAAGCATTTTTGTCAATGTAATAGTCTAGGTCAACTCTTGTAACTCTTTTTGAAGTAATAAAGATGAAATATTTGAGTATTATGTGAATTATGTGTATTTATGTGCTTATAATTTAATTATAAATGTATAATTAATAAATAATAAAAATAAGCGTCAAAATTAAAGTATAAGATAATCCCTATATCTCTACATAAAGTTGTAGAATATGTCTCAAGGTTTCCGTACATATAAAGAATGCCGAAATCCGAGTTATAACGAAGAAGTTATGACCCGTCGAAGTTTTACGGTAAAACCGGCACGGCACCGGGAAGCGTAAATAGTGAATTTACGATAGAGCAAGATTTAGCCTTAGCAATCTGAACGAAAGTCGTAGAATATGTTAAACTAAGAACATCGATAAAAAGAACGCCCAAATCTGACTTCGTATGAAGAAGTTATGATTTTTCGAAGTTTCGGAATAGCAGTGTACAGCCCGAAATTCGAATATTAGATCGAGCGGTTTTTAGCCGACACGACCTGAACGAGAATCGGAGATCTCGTTAAGGGTAGCATAACGAGAAAAAGATGGGTGAAAACGGATGTCGGATGAAGAAGTTATGAGGATTTAACGGACCAATCGTGTCCCGGCCCGTTAATAATATAAAATTTAAAATCGAGCCAAAATTAGCCGACGGAGTCTAAACGAAAGTTGTAGTGTACGTTCGCGTGGATATGAAGAACGTCGAAAACGGAGGTCGTACGCGAAAGTTACGAATTTTTAAAGTTGAAGTGTGAAAATGCGAAGTCTGTTGCGAGGCTGATGACGTGGCTGCATCTGGGCCGCCCATCGCTGATGAAGGAACGCGCTTCGGATGATGACACCTGCCCTCGCTGTACGCTCCGCGTCCGAAGCCAGTACGCCCCGCGTACCCTCGCCCTTATCTCTTCCGGAGTGCTAGCCAGCTGGTCCGAGGTGGCGCTCCTATCCGATGACTACGCCCCGCGTAGGTCCGAGGTACGCCCAGCGTACCGAGGCCTCGCAGGGCTATAAAAAGGGGCCGATTTTCCTTCATTTCTCACACCTTTTTCACTTCTCTCTCTAACTTCTTTCTCTCTCTACAACCCCAAAACACCTCTAAACCCTAGTTAAGCCCCTTAGCACCCTAGGGAAGCCTCGAGGCTCCCGGAGTCCCGAGAAAAAGGAGTTTTTCGGTTTCGAAACGTTGTTCCAATCAAGTCCCGGTTCTCGATAAAAATCGCTGTAAGTGTGCTACGCTTACGCAATTTTTAATATAGCTTTCAAATAATTATAGGAATGTTATTAGGCCCTTAAAATAATTATTTGGGCTATTATTATGAGTTATATCGAGTATTATTAACGCTTAATAATACTCGGACTAATTAATTTGTCGCGGTTATCGTTAAACTAAACCCTAGTGGTATCGATACTAGGTTTTATCGAAGGAATATCGTTTTGAGAGTATCGAAGCGTTGTCCGAGTGCTGAGTCACCACCTAATCAGGTGAGTGCATAGTTACTTTCAGCTTACACATAGATATGAAGTATTTTATATAAATTACGTGCTATGTGTGCATATTATCTGAATACTTGCTATCTATGCTGGATGAACATTGTTATACATGTTTTCAATGATTTAAACTGTATATGTATTTTATACCTACGGAAATGTTGGGGGTAAAACATGGGTAGATATAATAGCTGATGTGTGATAAAATGATGAGAGGCCTCGATGTTGATGTTGTTGATTCTGTCATCTAGCGGAGTATGGACGACGACCACGGACTCTTCTAGACAATCCAGTGGAACACTAGCAGGCTCGCAACCTGTAGGTGTTTGTGAACGACGTGTTCACCGGTGTACTCCATCCCCCACATGGTTGCCTTTAGGACATTTATTGCTGAGGAATCCCCTTAGTAGTAGTGTCCGTCCCGATGATGATCCTTAGGCTAGGTCCCTTATGATAGGTGTTTAGGGACGTAAAGTGAGGATAACGGGAACGGGTAATCGGGTTATCGTTGATTGATGAAATTAATAAACTTATTTATTGTGGGTTGAAAACCCTATGTGCTCACCAGGCTCCCAAGCCTGACCCACTCAGTTTTATGTATTACAGGTAGTGGCGCATGAGCATAGATGTGATGTTTTGGACGAGGAATTACGGATATAGGCCTGTAGATATGAAATAATGTAGTAAGGCTTATATTGTACTGTTTATGCTTTTGATCTGTACGAACATGACATCCCAAGTCTTTTAATGAAATACATTTCTATGGAAATGCTTTTGATAAATCTTTATCATATTTTGTTTTGGGACAAATTCCGCAACACTTTCATTTAAAATGTAACTCTGATTTTTAAACAAAGCATAAACAAACCGGTCTTTTCTGACCGTGATTTTGGGGATGTCACAGTTGGTATCAGAGCATTAGTTTAAGCGAACTAGGAATTTGTAGGATTTCTAGACTTAAACTTAGAATGCTAAGCGATGATTGTGAGGTGTGAGCACTAGCTTATTTTAGGAATTGTGCCTAAAATGCTTTTATGTGCTAAATGCTTTGTGCATAATATGCTGTTAATTGTTCGGATCTATGGTCTGTTGCCGACCGGATCTGGAAACCTTATGTGTTTAGGATTCTAAACGTACGACTACGATATTAGAACTAGCATGTAAACGTTTCGGAGTGATAAGGACGATTCAAACGTCTACCCTAAATAAAGATCTAAATTCACCTTATTCGGTGTATAGATCAAGATGGCAAGGACCCGTAGCGGAAACGTAAACGCGAATGGAGATAGGAACCAACCCCCAGTGGTTCAACAAATACCTGTTGTAGAAGAAGTTGCACCTGAGCCAGTCACGATGGTCGGAGTGCAAGCGATGATCCAGGCTATGTTGGATCGTCAAATGGAGGAAACTAGACGTTTGCTCCAGCAAAATCGAGAGGAAGGCACTATTCAGATCGAACAGCCCGAGTTGAACGAAGGGCAGACAGAGGAAGGAGACTACAGTGGAACTGTTGGTCAAGTCAACCAACCAATAGTTCGAGAAAATAACCAAGATGACGGATTCGAGAGAAATGGATGCAAGTACAAGGATTTTCAGACTTGCAAGCCATCGACTTTCACGGGAAAGGAAGATCCAATCGGAGTCATGGATTGGATCTCGGAGATGGAGTTAGCTTTCATGACATGCGGTTGCAGAGGGAAGCTACAGACCACGTTTGCAGTGCGTCAGTTTCGAGGAGGCGCTGTACGTTGGTGGAATACCTTGGGGAAGACTTTAAGCCCCAACAAACCCCTGGAGCTGACATGGGCAGAATTTCTGGTACAATTCAAACGAAAGTACTGCTCAGCTCAAAACCTGCTCGAGCTAGAGAACCAGTTTCTAACCCTAAAGAAGGGGAGCATGTCAATCGATGAATACACGAACAACTTCACAGAAAAGATGGAATTTGCCTTGCGTTTTGTTCCGGACGAGCTGACAAAAATTGATAAGTACGCAAAAGGATTACCATGGGAGTACGCGGTGCCAGTGCGTCAGGCACCTACTTTGGAGGCAGCTATCTGGGCTGCCAAGTCTGTGGAGGATATGATTAAGGGAAGAGCTGCCAGCAAAGTCGAGGTTGGCGAGAAAAGGAAATTTGACGGATCCTGAAGGTCCGGTAAGAAGGGTAGATTCTCGAAGTTTGGTTCGAGAGGAGGAGGATCAGAAGCGAAGTGGTGTGACAAGTGCAAGAAAAAGCACTCTGGGAAGTGTGACGGAGGGGTCACTTGTTACAAATGCGGAAAGCCTGGGCACTATGCCAATGAATGCACGTTCACTAAGAAGGTCTGTTACGAGTGCAACGAGGAGGGGCACATTTCAAGGGATTGCCCGAAGAAGAAGGAGACAGGAAGACCCAACATACCACCGAAGCCGAAGGCGAGAGCCTTCCAGATGACGCTCGAGGCTTCAAAGGAGGCAGCAGACGTCGCTTCAGGTACCTTTCTTGTAAATGGTTTGCCTGCAAATATACTATTTGATTCCGGAGCCAACTACTCCTTTGTGTCGCATAAATTTGGTGGGAAATTAGCATTGCCTGTAGAAAAACTAGATAATGCCCTGATTGTAGAAGTTGCCAGTGGCAAATTCGTACCTGTTAGTAATCGTATTAGGAACATCGTCATTGACCTAAACGGAAACGAATTCGATGAAGAGCTATTACCCATAGAGTTAAACGGTTTCGACATCGTTTTGGGTATGGATTGGCTTAGCGCCAACGATGCTGAGATTCAATGCCGAAAGAAGATAGTAAAGGTAAACCCACCCGGAAAGGAATCATTTATGGTGTACGGGGACAAACGCAGAGTAAATTCTGGAATCATCTCCCTGATGAAAGCCAGGAAATGTTTGTCCAAAGGATGTGCATCATACTTGGCATTCGTAATCGATGCCAAGAAGGAGAAGAAAGAGGTGCAGAATATACCGGTTGTGTGTGATTATCCGGAAGTCTTTCCCGAAGATCTTCCCGGATTACCACCTGATAGACAAGTGGAGTTTCGTATAGACTTGTTACCAGGAACAACACCAATAGCAAAGGCACCTTACCGATTAGCACCGATGGAGATGAAGGAGCTCATGACGCAACTTCAGGAGCTGTTGGACAACGGTTTTATTCGACCTAGTTCATCACCCTGGGGAGCTCCGGTGTTATTCGTAAAGAATAAGGACGGAAGCATGAGGATGTGCATAGACTACCGAGAGCTGAATAAGGCAACGGTAAAGAACAAGTATCCATTGCCGAGGATTGATGACCTATTCGATCAGCTGCAAGGTTCGAGCTACTTCTCAAAGATCGATCTTAGGTCAGGATATCATCAGCTGAAGGTGAGGGAGCAGGATATTGAAAAGACTGCATTCAGAACAAGATATGGACACTACGAGTTCTTGGTTATGTCATTCGGACTAACCAATGCTCCCGCAGCATTCATGGATTTGATGAATAGGGTTTGTAAACCATTCCTCGATAAATCCGTGATAGTGTTCATCGACGACATTCTCATCTACTCGAAAAGCCAAGAGGAGCATGGCAAGCATCTACGGGAAGTATTAGAAGTGTTGAAGAAGGAGAAGCTTTTTGCAAAGTTCTCCAAATGCGACTTTTGGATACGGGAAGTCCAATTCTTGGGTCATGTTGTTAACCAGGAGGGAATAATGGTTGACCCCGCAAAGATCGAGGCTGTAATGAAGTGGGAACGTCCAAAGAGTCCCACGGAGATTCGAAGCTTTCTAGGATTAGCAGGATATTATCGACGATTTATCCAAGGCTTTTCTTCGATAGCTGCTCCATTAACAGCTTTGACTCATAAAGGAGCTACGTATACGTGGAGTGAGAAACACGATGAGGCATTCGAGAAGCTAAAGAAGAAGTTATGTGAAGCACCGATACTTTCTCTACCCGATGGAGTCGAAGATTTCGCAGTTTATAGTGACGCTTCTGGAGTCGGGTTGGGTTGTGTTCTGACCCAAAGAGAAAAGGTGATAGCATACGCATCTCGACAATTGAAAGAGCACGAAAAGAACTACCCCACTCATGATCTGGAGTTGGCAGCGGTAGTTTTTTCCTTAAAGATATGGAGGCATTACCTCTACGGCACGAAGTGCAAGCTCTTCACTGATCATAAGAGTCTCCGGTATCTCTTTAATCAGAAGGAGTTGAACATGAGGCAACGACACTGGCTAGAACTTCTCAAGGACTACGACTATGAGATACTTTACCACCCAGGTAAAGCAAATATTGTTGCTGATGCTCTCAGTCGGAAAGTCAATCTGGAAAGGAAAAGGCCAAGAGCGTTAAGAATTGAAGTCGTTTCAACGATTGTCGAAAGTATCAGGAAAGCTCAAGAAGAAGCTTTAGAGAAAAATGACCGAAAGGAAGAATGCTTGGGAAGAACGTTAGTGTTCGGTACAAACAGTCGAGGACTGAAGGTATTCCAAAATCGAATCTGGGTACCTAAGACGGGAGGAATAAGAGATCTTCTGATGGAAGAAGCACACAAGACCATGTACTCGATTCATCCCGGTAGCACTAAAATGTATAGGGACCTAAAACCCTACTACTGGTGGCCGACGATGAAGCTCGATGTTGCGAAGTATGTGGCCGAGTGCGTAACATGTGCGAGGGTTAAGGCACAACATCAGAAACCGTATGGGAGTTTAGAACCTTTACCTGTACCCATGGGTAAATGGGAAGACATCACCATGGATTTTGTGACTAAACTGCCCAGGACGAAGAACGGTCATGACATGATTTGGGTAGTCGTGGATCGTTTCACCAAGAGTGCACACTTCATAGCAGCCAACGAGAAGTGGTCTATGGATAAGCTCGCAAATGCTTACGTGAAGGAAATTGTAAGACTTCACGGTGTTCCTCTTACGATTGTATCAGATCGTGATAGTCGTTTCACGTCAAGGTTTTGGAGGAGTCTACAAGAGGAGTTGGGTACAAAGTTGTGTTTGAGTACTGCTTACCATCCGCAAACTGATGGCCAGAGCGAAAGAACGATTCAGACACTGGAAGATATGCTGAGAGCATGTACCCTCGAATTCCAAGGAAATTGGGACGAGCACTTACCTCTGGTAGAATTTTCCTACAACAATAGTTTTCACTCGAGCATCAAGATGGCACCTTACCAAGCCTTGTATGGACAAAAGTGTCGTACGCCGTCTTGTTGGCTTGAAGCCGGAGAGAAGCAGTTTATGGGCCCCGAGATAGTCCATGAGACTGCCGAAAAGTTGAAGGTGATTAGGGAAAGATTGTTAGCAGCTCAGGATCGTCAGAAGAGCTATGCTGACAAGAAAAGACGACCGATAACCTTTGAGGTTGGCGATTCCGTTCTGCTTAAAGTCTCACCATGGAAGGGACTTATACGATTTGGGAAACGAGGAAAGTTGAGTCCAAGGTTTATTGGACCGTTCAAAGTTCTTCAGAAGATAGGGAACCAAGCTTACAAGTTGGAATTGCCCGAAGAACTCAATGGTATTCATAAAACTTTCCATGTGTGTTATTTGAGGAAATTCACGGGAGATGTTCCCGACATAATTCCAATCTCAGAGTTAAGGATGGATGAGAATAAAAGGCTGATCGAAGAGCCTGAGGCAATTGTTGACCGTAAGACTAAGAAGTTACGACGCAAGATGGTCGACTTAGTGCTAGTCCGATGGAAACATTCAAATGGGCCGAATCTCACTTGGGAAACAGAGGATGACATGATGAGTCGCTATCCACATCTGTTTGCTGATGCATGATTCCGGGACGGAATCATCCTAAGGGGGAGAAAATTGTAACGCCCGGGTTTCAGGGCTAAGCATTTTTGTCAATGTAATAGTCTAGGTCAACTCTTGTAACTCTTTTTGAAGTAATAAAGATGAAATATTTGAGTATTATGTGAATTATGTGTATTTATGTGCTTATAATTTAATTATAAATGTATAATTAATAAATAATAAAAATAAGCGTCAAAATTAAAGTATAAGATAATCCCTATATCTCTACATAAAGTTGTAGAATATGTCTCAAGGTTTCCGTACATATAAAGAATGCCGAAATCCGAGTTATAACGAAGAAGTTATGACCCGTCGAAGTTTTACGGTAAAACCGGCACGGCACCGGGAAGCGTAAATAGTGAATTTACGATAGAGCAAGATTTAGCCTTAGCAATCTGAACGAAAGTCGTAGAATATGTTAAACTAAGAACATCGATAAAAAGAACGCCCAAATCTGACTTCGTATGAAGAAGTTATGATTTTTCGAAGTTTCGGAATAGCAGTGTACAGCCCGAAATTCGAATATTAGATCGAGCGGTTTTTAGCCGACACGACCTGAACGAGAATCGGAGATCTCGTTAAGGGTAGCATAACGAGAAAAAGATGGGTGAAAACGGATGTCGGATGAAGAAGTTATGAGGATTTAACGGACCAATCGTGTCCCGGCCCGTTAATAATATAAAATTTAAAATCGAGCCAAAATTAGCCGACGGAGTCTAAACGAAAGTTGTAGTGTACGTTCGCGTGGATATGAAGAACGTCGAAAACGGAGGTCGTACGCGAAAGTTACGAATTTTTAAAGTTGAAGTGTGAAAATGCGAAGTCTGTTGCGAGGCTGATGACGTGGCTGCATCTGGGCCGCCCATCGCTGATGAAGGAACGCGCTTCGGATGATGACACCTGCCCTCACTGTACGCTCCGCGTCCGAAGCCAGTACGCCCCGCGTACCCTCGCCCTTATCTCTTCCGGAGTGCTAGCCAGCTGGTCCGAGGTGGCGCTCCTATCCGATGACTACGCCCCGCGTAGGTCCGAGGTACGCCCAGCGTACCGAGGCCTCGCAGGGCTATAAAAAGGGGCCGATTTTCCTTCATTTCTCACACCTTTTTCACTTCTCTCTCTAACTTCTTTCTCTCTCTACAACCCCAAAACACCTCTAAACCCTAGTTAAGCCCCTTAGCACCCTAGGGAAGCCTCGAGGCTCCCGGAGTCCCGAGAAAAAGGAGTTTTTCGGTTTTGAAACGTTGTTCCAATCAAGTCCCGGTTCTCGATAAAAATCGCTGTAAGTGTGCTACACTTACGCAATTTTTAATATAGCTTTCAAATAATTATAGGAATGTTATTAGGTCCTTAAAATAATTATTTGGGCTATTATTATGAGTTATATCGAGTATTATTAACGCTTAATAATACTCAGACTAATTAATTTGTCGCGGTTATCGTTAAACTAAACCCTAGTGGTATCGATACTAGGTTTTATCGAAGGAATATCGTTTTGAGAGTATCGAAGCGTTGTCCGAGTGCTGAGTCACCACCTAATCAGGTGAGTGCATAGTTACTTTCAGCTTACACATAGATATGAAGTATTTTATATAAATTACGTGCTATGTGTGCATATTATCTGAATACTTGCTATCTATGCTGGATGAACATTGTTATACATGTTTTCAATGATTTAAACTGTATATGTATTTTATACCTACGGAAATGTTGGGGTAAAACATGGGTAGATATAATAGCTGATGTGTGATAAAATGATGAGAGGCCTCGATGTTGATGTTGTTGATTCTGTCATCTAGCGGAGTATGGATGACGACCACAGACTCTTCTAGACAGTCCAGTGGAACACTAGCAGGCTCGCAACCTGTAGGTGTTTGTGAACGACGTGTTCACCGGTGTACTCCATCCCCCACATGGTTGCCTTTAGGACATTTATTGCTGAGGAATCCCCTTAGTAGTAGTGTCCGTCCCGATGATGATCCTTAGGCTAGGTCCCTTATGATAGGTGTTTAGGGACGTAAAGTGAGGATAACGGGAACGGGTAATCGGGTTATCGTTGATTGATGAAATTAATAAACTTATTTATTGTGGGTTGAAAACCCTATGTGCTCACCAGGCTCCCAAGCCTGACCCACTCAGTTTTATGTATTACAGGTAGTGGCGCATGAGCATAGATGTGATGTTTTGGACGAGGGATTACGGATATAGGCCTGTAGATATGAAATAATGTAGTAAGGCTTATATTGTATTGTTTATGCTTTTGATCTGTACGAACATGACATCCCAAGTCTTTTAATGAAATACATTTCTATGGAAATGCTTTTGATAAATCTTTATCATATTTTGTTTTGGGACAAATTCCGCAACACTTTCATTTAAAATGTAACTCTGATTTTTAAACAAAGCATAAACAAACCGGTCTTTTCTGACCGTGATTTTGGGGATGTCACAGGATCCCATTCTCCACCAAAATTGGCTACACATAAGAAACTAGAGGGCTGGGCCGATTTCAAGAAGTGTGTATTCTCTCAAAAGTCTTTCCAAGAGCATTTGGTGTTGTGTGAAGCATTTGAGGCATCACACTTGGGGTGCTAGGCTCACAAGGTTTCAAGGAACATAAGCAACAACAAGGTAAGTTATTCTATCTTTAATTCAAGTTAGAAATTGTTCCCCATGTATGCTAGATAGGAATATAACCTTGGAATTCAACTTTGCATGATAATTAGACAATCATAGATCCAAGGTTATTAGGGTTGCATGTACACTTAGGAAGTGTTAGAATGCTCAAAACCCATCGGTTATAGCCTCGAGTGGCTAATATGTGTTATGTGTGGTATTTTGGGGAACTCACTAAGCTTCGTGCTTACAGTGTTTTGTGTTATGTGTTTCAGGTTTCTCTCAGGATCACAGGACGGCACCGGCTCGATTGTACACACCAGAGAAAGAGTCATGTTTTGAGGATCCTGGTTTATTATGCAAGTGAAAATGGAGTTATGTTTTGTAATTCGATTATGAATGAGATTTTAAGCAAAGTGTTTTTAAGAATTAAACAGTTATTTTTAAATGAAAAATTGTTTTGAAATTTTCGGTGTTACAAGTTAAGCAAAGTGTTTTTAAGAATTAAACGATTATTTTTAAATGAAAAATTGTTTTGAAATTTTCGGTGTTACAAGTTGGTATCAGAGTCTTGGTTTGAGGGATTCGGATGCGCCTTCGGGTAAATCTGGACTCAAACTGAGGAAGTAAGAAAAGTTTTCAAAGAAATAATTTTCTAAAGCGAATAAGAGTTCAAAGAGAAAGCGAGAAAGAGCAGTGTGTACAATCAGCCAGAGCCCGAACGGTGATTTCCCAAAATACCCTTACTTTTGTGTTATGAGATATTTATGATGCACTTTATGAGATATTATTGCATGCTAGAGACAGGCTAGGTATTCCATATCTTAGGACTAGAGTGGCCTGATTTGTGATGCCTTAGCCAAGGAATCGTTGTTATATGCGATGTGCTTTTGAGTATGTGATGAGTGACAATATTTAGTTGGAATCCTTAGGGGATTTGAGTAGAGGAGTAACTTAGGGGAGATACCTAGATAAGTACCGTGGTACTTAGAGAAAGAATAGTTAGAACCCGCAAGGGGAAGAGTTGCAGAGTTCGGTGGTACTTTCGAGGATGAGCAGAGCAAGCGGAGTTATCACCCAGAGTGAGTCATATATATTCTTCGATGCTCAAATGCTGCTTGCTTCGTGGTTTGTGGAACTCTCGATGATGGGAGTCAGCTACCAAGCAAATATTACGATATTCAGGAGGTAAATGGCTGGCATCATTAGGAGCTCTTCAGCAGCTGATGGCAGAGAAGTGTGGGAATCTAGGAAGAGCCTAGGGAGTACCCTTAGCCAGATGAGTGCGCTGGCAGAGTAGAGAATTTCGCTGGGGAGCGAGCGCGTGACGGAATTGGTGAACGAGAAGGTCGCGCAGCTACTTAGGATCTCCGGGATAGTCCGTGTGGAAAGTATGGGTAGATGTGGCAGGTAGTATGGGCCCGTACTACTGAAAGCAGAGGACCCATACTTGATACAGGGAGTATTCTGAAGGTTCTAATGAGCGGATTGAGGAGTGATGTTATGGTTCGAGTACCATACATCGAAGCGTATTGAGGAGTGATGTTATGGTTCGAGTACCATACATCGGAGCGTATTGAGGAGTGATGCTATGGTTCGAGTACCATACATCGGAGTAGATTGAGGAGTGATGTTATGGCTCGAGTACCATACATCGGAGCGGATTGAGAAGTGATGTTATGGTTCGAGTACCATACATCAGATCAGATTAAGGAGTGATGTTATGGTTCGAGTACCATACATCGGAGCGGATTGAGGAGTGATGTTATGGTTCGAGTACCATACATCGGAGCGGATTGAGAAGTAATGTTATGGTTCGAGTACCATACATCGGAGCGGAATGAGGAGTGAAGTTATGGTTCGAGTACCATAAATCGGAGCGAATGAAGGAATGATGTTATGGTTCGAGTACCATACATTGGAACAGATGGAGGAGTGATGTTATGGTTCGAGTACCATACACCGGAGCATATTGAGAAGAGATGTCATGGGATGAGTACCATGGTTCATAGTGAATGATGCTTGTGGTTCTCCGGTTATCCGGTCACGATTGATGAGGTAGAGATTGGACACTATGGGTTTTAGGCATGTGGGCCATGATTGAGTTCGAAGAGGCGTCCCTTGAGAGGGAGGTCGAGAGCCTATTAGAGTATTTTTTGGTAAGGAGTTAGAGGGAGGGGAGAATTTCGGTCTAATTTGAGCAATCAGTCGATAGAGGAGATGTCACCTTCTATGACCTGAGTGGTGCTATTTATGTTCGTGTGCGGAACATGAGAGGCCTGATGTTTAAGTTTCGGGTTTGGGGGTAAAACCCTGCAGGTTGTCATTGATGATGATTATCCATTAGAGTATCAGGTAGCATGTGTGCTGCGAGACAGTGATTTACCATGAGCAGATAGTCAGTTGGGACTGAGATAGTCGAGGACCACGTTGCACCTATTTGAGTATCGTAGGGCGTATTGTAGAGGTATCAGTGGGGAGTCCAGTCGAGTTAATCAGTGCAGTGGTTTTTCTATTTATGTTGGGTATTGAATATGGGAGTAGGTCCCTGTTCTTGGGATGATCCATGTGTTGGAACGTCGGTTGATGAGTCGAGGTGGGGGAGTATGATGATTTCGTGGTCCAGTCTATGAGTCAGTGATGTTACTGGACAGTTGAGTTGTTTGGTATTAGATTGGTACGGGACTTGGAACGACTAGAGGCAGTCGTGACGAGAAGTTCTTGAGGGTTTCATCTGAGGTTCAGAGTTATGAGATCGATTGATTTCCTTAAAGGGGATTATCGGGCATTGCGTAGCACTTTCCAGGGGCAGGTGCGTTATTGCTGGTGAAAATAGTTCGTAAGGTTGTTGATGTGTCAGATAGTGATGGTTCGAACCCTAAGTGGGGGAGAACCGGGTGGTTTATTGAGAAAACCATAGATTTGTGCAAGAGCGGTTAGGGGTTGGATGCAGAAACCTACGGCTTGAATTCATGAGATCAGGGTCATTAGTGATCAAGGAAAGGTGCAGGGCGAGATGATGCATGTGGTATATGTCTGAGAGAAGGATGGGTGTCTCCACGGCGGGTGGTCAATGGTCAGGAATCTGGTGGTGGTCAGAGTCGTTTCAAGTGGAAGACTCGTAATGATGGTATGGGCAGTTGAGAACTTCTGGGTTGAAATATGGGTAGAAGATTGTCGAGTAGCCAACTCCTGGGCTGGGATGTGTATTCTTGCTTGGATTTTGAGCAGTAGTGGAAAGGGTTTCGGAGGATCATCAGTGTGTTCTGAAGGGTTAGCGCCTTCCTTGTATTCCAACTGAGTGTTTGGATGCACTGAAGTTGCGCATTGAGTGAAGTAGGAAATTATTATGGGATTCAGAGGAAATGTATTATTGTATGTGTATGGTGCTGGGAGTAAGGGAATCAGTGGTAGAGGCAGGACATTGTGATGCTCTGTTAGGTTGTTCCGTGGTTTCCGCATATAACGTCCCGATTTCAGAGTTATTTAGAGTCTTGGGTTTAAGATGACCAGTGATGTATCATGTATCCACGGTTCCAGTGGGAGCCCTTCGTGTTTTGTCATCAAGAGGGATTATTTAAGGAAGTGGATCTCCGCAGAGGTAGGTTATGTGTTATGGCGGTTGCCGCCAGAGTCTGTAATGCATATCGGGGCAAGTGTGTGTGTGTAACTATCTATGACAGTCTTCGGTGCATGAGTTAGTGAACATAGTGTGGCGTTGTAATGAGAATGAGAGTATAGGGTGAAGCTACGGGGATCCATAGTATTCACCAGTCAGAGGGTGTTGTGATGCTACGGGGAGCCGTAGTACTCACAAGTCAGAGAGAGAGAGAGAGTCGTGATGCTACGGGGAGCCGTAGTATTTGCCAGTCAGAGGGTGTTGTGATGCTACGGGGAGCCGTAGTACTCACAAGTCAGAGGGAGGGAGTCGTGGTACTACGGGGAGCCGTAGTACTCACTAGTTAGTTGGCGTTGTGATACTACGGGGAGTCGTAGTACTCACTAGTCAGAGTCTGTCGTAATGTTGCGGGAAGCCATAGTACCCACTAGACGGCAAGAGAGTGTGATGATGGAGTGTTCTCCGATAAGTGCATGATGCAAAAGAGTTTTAGGCTTGAGTAGCCCTAATGTTGAGTTTTTTGGAGCCTGGTGGTTAAACCGGGGCGAGACTGGGGTCTCCGTCTATGTCGGGAGGGTCAGCGAGGCGCGCGGGAAAATATGCGCAGCAGACGCCAGAGGTTAGAGCTGAGTCGATCTTCGATTGGATTGTATTTTTATGAGGAAAAGGTAATTTCATGACTTGCGTGTCATTGGGCCGTGACAGTGGTCACGGGGAGGAAGTTAGTGAGATGTTTTGGATCATGTTATGTATGACCTTTGGGGGTTCAGCTGTGGGGCCAAAAGCTGACCTGGTGCTCGGTATCGAAGATGAATACGAGAAATGAGCTAGAGTTTACCATGGTGATGTCTGCGGACACTTCAGAGCGAGCGAACGATTCGGATGCTCGAGGATATGTCTCGGGCATGTGTATTAGATTTCGGGGGGAAATTGTGGCCCGTATTTGCCCTTGGCAGAGTTTTCCTACAACAACAGCCATCATTAGTGCATCAGTATGCCACCCTTTGAGTTGTTGTAGGGAAGGGGGTATCGGACCCCATTTGCGGGGGAGAGGTAGAGCAACATGTGATGGGAAGTACAGAGATCGTGCTTCAGACGTCAGAGCAGATACAACAGGTCAGGCAGAGGTTGTTGACCGCTCAGAGTCGCCAGAAGAGTTATGCAGACAGGCGCTGGTCCAAGCTCGAATTTTTGATCGGTAACTTTGTACTCCTAAAGGTCTTTCCTTGGAAAGGAGTGATTCGATTCAGGAAGAGGAGCAGGTTGGGGCCCCGATATATTGGTCCATTCCGAGTGATCGCGAGGGTAGGCTGGGTAGCCTATCGTTTGGATTTGCCAGCAGAGTTGGGGCAGATTCACGACACTTTTCATGTGTCGCAACTGAGGAAATGTTTAGCCGATGAGTCGGCAGTGGTTCCATTAGAGGATATTCAGGTGGATGTGAGCCTGAATTATGCTGAGAGACCAGTGGCAATCAGAGATTGGAAAATCAAGGTTCTGAGAAACAAGGAGATACCCTTGGTTTTGGTTCAGTGGCGGCATCGTAAGGGGTCCGAGATGACTTGGGAGCCGGAGCTTGGGATGCGTGAGCAGCATCCGGAGTTATTTGCAGAGCGAGACTTCGAGGGCGAAGTCTAGTTCTAGTGGGGGAGAATTGTAACAGCCTGGATTCCCAGGTATTATTTATTCTTCTTAATTTTGGTGTTTTGTGAGGAGACTTGGCGAGTTGGAGCTCAAACTCGCCAAGTATGATCGCGATCTGGGAAAGGGTTCGCGTCCGAACTCGGTGAGTCCAAAAGATGGACTCGGCGAGTCCACGCTGTTTAATGAAACCCTAAATTTCAGGGTATGAGACCTATTTAAAGGGGCTTATGGCCGTCATTTGCGGCCACCAACCCCAGAGAGAACCCTAAAAGAGTCCTTGAGCGTTTTGTGAGAGAAAAGAGGAAGATCCTTGATTATTTGTGGGTGATTTTGCATATAGAAGAGGATCAAGGTAAGAGGAGACCAAATGAGGTGCTAATCCAGTGATTCCTGAGTCCAGAGACTTCATTTGAGGTAACCATTCGTTCCTTTCTCAGCCCTTGGTGTAAATCTTAGAGTTAGGGCTTCTTTGTGGAATGATTCATGGAGTAATTGGCCTCTTTTTGTGTTGATGCTTTAGATCTGGACCCAAAGAGGTCCAAAGACTCTTTTCCCTCAAGCTGTATGAGTGTTAATGGAGGCCATGAGCTTAGAATAGCAATCTAGAGACCATATCATCAAATAAGGCCTTTGGACCTTTGCATGAGCACCAAGATTGTAACTTTACGTGATAAATGTGCTTGGAAGGACTGGATCTATGAGTTACTGGAACGGATCTGACCTCAGGAGTGAGTTTGAGTTCATGCATGGCTTAGACTCGCCGAGTCCGAAGAACAGACTCGGCGAGTAGCATGAAGATTGTCCATAACCACTCAGCGAGTGGTCTTACCGAGTTAAGGGTTGACTCAGTGATTCAGGGAGAGTCAAAGAGGGTTGACAGGTGGACTGAGTCAAGATGGAACTCGCCGAGTTGTTCTTGAGACTCGGCGAGTTGAGTCGTGGTGGCCCCGCGATTCATGCCAGGTGGAACTCGTCGAGTCAGGGAAGTACTCGACGTGTCAAGAGAGGATCCTAGGGAGTCAGTGAACACGTATAGACTCGCCGAGTCGCTCTAGTGCACTCGCCGAGTCCGGTCAAAGTAGACCGTTGACCAGAGTTGACCAGTGTTTACTTGATAGGGGTAGTCAACCTTAGTTGTGAAAGTGTTAATTAGAGATATATTGTGTTATAGGAGGATTATAGCTCGGAGGATCGAGCGCGAGTGATTTCCGGGATTTGTGAGTTATCGAGATACGCGAGGTGAGTCTTCTCACTATACTTTACCTTGAGTAGGTAACCAGAGTTATGTGACAGAGTATTTGTATGATATGTGTTGTACTGCATTATTTCTATGTGATTTATGTTGTGCATGTTTACAGAGTTAGAACCGGAAGGTTCCCAGAGTTAGAACCGGAAGGTTCACAGAGCTAGAACCAGAGGGTTCATAGAGTAGGGTCCACGGACCCACAGAGTTATAGCCTCGAGTGGCTAATATGTGTTATGTGTGGTATTTTGGGGAACTCACTAAGCTTCGTGCTTACAGTATTTTGTGTTATGTGTTTCAGGTTTCTCTCAGGATCACGGGACGGCACCGGCTCGATTGTACACACCAGAGAAAGAGTCATGTTTTGAGGATCCTGGTTTATTATGCAAGTGAAAATGGAGTTATGTTTTGTAATTCGATTATGAATGAGATTTTAAGCAAAGTGTTTTTAAGAATTAAACGATTATTTTTAAATGAAAAATTGTTTTGAAATTTTCGGTGTTACAATAAAACATGATACTAAAGCACCCTCCTTTCATTTCCAGATTGGAGGGTCTTTTATCTTTATGCCTAATAGATTCTTCTGTTCGATTTGCTACTTTTCGAATCTTTTCAAAGTATCAAAATTATGTTTAATCTTACAAACACAATTATACTTGCTGAAACATCTGTAAATCATGACGAGTAGAGTTATCATCCCTTGTGGTGGATCTGAAGAGTGTAACATCCGTCTCCTCAGGTATTAATTAATTTAAGTAATTAATATTTGTTATTGGACTAATAATGGGACAAGTGGATTTTTGGAGTGGACCTTAGCAAAGTGGGCCAAATAGTTGGGCTGCCCATAAGTCGTACGTTGGGCGTAACTTGGCGTACGCAGGGCGTAGACGCACCTAGGATGCGGGGGGCGCATGCACGTACGCACAGCGTACCAAGGAGTACGCGCAGCGTACGTGAACAGACTCAAAACCCTAATTTTTAGGGTTTTAGCCATATAAATACCCCATTGTGGCTCAAACCCTAGCCTCCTTATCAGTCTCTCACCCTCAGAAAACCCTAATACGCCCTCATACTCCATTGTTGTATGTGTTTGACCTTTTTGAGCTTATTTTGGTAAAGAAAAGCTTGGAAAAAGAGAAGAGGAGTTGAAGAAGAAGAACTTGAGTATCTAGAGCTCAAGGATTTGGGACTATTTCATCTTTTGGCACTCAATGGAGGTATAAAGCTTCCAACTTTCCTCTTAGAAACTTAGATTTAGGATTATGGAACTTTGAACCTTTTTAGGTCCAAAGGATGGATCTATATCATGCAATTTCGTTTTTGAGCTTAGGGTTGCCACCATTGGAGCTCAAAGCATTCCTTCAGCAGTAAAGATTCAACCTTTAAGGCCTTTATGTAACCATGCATGAGATATAGCCATTTTTGTGGATTTAGTTGCTATTATTCTATGTTTTGGCTCATTTGGTGGGTTGCAAGCCACCAAGTGATCGACTTTATGGATCAATACATTGAAGAGGACTTGGATATGTGATTATTGTTAGATTAGATGTGTAAGCCTATAACTATTATTGGTATGTACTTGACCCAAGAGTAGCATGGTCCATTTGAGTTGCATATCATCAGGACAATTTGTTAGGGTGGATTCTTGAGAGAAGGTTATATATATGATTTATTAATATATTATAAGCTATAATATATTAATATGAAATCATGTGTTTTAATTAGTATTGATCGAGAATTAATTTAGAATTAATTTAGTGATCAAAAGAGACTAATTAAATCTATGGGGACTAATTATGGTAATTAGTGATATTTATATGTTTTGGGCTTATGATCCGTGTTGGACTAAGTTTATGTATCGATACATAAAGAATTGGGCAACATGAACCATGGATCATAAAACCCATGGGTATGGGTTTGGATTAACCCATGACCTTTGGAATCCCACATATAAATATGTTACTTCATAGCCAAAATCACCACTAATGTATTCTTGGAGGATATGGACGGTTTGGTGAGGCTAGGATTCTCTCTCAAGTTCCACCTTTGTCCATGATGTGTTGTGATTCCATTTGAGGCTTCCACACTATTGGGGCTATGGTTTTAAAGGCCAAATTCATCAAATTATACAAGCTACACAAAGAGGTAAACTTCTAACTAGTATTTTATGTAGTTTATATCATTTTTATGCTAGTTGTAGGCTTAAAGCTTTGGAAACAATATTGCATGTATAATTAGAGAAAACATAGATCCAAAGATTTTAGGGTTGTATGTGTACCATAAGATGTTGTAGTATACTAAAATCCAACGATTATAGCCTTTGGATTAGAATATTAAGTACTTAATGGGAAAAGTGACTTAACAGAGAAGTACGTTGGGCGTACATATAGGTAAGTGAAGCGTACACACCATTTAGCCAATACGCTTAGCATACATAGGAGTACACCCCACGTACTCAACATATATGGGCTTGGCATGTTTTGGGCCTCGGTTTGGCCCATACTTTGGACTTTTGGTCTTTAGGCCTTAGTGGGTGTAACGCCCGTAGATCCGGGCTAGTCAATTTAGAGACGATAAGCGTCAAAATGACTTTCTGATAGAAGAGTGTTTAGAATAAATAATATTAACCAAGTTGTAGTATATGTCACAAGGTTTCTGTACATATAAAGAACGCCGAAATCCGAGTTATAACGAAGAAGTTATGACCTGTCAAAGTTTCGCGACAGAATCGACACAACACAGCGCGACGTAAATAATGAATTTACGTTATAGCAATATTTGGCCTTAGCGATGTAAATAACAGTCGTAGAATACGTTAAACCGAAAGCGTGCATAAAAAGAACGCCCAAATATGACTTCGTATAAGGAAGTTATGATTTTACTAAGTTTCGACTTAGCGGTATTCATCCCAAATCTCGAAATTGAGATCGAGTGATATTTGGCCGAAGCAATCTAAATGAGAATCGAAGATCTCGTCGATAGTAGTCCAATGGTGAAAAGACAGACGAAAACGGACATCAGATGAAGAAGTTATAAAATTCTAACGGAGTTTTCCTGTCTCGTCCTACTAAAAATAAATTATAAAAATAAAGTCAAAATTAGACGACAGAGCCTAAAAGAAAGTTGTAGATCATAGTCTCACCTACGCGTGCATATAAAGAACGTAAAAAACGGAGCTTGTATGAGGAAGATATGATTTTCTGAAGTTTTTAAATAATTAAAATATATTTATAAAAATTTTAAATTCGGATAATATCCAAAGCCATGACACGTCCGATCCTATCTGTAACACCCCATTTCTGGTATGTAATTCAAATAAAGTATTTTCATTTCTTAAGGGGTACTCGACGAGTCTGTAGCCCGACTCGTCGAGTAGAGACGGGATGATCACGCATTTTGAGCTGGCTACTCGACGAGTCCATACGCTGGGACTCGGCGAGTACGCCTGTCTGGATGAAACCCTAATTTTAAGGTTTTGCACCCTATTTAAACACGCTTATACGCCCCCAATCTCGCCTCTATCACTCTCAGAAAATTTCCCCTATAAACCCTAGCCCCCATTGTTGAGTTTGAGTGTGTTTATGATAGCTTGGAAGCTTTGGGAAGGAAAGAAGGTCCATAGAATGGAAGTAAGATCCAGGAGTTAGCTTACATCTGTTTTTCATTCAGGTAATCAAGTTATGACCTTGTGCATTCCTCCATTATAACCTCCTTTATGCTTGTTATGCCTTCTTTGGAGCCTTTTATGATTCAAAACCTTGAGATATGGACTCTCCTTTGGATGGAAACTTCAGATCTGGACTCTCATTGCATTCTAGAAGTGTAAAGTTTCAGTTATGGTCGTGATTGAGGTCACTCTTGAGCTTGGAACCCCATTAAGAGCTTAGGGTTGGCATTTGAAGCCTTTAAAGCCATGCATGCACGTAAATTTTGCAGCTTTACGTGATAAGCATGCCCTAGAAGCTTGGATATGTGATTTGGAGCCGCTGCATGGCTCAAATCAAATCTGTATGGAAAAGGGACTGGATGGACTCGGCGAGTCTCAAGGTTGACTCGGCGAGTCATATGAAGATAACTGTGGACTCGACGAGTTAGATGAGAAACTCGGCGAGTCCGATGAAGATTGCCTTAGACTCGACGAGTTGTTTGAACAACTCGGCGAGTCAGATGAGTTTTCCCGAGTAAAGTAAATTTTGAGTGAAATAGCTTCATTCCTTCTTAGTTACACGTAAAGTTAGCAACTTTGCGTGTTCAGATGGTCCCAGGAGCTCAGATCTACAAGTTAGATGCTCTGGATTTGGATTAGAATCGAGTGTATGGAATATGCACGATAGGACTTGGCGAGTTGTTCTTTGGACTCGACGAGTCGAGTCGCGAGTCCCTGTCTTTCTTCGACTTGTGAGTTCAGGGTGAGTCAGTGAGTGGGAAAGGGACTCGGTGAGTTAAATTCAGAGTTAGTAAAGAAGGGACTCGGCGAGTCTGCGCCCTGACTCGGCGAGTCCGGCTAATTGGAAGTTGACTTTGACCATGGAGTTGACTTTGACCAGGGGTAAAATAGTCATCTTTCCCTAAGGGTATTTACAAGTAACTAATCTAGTGTTTTTGGGATTTGTAGCCGGACAATTCCGGAGCAGCAGTCAGCCACTTTTAGAGTTAGCATCTCAGCAGCCAACATTATGAGGTGAGTTTTCCTTCCAGTAGGAACTGGTCTACGACCACAATGTCGGCCCGTTTAGTTAGCAGCAGTTCCGGACCTCGGTCCGATGCAATAGTTAGATTGCTTGATGTCTTTGTGGTTCAAGCATGTCCTTGTATTATGTGTTCCAGACTTCGGTCCGATGCAGTATCTGGTATACGTGTTTATGCTAGTTGATATGTGTTTATACTATGCTATGTTCAGTAAGTTCCGGACTTTGGTCCGATACAGGGGACAAGGTCCCAGTAAGTTCCGGACTTCGGTCCGATGCAGTTAGTTCTAGACTTCGGTCCGATGCAGTTTTCGGGCTTCGGTCCGATGCAGAGGGCAAGGCCCTGGTTAGTTTCCAGACTTCGGTCCGTGCATTTTTCGGACTTCGGTCCGATGCAGTGGGCAAGGCCCTGAACGACCCAAAGATCAAATTGTTGGAATAGTGTCTAAGGCTGCAACTATATTAGGCAAGTATTTGACCTGATTGTGCATGGTCCTTTTGGGTTGCCTTCACCATAGCAACTTGGTAGGATGATTTATTATGAGAGAATAAATATTATTAATATATTATGAGAATAATATAAGGAATAATAATATTGTTATTTGATTAATATAAGTCATAAATTAATTAGTATTAATTTGGTGACTTAAAGAGATTAATTAAATAAGAGGGTATAAACTGTCAATTGTTTGATAGTTACACTTTAGACTATAAATCCTTATTGGATGAAGGGTGGACGGATTCTAGGGCTAGGGATAGCCTCAAATCATCCAATGCTTATCTAAGGAAAGGATTTGGATTGCTTTAAGAGAAGATTATCCAACTAGAGTTTAAGGTGAAACCCTTAAGGAGTCTACAAGTATAAATAGACCCCATGGCCAAGGGAAATCGGCATCTCATCTAAAGTAGAGAACCCCTGGCCGATTTCCTCCTCTCCTCTCTCTAAAATCATCTTCTTTGCTATTTGGTGTTTGTAAGCCATTAGAGGAGTGACAATTGTGACTCTAGAGCTCCAAGACAACAAGATCAAAACAAAAGATTCAAAGGTAAACTTCTAGATCTGATTTTGTATTGTTTTTATACCTAATTAGTTATTAGAAGTCTTGGATTCAAAGCATGTTTAATTAGAAAGCCTAGATCCAAGCATTAGGGTTTTGCATGCGCACATAGGAAAGTTCTTATGGCTAAAACCCATCAGTGGTATCAGAGTCTGGATTGGTTTCTATTAAATTGTTGCTTGTTTGTTTGAATCTTGTTTGCAAAATTCGAATTTTGTGTCTCTGTGTCATGAACTCAACGAGTCCCATGGTGGACTCGACGAGTCCAGTTGGGAACTCGACGAGTTTGAGCGTCACGAAGGGCCAGATTCGGGATTTTTTTCATATTTATCTTATGGAAACTTACCTTTATCATATTAGATCAACCCTAATCCGATTTTCCGATATATATGACTATAATCTTGATCTAATTAAAGATATTTATCAACTAATAAAATATTTAATTTCCTTATGTGATAATTAATTAATTATTTTGATTAAATTGGTATTTATCTTGCAAGAAATAATTAAATAAATCAAATATGGATAATTATGGAATTAATTGTTAATTGAGATTATTTGTTATTTGATCCTCCATGTTTTAAATGTTTAAAACTTGTCTTCAAGTTTTGAAATTTATGTTTCGTGATTAAAAGTTTTAATTTAGACAATTTAAATTTCAAACCCTAGAATTTTACAAGTTTAAAATAAAACCCTATACTAATATAATATTACAAGATTAATATATATATATATATATATATATATATATATATATATATATATATATATATATGTATAACTAAATGCTAGTCTTACCGTTAGTAGGCCTCATTCACTAAGTCGATCTATAAGGTGGGTATAAGGTTGCGGCCTATAAAATGACGCTTAATGGGTGTACACTCACACCCACCGCTTGCTTGATCGGTGGAGGGTCGTTAGCCGAACGGGTAGGATAGGGCAACCTCATCCTCTCATTAAAAGTATAATATGAAATACAAAGTAACTACACATTTTTTTAAAAATTTCCCAATCTTAGTTACTTTAGGAAAAGTGAATTGACGCAATCCCATGAAATTACACTTTGCACCCTTGCTAAGAAGTTAGTGGAGCGTGTGTGGTTTACCGGCACACTAATTGGTTCTAAGCAAAGGTGGGAAAGGGTGATTCATTGTTTATCATAGTTCGATGGAGCGTGTGTGGTTTACCGGCACATCGAATAGGTGATTGTTACAATGAAGGCACCATGTGAATTTGCATGGTAATTCACACCCACTTTGTGATCCTCGGTATCCCAGTCACAAACAAGAGGGGCATGTTGAGATTTAAGCATGCCATTGAATAGCTTCAATGAATCTCATCCGAACCTAGGAATTCTCAATACATTTAGGACTTAAAGTTATGTTTTATGGTGGACAATTAGTGAATCGTCATTCACTTACCTTCATATTATTTGCATGTTAGATTACAGCATCCCTTTTCTAATATGTAAATATTGTTGTTGGATCCTAGCCCTAATTTTTCTTATTGGGTGATAATTAGGGATTTATATTCTAATCTATCTTTGTCCTTTCTATTTGTAGATGTCGAACGCAAACAACGTTGCTGCTAGTTCTTTCACATTGATGAGCCTTTGTCAAAAGGTCACTTTCGATGGGACAAACTTTAGAGAATGGATAAGATACATTCGCACCATTGCTCGCTATGAGGATAAGGAGTATGTCCTCAATGAGAAGCTCGAGAAAATCAACCCTGAAATCGCTACTCCGGCTGAAATGACCGCTTTTGAAACTCATGAGCGCGATGCAACGAAGGTACATTTTATCATGATAGCCACCATGAACTCCGAATTCCAAAAGTCCTATGAGGACATGTACCTGTACAAGATGCATCAAGACTTATTAGAGAGATACCACCAAAACGCGAGACAAGAACGTTATGAGATTTTCACTAACATGATTTCCGCTAAGATGGGTCATGGAGAGTCTCTTACCGTGCACCTGCAAAAGATGCAAAGGTATGTCGACCGTTTTCGCAAGTTGAATGTTGACTTTGGGGAAGACTTAGCGATCGACATGGTGCTTCACTCTTTGCCTCCGAGCTAAAATAAATTTAGGATGACCTACCACATGAACAAAGAGGAGGTCACCCTAAGCAAACTCCAAGGTCTCTTGAGGGTCGCTGAGAGCAACTTCAAGGACAAGTCTGTTGCACCAACTCTCAATCCGCCCGCTGCTCCTGTCTTGACTATTCGACAAGGAAAGGGAAAGAAGAGGAAGGCTTCGTCTAAGAACTATCGTAAGGTTAAAGCTTGAGATGGTGCCTCTTCTAGTGGGACCAAAGTTGATCCTGCTAAACCCTGCCCTAACCCGAAGGAGGCAGAGTGCCACCACTGCCACAAGATAGGACATTGGAAGAGAAACTGCCCAGAGTACCTGCAAGCCATCAAGGAAGGAAAGATCAAGCCGTCTTTCGTAGGTATATACATAATCAAATCTAACGATTCATCTCATGCTATTTCTTGGGTTCTTGATACCGGTTGTGGTTACCACATTTGTTCTAATGTGCAGAGACTAAGAAGAAATAGGGATGTGGACGCTGGAAGAATGAATCTAATCATGGGGAACAGAAGATCGTCGCCTGTGACCAAGATTGGAGTGTATTCTTTAGTGCTTAGGAATGGTTTAAGTTTAGATTTGAATAATTGTTTATATTCGCTAGAAATGGCTAGAAACATCATTTCATTTCATGGTTTGTTTAGACAAGGTTTTAGATTTTCTTTTAATAATGAGAATGGTTCTATTTTAGCTTATCTAAATGGTGTCTTTTATTTTGAAGCTATACCATGTAATGGAATATATGAAACTGTTATGATTGTTGATAACTTAGGAAATGATGTTTTGAACATAGATTCTTCCAATAGTATGGATAGAGCATCCTTGTGGCATTGTCGTCTTGGACATGTCAACAAGAAACGCATAGCTCAACTCCAAAAGGATGACACGTGCGAGTCTTGTTTACTTGGAAAGATGACTAAGTCACCCTTCACAAGTACGTGTGAAAGGGGTGAGGGTCTATTGGACCTAATACATACTGATGTATGTGGACCGTTTAGATCAACCACGAAGGATGGGAACCGCTTCTACGTGACTTTTACCGATGACTATAGTACATATGGGTATATCTATTTGATCAAGCAAAAGTCAGAAACTTTTGAAAAGTTCAAAGAGTTCAAGAATGAAGTGGAGAATTAATTGGGCAGGAAAATCAAGATGCTTCGATCCGATCGAGGAGGAGAGTACCTAAGTCTTGAATTCCACGATTATCTCAAGGAGTGTGGAATAGTTTCACAATTGACGCCACCTAGGACACCACAATTAAATGGTGTGGCAGAAAGGCGTAATCGAACCTTATTGGATATGGTTCACTCTATGATGAGTCGTGCTTCACTATCAATCTCTTTTTTGGGGTATGCCTTAGAGACTGCCGCCCATATCCTTAACCGAGTCCTTACTAAGAAGGTTGCCAAAACACCTCACGAGATGTGGACAGGGAAAGCTCCCTCGTTAGCACATATCAAGGTTTGGGGTTGCGAGGCTTTCGTAAGACAAGATACTCACGACAAGCTTGAACCTCGTAGTGAGCGATGTATTTTCATCGGCTACCCGCAGAAATCCTTTGGATATCTCTTCTATAGACCGAAGGACAATGTTGTCTTCGTTGCGAGGAGAGGGGTTTTCCGAGAGCGAGAACTCATAAGCCAAGGAGACAGTGGGAGGAAAATCGAGCTTGAAGAGATTCAAGAGTCGATAGATGAAGGAACCTCTACCGCTGGCACTCAACCCGAGGAGGAAACTCCGGTTGAACCGATTGACGAGTCCTTACCTCTTAGACGTTCCGATAGAGTTAGAGTTCAACCCCAGTTTTATGGTTTTCATATTACTACCGAAGGGGACACGTATATTAGTGACGGTACACTAATAAACCTTCATGAACCTAATAGCTATAAGGAAGCCATGGCAGGCCCGGAGTCTGCAAAATGGAAAGAGGCAATGGATAGCAAGATCCAATCCATGTATGATAACCAAGTTTGGAATTTGGTTGATAATGTGCCCGGACGTAAGACTGTTGGGTGCAAATGGATCTTCAAGAAGAAGACCGACGTGGATGGAAACGTACACACATATAAAGCGCGATTGGTCGCGAAGGGTTTTACTCAAACTCCCGGAGTTGACTATGATGAGACCTTCTCACCAGTTGCAAAGATAAAATCTATTAGAGTGATGCTAGTGATTGCCGCATTTCATGATTATGAGATTTGGCAAATGGATGTCGAGACCGCTTTCCTTATCGGAAAATTGGCTGAGGATGTTTACATGGCTCAGCCAGAGGGGTTTGTGGATCCAAAGCATCCGAATAGAGTGTGTAATCTTGAGAAGTCCATTTATGGACTTAAGCAAGCGTCTCGCAGATGGAATCTTTGCTTCGATGAGAAAGTCAAAGATTTTGGATTTGTACGAAGCGAAGATGAATCATGTGTATATGTCAAAGCCAGTGGGAGTATAGTAAGCTTCCTCGTTTTATATGTCGATGACATATTACTCATAGGAAACGACATCCCGACTCTGCAGGAAGTTAAGTCTTGGCTCGGGAAGTGATTTGTTATGAAGGACCTCGGAGAGGCTTCTTACATTTTGGGAATAAGGATAGTAAGAGAGAGAAGTAAGAGACTAATAGGACTAAGTCAAAACACTTACTTAGAGAAGGTACTAAAACGTTTTAGTATGGAAAACTCGAAGAAGGGAGAATTACCGATACAAAATAATGCCAAGTTGAGTAAGACTCAAAGTCCGAGTACCGAAGCTGAAATAGTAGAAATGAGCCGAGTACCATATGCTTCCGTAGTTGGCTCAATCATGTATGCTATGACTTGTACTCGCCCTGATGTGGCCTTTGCTTTGAGCATGGTTAGCAGATATCAAGGGAATCCTGGCAGAGCTCATTGGGTTGCGGTTAAGAATATCCTTAAGTACCTTCAGAGGACGAAGGAATGGTTCTTGGTCCTCGGAGGGAGTGATGACTTGAAGGTGCGAGGGTATAGTGACGCCAGCTTTCAGACCGACAGGGACAACTACCGTTCGCAGTCGGGCTGGGTCTTTACCCTGAATGGAGGAGCAGTGAGTTGGAAAAGTTCCAAGCAGGAAACCGTAGCTGATTCAACGTGCGAATCAGAGTACATTGCAGCGAGCGAAGCGTCGAAGGAGGCAATATGGCTGAAGAACTTCATCGGTGATCTTGGAGTCGTACCTACCATAAAGGAGCCCATGGAGATTTTCTGTGATAATGAAGGAGCGGTTACCTTGACCAAGGAACCAAGGGATCACGGTAGATCTAGACATATCGACAGAAAATATCACTTTATTAGGCATCGTGTAGAAGAAGGACAACTCGTAGTGAAGAGGATATCATCGGAAGATAACCCAGCAGATCCGCTTACGAAGGGACTGAGTAGGGTTAAGCACTTGCAGCATGCTAGGAGTATTGGGCTGAAGGATGATATTAGCATAGATTAGATAGTAGTAGAAACGTGTAATAGATAAATGTAATTTACATTTGATGATTAAATAAAGGAGTTTTATTTATGAGTAATGTTACTGTCTTATGTTAATTGTTTAACTATTGTTTCATTTTGCATGTTTTGACTTCCAGAATAATTGAATAATCGAATTATTCAAATTGTCCACAATCGTTCATATGTTGGAAGTAGATATGAATGAAGATTGTCGTGAATTGGTACGTAGATTGTCTAAATGGTATTAGACATGGCAAAAGATTGCTACGACGTTCATGAGTGCTTATGAACTAGTTTTGAGCATTGGAACAAACCCGTGCTTGATGGAATCACCTTATGGGATATGATATAAAAATGGTGATCACAAGACGATAATATCATATAGTCTTAAAACCTAGATATATGGTTTGTTATTTGTTAATTGATTGTACATTGATAATGCGAAAACGCATCAGTAACTCGATGTTATAAAACGCATTGTTGTGTATAGTTGATTAATGAATAAGTAAATGCATATAAGTCGAAGTTTATCTGTAAATTTTATCCTAGGTAGGTAAAAGCGATATCTCGACCGTTCGATGATTTGATTTGACTTATGTGTCGGGCCCGGTCAGAACTGAATTGATGTGTTCGATTAAGTTCTATGTCAAATAAATCGGAGATCGAGAAACCAAAATGTTAGACTAATCATTCCATAGAATTGTCAGCATGATCTCTAACAGAGGACTGTACGATCCCTTATCTAAAGGACAAGATTGATTAGATCATAGTTTGACAGCGTCTTTGAGAGCTATGATTGTAAATCGAATTGTACTTGTGCATATAGTTACTAGACTTATCCAAGTGGGAGACTGTTGGAATAGTGTCTAAGGCTGCAACTATATTAGGCAAGTATTTGACCCGATTGTGCATGGTCCTTTTGGGTTGCCTTCACCATAGCAACTTGGTAGGATGATTTATTATGAGAGAATAAATATTATTAATATATTATGAGAATAATATAAGGAATAATAATATTGTTATTTGATTAATATAAGTCATAAATTAATTAGTATTAATTTGGTGACTTAAAGAGATTAATTAAATAAGAGGGTATAAACTGTCAATTGTTTGATAGTTACACTTTAGACTATAAATCCTTATTGGATGAAGGGTGGACGGATTCTAGGGCTAGGGATAGCCTCAAATCGTCCAATGCTTATCTAAGGAAAGGATTTGGATTGCTTTAACAGAAGATTATCCAACTAAGGTTTAAGGTGAAACCCTTAAGGAGTCTACAAGTATAAATAGACCCCATGGCCAAGGGAAATCGGCATCTCATCTAAAGTAGAGAACCCCTGGCCGATTTCCTCCTCTCCTCTCTCTAAAATCATCTTCTTTGCTATTTGGTGTTTGTAAGCCATTAGAGGAGTGACAATTGTGACTCTAGAGCTCCAAGACAACAAGATCAAAACAAGAGATTCAAAGGTAAACTTCTAGATCTGATTTTGTATTGTTTTTATACCTAATTAGTTATTAGAAGTCTTGGATTCAAAGCATGTTTAATTAGAAAGTGTAACACCCCGTTCTTTAAGTGTGTGACTATGAGTCCCTGAAGTTTAAGAGAAAGGTAGTTCTGGTCCTTTTCGAGAAATGAGTTTCATCCGAGAAGGTTTCGGGCTGGCGTATGTGTTAGAAGCATTGGGTTTCTCGTCACCCCGTATGAATGTAAACTATTTGGGAGCAGGTTTAGATTAGAGGAGTTGCGGTGTTCGTAGATGATTATTGTTTATAGCTCGTTGTAGTATAAGTGGAAGACGGGTCCCATGCATGCATGGCATGCATGAGTTTTAGAGTCTGGCTGGGTACGCCCAGCGTAAGCTGGACGTACGCCCAACGTAATGGGAGGATGATATGCGCGTTGGCCGGGTGAGTACGCCCCGCGTACCAGGGAGGTACGCCCCGCGTACTCACAGGAATCCCAAACCCTATTTTTAGAGTCAGCCACTATATAAGGAATAAGATGGTTCACCCCTCAGCCTCCTTATACTCATCTTCAACCTCAGAGAAACCCTAATCTCGTATTCCCTCCATATTTGAGTGTGTTTGACCTTGAGAAGCTTGTATTGGCAAAAGAAGGGCTTGAAGGAGAAAAGGGAAGTTGTCAAAGAAGAAGAAGAACGTGTGGAATTTGTGGATCTGAAGAAATACCACCCTTTGGAGTTGGTTTAAGGTATAAAGCTTCTTGCTTGACCCTCATATTGCATAGATCTATGTATTTTGAAGCTTTGTTATCATTCTTGTCCCAAAAGTCTTCATCTTGTTGCATAGTCTGATTTGGTCAAGTGTATCTGTCCTTTCAGACCTTTGGAGAGGTCTTGAGTGATAAAAATGAGGTCCCAAGGGCTGTAGCTATTCCATGTATGAGTTATGTGGGTCTTAATGGATTAAGACCTTGGATTAAGAGCTTAAGGACGTCCCCGGTGATAAAGCCTGAGACTTTATGATTTCTAATCATATTTGGCACATGGATCTGTAGTTTGGGCTTAAGAGCTTAAGCCATTAAGCTGTAAGAAGACTTAATAGTTTTGGCAGTTACGCCCCGCGTAACGGTGTAGTACGCCCCGCGTAACGGGCCGGTACCCCGATTGTCCTTTGCGAGTTAATGCAGTACGCCCCGCGTACCAAGGAGAGTACGCCCCGCGTACTCCTCCTGTGGACTTCCTTTTTGGGCCTTTTTGTTGGGCCATTTGTGGGTTGTGGTGTTTGGGCCAAGTCTGGAAATTATGAATAGAGTATTTTGGGTCCAATTAATATTATGAATATTGGATCTAGGCTCATTTGGTGAGGTGGGCCCAATTTGGTAAATTGGGCCAATGTGGGATTTTGTATGAGAATGGGACTTTGGTCTTGGCCGATAAGTGAAAGTATGATTGACCCTATGTTTATTTTGTGATGATGGTTAGTTCGGGATTTGCGGTGAGTTGGTGATTCGAGAGTCTGCTTCTTCGGTTCAGAGTGTCGGCAATCGCGAGGTGAGTTATCCTCACTATATCGACAGGGTCTACAGCACCAAGGCCGGCCCTTTTATCGGATTGAGATCCGGGTATTTGTTGCTATGTTGTTATTGCTATGTTTGCATCCTGGTAGTTAGGATGGTATGTGTTAGAGACCTGGGTGAGATCGGTATTCTGTGCTATAGGGAGGTGCTATGCTAGTGACCGGTTAGGTCGGTGTTCCTGGTTAGAGGGGTTGATATGTTATGTGATATGCTTGATCAGTTGTTGACTGTTATCTGTTATATGCATGTATGTTATGTGCACATGGTTGTTTGGATTGGAGATGGGTTGAGGCGGGTCCTGCTTTGTGCTGTAGGCCAAGATACCCAGGGCGGACCGGTTGTCCCGAAGTCCCAACGAGCGGTCCGGATAGGCTGTAGGCCCCAAGAGGGCGGACCAGACGTGACGAGGCTCGGAGAGTGGACCAGATAGACTGAAGACCCGGTGCGGGCGGACCAGTCACATTGTAGACTCAGAGAGTGGACCAGGTGGATTGAAGGCCCGGTGCGGGCGGACCAACCACACTGCAGACTCGATGTACACGGCTAGACACGGAGGGTGGACTGAAGGCCGATACGGCGGGCCAGTCATACAGTAGGCCCGATATGCATGGCTGTTCTATGTTGTTATGTTATGTGTGATATTCATGGGTCGGAAGGCAATATGTTCTGGACCGGAAGGTCGTAGCCTGGAAGGGCGTATAGGGGGTTGGTATTTTGGGGGTAACTCACTAAGCTTTCGGGCTTACAGTTGTGGTTTTATGTTTTTCAGGTTCTTCAGGAGACCGTGGCAAGGCGAAGGCGTGATCGTACCGCTCCTAAGGTTTTTGGTCGTGATGTGATTCTAGGAATACTTTAAATAATTTGTACTGAAAACCTTTTTGTAGTGATTTTAATGAAATCGGATTGTTTTGAAAAATTTAAAATTGGTTGTATTTTTCGGTCGTTACAGAAAGCCTAGATCCAAGCATTAGGGTTTTGCATGCGCACATAGGAAAGTTCTTATGGCTAAAACCCATCACAAACAACTTATCAAACAATGACTGTAAATAAGAACAATAAAGATTCACAAAGAAAACTTTCACTAAGAATGATAATCTCACCAAGAGATTATCGTATGCACAAAGCGGCTATTAGGGTTTGTGAAAGGCGTGCCTATCACAAACCGGTACAAACGAATATATACAACTATTCTAGGCTATCCCTACAAATCAGGGGTATACCAGCTAAATAATAGACGATAACTATGGAAATTAGATAAGTACTAAATCTGTTACAAAACGCTGAATATTAAGCTATACACTGAACAACTGTTACGCTGATGTCGATACTGACATTGAGTCATGCGCTGACACTGAGTGACCAGTTTCAAACATCATCATATTACAAGGTTTGACCTTACAGGCCCAATATGTGCTTTATATGTTATTGTATGGTATGCGGTAGTTTGGGGAGCTCACTAAGCTTTGTGCTTACAGTTTCAGTTTTGGTTTCAGGTACTTCCGCAAGCAAAGGGAAGAGCTCAGGATGATAGCATTGCACACACCACGGTTTCAGCTTTTGTCCTGGGAGTTTATTTCAGATACTATGTTATGTTGATACATTTCTTTTGTCATGACACATCTATTTCTTTTGTCATGACACATCTATTATAACTTTTTGGGATTTATGACGTACGTTTTCATGATATATTATAAATGATTGATATCTTTAGTATTATTTAAAGAAAAAATTTTGGGTCGTTTTACTATCCACCCGGTACGCCCAGCGTACTCCGGTCTTGTGTGGTCTGAGAGACAGCCACGTAGCCCCACCGAGACTTCGCCACCTGGCAGCCCCCATCCGAACTACACCCCGCGTAGATCTTCATACGCCCAGCGTACGCATGAAAGAGGCGTTACGCCCCTCGTACATGGAAGTTACGCCCAGCGTAACCCGATGACCAGCACCCTATAAATAGAAGATGAGGGTTGCCGATCTTGTTTGCAAATTTTCACTTTTCTCCCTTTTTTCTTTCTTCTTCTTGGCAATTTATACCCTTGAAGCCCCGGTATCAATCCCGACACCCGAAGCAAGTCCCGAAGCCCCGAAGATCCTGAGAAATACAGTTTTCGAGCCAAAACTCTGCCCGTGTGAAGCCCGGTTTTGGAGAAAACATCCCGGTTTCAGCGAAGAATATTATTTTAATAGACGAGGTGTTGTCCGGTCATCGTCTTATCAAGTGAGTGTATAGTCCCTTTCATAAACACGATTTTAACTTTTAATACAAGTATTGGTTGAATGTATTATATCTATGTTATGAGTGAATGTGTAGTCACTTTCTTCTGACACATAAATATAAAGTATTTATATGAAAAACGTGCTATGTGTTTATATATTGTTGTTTAATCGAGATGAGTGTGGAATGGATGTTTTATATAATTTTTAAATGAGTTAAACTGTATATGTATTTTATATCTACAAATATGTTGGGTAGAACAGGGGTAGATGAGATAGTTGGTGTGTGATAAAAATGAGTTGGATAATGAGATAAAAGGTGATATAGATCTTTGAGGTGAGGGTGACAGGTGAAAAATGAGTGAAACCTTTACCCAAGCGATGGCCCCCGTCATTCAACAGAGTAGGGATGACAACCACGGACTATTCTAGACAGTCCAGTGGAACACTAGCAGACTCACAACTTGTAGGTGTTGTGAACTTGATGTTCACCGGTGTACTCTAAAAACCCATTGACACGTATTGCGATAGGGGTCTCAAAAACGATATTGTCAATAAACGAGATAAACTTGTTATAAATCCCGGAGTATGGATTAAGACATAGTTAATTGTCCCTAGTCCGGGAGTATGGATTGGGCATAGTTTTAGATCCGGGAGTATGGATTAGATCAAGAGATTAGTTTTAGGTCCGGGAGTATGGATCAAATCAAGAGGTTAGTTTTAGATCCGTGAGTAGGGATCGGGTAAAGAGGTAAATCTTGATACGAGAGATTAGATCGTGTCATTGTGAGGATCAACGGGGTGGGATAAGAGTTGTTTTGTATGGTGAAATTGTATAAGTTTGTGAGTTCTAATATATATACTTATATGATATAACATTTTGGGTTGAAAACCCTATATGCTCACCATGCTCCCAAGCCTAACCCACTTAGTTTTCTTTGTATTACAGGTTATGGCACGAGAGCATAAGTTGGCTGGCATAACGAGAGATTTTGGATTATAGGCCAGTAGTTATAAATAACTGTTGTAAGGTCTATTTTATACTGTTTATGCTTTTGGTCTGTATCGGAACATGACATCCCGAGATTTTGTTATTTAATGAAAATACATTTCTCTTTGAGAAATGTTTTGATAAATTTTATCATATTTTGTTTTGGGAACAAATTCTGCAACTCTTTTAAATCAAAGGATTACTCTGATTTTATAAAACAAAGCATAAACAAATTGGTCTTTTCTGGCCGTGAAAATGGGGATGTCATAGTGGGCCATCATAAGTCAGATAATTTGGGTTAAGAATATATGTGGGCTTAGGGTAAGGCCCATTAGAGGGAATGGGCTCAATTTAGCAAATTAGGCCACTAGTGGGCTTGGGAAGCCTACCTAGTGTGGGGCCTTTTGTATTATGGTCTTGGACCTTAGATATGGACCAAGTAGGACCAAGGGGGTAAAATGGTCATTTTACCCTAAGAAGATTATCATATTTTGACAAAGTATTATTGTATAGAGTAGTCGGGGGGTCGTGGGAGCAGCCAGCATAGATTCCTCACACACGAGTTCAACATTCAGTTCGAGAGGTGAGTCTTCTCCTATAGGAACGGGTCTAAGGCACCAAGGCCGACCTGTTTATGTGTGATTGTATGTGTCGGGGTTAGCCTGATGTAGATTTTATGTTCCGGACTTCGGTCTGATGTCGGGCAAGCCTGAGGAAGTTAGTTTGCTTGATGTCTTCGTGATTCTTGCATGTGTATGATTATGTGTTCCGGACTTTGGTCTAATGTCGGGGTAAGCCTGAGGAATGTTAGCTTTCATGTTATGCTTATGTTTATGTTTATATTTATGTTATGCTTGTTGATATGATATGTATATCGGACTTCGGTCTGATGTCGGGCGGGGCCCGATGCAGTGGGTTGGGCCCAGTATGCGATTATGTGTATAGTATGTGGTAGCTTGGGGGACTCCCTAAGCTCCGTGCTTACGGTTTACAGTTTTGTTTTCAGGTGTTTCCACTAGCAAAGGGAAGGGATCTGTATGATTGTAGCGCACACACCATAGTTCAACATGGGGTGTTTTAGACTCTAATATTTTGTCATATGATTTGATACAACATTTGATGTGATGTTTTGATTCACATGGTTTATGATTTTATTTATAACAATTTATGAGTTATGTTTTTATTAATGTTTTAAAAACAAAATTTTTGGACCGTATTTTTGGGGTGTTTCAAAGATTCCATATCAACATGTACTAGATCCATTAGTCCTTCACTTGCCTCACATAAGTGTGTGAATAATGAATTAAGTCATAATTTTCCAGCGAACAAGATTCTCATATATTATACAATTCGACTTGTACGACACCAAGTATTTGTCCAGTTGGTGATGAGATTTCTTTTCACTTGGTCAATTATGACAATACCACAAGTGATATCATAATAATCAAATCCACAATTACTATTTCTATTATTAGAGACATAACTAACACTTTCATTAATGTCATTGCAAGGAAATAAGGCAACTAAGTAAACCAAAACTTCTATTTTATTGAAATAAATGAAAATTTGGAACTTATCCTCACAACGCATGAAATGAAAACTATATTTCTAAAAATCTCTGAAGAGTAATAGCAATCATTAAATTATCCTAACTCCCTACTAGTAGCTCCAAATTCTAACCATCGAACAATGTGACCAAAGTTGATAGAATTTTGCTCACTTCGTTTAAGCTTCCTTCTTTCTTTTAGATCCTGCAATACCAGCAAAATTTGATCATCACATTATGTATTAAGATTCCAAGCATAGGAACTTATGGAGTTAGATAATGGATATACCTGAAGTAGATTCATATGAATTGACGTTAACATCTTCAAGATCCTTCAGGTATGTTAGACAACTTCATTTCTAATGACCATTTAATTGGCGAGAGAAACAAACAGACATATCAGGTTCAACATGTGGAATGATCTCAGAACGAGCCTTTATCTTTACCATACGATCAAATGGTTTGACCCTGACCGATCCCTTCCGATTGGGAAGAGATATATTTTCTAGATCATTAATGTTACCATTGTTAATTTCCATGGAATTCTTGGAATTAGACCATATAAGCATTTCTTCTTTAGTTGTGTGCTTAAGCATTTCTGCTTCAGCAACCATCAACATATAGTTCAAATCAATTAGGGTCACATCGAGATTCCTTATATGAAAGTTCCTAATGAACTGACCATATAACTCAGGAAGAGAAAGAAGAACCAAATCATTGGCTTGCTCCCTTGGGAACACGAAACCCATTCTTCCAAATTTATCAATATACGACTTCATTTTCAGAACGTGATACACAAAATTCCCATCTTCATTTTTACATGCTAATAGGGCTTGAGTAGTTTCATATCTTTCAACTTGAGGAAAATGTGACATTGGGAGAGTTATAAGGGGAGGTGGTGGAAGAGTTGAAGAGAGACGATGTACATTTCCACCATTTCCTAAGGAAGGGGAGACATTTTCACTTTGTCTTGAAAGTGGAAGACCATCTCCAGAAGATTGAGGAAAAACATTTCTATAAGAACGAGGAAGACGATTTATATCTTCATAAGATATCTAAAATTTAGGAGAAAAGAGAATTCAAGTTATTTGATTTAAATCCTTAATTATTAACCCAAAATTTAAACTAAGGCTAGGATCCATATTTTCCACTCGAACTTTAAAAGGGTATGTCGTAATCAAATTCGAATCTATTTTAGATAGGTAATACTTTTACCAATTTCAATCTTACGAAACTCCCAGATCCTTTGAGATTCATTGAATCTTATCAATGAAATGTTTAATCTCGATTATGTTATTACCAAGTGTGATTGAGAAGACGATGATCACAATTAATATGTGAATAACCATCCAAACCCGCTCAAACTATAACGCCCGCAGATCCGGGCTAGCCAATTAAGACACAATAAGCGGCGAAAATGAATTTTTGATAGAAGTTTATTTAGAATAGATAATCTTAACTAAGATGTACTATATGTCACAATGGTTTTGTACATATAAAGAACGTCGAAATCCGATATGACCTATCGAAGTTTCGCGACAAAACTGGCACGACACTGTGTGACGTAAAAAGTGAGTTTACGCTAAGGTGTTTTTTTAGCCTTAGCAATATAAACGAAAGTCGTAGCATACGTTAAACCGAGAGCATACGTTCATCATATAGTACTCTCTTACGAACTCACTATATGAGTTAGGAAGCGACTGAAGAACCCAGTCAACAGCCAGCTCCTCACAGACAACGGATCCCAACATTCTTAACCTATCAATGTGTGACTTCATCTCTAGGACGTGTGCACACACCGACTTTCCTTCTTCATGTTTACTTGCCAAAAGGGCTTGAGTGATCTTGAACTTTTCAAGCCTTCGAACTTGTGGGTTAGGGAGAATAATTGAAGGAGGTGGAGGAAGTGAAGCATAATCTCTTGTTCCTCGATCGAATCGTGGAATATCATCTTCATGTGGAAAGCTTGTTCCACGGGATTTGGGAAGACTATAGTTGTCGTACTTTGACATTTACAAAATGGGAAAAAACAAATTCAAGTTAGTTGATTGATTGAGTCCTTAATAAATCACCCAAATGAGATATTAAGGCTAGGACCCAACACAATACGCTACAACCTAGAAAAGGGATGTCGTAATCTAGTTGCAGAATATTTGAAGGTAAGTGAATGACGATTCACTAATTTTCCACCATGAAAAACGAAAAACCGATTAAGTTTTAAACGCTTTGAAAACTCCTAGATCCTTTGAGATTCATTGAACTCTTCAATGGCATGTTTAAATCTCGATATGCCCCTCGATTTGTGACTGGGGTGCCGAGGATCACAAAACAGGGTGTGAATAACCATGCAAACTTACGTGGTGCCCCCACATGTTACAGTCACCTATTCGATGTGCCGGTTAACCACACACGCTCCACCGAACTATGACAAACATTGAGCCACCCCTTGCTACCTTTGCTTAGAACCATTTAGTGTGTCGGTTAACCACACACGCTCCACTAACGTATTTGCAAGGGTACAAAGTGTAATTTCATGGAATTGCATCAATTCACTTTTGCCTAAAGTAACTAAGATTGGGAATTTGTAAAACATTTAGTTACTTTTGTACTTCATTATAATTATAATGGAAGGTTTCTGTCCTATCCTACTCGTTCGGCTAACGACCCTCCACTAGTCAAGAGTGCGGTGGGTAAGAGTGGATACCCATTCAATCGCCATTTTATAAACAATTTCCTTAAACACCCCTTATAGACTAGCTTCATGAATGAGGTCTACTAATGGTAAGACTGACTTTTACTCATACATATATATATAATGTTAGACATTTAATGTTATATATAGTATAGGGTGTATTTTTACACTTTTAAAATACTAGGTGGTCAAATTTAACAATTATACTTTTAATTCAATCAATTGTGAACCAAAACTTTATGGATTTATTAAATCTCTTTTAATTATACACTTTAATTAATTAATAAAACCATAAGGGTGAGAACTGAACTTTTCAAAACAATACTAGGGTTTTAGAATTTAACATTTCTAAATTAAACTTTTAATCAACTTTTAAATTCCAAAACTTGAGGGCAAGTTTGAAACTTTTCAAAACACAAAGGATCAAATAGCAAATAATTTAAATTAAACAATTAATTTAATGATTATCTAAATTTGACCTAAAATCAATTTATTGCAAAATAAGTTACCCAATTAATACAAATAATCAAACTTTAATCATATAAGGAAGTTATTATCTAATCAATTGGTAATTATCTTTTGTTTAATCAAGGATATACTCAAAAATATGTTTAAAATCGGATTTTAATGACCCAAAACAGATAAGGCAAGTATCCATGAGTAAAACATCAAGAAATCCCGAAACTGCCTCCTTCTGACGCTCGAACTCACCGAGTTCCTCTATGGACTCGCCGAGGAGGAGCTACTCGCCGAGTTCATCAGACAGGGGGGCCAAAAAACGATTTTACAGCTTGAACAAACAAACAAGGCATCAATACAATAGAAACCAATCAAGGCTCTGATACCACTGATGGGTTTTAGCCATAAGAACATCCTATGTGCTCATATAAACCCTAATGCTTGGATCTAGGTTTCTCTATTGTACATGCAATTCATCCAAGACTTTAAACCCTAGATCTAGCATACAATTAATCATATTAACTTATGAATGGGGTCTTAGATCTTACCTTGATTGTTATGTAGCAATAACAATCTCAAATCCTCCTTGTAATGACTTTAGATAGCTTAGAGTCACAAATGTCACTCCTCTAATGGTTTACAAACACCAAGAGCAAGAGGATGAAGAATAAGGAGAGTGGAGGCTGCCCAAAACGTGTGGAAACCCTAAGGAATAAGTTCACCACGTTTTTGAGCCTCAAGGGTCCTTAAAATAGTGAGGCTATTAGGGTTATCTAACAAGGAAACCCTAATTTGGATGCTTAAGCCCTAAGCAACCCATGGACTCCTTCCTTAGAGGCCTAGGACGATTTCTAATGGGTTTCCCCATAGAATTCGTCCACCCCTCTAATATGGAGTCCATTAGCCCAATATTCAACTATCACACAATTGACAGTTCTAGTCCCTTAAGTTTAATTAATGTCTTTTAGCCATAAACTTAATTCTTATTAATTCTTGACTAATATTAATTAAACAATATGATTTATCCTTTAATATATTATTCTCATAATATATTAATAAAACATAATTAATCCTCTCTCTCCATAATTCATCCTATCAAGTTGCTTTGGTGAAGGCAACCCAAAAGGACCATGCACCATCGGGTCAAGTACATACCAAAATAGTTATGGACTTAGACACTAATCCAACAGTAACACCCCGCGTAGAGGAAGGAACGTGCATCGTTCAAATACTAGGCCTCGGTTCGGCCACATCGCTCCAACTGAAGGATGACACGTATGTATGAACCTCAGATACCGCCCCCTCTCCTATGCGTTGCGTACGAGGGTATGCCCAAAGAACCTCCGCAAGAACGCCCCGCGTAGACCGAGGCTCCGGCCTATATAAGGAGGTGCGTGGTCAACCGATTTTCTCACATCTTTCACTCTTTCTTTCTCTCTCTACTCTCTATCTAAACCTCCCAAACACCCCCGAAGCCTAGGAAACCCCCTAAGCACTAGAAGAAAGCCCCAGAGCGCCCGAGGGCACCGAGAAAAAGAGTTTTTTGGTTTAGAAACTTTGCCCCCGCAGAACCCAGTTTTTTAAGCAAACTACCAGGTTTCGTCAAAGGAAATCATATTTTTAAGAAGTGAAGCGTTGTTTAAGTTGGAATCACCACTTTATGAGGTGAGTGCATAGTCCCTTTCATGAAGATGATTTTAATACAAGTATTAATTAAAGTATTAAATATATGTTAAAGAGTTAAATATTTGTTAAAGAGTTTATGTGTGAGTGCATAGTTACTTACACATAGATATGAAGTATTTTATATAAATTACGTGTTATGCGTGCATATTATCTGTTTACTTGAGATTTGTGTTGGATAAAAGATCTGAACTTTTTCTTTTCAGATCTAAACTTTTCTTTTTCAGATCTAAACCGTATACGTATTTTATACATGAGATCGATGCTGGATGAAAGATTTAAACTTTTTTTTTCAGATCTAGACCTTTTTCTTCATATTTGAACCGTATATGTATTTTCTTTTCAGATCTAAACTTTTTCTTCAGATCTAAACTGTATATATGTATTTTATATCTACAAATATGTTGGTTAGAATATGGGTAGATGGAATAGTTGGTTTTGATACTGCCCGAAATACGTGTTAAGAGCATATATGATAAATATATGATGATTTAGGATATAGAGTAGACCTAAATAAATTAAGAGGGATATTGGGTAGTATCTCCTTGTGAGTACAAGTGAGATGTACATGGAGGGAATAACTTTAAAACTTGTCATTTATACGAGAGTATGGATTAGACTTAGTCAGTTGTCCTCAATCCGAGAGTATGGTTAGGACATAGTTACTTGTTTTTAGATCCGAGAGTATGGATCAGACATACCCGATCCGGGAGTATGGATTAGGTAAAGAGGTAAATTTCAGATTCGGGAGTATGGATTAGACATACCCGATCCGGGAGTATGGATTAGGTAAGGAGGTAAATTTTGGTTCCGGGAGTATGGATCAGACATACCTGATCCGGGAGCATAGATTAGGTAAAGAGGTAACTTTTAGATCTGGGAGTATGGATTAGGTAAAGAAGTACATTTTAAATCTGAGAGTATGGATTAGGTAAAGAGGTAAATTTTACATCTGGGAGTACAGATTAGGTGAAGGGGTTAATTTTAGAGTATGGATCGTCTCGTTGTGAGGATCGACGGGGTGGGGTAAAGATATTTATATATGGTGAAATTGTATATTTTGTGAGTTCAAAAACGTATATATGATATAACATTGTGGGATTGAAATCCCTATGTACTCACCAGGTTTCCCAACATGACCCACTCAGTTTATTTGTATCACATGTGTCGATATAAAGCTACACTACACCGAGAGATTAAAGAGATGTAGATCACTAGTGTAAATGAATGTAAGTTATGTTTATGCTTATGTTTTGTATTGACGATGACATCCCAAAGTTTTAAAATGAATAAAATACATTTCTTCAGAAATGCTTTGATAACATATTTATCATGTTTTTCTGGGAACAAATTCTACAACACTTTTCTTTAAAAAGTTACTCTGATTTGAAACTAAAGCATAAACAAATCGGTCTTTTATGGCCGTGAAAATGGGGATGTCACATAAACACCCCTGATTGATTTATAATCTCCCATTGATGTGTCGGTTAACCACACACGCTCCATCAACAATTATAAACACGAGTTGTTTCATCATTTCATCTTTATAGTCCAAAATTAGTGTATCGGTTAACTACACACGCTCCACTAACGACTCATAAAGAAATGATGCGTGTTCTCATGGATTAGCATACACTTTACATTTTTTCCTAAAGTAACTAGAGTTAGGATTTATATAAAAGGTTCTAGTACTTTATAACATCATACTTTTAATGAGGTTATGTCCTATCAAATCCATTCGGCTAACGACCCTCCACTACACAAGGGAGTGGTGGGTGAGAGTGGACACCCATTCAACAATCTTTTATAGGTCGTTTCCTTATCCCCCCCCCCTTATAGTATGGTTTCGTGAATGAGGCGTTGATGTGCACAAAAGTTACCTACTAGTCTTAAATTTATAACCTAACAAACTCTTACTAACTATGCACCTATAGGCAGTGTACCTGGTCAAATTATAGAATGGCTTGGGTAGGTCGGGTGTCGATCACAGGGAACGGAAATCAATTAAATAAATTAACTACTTCTAATTAAACTAAGAAACAACTTTTGATTGGGAGTTTTATTGATTTTTCAAGATCGAAAGAACTTAATATTACCTAACAAGTAAGCTAGTAAAGAAAACAAAGTAACTTCAAGAATTAAAAGAAATACTTCTGCTTAGATCCGATTTCACTTTCTCTATGGTTGATTTCTAATGAATAGATTATTTTGATTACCGGTTATCAAGCAATTATGATCAAATATCTAGGCCTACCAATGTATGAACGACAAAACAATGTTCTTGCACAAGTTAAATGTACACCAAATTGATAATAACATAATTGGACTATGAATGATAATAGTTACTCTCTTATAATCAAGTTAAGCAACCGAGTACAAATTAAGACTGATTATGCTCTTTCACATAATTAAAGTTACTAGCTTTAATTACTTAAACTAAGATGTGATGAATCCTAGCTCTAATTATTTAATGATCATAAAAAATTAGGATATAGATTCATGCAATTAATATGATCAATTAACACATAAAATCTGATTTATAAGCAATATAAACTAGAAATAAAACATGCTACGGTTTGGATTTATCAAACACAAGTAAAATCAAATATAATCATCCAACAATTAAAATCAACACATATGGCTAAAGTTCATATTCACCAAACAGAAGTAAAAGGTATTTAGCCTCTCATTGTAGCAGAAAAAACACAATACATCCATGTAAAATAAGCTAGACATGAGTATGATAAGCAAACCAACTAGATCAATGTTGAATTCTTCTAAATCTTCTTTAATTCTTGAGCTTCACTCAAATTTTGATCTTCTTATGGGTTTCTAAGGTTTCTTAGTCACAATTCACCTCATAAAACCAAATGCATTCCCCTAATTTCAACCTAATGTCCGGGATTTTATAATTGTCTAAATCTGACCACCACATCGTGGTTGACCGCCACCACGACATGGTCCTCGAGTAAATCCGGTGTCTGCCAAGTCAGCTCTGATGGTCGCGATTATTCCATTCGCTACGTCATATTGGAGAACAACACAGCATAGTCTTCAGTCTTCTTTCTTCTTCTTTTGTTTTAGCTCCTGTTTCCTGCTTCCAGCTCCTCATATGCTTCATTTTTGTCCCGAGCAAGTCTTCCCCGCTATAAAACATATTTTAAACATAAAAGTATCTTTTGTTCCCTATTAAGCATAATTGTAGATAAAAGTATTAGAAATATGCATGAATTATATAGTTAAATACGCACATATCAGGCGTACTAGCGATTTTAATGACTTTTTTTATATGTATAATATATTAAACATTTAATCATAAATAGTATAAGGTGTATTTTAAGACTTTTTAAAACATAAGGTTTTAATATTAATCATCTAAATTAATCATATACTTAATTAATCAATTTAAACATGTCATGAATTTATAATTATCTTTTAATTAGTCTTATAATTATATTTATTATTAAATCCATAAGGATAATTCATTTTGATTAATCTTATAATTAAATATTAAATCCATAAATGTTTTTCTTATTACTTGTTTAATTATACAAAGAGTATACTATATATATATATATATATATATATATATATATATATATATATATATATATATATATATATATATATATATATATATGAAAGAGAGATATAGATGAAAAAGTAGACCATTCTAACGTCGGTTGTTATTTCTATCATTTTGGTCAACTCACTTATATAATTGATTACTAGTGCCCTTAATAGAGAAAACTCATTGGATCCTCCAAAGATTTCTAAAAACCTTAAGCGTTAAATAAATCATCTACCATTTTGTATGACTTAGCCATATTCAACTTCAAATATCCAAAATATTACCTTCATAAAATTACATTATGACGTACATATATACTCTTGTGAAACTCGGCTTATTTTAGATCGACATTTAATAAGATCGCTATTGGTTTCACCATATCAATGTCTAGACAAGTCGGTAATTAAAAAACGTACGCAAACTGCATTTTATGCCACAAAAACGTATGTAAATTGTAAGGTATATAGCGATCCAACAATGACGCCCCACAAATGTAATTGCAAAGTTATGATTTTGTGGTGAATTCAAAATCACATAATAAATATTCACTGCAATTTTCTGATTCATATTCAATGCCTTTGGTCATACCAAAATTAAATGACACAAATTTGAGCTTTTTATTCTAAACAAGTGCTCAAAATGGAGGTTAGAGGCTCCAAACATCAAATGAAAGTATGGAGACAATGTACTTTTATCATTCACAAAAATCTTGTGTCTTCTTGTGAAAAAACTAAGTGACATGAAACATGCAAATGGCTCTTTAGTCTCGTGATCGATCTCTACAAAGAGGGTAACACACAAATTAAATAGGATAAAGTCATAAAACCATATTTATATTTAGAGTAAGAATGTTTACAAACAAAATGTATTTGCCAAATAACAAAGAACAAATCCTTTTTTGAGTTATTAAATCTGCGAGACATGTGTTTTTATGACCATCTTGGGTTAATTTGTATTTTGTAGTTGTACCTCCATGCCATCATAAAGTGTTGGGCCTCATTAAGGTCCCATTTCTATCTACCTTTGTTAGAAGAACATGACTGATCGATGAGTTATGACTCACTTTTTAAAGTTTTGAATTGTAAACATATTATAATTAACCTCTCCTTAGTCCTCACATACAAACATAGCAAAGTGACAATAATGGTGCTTGATGGTTGTTTTCTTCAAAGAGAGTTGATATACAAATTTAGGTTTTACCTAAAGACTAGACATAATGTAGGTATGATCTAAAAGCAAGATATGCTCATAGAGGATGTTTTGAAACATAAAATATAGACCGACCAAAACCAACTACGTATAATCTACGAAAAAGGCACAAAGCTTTTTAGTTTTAAATGTACATTCAATTTTCTCACCTACTCTTTTGGTATTGATCGGAGAAAAGAGAAATAAAGAAATCATGGCTTAGAAGGAAATGTAGCAAAATTTTGAAAACCCAAAAGTGCAAGAATTAGGATACTTAAAACACTTAGATTGCCTTTGTTTGTGAAAAACAACTTTTTTTTTTGTTTTTTTGGAGAAGTTTTTAAAAAAATAAGTAGAGTTTTCATTGGAAAATTTAGAAAATGTGATTGGTTAAACCTTTGAGTTTTTATTTTCGGTTTTAGAAGAATTAAAAAACATGATTGGTTGTGTATTTTCTATTAGTTTTTCATGTTCAAGTTTTTATGTGGATACATATGGGTGTGGTTGTGGTGGGACGAGTGGGATTGGGTGTGGTGTTTATATATTTTAGAAAATTTTGGAAATTGGAAAATATGAAAAACAATAATTATTAGTTTTTCAATTTTTTTGTAATTTTGGAAAGCAAAAAAAAATTGTTCATAAAATTTATAGAAAAATTATCGAACCAAACGTGTTTTCAATATTTTTACTTTTCTGAAAAACTAGAGAATTTTCTACAATCAAATGCAACATTAGCAATTTCATTATTTAACTTGTGATTTGTGCATTATGTAAAGTTGAGAAAAGATACCCCGATGTACAATATTTGTTACAACAATTGTTTTGAAACAAAAAAAAAAAAAAAAAAAAAAACTTGGATTATCACCTTCTTCAAAAAAAGTTTTTTCAAACATGTCCAGTGGCGGACCTATGTAGGGCCTTTGGGGTCCCGGGCCACTGCTCAATTTCCGGCACGCAGTGTAATTTTTTTTTTTTTTTTTTTTGGTTTTTTCTATTAGGTGCACCCGCTTGAAGTACGAGGGACACCCCTACTAAAACAGTCTGCGTCCGCCACTGAACATGTCATTAACCTTCGAACTCGGTTTGGGCTCCCATGTTTAAAGCTTCAATTTGTCATTGGTGGCACTCTCTGCAAATCCATTGGTGACGAACATGTCCGTAAAAATGAAGAAGATTGTTGGAAAAAAGAATATAAAGAACGAGCCCGTGTTGTTTAGTAAGTTTTTTTATTATTGGTAGTAAATCTTCATAACATTTAGCTAGAAAATCTCCATAAGAATATGTTCGAAAATTGACGTATTCCAAATCATCATAAGAATGTGTTCAAAAATCATCATAAGAACTACTCCGAAATTTTTTGATAAGAACTAGTTCATAAAAATCACAAGAACTACTCGGAATTTTTTTATAAGAAGTAGTTCATAAAATATATGTTTGCAAATAATTTCCAGAGATTTTGTGTTGCAATTTATTGCATATTGTTTGTTTCTGAATTTCTATTGAACCAAGAAAAATAGAAGGATAAATAAAGGGTTTGAAACATACTACTTGCAAATACAAACAAACAATTGAGATTCCTCTTGATTCAATTTTGTTTAACAAACTTTATTCAAATATGGTAGAATTAATTAGATATTGGATATTTTTTGGAACCGCAAATCTAATTTATCCCTAATCTATTTTTGATTCCATCTATGTCTCCAACGAGACTTGAACCATCAACCTTAAGTAGAGAGAGAGAGAACAACATCTGATACCGATGGGCTAGAATTTCTTTAATAGATATTGGATATTTAATGTGTTATTTCGTCACTTTTTCCCTACTTCCTCCCCTTTTCTCTTAGTGGTGATTTATTATGCTTTTGTTTCATCTTTTGTACATTGATAAGCTTTGTAACCCCGTTTGATTTGTGCAATATACAAGTAACGAGGTGAATGTACACAATCTCATGATTGTTTGATTAGGCTGGAGGGAGTGGTGCCACCGAAACCACACTCTCTCCCCCGCCACATAAGCGTCATGTCATTTTTTACCACACAAGTGTGGTTTATTGCCACACCAAGGGGGTGATGCCACACTTTTATTTTCTTTTTCTTTTTTTGTTTTTTTGTTGACTATTTTAATTTAATAAAACTTATTTTTTAATAAAAAAACATAATTTTAAAAAGATAATATTTCATTAATTAAAAATACAAATATCATACATTACTTAACTTAAAAAAACCTAAAAATTTAGAAAAACAAATTATAAGCATAAAACCTACAACTTAAAACACACACACACATCAAACGATTAAAAAAAAAAAAAAACTAGAAATTAGCCACGATTGACGTAACGTTTTTTCACTTCCTCCTTCATCACCAAAACCACTTCAAGCTCGGCCCTGGTCATATTCAACGTGTCCGTCGCTAGTGTTCGCATGTTGCTCTCCCTTTGTTTTCGAAGCTCTCTTTCAGAAGCAATTTGCAAAACCTTGTTCATTATGTCTTTTATACCCTTCATGTCGGCTCCCATTTCTTTCAAACCATCTGAATCTGATGCTTTGCCTTTGCCTTTTCTTTTTGCTTTGTCTCTTCCCATTGGTCGGGAAGGTGGTGAAACTGGAACAGGTTCATCTTCGTTCAGATCAAATTAAACACGAGCATCTGATGTAGTGTGGTCGGACTCAAATGTTCTGCTGCGTTTTGAACCACTGTCGATATGCTCGTCTGATGTTTTGCTACTCATTCATTTCCTGTTATCTTTCAAAAAATTCCAAACTTTAAGAAACTAGAAAGCCTTCAGATTTTCTTTTTGATACACTTTCAACGCTTTCTTCAAAATCACTTCATCATTTTCTCCACTTTTCCATTGACGTTTCATGTTGTTCCACAAGGCATTAAACAACATGACTTCCTTGTTCATCTTCCCCCATTTGGAGTACACTTGATGTTTTGAACGGTATTCTCCACGGTTCATTCCTTTATGGAACTTGTGTAAAACGCGAATCCAAAAGCGGTCATGTTTTTGGTCTTTTCCAACCGTCGCATCTTTTGAAATATCGATCCAAGATTGTGCCAACACTAACGCTTCCAAAGGTTCCCAACATCTAGCCTCCGCCTTCTCTTTTCTTTTAGTTGCTGCTCGAGTGGGTTGAGTTTCTGTAACGAATTCCGGTTCAGGATCAGAAACGACCATTTCTGGTTGTGTTTGTGTTTTTTGAACAAACTCGGGTTGAGACAAAAAATCAAATGGATTAAAATCCAGGTCGGGTTGTGGTAGTGGTGGTGTTTGTGATAGTGGTTGCGCTAGTCGTTGTGGAAAATACGGAAACATACTGCCGTAATGGTAATACGGATGTGAGAAAATCGGTTGATCAAATGAAGGTATTGGGGTGTTGGTGTTTCTGACTGGTGTTTTTTCTTTGCTGGGTCGTTTGGAAGATGACATTTTTCAAAAAAAAAAAATAGAGAAAATGAGTAGAGATATGGTTAAAGGTTGTGTAAAATGGTTATATATATATATATATATATATATATATATATATATATATATATATATATATATATATATATATATATATATAGTAAAGTTTTAAAAAAAATTAACCACAGACTGATTCAACGGTCAAAAAAGCAGTCAAAACCTAAGGACCAATCATAGCACGTGGTAGTTTCTAGCCACAGTGCGGCCAAGACCACACCAGACCGTGACCGGGGGGGCGGTGTTCGCGGTTGACGTGGCACAAACCGCGTTCCCAGACCGTGCCCACACCCTTCAGCCTTATTGCTATATTGTTTTTTTAGTGTTAGAACATCGTTATCTTTGTTATTCGACATCCTTCTTTTGTTTTGGTGTGGGGTTGACTCTTGTTTTAGAAACCAAGGGTTTTGGGTGTTTCGGGTGGTGATTAGTCATTGACCAGAATTTTGGATAGCATTGGCCATTGGGAAATCGATTGGCTACGTGCACATTTTCCCTCCTCACATATAAACTATGGGCTTTTTCTTGAAACTTGAAAGCGAGTTGATATATAAGTTTAGGTTTTACATTAAGCCTAGTCATAATCATAACTCATAATATAGGTATGATCTAGGAGCAACATACTCGGAGCGGATGCATTGAAAGATACAATATAATAGACTGGCCAAAACCAGCTACGCATAATCTATGACAAGGGCATAAGGCTATTTACTTTTAAATGTGACATTCAATTTTCTCACCTGCTCTTTTGGAATTAATTGGAAGGGGAAAAAAAAAGCAAAAACGAAATCATTACTTAGAAGGGAATTTTCGCAAAACTCTGAAAACAGAAAAAGGGCAAGAATCAAGATACCGAAACACACTTGGCAATTTCATTATTTAATTACTGATTGAAGCCTTTTACACTTATTACAGTTTAACAAAAAACATATTTTAGGTTACGAGGTTTTGGAAAAAGTCAAAATACAAAAAGCTCAACATACTATCTATTTAACCACAGAACTAGTATTTATTATTACTGTTATAACAATGGTTCAATGGCTAGATCGATAAACAAATAACAATGTATGGTTTCATCAATCATTTATTATGGATTTTTGGTACTATAGATACAAATATAGCTTCTTGTTAAAATACAGACCAAAAAATATCAAAAATGTCTCTTTTCAGGCATACCCACAAATACAATATACAAACAAAGAACTGAACATGTGACTACAAAAAGTAACGTCGCATGATCAAAATACACGACACCTGATATAAAATTTATCCCTCCTCGAGCATATATTAAAAAATCCATAAAATGATATATATGTGTAAATAAACGAGTTTTGCATGTGTACAAGTGTGTGATCAAATGAATGGATGTGAGTGAACCTATTGCTCTTTGACATGTGTGGTGGGACTAGTGTACTCAGTTCCATTTCCATTTTCCATGGTTACACCAGATGAGCCAGATGACGAAACTACCCCTTGAAAATTTGACCCTAATACCTGTGGCTGGGTTACAACAGGCTTTTGCCCCTCTTCGGCTAGTTTTCTAAGCAGATTTGTGACTGTAGGAAGAAACTTGGTGGATAAAGACAGAATTCCTGGAAGCTGTAAGCATAAAAAAAAAACAGAAAAAATAAATAAATGAACTGCGAAATATGTTGCTATTATATACGACTTTATGATTTGATATATTTAGATGGAATGGAACTCACCATGCCATTGCTAAATTCACCAGATATGTCTAGTTGGACCCACAATGCTTTGAAAAGAAGATAACCCACAAAAATAACAAGCAGCCATAATGGATTCCTGCAAAACAAGACAATGTGTGTGGTGTGAGTGACTTGTGGATTTGAGCATAACAGGTTACTTAAGAGAGACAAGAAAACAAACAAACCTTAAAAGTGTCATAAATTCATTAAATCCTAGGATGAACATAGCAGCTATTGCCCATGGAGGTGGTAACATATTGTTATTTCGCTTATTAGCTTCCTGAAAACCATACCAGTAAAGACAAAGAAGAATCTTAGAATCACTTCACTTCATTCATAAAACTAAAAGATGAGTACATTTACATTTTTGGTCCCTCAGCATAGCTGGTTTTTTCAACTTTGGTCCCAAAACGGTAATTTACTCTAAAAGATACCTGGGAAGCAATGGCTTGAGTAATAGTATACTCTGTCTCTCTTTGAAATTGGCTCCATAATGATTTACACTGAGCAGGAGTTATGAGTGTGTTTGTTGCTGGAACCTGTTTGCACATAATACACAAAAATGCAGTTAAAAATAAATCATTTACACAACTGTGAGTACAAATAATTACCTCTTCCCATGTGCTGGAGACCAATGGGTCCTGCATGGGGGTATTCTTGTCTTTTTTGTGATCCACTAACGCAAGGACTAATGTGTCCCCAATCTTATCACCATCAACATCCAAACGACTTGCAGCCAATACAGACAGCAACTTTAAAGACTGAAACATAAATATATATACTATAGATTATTAATTTATAATAGATTGAATGATCGACTTCAGTCTATTATTTTCTAATGAAATGACTCTTACAGAAGACCGGGCTATTTTGGTAATTGCGCGTATATCTTCCTTTCCGGTCCAGACACGTGGCATTGAATCAGCATCATGGTTAAATAGAGACGTAAATCTGTAAAATAAAAAATTCATGAGATAAAATGATTAAATATGTTAATTTTCCATTAGTGAGAGATTAGCAAGGTTATACCTCTCTTTCATGCGATACAAAGCTTTCCCTGCTTCTTCTTTTGTTTTCCCTTCAACTATTCCTCTAGCAAAATTTTCTAAATTTGAAACCATTTCTTCATTGGCTTTTTTGTCCATTTCAAAACCAGAAAGTGCATCAGAAAAGTCAGAGATGGTTGTTTTGGTTTCTTGATGAAAAAGTTTCCTTATTGCAGGCCAGGTGTCATCACCACCTCCTTCTAGTAGGGCTGCAACTGGTCCTTCCAATGCCACTTTCAATTTTGACTGAAAACAGAAACAAAAAAACCATTGATAACTAAAAACAATTCATAGGGCAAATTGTTATTACAGCTTAAGAAAATGTATTACCTCATATAGTGCATTAAGTTCAGATAGTTTAGCAGTTTGAACTTCAGCAATATGTGAATCTATCTCACGTGAAAATTTATCTCTTACTTTAGCTGAATCCCAATCCGCTTGTTTGATAGCTACCTCTGTAGATTGAATGTATTAGGCAGCTACAAATAAGTGTGTGTGTGTGTGTGTGTTGTTTAAGAAACTGGGATCTATTGATGTGAACCTTTGCATTGTTCATCAAAGAGTGTCATGAATGATTCTGTGCAATTCCAAGCAGCTTTTGCAAACCCTTGTCCTCCATTTAAAGCATCTTGGAGTGCTTTTTTGAATTTATCGAGTGTCTCTAATTGTATGTGTTCCAGCATCAATTGGTATGTTGGTTGAACAAGCTAAATAAATCATATAATATAATAAATCAATTAGTACACCAAATATGAAACATATTTATCATGAAGAAAGAAATATAAATCTTACTTGAATCAACTTCTCTTCCAACTGCTTTCGTTTGGCAGATCTAACACCATCTTCAAAGTAAGTCGCCTCTTCATCATAACTGAAACCGTAAAAATTATATAAATTAATAAATATTGTACATTTTAAAAATTGAAACAGACACAAAAAAGAAAATAAAAAACTATGTTTACCTGGATAAAGAAGCCTCAATCATTGAACTAAGCTTGTTTCCAAAGCCTGGGACTAAATGAGATTGTACAGCATCTTTTAAGTCACACCAGTCCTGTTTAAACAGGAGTTTATATATTTTTTCATACAACATAATTAGTGCTTGAAAGTTGAAAGTGGTATTTTTTTTAAATGTACCTCGTTTGTTACAAAGAAAGAGTACTTCTCATTAGCAATTTCTTCACATCTTACAGTGGCAACCATCACCTGTAAAAGTAGCAGGAACTTTAACATCCAAAAACTTTTTAAAAGTTTTAAAAAAAACAAAGTTGATTGTTAAAAAGTTTACCTTGTGGGCAGGTAAGTCAAGGTCTTTGTTTTCCTTAATAACTTCCCAAATTTGTTGGGCACTAAAGGAAAAACCTGAAGCAGGAACCACCCCCCTCCTATCGCCAGCTAAGCCATTAGGTGCTATAGAATGGAAGAATCTTTGCCTCAAATTAGCCACCTTTAGTGGAACAAAAAATATATATAATTAGAATATTATAAGAATATCTATGTCTCTCATATAATATCTACCAGTAATCTTTATCATACCTGTTCCTTAAATTGTTCTTCTTTCTCTTCAAAACTAGAAAGTGCAACAACTTCTACATTAAAAAAGTCACTCAATGGAGTCTGTTTGTGGGCTTCTGGCTTAGGGACAGAATCCCAAATCTGGGACAAAGAACAGAGCATTATAAGTGTTGCAATTGTGTTAGCTTTGGGGTAATACAATAAATAATTAATAGCTATTAACTATAATTACCTTCTGGATATCTTCCCTCAAGACAGGTTCTAAGTTTTCAAGGGGGGTCTATACAGAAACAAAAGGATAATTACATCAAATGCCATTCAACTTGTTAAATCTTCAAAAACATGTGTTGCACAACACAACTTACCCTTGTTTTATCACGAATAACAAACATCAAAGTTGTTTTACGTGGACTAAATAGTCGCAACATAACCTGGAATACAGAAGTTTAAAATTCAATATTTTGACATTAGTAAAAATTAATTAAAAAAAAAAGATAAAACAAATGCAAAGACAATGCACCTGGAATACAGTTTTTAGAAGTGGCTTGTTAGCAGCCTGCTCACGCCCAATATCATGACACCACCTGTATAACACAATGTACCCCAAGAAAAGCAATTAAAATTTACAGAAAAAACATATATATACTTTTATCAGGCTATGACAAGGCTTACATGTTGATAAGCACTATATCCGAAACAGCAAGGGCAAAAAGTGCACTCTGCTTTTCAAATGCAGTATCATCCTGGAGAAGCAGAAAAAGCTCAATGACTATTTAAAAAGAGAACCAAAAGAATAAAATAATAATGAATACTAACCTCTCCTCGCTCTCTTCCATCAGTACCTTCAAGATCCATTACTATGGTGCAAGGTTCAATGCCAACGCATCTTGCCATCCAAATACCTTTGGTGGTTTGAGACCTGTAAAAAGTCAATGCAGAAAGTCAACAAATGTGGAGATAGATTAACAATAAAAAAGATGCAAGAAAAATAGATGCATGCCTTCCCCTATAAGCATCCATTTCCCTGAAGTTTGTGTGAAAAAGATTATTCAGAAGTGTGCTCTTCCCTGTCACAAATATGAAATCAGAACTTGCAGATAATGCAATCTCAATATATAAAAGACATACCACTGCTTTGAGGACCCATGATGGCAACAACAGCATAAGAAAGTCCACATTCAGCCAGTTTTACTTCTTTGATAAAATTATCAAGTCCTTCACCATTAAAAGTGCCATCTCCTTCTATGAGGTGGGTAGAGCAGCAACCGGCTTCTTTGTCTACAAAAGGCAACACTTGAATCAAGACTCCATAAGCATATAATCTTCATCTTACAAATAAAACAATCAAGTGAATACAACTATTTCAAAACACCACAATTTTCACATGATCCAGCATCCCGTTTCAGTTTTTACACCTTTAATCATTTCCATCACCGGAGTTGGTGATTAGTAACATTAGTTATTAATTTAAGTTCACTGCAACTTATTCCTTTATTTGTATTCCAGATCCCATTCCAGCACGGAATTTTCGCCTTAACACATTCATTCCAATTTCTTCAAGAGAACAAACAGGTCAACAACAAAGTCTCGCGGTAAGGATCGGGTAACTCGATTAACTCTGTCAAAGATCCTACATGCTTATAATTTCACCATATACAACTTTATTGTCTAGATCAAAAACAAGATCAAATTACGGCAGTACCTAATTACTCAACAAGATTAGTTAATACTATCGAAACGAGATTAAAGGTCAGTTGCAGATTTTAAAAATTATACCGTTGCAACGGTAAACAAAAAGCACAATGTTGAATCAACTGTATCGACATTAGGGTTTAGATGTGCAAAATGAATAGTAAGTGCATTAGATATGATAAATTTAGCAGTGATTTTGAAGAAGTTGAGTGACATACCCATCGGTAGTAGTTGAATCCAGAGATTTGATTTTTGCAGGTGAAGAGAGCAAAAAGAGTGCGATCTCAGGTCAGCATAAAGCCATAAACCCCTCTGAGTTGCTCTGTCTTATAGCAAAAGGATGTATCACATTCACACTTTCTTTCCCCATGGTATAAAATATCATTACATAGAAAAAAAAGTGGAATAATTCTTTTCCTGAAATAAATATACTTTCGTCTTAGATGGAAATAATAATAAAGCACTTTGATCACCTATTTTTTATTTATTATACATATAAATTAATAAAATATGTTAACTTTTACAGGCTCAGCATTCGAGTCTAAATAAGCATGATTTACTGGTAATTAACATATATTGAAACCTAATCATTGTAATTAAGTTGAATAAATATGGACTTTAGAAACGATTTTTTTTTTCTTCAGAAAAATATGTTAAAAATTGATTTAAATGATAATGTTTTGTTACGCACAGCGCTCTTTCGCTTTAGCTGCGCTTTTTTATTTAACTTTTATTAAACTAAATGAACTTCTTGTGTTTTAGATTTAAAACGATTTTTAAATTTTAACTTGGATAGATTAATGATTATCTTACGACCTCACATTTATTTGCTTCTTATTAATTTTATGGTGTAGTTTTGCGATGTAATCGAATCGAAACTATAGTTTCTATTTGACTGTAAAAATAAAACTTGGTTAAACCCTAGTTTCATTTTAAATAAATTAAGAAATAATATACAAGCAAAGTAAGTTAGGTTAGAAATAACATTATTAAATAGTTAGGACTCTAAGTTTTGTAACTTGTTTTTTTATAATTTAGGACCTAAACATTTATTTTTGCAATTTTGGTCATAATTTGATAGTTTTCTTTTAATTTTATGATTTTTTTAGATTGTGTTAAATTTCACATGTGCACGATGGTAGTTTTGTTATTTTCCTTACATCTCTTCTTCCTTATTAGACTTCTGCCATTTTTTTAATATCATTACATTTTCACTGTTGATCACTATATGTTTGTTACGACATTTTCCAAAGAAAACTCTTTGTCTCTTCCAATTGTTCATCTCTTTCATCGTCTCCTTTACCTACGGTATCCTAACATTGTGCTAATAATATCATTTTCGAACAATGATGCTTACAATATGGAACACCATATTGTCCATCATTAAAACATCTGCAGTACGTTTTTCTTGTTACATATTAGTCAATGATCGGTATTTTAGTTATTTTTTAAATAAATTATTGTTTTGTTGTTACATAGTAGTTAATGATCGGTCTTTTTAATTACTGTTTTAAATAAAATATTATATTTTGTTGATGTTTTTGTATTATTAAAAGGTAATGATACCCTGTTTTTAATGAACATAAATCATGAGATATATTTTCAATGTATCATGATATGAAATATTTAGAAGGTCATGTGGATATTTTAGATGTAGAGGAGTTTATTGTGCTTGACCTCGACTGTTATGTGCATAAGTAAGATTACATTGGTAGGTTTTACCATTATAGAAAACAAGAAAGTGGTATCGCTTTTAATCCATTTACTTTAAGGAATTGCGAGGATGTGTTGATAAATATACATCTTAAACTACATAAATGACTTATAAATATGGATCTTCTTTATAACCATTTTAATATACTAGTTATTTAAAAAATTACATAAATCAATAATTAATCTTTTTATATTACCGTAGTAGTGTACTAGTGTCTATAATTTTTGTCTTTACTTAATAAAGTAAACGATTAAAAGCTTGTCAAATTCGTTGTTTGTGGTAGCATGCCACATTGCCACCGACTTGTGGGTCCAACAAACCGTCCAACCTACGGACCTTTCGGAAAGGGGTGCGGCCATTAGCCCACTTAGTGCATAAACATAACATTTATGTACTTGAAATATGCTTTCATTTTTGGGGCTTAAAGTCTTCAATACCCAATTTCATTTTTAAGGCTTAAAGACCGACAAAAAGGTTTGTTAGTATTTGTACTAGAAAAAGGAAAAGAGACTAACATGTAAAAAGTAATTTTTAGGGGGTGTTTGGCTTAGCTTTTAAAAGCTCAAAAGAACTTTTCTAAAAAGTTACAAAAAGTCAGAATTTCCTGACTTTTTCAAAAAGTTGTTTTTTCTTGTATTAATATTCCAAAAGTTATTAGTTTGCCAAACATCTTTTTGTTTTTTTTTTTTACAAAAAATGACTTTTAGCTGTGAAAAGTTAAGCCAAACACCCCCTTAATATAAGGATTACGTTGGGTTGAAATTAATTTGGTTGGATTATGGTGGAATTATTTGGTCCATAACCGAAAAAACCGAAAACTAAATCAAACCAAAATTGATTTTAGACCAAACCATATTCATATTTGGTTTATTGGTTTGGTCTGAAACCAAATCGAATTGTGAATTTGGTTTTTTTGTTCGAGTTTCGGTCTCATGAAATTTAAACCAAACCAAGCCGAAAAAACGAATTTCATAAATTAATTAATTTAAAAATATATTATATATTTATATATTAAATAAAAATAATAATTATAAAGTAAACATTATTTTAGTCTATTTACTATTTTACGTAGGGTTAAACTTGATCAGTTCAAGGCTTCAAGGCAATCCTCACGAAATTCCAATCATCAAAACTTAATTCCTCAATTGCCATTCTCGTTCGTTCATTCAAGCTCCATCCTCACGTAAATCATAATCGACGATGACGCTCTGTCTCTCTAAGAATGTTTGTAATATCCTCATTTTCACGGCCAGAAAATACCGATTTTGTTTATGCTTTATAAAAATCAGAGTACCTCTTTTAATAAAAATGTTGCAGAATTTGTTCCCAGTAAAACATGATAAATACGTTATCAAAACATTTCCGAAGAAAACTATTTTTATTCATTTTAGAACATTTTGGATGTCATCGTCAATACATAAACATAAGCATAAACAGAACTTACATTCATTATCACTAGTGATTTATATTTTTTTAATCTCTTAGTGTAATGTGACTTCATATCAACATTTGTGATATAAATAAACTGAGTGAGTCAGGTTGGGAAACCTAATGAGTACATAGGGTTTTCAACCCACAATTATATAATTATTATGTTTAATCTTCAAACAATTAATCAACCCAATTACACATCCCCATTATCTTCTTTACTCCTAAGAATCAGCTATTCATCGTTCATTTATTCCTAAGGATCATCCTGAGGAATTGGCACGAAGTTCATCGTTACCAAGGTTTATAGATTACAACTGGTGAACACGTAGTCCAAAACATCTGGTGAACACTTAGTCCAAAAATAACTAGTGAACACACTTAGTTCAGAAATACCTAACGAACACACACAGTACAAAATACCTAATGAGCACCTAGTTCAAAAACACCTACAGGTTACAAGTCTGCTAGCGTTCCACTGGATTGTCTGGTATAGTCCATGGTCGCCATCTATACTCCAGTAGATGGTTGTATCACTGTCAACATTGATGTCTTTCATCGTGTTATCACACAACAACTATTTCATCTACCCATGTTTTATCCAACACACTTTGTAGATATAAAATACATATGCAAATTAAATCATTTAAAACATATATAAAAATCTTTCACCCAGCATAGACAACAATTATTCAGACAATATGCACACATAGCATGTAATTTATATTGAAATACTTCATATCTATGTGTAAGATGAAAGGGACTATGCACTCACTTGAAAAGGTGGTGACTCGGTACTCGGACGACACTTCATTTACTTTAAACAACTTCTTTGACAGAACCTAGTATCATTACCACTAGAGTTTAGTCTAATGCTCGACGAGACTAATTAATAGTCTAACTATTATTACTATTATATAAGCGTTAACACAATACTTTTCACCCACTATGTACATACAGGGGTCGAACATGGAACACCGGAGGGCAAGATCATTTTGGTATATATAGCACTTATGAGATCCACCAACCCAAGCGGTCCTTCAAACCAGATTCCCCGTACCGCGAATGGTTAAAAAGATATTATAACGACACTTATATAACTCATAATAATAGTCTACATATTTATTATAAGGTCCTATGTAACGACCGAAAAATTCCAACCAATTTAAACTTTTCAAAAACAACCCAATTTCATTAAACTATTACAAAAAGGTTTTCAATACAGTTAATCCAGAGTATTCCCAGAATCACATCACAACATAAACATGAGGAGCGGTACGATCACACCTTCGCCTTGCCACGGTCTCCTGAAGAACCTGAAAAAAACATTAAACCACAACTGTAAGCCCGAAAGCTTAGTGAGATATCCCCAAAATACCAACCACATATACCATACATGCATAACATGTCGTATCATATCCGATCACAGAACAGCCATGCACTTCGGGTCTACTGTGTGACTGGTCCGCCGCACCGGCCAACAGTCCACCTGGTCCACCCTCCGAGTCTAGCCATATACATCGAGTCTGCAGTGTGATTGGCCCGCCCGCACCGGGCCTTCAATCCACCTGGTCCACTCTCTAAGTCTACAGTATGACTGGTCCGCCCGCACCGGGCTTTCAGTCGGCCTGGTCCACTCTCCGAGCCTCGGCACGTCTGGTCCGCCCTCTTGGGGCCTACAGCCTATCCGAACCGCTCGCTGGGCCTTCGGAACAACCGGTCCGCCCTGGGTATCTTGGCCTACAGCACAAAGCAGGACCCGCCTCAACCCAATTCCAGTCCAAACAACCATGTGCACATAAACATACAATCATATAACAATTCACAGTCAACAAGCCGATCAAACAGATCACATAGCATATCATCATCCTAACCAGGATACCGACCTAACCGGTCACTAGCATAGCATCACCCTACATATCAGGATATCGACCTCAACCAGGTCTCTAACATACACCATCCTAGCTACCAGGATGCAAACATATCAAAGCAATAACATAACAACAATACCCGGATCTCAATCCGATAAAGGGCCGACCTTGGTGCCGTAGACCCTATTGATATGGTGAGGATAACTCACCTCGCACTGCTGAAACTCTTAACTAAAGAAGCAGATTCTCGAATCACCGACTCACCGGAAATCCCGAACTAGCCAACATAGCACAAATAAACATTAGGCCAAGCACAATACTCTTCTAAGGGTAAATTGACCATTTTACCCCTAACTCAATCCGACCCAACACTAGGTAAGCTCCCAAGCCCACCAATGGCCCAAAGTTCAGAAGTCCAAAACAAAGCCCATTATTGGCCCAATTTACTAAATTGGGCCCACCTCACCAAATGGGCCTAAACTCATGATCCATAACAACCAATGGGCCCAAAATACTCTAACCATAATGTCCAGTCACGGCCCAAAATCCAGCAGCCCAAATAACAGCCCAATCCCTAAGGCCCAAAATGAAAAGCCCAACAGAGGGAGTACGTTGGGCGTACCCTCCTTAGTACGCTGGGCGTACACGCTGATTCGCAACAGGGGATCGGGGCACTGACTCGCTACGCGGGGCGTACTCGCTAGTTACGCGGGGCGTAACTTTGCTACTCATTAAATCCCCATAACTTCTTAATGGCTTAAGCTCTTAAGCCCAAACTTCAGATCCTTAGGCCAAACATGCCTAAGATTCATAAAGTCTCAAGCTTTATCACTTGGGACGTCCATAAATCTCTTAATACAAGGTCTTAATCCATTAAGACCCACATATCTCACACGTGGAACAACCACAACCCTTGGGACCTCATTTTTCTCACTCAAGACCTCTCCAAAGGTCTAAAAGGACATATAATCTTGACCAGCTCAAAACATGCATCAAAATGAGGACTTTTGGGTCAATAATGGTGTCAAAGCTTCACAACACATAGATCTACACAATATGAATGTCAAGCAAGAAGCTTTATACCTCAAATAGGCTCCAAAGGATGATGTCTTCCCAGATCTATACGCTCTAGTCGTTTCTCTCCTTCCTTGACAACTTCTCATTTCTTCCTTTATGCTCTCCTTTGCTAATCCAAGCTTTCCAAGACCAAACACACCCAATCAAGGAGGTGGGACGACTATCTTAGGGTTTCTGAGGTTAAGGGAGAGCTTATGGAGGCTAGGGTATGCACCAACATGTTCCTTATATAGTGGCTGACCCTAAATTTAGGGTTTTAGAACTCTGAGAGTACGCTGGGCGTACCTCTAGTACGCTGGGTGTACTCAACCTTGCACCCGCGTCACTTACCCAATTACGTTGGGCGTACTCGGCGAGTCCCCAAACTTCATACTTGGCCCTCATTAATCCACTTTTCCCACAAGATGATCAAAATACCACTTCTCTTAAATCCCGGGGACTCACAATTAGGTACTCTTAGGAACGGGGCGTTACAATTATCCCCCACTTAAATTAGGCTTCGCCCTCGAAGCCTTCGGCACCTCTACTCCATAACTTTTCCCGCCACGCACCACCTGGCATTAACCCAACCAGGTTCCTCAAGACGCAACCATCGAAACCCGAAACTCACTTTCTCCTTTCTAGCGGTGTCCTGACTACCGCCTCAAGCCGGCCACCGGCTTCACCCTCTGATAACCACACCTATCAGGCTTCACCCTCTGATAACCACACCTATCAGGCTCTACACTTATCAACCGAGTACCACTCCATGGTACTTTCTCGATCCTGATCACAGCAATCACTTGGCTCTTACGAGCTAGATATAACCCTGAACCACCGGGTTCCCGATCCGAGTCCAATTCTATCCACTCCATGCTGACAGAATGACACATTCTTCAGCCATAGAGCAACTCCCATGAGTTCTCCTCTAGCAATCACATGCACATGCTGAACTAGCTCTAGTACCCTCGGAATGGAAAAACCCGCCACACTAACGACACCTCCAAACATCCCACAGGATGAATCACCACTACATACACAATTCCTCGATCAGAATCAAACTGGAAATCCAAGACTCCCTCCCAGCATCCTTTCCGAGCCTCTTGGCTCTACCCTCACGGAAATCCTTCCGCGACCTCAGCAGACATCCCATCCGGATGTGTTTCCATACCATTGTCGCAATCATGCTGCTCAAAGACCCTAATTGGATCACTCCAATCACAACTATGTGCTGCTGCTTTCACTTCCGTGAACTTACACTCCCTCTCGGAACTACATTCCTATCTCTTTCCCTACCAAGGGAATCCACTTGGCCGCCTTGTCACTGCGACAAGTGCCACGGTGCTCGCCCGATGCTACACCACTCCGTTATAGTATAACCGCTATCCATGCAATACACATGCTCTGAATCTGCTCGCAAAGACTCTCGAGTCCATGCACCAACTCCACTAATCGAGATCAATACCCGGGGCCAGACCTTCAAATGCTAACATATCGCGACATACTCAATCCATTTCCTTGAACCGATCTAACAATACCTGCAGAGTCTTCAGCATGACTGGACCGCCTTACCAGGCCTTCAACCAATCAGGACCACTCTCAGAACCTTCAGCCAATCTGGACCGACCTCCAGGGCCTTCAGCCTGGCTGGACCGTTCTCCGAGCCTTCAGCCTGACTGGTACGCCTACCGGCCTTCAGTCTATCCGGTCCGCTCAACTAGCATCCATCATTCCGAGTTATCTCTCCGGGAAACCCTCCCATGCATACTGTTCTAGCCCTCTAGGGGTTCCGAACTCTATTTCCATCATACATACTCAATCCCGGCCTGATCCCAGGCCCTCCACAATCAAATGCCCTAGGGGTTCCGAACTCTATCTCCATCATACATACACCACTCTACTAATTAAACTCTATATTTATAATATCATGTTATATACCAATTAATACAAATTGGTATATAACATGATATTATACATATTAAATACTGCATTTAAATTATAATTAGTAGATAAAATAAACTAGAAATGTATAAAATAAAAATAAGAGGGACTAAAATTGATAACCAAACTTCACCTCCATTTTTGGAGATATGAATAGTATACCCCCATATATGGGGGAAGAAATGAGGTAGGGTTGGAGAGGAATGGGGGAAGAAATGGGGGAAGGGGGGGGGGGGTGAATGGAGTTTGGGGGTGGTTTGGAGATGCTCTAAGGGAACAAAATTTAGTATTTGACTATTTTTGGGACCAAAATCGAGAAATGCTGAACTCAAGGACCAAAATGATAGTTTACCCAACATCTACAACAAAATCATATGTGTTGAATTGATGAAGGACTAAATTTATAATTTCCTCGACCGGGCAAAAAGCACCACTAGAGAAGTGTAGCTGCAGCTTGCAGTTGCAGAAATTAGACATCCCCAAGAGGCGGGAAAACAAAAAAAGCCAGAACAGAGATGAAGGAGAGTGCCGGCAAAGTCGGAGGAGGGCTGCCGTCGGTCGACGCACGCTACACACAGTGGAAGTATCTCGTCCCCATTCTCTACGACTGGCTCGCCAACCACAACCTTCTTTGGCCGTCTCTTTCTTGCCGGTATGTACTCTCACTATCTAGGGTTCGACTACTCATTGTTTTTATGATTTACCTTCTACGCTACTCGATCGTATCCTACTTCATACCTAGAAGCTACATTCTTCAAAATAAAGCTGAGGAATGCTAATTTTCATGTTTGTTTATGATATGGGAAAGGGGGAGTTAGCTACTTAGCTAACATATATTTTTATTTTTTTCACATTTTTTATATAAGTTTATACTCCATGCTAACTCATACCTAGAATGGAAGGATCAACCGGTAACCACCAAGCTAGTGAATGTATAACTCTTAGGTCATCGACTCATCGGCTCATTACAATTTATTGATGTGAGTATGCTTGGTGCATTGTTAATTTTGCCTTCTTAATAGATGGGGGCCACAGATAGAGCAAGCTACATACAAGAATCGCCAACGACTGTACCTCTCAGAACAGGTAAATGATCTTCTTCACCTCAAATTGAATGAAATGCCTTTTATCTTCTCATGTCTGAATTTCTTATCAAAGATTGTGTGCTTTCTTGCCATTTTTTGGATGCAAAATGTGAATATTTCCTAGTTGTCTTTTTTAACTCTAACCTTCTTCTTACAGACAGATGGTAGTGTTCCAAACACACTTGTGATAGCAAATTGTGAAATTGTCAAACCTAGAGTAGCAGCAGCAGAACACATATCACAGGTGAGTCCAATACAAATTTCAAACTTGTTGCCTCTGATTCCACTTGATTACTCTTTTATGACTTTTATTTCTGCAGTTCCATGAAGAAGCACGATCACCCTATGTTAAGAAGTTCAAAACCATCATACATCCCGGAGAGGTATTTCTTTGTTCAAACATGCTACTCATTCATGTATATCTCTTAAAGATGTAAGTGTTATGTTTCTTTGACATTTGTTATTTCTGTGCATCAGGTCAATCGCATCAGGGAGCTTCCTCAGAACATGAATATAGTAGCCACACACACAGACAGTCCTGATGTATGCACTCAACTTACACACTCCATTCTTTCTTCCATATTTAGCTTGTTTTTCCTATTTCTCTTAAATTATTTTTTCCCTTTGCTTTCTTTTTATAACCCAGGTTCTTATCTGGGATGTTGAAGCTCAGCCTAATCGCCATGCTGTTTTGGGAGCTACAGAGTCTCGTCCTGATTTGGTGGGTCCCTTTGATAAGAGCCATAGATATCTACACAGATTTTCTTCCTTTCTATCTTGTTTTTGCCTCATTTTGTCCTTTTTATATGCTTCTTTATCAATTTGAATTTGATGCTGATTTATATTATTCACCTTGCAGATTTTGACAGGTCATCAAGAAAATGCAGAATTTGCTCTTGACATGTGCCGAAGTGCACCCTTTGTACTTTCTGGAGGTGATATTTTAATAGTTTTTGATACTGGTTGATGTAAAAGAAGTCAAGAATGAGAGATTTTTCATGAATTATGAATCAACAAAATATGTAAATCCAGTTTTGTGCTCTTTGTTTGTTGTGTTGACAGGTAAGGATAAGTCAGTTGTGTTGTGGAGTATTCATGATCATATTTCTACTTTGGCAACAAAGACTGGTGGGACCAATGATAAACCTAGTGAAAGCCCTGTTATTCAAGCAAGAGGTGTGTTTCAAGGGCATGAGGACACTGTTGAAGATGTACAATTCTGCCCCTCTAGGTATATGAAACAACATTCCTTTTATTCAATTGCAATGATAGATTTAATTAGCTAACTGGAAGTTTTTTCTTTTTTAAACTTTGATGAAGTGAACAAGAGTTCTGTAGTGTTGGTGATGATTCTTGTCTTATACTATGGGATGCAAGAACAGGTTCTTCTCCAGTTGTAAAGGTAACTTTTACTTGTTATTGAAACATTGTACTTTTATTGATTAAGACAATATACTTCAATTTCATCTTTTTTTATATGATTATTTTTCAGGTTGAGAAAGCACACAATGCTGATCTTCATTGTGTTGATTGGAACCCCATTGATGAAAACCTTATACTCACTGGGTAATTACCAAATATTATATGCAAACTTCTCAAATAAAACCATCTTTTAGTTTTACAATTGGGCCTCAAGATTTCAAAAAATTTGTACTTTCAGTCTCTTTTTCTATTTTTCTTCATTAACCCATGGAAGTAGATTTATAAGCTAAATAATAAATGATTCCTTTTCAGGTCTGCTGATAACACTATTCGGTTGTTTGATCGAAGAAATCTGACTAATAATGGGGTTGGATCACCCATCCACATATTCCAAAATCACACTGCTGCTGTTCTTTGTGTACAGGTAGGTATAAATTATAAATTATAATAACTCAACATTTACATGTATTTTTATGTTTCCTTTATCCGAATAATTAATTATTTATTTTTATTTTTTTACAAATGTCAGTGGTCCCCGGACAAATCATCCGTGTTTGGCAGTTCAGCAGAAGATGGAGTGTTGAACATCTGGGATCATAATAAGGTGCAAACCAATCTTTTTTTACTTTTGACAAATCTGCCCTCATTAGAAGCATAGCCTAATTAATCATGTTTGTTCTTGAGCCAGATTGGCGAACGTTCTGGTGAAGCCTCAAAAGGTTTATTATTCCGCCATTCTGGGCACAGGTACAGTTCTCCGATATTTTTTAAAGTATCATTTATCCATCAAGACAATAAATACTCAATGGCATTTGTGTAAATAATATTCTAGGGACAAAGTAGTTGATTTTCACTGGAACGCTCATGATCCATGGACAATCGTTAGCGTATCTGATGATGATGAAACTACTGGTGGCGGTGGAACCCTACAGGTTTCCCTTTTTTTTTGCATAATCAATCAATCGACTCCGTCTTTTACTTACACTACTAATTAATAATTAATAATTATGCTCGAATCGACAATCTGTGCAGATATGGCGGATGATTGATTTAATCTATCGTCCTCAGCAGGAGGTGATCACGGAGTTGGATAAATTCCGATCTCACATTCTCACTTGCTCTTCACAGTCACACCAGGATTTGACTAATCAGAACTCATAAGATCAAATATGTGTATGAATCAATTATTATGAACCATTCACCCTTGGATTATTTATATATTCAGGCATAAAGACTCTTTTTAACTCTTGTTGGTGTTTATGGTAAAAAAAAAAAAAAAGTGCATTTTTTTTTATCATATAGTATTTCATTATTTGCTTGCATCAAGTTGCAATGGACAAACTACACAGTGAAAAGCATGTAGATAGATAGATAATTAGATATCTTTGTGATTTAATAGGTAGCACGAGGAGTTGCCATAACCTTCGGAGAGGATTTCATATGGAGGACTATACCAAATTCCTCACTCATATCCAAATCCTCTTTTTTCGCTCCATTTGGCAACGTCAAATCAAACTTGTATACCAGATTTGCTAACGCAAGCTCCATGATAACCACACCAAATTGAATACCAGGACATTTCCTCCTCCCACCACCAAATGGAAGCCACTCAAAGTTAACACCATTGTAATCAATCAAACTCTTGAAAAACCTCTCTGGCATAAAATCCTCTGATTCTTGTTTCCATATATCAGGGTCTCTTCCTATTGCCCAAGCATTGATGATCACTTGTGTCCCTTTTGGAATGTCATACCCTTTGAGTTTCACATCTTGTGTTGATATTCGTGGAACCAGAAGTGGAACTGGAGGGTGTAACCTCAAGGATTCTTTTATAACAGCTTTAAGATACTCCATCTTCTCCAAATCCTCCTCTACAATCATGGATCTTCCTTTTGCTATTTCTGTCGCTTCTTTCTGCAACTTTTTCATCACTCTTGGGTGTTTTATAAGCTCAGCGATTGTCCACTGTAAACTTGTGTATGTTGTATCAGTCCCTGCAAGAAACATATTCTACAACACACAAAGATACCTTCAATTTTATTATTAAAAAAAATTACAAGTAATTAATCAACATACCAATATAACAGCTTTAAGGGTATCTCTATGGAAATTAAAATCGATTGTGTTATCTCTTTGAACATCAAGTAAGATGTCAACTAAGTCCTGAACTTCATTTGCAGACTTCTTATTATTTAAATGCTCCTCAATGATATCTTCAATAAACTCATCAAATTCTTGAGCAACTTTTTTAGCCTTTCCCTCTAAACCACTAACTCGGTCTACCCATTTCAACCATGGAATATAACTCCCAACACTAAAAACAGTAAACATATGTAGTAATCGACACAATATGTCTGTGAGCTTTGATCCATCATACGCCCTTCCAACAGCCACCCTACAAATTATGTTATTCGTAAGTGAAATAAGCAATGAACCAATATCGACCAAAGAACCATGACTATCTTCTAGCATACTAATCATACGACTTATTTCTTTTTCTCTCACTTGTTGGAATGATCTAACTCGTGTGCTACTCAAAAGATGGACTACTACAGTGCTTTTCAACTGCCTCCAGTATTCCCCATAGGGAGCAAAGGCTACGTCTTTACATCCATACAACAGTATGTTGGGTATAGTTAAACTGGGTCGACTTGAAAATGATAGATCATGGGTTTTCAAGATCTCTCGAGCTACTTCAGCAGAAGAAGCTACAAGCATGGGTGTGCTGCCAAAGTGAAGGAGCATGATTGGACCATGTTTTTGGGCCAAGAGTTGAAGAGATTGGTTTGGGCTTGATCCTAATTGGTGGAAGTTGCCAATGATTGGAAGTTTTCGTGGAGATGGTGGGAAGTTTTTTTTGTTATTTGAATGAAATGAAATCCATTTGATACGAAGTAAATTTATCAAAATGATGAGTAAAACCAAAGAAATGAGAGAAATCTGTAAGGATGAAAAACTGGCCATGATGGGAGTTACAAAGTTTCAAGAATTTGTGAAAAGACACTAGATTTATACATTTTTAAAAGACTCCAATTATAGAAAGCTGGATCTCAATAATGACCATCTTTACTTATTTTAATTAAAAATCTAGTTATTTATTAACCTATAAGCTAAAGAGATGTGAAAGGTGGTTATTTAAATACCATGTTAATTGTTGAAGTAAATATATAGATTGAAACAACTAAGAATGGTACCTTTGGGTTTTTGGAACTAGCAGCTACCAATGTTTTCGGTTTTTTAATCTATAGAATCGTTTATGGGAATGAGAATAAAAAAGTTATAATTATAATACACTAATACTAATACATAATTTTTTGGAAGAAAATTAATCAAAATATTTGTAAAGTGTTGATAATGTTTTACATTTGTGGGGAAAAAATCAAAATATTGTTGCCCCGAAACAGTGTTCATGCTTCATTCCATTTGCATATGTGAAAAAAAAAATTCAAAATATCAGAAAAACTTTAGCGATGACTTTTTGAACATTTATTTAAAATCTTTACTTGTCGAATCATTTCCATTGTGTCTATTGTCTACTCTACTTTCTAATATCTATTAATATTTTTAACATATCTAGCAATAGCACTGAGAATTCGATTAAGTTTTTTGTGATTTTTATTGTGGCTACAAAATTATGTAATAAGGTTATTAACAACTTCTCGTATTTTCCCAAAGATATAATTTGTTTGAGCTTTTTTATTATTATTTTACTATTAACTATTAATTCTTATTCTAATCCAATATTTAATGAAATCAAATTTATTACCAATATAAATAGAGTTATTAAATGTACTCCCTCAAATTGTTGAATATACCTCCAATTTATTATTTTCACATCAAATTTCAAATCAAGCACCCTAATTACTATATTTTTCTAATTTCTAATTATTGTTATTTTGGAAATTTTTATTTAATACGATCAAACACATGGTCTAATAATATGGTGAGATCTCTTACCTTTAGAAGGTTGAGAATTCAAATCTCGTCAACAACATTCATTGAACTAAGAATTATTGAAAAATAAATTATAATGTGTTTTCGCTCCAAAAAAAATTATCTAATATTATTATTGTTAGAGGAAAAATTAATCCTTATTTATCATTTTCCAAAATTTAATAAAAATTTAAAAATTTGACCAAAATTGTCTTTATTATTATTATTATTATTATTTTGCATATGACATGCTATATGTGACATGGGAGAATCATTTAAGACGGAAAATCGAAAACATTTCCATATTTGTAAGAGAACTTCGCATATGGCATATATGAAATTCTCTAATACCTATCCGTGAAAAAAAATGAGTTTTCTTAAATGTTCTATGGAAAATAGGGATCACATGCCATATGTGATTTCTCATGTGGTATATGAAAAACTTGAATGTACTTATAAATTGTACTACAAAATTAAACACTTGAACCGCATAATATGAAATTCCACTTGCGAAAATCTAGCATCCATACAGTTAATTTAATGGTCGTTTTATAAGATATACTTTTGATACAACTATCTCTATTTGATTAAAAAACAATACAACTTTCTAGAGAGTATATGTGCTGATCCTGTCAGTGATTCATGGTAGTTAGAACATGACAATTGTATTTGTGTTATACATTTTGTTATATATATATATATATATATATATATATATATATATATATATATATATATATATATATATATATATGATGTATAAATTCATCAGATATAAATTTATGTGATTTATTGAATTTGGTTGGAGTGAAGATAGGCTTGGAAGACAACTCTTGTCACACTCCCGAACCAAACGGCGGAAACGTCCGGGGACTTGTGCGTGACTTCATCTTGAAATATCATTACAGTGAATATAAATAAAACATAATATCATCATCACCACACATGTAATATAACAACATTCATTGTTTACATCGAGTATTGTATTTGAATATTACATGCCAAAATAGTAAGAGTATGATGAAACAAAATATAACACAATATCCATTAGTTTGTTTCGTTCATCCTGCTTCAACGGTTTCCTGAGAATACAAGTTATTTTGAAAACGGTCAACATAAAAATGTTTGTGAGTTCATAAGCATGTTTGTGAAAATGATTTGTATAACCTTGAGAGTAAATTACACGAATGGTCCCTATGGTTTGGGGTAATTTGCACGTTTGGTCCCTAACATAATTTTTTAACTCGGAAGGTCCATACTGTTTGTTATTGTTACACGCTTGGTCCCTATTGTTTGTTTTTGTTACGTATTTGGTCCCTATCTTACGTAAAAAGGCAATTATTTAAATAAGGAAAAATGGTAAGGTAGGTAAGGTAAGGTGAGAGGTGGGGTTGGGTGTGTGTTTATTTAAATAAATTAAAAAATCAAGGGAAAAATAGACTTTTTATGTAAGACAGGGACCAAGCGTGTAACAAAAAAAAATAGTAGGAACCTTCCGAGTTAGAAAAATAATTTAGGGACCAAACACGTAAGTTAACCTAAAGCATAGGGACCATTCGTGTAATTTACCCTGACTTTGAAGCCACCAGAAAATCCGATATTTTCTGCCAAGTGTTTAGTGTGTTTTGTGTCAGATCTTGTATTAATGCATGCATGTTATTGTTTATTTGACTAAAAGAGTAAGGTGAATGTAGAGAGAATGTAAAGAGCATGTAAAGAGAATGTTCCTAGACAACCCGATGTTGTCTGTAAAAGAGAAAGTTGCCATACCAACCCCCGAGGTTGAGTACCAGTACGAGAATGTTTCCGAGTAATCCAAGAGAAAAGAGAATGGTCTTTCGTAAACTTCATAACGTTAATTCCTCTAAGTGAGTCGTCATAACCATACTAAATAATGACAATTTCGTCTGTCTTGGCGTTGTTGGACGCCGATTTTGATTTTTGGTTATAAGGTTTTCGTCACCCTAGACTGAGTTAGTTTAACTGTAGCGAACAGCTCGGGTGTAGGGTGTCATCCCTGTATAGATCTATACACAAATCCTCGTTCTCCCTCCAAGAGACTCTGGTTATAACTACATGCTACGATCGTACACTTAATAGGTGCCAACCGACAAAACTCACTAGATCCTTAATCGAATTTACGCGAAGAAAGGTATAATCTCATTCCAGGCCCAATGAACCATGTAAGTGAACCACTAAGGCAGCGCTAAACATGTAAATCATTTAAAGGCCCAAATTGGAATGAAATTATATAACATTGGCCCGAAATATATATATGAAAGTACAACTAAGGCCCATTTCACATGTAATGTATTTACAGGCCCAAATAGCACACAATAGTATCCAAGGTCCTTCGCACATGTTAATGAGTCAATGAGGCCCAATAAACATGTAAATAGTATACAAGACCTATCACACATAAAAATGGGTCACTAAGGCCCAATAACCTAGAAAATGATCAACTTAATCTGTTTGTTAGTTTATCGTTGGTTTTGGTTCAAGAATTCACTAAAATAACATAAAAGCCCACTTTTTGTAAAAATGGTGTTCTTGGCCCAATAAGCCAAAAATTTACAATTAAGGCCCAACTTTTGTAAGAATAACACTTTACTCTCCATTTTGTTCAAAACTTGTGTTGATGTCTAGTTTGTGGTAAAAATAACATTTTAAACATATTTTTGTCAAAAATATCATTTTTGACTTGATTTTTGTGAAAACACACATTTTTCTGGTTTTGGGCTTTTCTGACCTAGTTGTTGGAAAATTCGTAGAAAATTCATCATAAGTCGAAATTTGGATCTGTAAATTCTGGAAGTTTGGAAATTTTTTCTACTTTATTTACAATTTTTCTCATAATTTTTGATAGATTCTAACAAATGTGAAATTTCTCACCTTCACGGGCTGCTCCGAAATTATTTCAAATGTGATAGGCAGTTTTGTAAAATTCGCCAAAAATTGTAGAAAAATCGGATGAAAACGTGAGAGTAGTCATTTTAAAGGCATAAATCTGAAATTTATCCATGTAAAACAGTTTTGAAAACTATTTCCATTAAGAGGGTTAAAACAGTTCGAGATTGGGCTAAAACTTTCCTGCCAAAAGCTGATTTTGAGTATAAGTTATAGATCCTTGAGCACAATACTCATTTTTGCTATTTTAAGTGTAAAATTCCCAGATCTACAAGTTATATGTAATATATGTGATAAAACATACTTTTATCAAGGTTCTTATGAAGATCCAAGTGATAAACTTCAAGTTTTTAACATTTTTTAGATTAATGAAGTAATCAACACATAATCACCAAATAATTCATGGAAAACACACATAGTCATGCATATACACATAGATCTACACAAATCAACTTGTATTCTCCCCCAAAAACAAGTAAAAACCAAAAACAAGGACATATGAACTCACCTTTGCTTGTTGCTCACGGTTTTGAAGGAAGAAATAAAGAAAATTTGGTCCTAGCAAGCCTTCTTGGGTGGATCTTGATCTTAGGGGTTTCTAGGATGATGATCATGAGTTTATATGAGTTAAGAAGAGAATTTTGATAAAACAAAGAATCTAGATCATGGATCCAAGTATCAACTTACCTAGGATGATGATTTTGTGGAAGGATTCCCTTGAAATGCTCCAAGATCTCGAAATTTTAATGAAGAAGAGGAGAAGTTGTTGTGAGTTCTTGAGAAAAAACTTAAGTGAATTGTGTGTGTGTTCTTCCTTTGGGCCGAGAGATAAGAAGAAGAGAGGGAGGGGAGAGAAGTGAGATGACATTGCATGGATGTCCACCATGCAATAAGAAGGTGGCATCCTCACAAATTTCACATAATTTCCCATTTTGTTTTTATTTCCTTCACCATTCTTATCTCTTCCTTTTTTTTTTATTAAACATGGGCCGATTTGGGCTAAGGAGAGAGGGGAGGAGTCATCTTGGGCCCATGCTCGAATTTATGAGGCTCAAATAACATTTCGGCCCAATGGGCTTCTATGGATTTTTCACGGCCCAAATTAGCATAAAGGAATGGATTTGAGTCCATTAAAGCTAATTGAATTTGTTATGGCCCAATAAGGCCCAAAAGGTTAAATATTTATGAAAGTGGGTCCAATTAGAGCCCAATTAGGGGTTCTAGGTCTAAAATAGTCAAATTGGAAGCTTATTGGTTTATTAGGCCCAATAAGAAAATCCTAGTCCAAAATGGACTAGAACCGAGATTTTTAGGGTTTCCAAACTTTTGTTGACTATTTGAATGTTTGTATAGAGTATTTGCTGGAATTTTGTTGTCATTGAATAAACACCATACATGTTTTCAAGTCTTAGCTACAATGTCATTCTTTGTTAAGTGTTTACAACGTATCAGAATTCCTAGTTGTGACAACTCTAATATCAGTGTGTCTTTCCAACATCCTGTAATGAAGTATGCTATAGAGATAATCAATAAAAATGATGTGAAATATTTGAAAAGGCTATTCAAAAAGTTCTGAATGTTGTACATTTGTATTTTTTTTAGAATTGCATAAATTTTATTAAAACTCTCTAGCAAGGAGCTTTGAGGATTTAGCTGGATCGATCTTTGGGTATCCTCCACCATACCCACGTTATCCTCCACAGCCGCCCTCGCAGTGAACTTTGGTGAGATCCTCATTTGATTTTGATTTATATTTTTATGGTTGGGTGATGAAGACTTTTTATTTTTATTTTTATTTTTCTTTTTCTTTTGATTTTTATGTCTTTTATTTGGGATGAATGTACTGCTATTGAACTCATTATTACTATTATTCTCTCTTGGGTTGGTTCTACGAAATATGTGATGAATTAGTAGCATCTTTATATCTTGAATGCAACTCATCAAGATGGAAAATTATAGGAGTTTCGTACATCGAGTCATAATATCTATTTAATATTGATTTTGTGGGTTGCTCAGCCGGTTTGGGAATATTTATATTTATTTAAAAAAAATTGTTATGTGAAATACCTAAGTGTTTGAAAAATGAAGGTTTTTGGCTTGAGCCTACGATCTTTCAATTGAGGACCCAACCGAACAATATGTTCCATCATGCTCTAAGTACTTGGTCTTACTTACTCCTACGCCTTTAGGGTTGGGAGGGGAATATTACTGTTTTCACACAACCAAAAAGCATCAGAAGACATTGAAGAACTTCCAAGTATATATATTTAAGCTCAAGTCAAATTGTAACATCCCAAAATTACGAGCCAAAAATTTCATTTTTAAAACATATTCTTAGCAAACCTTAAAAATAAAACGTTCACTGATCATATCATTTCATAAAGGTTATCGCATGTCTTGAAAAACATTTCATAAAAACATAATAAAGTCAGAGTACAAATTCCCAGGAGGATCTCATAATGCGGAATACAAGGCGTGTGTGTGATGGGCCATTACCGCGCCAGCTCCTTCCCCTTCGAAGAAGAGATACCTGAAACCAAAACTGAAAACTGTAAACACGAAGCCTAGTGAGTTCCCCCAACATACCACATACCATACAATCACATATCAATATATCATACATACTGTCGGGCAATTATGGGGTGCCCGACCTACCCGATACGACCATTATGGGGTGTCGACCTGCCCGTGTCAAGCCGTTCTGGGGTGCTGACTACCCATGTCAAGCCATTCTGGGTTGCTGACTACCCATCGGTCCTAACAACCGATCATCGGGGACTATTTCACCCCTACTGCTACTATCACATATATCATAACCTAACATATTATCAGACATATCTGGGGTGTCCGATCTACCCTTTCGGTCCTAACGACCGAACTTGGGGACTATTCCCCTCCTACTACCGCTATCACATATAACATAACATGCCAGCATATAAACATATCAGGTAGTAGCAAACCTAGATGATATCACAGAGACAATCATCTAACATACAACTCCTACTGGTGGGCCGGCATTGTGGCCGTAGACTCACCGCTACTGGAAAGTAACTCACCTCGAAAGTAACTGCTGAAGTCTGCTTGCTAAGCGCGTGACTGCTGAATCAGAAATCCTCCGGCTATAAATCATAAACATAGGTTAGCCTCTCATTCACACCCTTAGGTCAGATGACTGACCCTCCCTTCGACTAAGGTCAACTCCTTAGTCAAGGTCAACTTCCAGTTGATTGGACTCGTCGAGTCGTGGCACCGACTCGCCGAGTCGTTCTCCACTAACCCGGTTCCACTCTAGAAGTCCCTTCTTCCCACTCACTGAATCGTCCTTAACTCACTACTCGGGACGATAGGACCGGCTCACGATCCGACTCGCCGAGTCCACGAACAACTCGCCGAGTCCATGAACAACTCGCCGAGTCCATGCGAGCAGACTCCCCATTCGCATCCAGATCCTTATCCGAACATCCTTTATGAGGATCTGGGGTTTCTGGGACTAACGGAACACGTTAGATTGCTAATCCTACGTGCAAACACGAAGGGTTGGACTTCTGACACTTAAACCCTTTGTACTCAATAACAGTTCATGCAACTCGCCGAGTTTGAAGAACAAATCGTCAAGTACCAGGAATCTTCATAGGACTCGCCGAGTTGTTCATCCAACTCGCCGAGTCTAAGGCTATCTTCATGGAACACGCCGAGTTCCACTTTGGGACTCGCCGAGTCCTTTGATCCATTTCCCATATGAGCCAAATCTGAGACATGCAACTCTTCAAAACCACAGATCTATGTTCCTAGGGCATGCCTAACACGTAAAGTTGCAAACATTACGTGCATGCATGGCCCTATAAGCTCAAAAATGCAATTCCAAGCTCTTAAAGAGGTCATACACTCCATGGGGTCCTCAATCACTTCAACCACAACAACTTTATGCTTCTAACACGTCCATAAAGTCTAGATCTGAAGTCCTTTCGGATTATTAAGCACAAACACATGGGCTTTGGTGTTTTTAGGGCTTGAAAACCACCAAATTGGGACAAAATGGGATATGATGAACTAAAGATCAAGGTAGAGACTTTACTACCTGAATGCAAACTTCTCCCAAAGTAGATTCCGGATCTACTCCCTCTCTTGCACTCTTCAAACTCTTCTTTTCTTCTTTTAAGCTCCAATTCCCTTCACCAAGCAAGAACTCACTCACAAGCACAATGAGGGGGACTAGGGACTCTCACTACAGCTCTCTGGAAGTGTTAAGGACAAGGGGCCGAGTTAATGTGCTTAAATAGGGTGACAATGCTCGGGTTAGGGTTTTTGCCCAAACAGGGCCTACTTGCCGAGTCGGGAGACCGATTCGCTGAGTCCACGGCTCGGACCCCGTATCCCATCCCGCTCTTACTCGGCGAGTTGGTCCTTCAACTCGCCGAGTCCAAGGCAAAAATGCAAGAATTGAGAATTTGAAATTACAAGAAGTACATACCGGGACCCAGGTGCTACAAATCTCCCCCACTTATTTCAGACTTCGTCCTCAAAGTCTACTGCTCGATCCTGAAATAGCTCGGGGTAGTGCTCCATCATCTCTTCCACCGGTTCCCAAGTCTACTCTGATCCTTTCCGATGCAGCCATTGCACCTTTACAAGTTCCACCCTCTTGTTCCTAAGATCCTTCGACTTCCGGTCGAGGATTGCGACTGGGCGCTCAATGTAATTCAGGTTGTCATCAACCTATATATCCTCTAGCGGCACTACCACTGAATCATCCACTAGGCACTTCCGCAGCTGGGAGACATGGAAGGTGCTGTGGATCTATCTGAGCTCGGCTGGAAGATCCAGCCTATATGCCACCTTGCCCACCCGGGCTACAACCATGAACGGACCAATGTATCTCGGGCCCAACTTGCCCCGCTTCCTGAATCGAATGACGCCTTTCCAAGGCGACACTTTCAGGAGGACCATATCCCCGACCTGGAACTCCAGGTCTGATCGACGCTTGTCGGCGTAACTTTTTTGACGACTCTGCGCAGTCTGAAGCCTGCTCCGAACCTGCTGGATTCTCTCGGTCGTCTTGAGCACCACCTCGGTGCTCCCCATGACCCTCTGGCCAACTTCACCCCAACATATCGGGGTCCTGCACCTCCGTCCGTACAACATCTTGAATGGAGGACGGTCAATACTCGCGTGGTAGCTGTTGTTGTACGAGAACTCAACCAAGGGAAGATAAGTATCCCAGCTACCACCGAAATCTAGCACGCATGCCCGCATCATATCCTCCAAAGTCTGGATGGTCCGCTCGCTCTGACCATCCGTCTGCGGGTGAAAGGCGGTGCTAAAATGCAGACGAGTGCCTAACTCATCATGAAACTTCTTCCAAAACCTGGAAGTAAACCGCACATCTCGGTCTGATATCACTGACACTGGCACCCCGTGCCGCGCCACTATCTCCCTAATATAGATATCGGCCAACTTTTCGGCTGAGATACTCTCCTGGATTGGAATAAAATGGGCACTCTTGGTCAATCGATCCACGATGACCCAAATCGAATCTACTCCTATCGCAGTCCTGGGAAGCTTTGTGATAAAATCCATCGTAATATCTTCCCATTTCCACAACAAGATGTCCAACGGCTGCATCTTGACGTGCGGTCTCTGATGCTCGACTTTGACCTTTCTGCAGGTCAAACACCGCTCGACATACCATGCCACATCCAACTTCATGCAGGGCCACCAATAGTCTAGACGAAGATCGCTATACATCTTCGTCGCCCCTGGATGAATAGAGAATCGGGATTTGTGCGCCTCCTCCATCAAGATCTGGCGCATGCCCCCGTGATACGGCACCCACACCCTACGGTGTAGTGTCAATAACCCTCGGCTATCATAATCGAAGGAGGTGACTTGACCCACTATTCGCTCACTCTTCCGATTTTCCTCCGTCATAGTCTCCTGCTGAGCTTCCAGAATCCGCTCTAACAGTGGAATCACCACCGTCATCCTCATACACATATCCCTGATCGGTTCCGCCTTACGACTAAGCGCATCGGCCACTACGTTGGCCTTCCCCGGGTGGTAAAGGATCTCGCAATCATAATCCTTCACCACGTCCAACCACCGAAGCTGCCTCATGTTCAGATTCGGCTGATCCATGAGGTACCTCAAACTCTTGTGGTCCGTGTAAATGGTACATCGAACCCCGTAGAGGTAACACCGCCCCCAACTCCAAATCATGCGTCGGGTAGTTCGCCTCGTAAGGCTTCAACTGCCTCGAGGCATAAGCAATGACATGTCCCCTCTGCATCAATACTGCGCCTAAACTTGAGATAGACGCATCGCAGTATACCACAAAATCCTCCATGCCCTCGGGCAGGGCTAAGATTGGCGCCTCGCACAATCTCTGCCTCATAATCTAGAACGCTGCTTGCTGCTCAGGCCCCCATCGAAAGACCACGACTTTCTTAGTCAACCGTGTCAGGGGTACGGCTATCTTTGAGAAATCCTGAATGAATCTCCGATAGTAGCCTGCTAATCCTAGGAAACTACGAATCTCAGATGGAGACTTCGGAACCTCCCATCTCATCACGGCCTCCACCTTGACCGGGTCTACTGAAATCCTGTTCTAGTTGACGAGGTGCCCAAGAAACTGCACCTCGCACAATTAAAACTTGTTGGATAAGGTGTCTAAGTCCATAACTTATTTGGTATATACTTGACCCGACCGGCATGGTCCATTTGGGTTGCATCTCACCCGAACTTTTTATGGATAATTTTATGAGAGTTATACACATATGTTTATTAATATATTATAAGTTATAATATATTAATATGAAGTTATGTTATTTAATTAGTATTAGTCTTAAATTAATTATGAATTAATTTAGAGATTAAAAGGAAGACTAATTAGATTATGGGCTATTGGTTTTATATGGTGTGGGCTAACACTCATTTGTTAATGGGCTAGGCTTGGATGGAAGTCCATGGATGATCCATGGAGCTTTTAACCCATGGATCCTTGGAAAGGAAAGGTCATGGGTTATTAGGGTTTCACCCTAACCATGCACACTATATAAGCATGCTTATGGAGCATGAAAGGGTAACTAGTGTCACTAGTGTGTGTGCTTGTGTGTGGCCGAAAATTACAAGTGTGTGTACTCTCTCAAAGTTTTCCAAGAGTTTGTGGTGATTTGTGATTCCATTTGAGGCATTCACACTATTGGTTCTTGGCCCTCAAACTCCTTAGGAATCAAACTCATCATCAAAAGGTATGTAATCTCATCTAATTCTTTTATGTTTAAAAGTACCCCATGCCATGTTAGATAGGTTATGAACCTTGGAAATTTATTATTTGCATGTATTTTAGAAGAAAACATAGATCTAAGGTTTATTAGGGTTGCATGCACACTTAGGAAGTGTTAGATTGCTCAAAACCCAACAGTGGTATCAGAGCCTAGGCTTGTTTTCTTGAATACTTGATGCAAATTGCTGAAAATCGAAGATTTTATGTTGTCTGCACAGATGACTCGCCGAGTCCATGAAGGGACTCGACGAGTCCAAGGCAAAACTCATCTAACTCGGCGAGTTGGTTCATGCACTCGACGAGTTGGACCCCCAGACAACATATCTTCGAGTTTTGGTGCTGGAATTGATCTAGAATCATTACCTTAAACTGTTTTGGACTCATAAAACCTGTTTTTGATGTGGTAATGATGATGGTGGACCAAATTTCAAAGTTATAATCAAAATTTCAAGTTTATATGTGTTCATATGATTCTTGAAATTGTTGATGTGGATGTTCATGTTCATATGAGTTTTGTTAGATCATAGGAATTATTTGCAAATTGTTTGTTAGTTAATTCTTGATCTTAATGTGTTTTAATGAAATTCATAATTTGTCCTCAAGTTATGGAATTCCAAAAGTTTTTTCTTTTAAATGTTTTTTAAGAAGTTGTAGGTTACATTTTCTTGAAGAGTTTTTCCCATAAATGTTTTATGGACTTCATAACTTGTCCTCAAGTTATGGATTTCCAAGAGACTCTTCATTAAAAGTATTAAACACTTAATTAAAACTCATAAGTTATGAATATCCAAAAGTTTATGAATTGTTCAAAACTTGCCCTCAAGTTTTGGAATTTGTAAAGTCTCACACAAACTTTAATTCCATACCCTAGAAGTTTTAAAAGTTAAAATTCTACCCTTATACTATTTATAACATTAATGGTTAATTATTATATATATGTATAAGAACAAGTCGTTTTACCGTTAGTAGGCCTCATTCACGAAGCCGGTCTATAAGGTGGGTATAAGGTTGTTGCCTATAAAATGGCAACTTAATGGGTGTCCACTCTCACCCACCGCTTGCTTGACTGGTGGAGGGTCGTTAGCCGAACGGGTAGGACAATGACTTTAAATTCTCATTAAAAGTATAATGATTATTATAAAGTAACTAAATATTTTTTATTTAATTCCCAATCTTAGTTACTTTAGGAAAAATGTGAATTTGGTGCTAGCCCATGGAATTCACACTTTGTACCTTACCAAGTCGTTGGTGGAGCGTGTGTGGTTAACCGGCACACTAACTTGGACTAGTAAGGATCACGAAGGGTGACTTAATGTTTGTCATAGATCAATGGAGCGTGTGTGGTTAACCGGCACATTGATTAAGTGATAATATTAAGGGTACCAAGTGAATTGGTATGGTTATTCACACCTTATTTTGTGATCCTCGGCATCCCAGTCACAAAATTTGAGAGGACACACTCGAGATTGAAACATGCCATTGAAAAGTTCAATGGATCTCAAAAGATCTAGGAATTTCAAATCCAATAAAAACCTAATAAATTATTTCGTTTTTCATGGTGGAAATTGGTGAATCGTCATTCGCCTACCTTCAAATATTTTATAGCTTGGATTACGGCATCCCTCTTCTAAATTATAAAATATTGTGTTGGGTCCTAGCCTTAATATTTCATATTGGATGTTATATTAAGGACTTTGAATCAACTAACTTGATTTTCTCCCATTATAGATGTCTGGTTCAGACAACTATGATCTTCCCAAATCTCTTGAAGATGGTGTCCCTCAACATCATGCTTCACTTCCTCCACCTCCTCCAATTATTCTCCCTCACCCACAAGTCTATGTGTGCTCACATCTTGGAGATAAAGTCACATATTGACAAGCCGGGAGAGTTGGGTGTCAAAGTCTCGTGAAAGTTGGATGTTCAATCACTTTCTTAGAAACATAGTGAGTCTCTTTGGGACTACTATGAGACAGACTATGACATGACCCTTAATGATGTTACCTATTTGCTTGGTGTTGTGGAATCAGCAATGATTTGGAACACCAGTAAAGCAAATTTGATTAAAAGAACTTCCCAAGTCTTAAATGGACATTGACAATGGTAGCATTGGATATCTAGAAAAGCATTTCTCTTCCCAATGGAAAGGGATCGGCTATAGTCAACTCGGTTGACCAAATAGTAAAGAGAAAGGCAAATTCTGAGATAGTCTCATGTGCCATTACCAAAGGGTCCATGTGTTTTGTTGCCAAAGGAAGGGGCATTGGTTGCGAAGCTGCCCTATTCACCTGAAAGGTCATAAGCTTGATCAAGTCAAGAGGTTTGACTCTACTTCGAGTAAAGTCCACTGTCTAACTCTATTAAGTTTCTATTTGGAGATTCTTATTACATAATGTGAATGGGTCACATGTTGATGTTTTTAATAATCAAATAAAAGATAGGAAGCTTAAAGTAAGTATATGTTGATTCTGATTGCGAAGGTGGGTTTCGATCGCATGGTTCGGTAATCAGAATTTTAAGCTGTTGCTTAAGAGTTATAATATATTGCTTATGAATAGATAACAACAAGGTTTTCATGTGGATTGTAAGGATAAGTTTTTCCGCAAAGTTTTAAAATAAAAGAAAAAAGGGTTTTAATTTTATTTATTTTGAAAATATCCTTACAATGGCATCTGTGGAAAATTGTTGCTTATATGTTTCCAGTAATAGCAATATTGGAATGTGGATTTGATTCTTTCATTTGTGGTAGTGTCTGAATTTACCAAATGAAGAAAGTTTTTCATCACCCAAGTTTCAATTGGACAAAAACTTGGAATCATACAAGTTGTATTGTATGATGAATGAGAATTTTCATCTTTGAAAATTAAGACTAATTCTTTGATCACATGTATATATGAGTCAATTGAAGGACTAAGGAATTAGGTACACTGGGTGTGCGCTGGTCAAGGTCCACCACAAAGATTGATTTGTCATGATTTACTGAAGATTAGTAAATATGATTATACTTATAAGGTTAAGTATAATTCTGTAACATTGGAAAGGCTACAATGTATGACAAAACAAATGAGAAGAATCAAATTAGGCAGAAAGATAAAAGTTTCTCAAATCTGAAAGGATGGGAGAGTACTTTAGTATCGTATTTCATGATCATCTTAATGATTATGAAACCATATCACAAATTCATACTCTAAGGACATCTTAGTGCATTGTTATGGCTAAGAAGAGAGGTCATGAATTGTTGGATTGGTTAAAATCAAGAAGATGAGTCATACTTCGTTCCAAAACAATTCTTAGAGTCATACTCCAAGATTGTAACCTAGAGTGACATAAAGGAAGATTTATTAACACTAGTCAAATGTAAGAGTAAAATGTATTCTACTCTTGTACATTTGAGATTGGTAAGTTGTGATGTCTTGGATGAGACAAAGACCAACTAAGACCAATTGTGTGAAGTGTTAGTCTTGATAAGAATCCGCATTGTCCCTTGAATATTCGTTTTGTCAAGGAATCGTTCTTGACTGGGGAAACTTATATGTCAAGGGGACAGTGGGAGCCTTATAGATCCTGAAAGAGTTTCAAGATTTAATCAAGAGTAAAACCTGTAATTTATCACTAGCACGCGACTTAAGGTTTGCAACCTATCGTGTTGACATAATTCTTATTTCTGTACCTACTTCAGATAAGTTGAATTTGCATGTGAGTTATCAGAGTTCAACTTGGAAGCATTGGTGGGCCTTGTGCTACCAAGGTGACAAGAAACTAAGATTGAACAAGTTTAATCCATGTAAGGCTGAATTTGTCACTAACCTTATCTTGTGATTATGGTTTTGACAAATTCACATGGATAGGAACTCATACACTATAAAATCTAAGTGTCATAAGGTTTCTCTCCGATTCATGAAAATGATGGTGAGGAAACGCTTTCACTAAGTAGATTTTACGTAGATATCAATTGTGTTATTTGCATTTTCAAAAGTCGTTAGTGGAGCGCGTGTAGTTAACCGGCACACTAACATGGACTTGTGAGAAATGGCAAATGCCTAAGCAATTGAGACTATGATTACGCTATCCCTTTTCATAGTTCTGAAAATTGTTTAGACACACATGTAAGCTATCTAAGAAAGGGTGTATGAATCTAAATTTCAGAAGTCCAGCAAATTTCTAGAAATATGTCAGAGCTAGTGGGAGCATAAGTGTTATGCTAATAATCATCATGTTAGTGGGAGCATGATAATTGTGATTACTATTATTGCAAACTAGCAATGTTAATTATAGAAAAACAAAAGTTTCAATTCATGAAGTTGCAGGGGTTGAAAAAGTCGTTTTGCTATAATTAAGGGAGAGGAAATTATACTTCAATTCAATTCTAGAAGCTTAGATTGAGATTTTAATCATCTTTAGTCAAGAATATATATATGAATTTTATGTTGGAATGGTTCAACTTGAAGCAATTCTATATATATATTGCGTTTTCAAGATTCGATTATGATTACGACATCCCTCTTCATAGTTAAATTTTGAAAACATGGCAAATAAAAAAATATATTGTAGCAAAAGACTGGTCTAGTATCATGTCTTTATGTCAAACATCATGAATCGTGTCCCATATGCTTCGGATATAGGATCGATTGCATGTGCTATAATATTCATCTTTTCTAAATTTTCCAAATGCTTAAGGCATTGAGAAGGGAAAAGTCTAGAACTGGATATGACTAAAGTGATTAAGCAATTGTCGAGGACAAATCTGAGGTTCGCCAAAGATTGGTTGCTCAGGGACAGTTGGAAGTATGATGTAAGTTGTCGGAAAGGACCGTATTGACATGTTCTGAAAAGAAGTAACTCTTGTTCGGAAGTGATAGTCAAAATGGGACTATGGAAATGTCTCCATAGGTGGAAGTTATTCAATCTATGTAAGATTAGAAAACCTTAATGCAAGAAGGATGTTCAAAGCAATGTACTTTGAATATGAGACTTCCGTTCCATAGAAGTTGACCTTCTTTAGAATACTCTGTAATGACTGGTGGCAAGGTTTTGGTGACTTTGTGCATAATCATTACAAGGGGAACATTGCATAAAAGTTTAAAATCTAACATTTTTTTTGGTAAATGATAGGAATCGGGGATTCTCACATTTACAATAAGGATTTGGGATTGTGAAATGAGTATCATTGGAATCATGTTCAATTGATCTACATCACAATGTAAGGATCATAGACAAACATAGTGTGCATACTTGGAGTATGGCATAACTATTATTTAGAAAAACAAAGTGTACATGCTAGGAGCATGGGACGACTGTTGTTTTTTATTCAAGTCTTAAGTTGATTGTTTGAAACATTATACAATGAATAATGTGTAATCAATATGGTGATAAATAAAAGGTGGTTCTATTTATATTCAAAAGGGTTCTGAGACCATATTGAATTCGATTATTATTGTGTTTCACTTTGCATGTTTTGACTTCCAGAATAGCTAGGTTATTCTTTCCGAATGACTAAGTTATTTAAACACTCCACAGTCGTTCATATGTTGGAAGTAGGTATGAATCAAGACTGTCATGAATCGAGTTTGTAGATAGCTAAATGGGTTTAGTCATAGCAATGGTTGCTACAACATTCATGAGTGCTCATAAGTTATGAGTATTGGAATAAACCCACGCTCACTTGTATCACTTCATGGAATTTATCTCGAGTGATCGTGAGACGGTAATATCATATAAATCTTCAAACCTAGAGATATGAGTTGTTACCTATGAGTTGGTTGTGCATTGATTGCACGTAAACGCATCAGTAACTTGATGTTATAAAACGTGCCCTTGTGTACAATTCAACAAGTAGTAGAACAAGCATATGAGTCGAAGTTTATCTGTTCCTTCTAGAAATAGAAGCAATATCTGGGCCCCTCGATGATTTTGTTGTGACCTATGTACCGGCCGGTCAGAACTAAATTGATGTGTTCGATTAAGTTCTTTGTCAAACAAATCGGAAATCGGGAAACAAACTGTTGGACAATAAGTACGATGTTGTTCCATGTATTTGTCCGGCTGATATCATGAGAACAGAGGATTAAATGATCACTTATCTAAAAATGGCGCTTCATAGTTCAACGGAGTTTTCGAGAGCTACGATTGATGGTTGGTTCCTGAAGTTATATAGGCAAATAGAGTTATTAGACTTATCCAAGTGGGAGTCTGTTGGATAAGGTGTCTAAGTCCATAACTTATTTGGTATATACTTGACCCGACCGGCATGGTCCATTTGGGTTGCATGTCACCCGAACTTTTTATGGATAATTTTATGAGAGTTATACACATATGTTTATTAATATATTATAAGTTATAATATATTAATATGAAGTTATGTTATTTAATTAGTATTAGTCTTAAATTAATTATGAATTAATTTAGAGATTAAAAGGAAGACTAATTAGATTATGGGCTATTGGTTTTATATGGTGTGGGCTAACACTCATTTGTTAATGGGCTAGGCTTGGATGGAAGTCCATGGATGATCCATGGAGCTTTTAACCCATGGATCCTTGGAAAGGAAAGGTCATGGGTTATTAGGGTTTCACCCTAACCATGCACACTATATAAGCATGCTTATGGAGCATGAAAGGGTAACTAGTGTCACTAGTGTGTGTGCTTGTGTGTGGCCAAAAATTACAAGTGTGTGTACTCTCTCAAAGTTTTCCAAGAGTTTGTGGTGATTTGTGATTCCATTTGAGGCATTCACACTATTGGTTCTTGGCCCTCAAACTCCTTAGGAATCAAACTCATCATCAAAAGGTATGTAATCTCATCTAATTCTTTTATATTTAAAAGTACCCCATGCCATGTTAGATAGGTTATGAACCTTGGAAATTTATTATTTGCATGTATTTTAGAAGAAAACATAGATCCAAGGTTTATTAGGGTTGCATGCACACTTAGGAAGTGTTAGATTGCTCAAAACCCAACAAAACTCACATTTGGAGAACTTGGCGTACAAGCTCTCCCTCCTCAAGGTCTCCAAAACCTCTCTCAGATGCTCCTCGTGCTCCTCCTGCGTCTTGGAATAAACCAAGATGTCATCAATGAAAACTATCATAAACCGATCCAGCATCGGTCTACACACGCGGTTCATGAGGTCCATGAACGCGGAAGGAGCATTGGTGAGCCCAAACGACATCACCACGAACTCATAATGGCCATAACGTGTCCGAAACGCGGTCTTCTGTATATCCTCCTCTCTGACCCTCATCTGATGATAACCTGAAAGCAAATCGATCTTGGAGAACCAAGATGCTCCCTGCAACTGGTCAAAGAGGTCATCGATCCTCGGGAGTGGGTAACGGTTCTTCACCGTTACCTTATTCAGCTCCCGGTAATCTATACACATCCGATGCGACCCGTCCTTCTTCTTCACAAACAGGATCGGGGCTCCCCAGGGTGAATTGCTCGGTCGAATAAATCCTTTGTCTAGCAGCTCATGCAGCTGCGTAGATAACTCCTGTATCTCGGGAGGAGCCAACCGATAGGGTGCCTTGGCTATTGGAGCCGCACCAGGAACTAGGTCGATCCTGAACTCTACCTGATGCTTCGGAGGTATTCTAGGAAGCTCCTCCGGGAACACATCAGCATAGTCTCGCACCACTAGAACCTCGCTCACCGTTGCCTTACCCGCATCCCGGGTATCCATAACGTACGCGACATATCCCGCGCAACCCTGCTGAACATACTGTGGCCTCTCGCTGTGGATCACCAACTCTCCCCCACTTGGGGTCCTGATCTGCACTAGCTGTTGTGCGCAATCTATCACCGCCCCATTAGGGCTCAACCAATCCATGCCTATAATCACCTTGTTCCCCCGCAACGGAATGGGAACCAAATCCACCAAGTAGCGCTCCTCAAATAACCTTAGAACACAATCCCTGAATACTAATGATGCTCGCACCGATCGATCATCGACAATCTCTACCTCTAAAGGGCAATCCAACATGCCTGAAGTCTCAACAAACCTCTTGTTAAGCGCAAGGGAAACAAATGATCGGGTGGCACCCGAATCAAACAACACCTGAACAGGGATACCCTTCACATGGAACGATCCTAACGCACACACACAGAGCACATATCAATATCATAACATCATAAAAAAACATAGAGGGAAAGAATCATACCCGTCACCACATCGGGTGCGGCGCGAGCCTCCTCAGTAGTCAGCTGAAACGCCCGACTCCTCACCACTGGAGCCTCTGCCTTGACCTGCCGGCCATCTGTAATCCGCAGGGTAGCTGGAGCTAGCACCTTAACCGACGCTGATGCTGTCAACTGGGGGCAATTGGCCTTCTTGTGGCCCCTCTGGTTGCAGTGGAAACACAACAACTCCGATGTCTGAATCACAGGTGCAGGGGCGGTAAAATCCCTGCTGAAATGCCCTGTCTTGCCGCACTTATAGCAGCCCGACGATCCCAACCTACATGCCCCCTCATGAGGCCTGCCGTATTTCTTGCAGCGGCTCGGTCCTGACTGGCCCTTCGGCCTACCATCTGGTCCTTTGGGCTTCTTCCCCGAAGCCCCTCCTGCCTGTCCCTCCTCTGTCTTCCTCTTCCGGATGTGCTCCAGATCTATCTCCCTCTCCCTTTCCCTGGAAATCATAGAGTCCAGGGTAGGGCAAGCTGAAAAACTGACATTTTCCCGAATATCAGCTCGTAGCATGTCATGATAGCGGGTCCTCCTCATATCCTCATCACCCGCGTACTGGGGCACCAGCAACGCCCTCTCCCGGAACTTGGCGGTGATCTCCGCCACAGTCTCCATCGTTTGTCTCATATTCAAGAACTCCCTGGCCAGCTGCTGAAGCTCGACAGTCGGCGCAAACTCTGCCCTGAACCTGGTCGCGAAGTCTGACCAAGTCATAGCCTCGACAGCCGAGGCTCCCAACGAGTCACCCACGGACTCCCACCAATCCCTAGCTCGATCTCGTAAACACCCTGGTGCAAACCTCACCTTCGACCCCTCAGGGCAGAAGCTAATCATCTGTGCAGACTCAATGTCTGCAATCCATCGTCTGGCAGCTATGGGGTCTTTCGCCCCGTGAAAATCCGGCGCACCACTGCCCCGGGAGTCCTTGAAGGACAGTGTGCGAGATCCCGACTGGCCAGATGTCATGTCGCTCCTGAATGCCCTGAGGCGATCCTCCATCAACTCCAATATCTCTTCCTTGATCGACCCGAAGATAATGGGGGTCGACTCAAGGATGCCTCTGGTGATCTCTGACGCGATGAACTCACGTAGCCCCTCATCTACTGGCTCGGAACCTGATCCCGAACCCGATCCCTCTCCTGAACTGCCAACTACTGGCCTCGAGCGTAGTACCACCATTCTGAAACACATAAATAATAATAATCGTTAGCGATACTGATACCTCTGGAGGGATCACACCTACTACAAGTTCCCTGGTCTTATCTTGGCCTTCCTCAGTTCGGGTACGGATCCTCTGCTTTCAGTAGTACAGGCCCATACTACCTTCCATATTTATCCGTACCTTCTCCAAGGACTGCCTTGACTCCACCAGGTCCCTTTCACTACTGCTGATCACTGCTATACTCATCCTAGGCTTGCCCTAGGAAATCTCTAAATCCACCCTACCCGATCCTCAACTGCTGAAGGCCTCCTTGTATTGACAGTTAGCCATTACCTGAATACCATCACATGTGGTGAGGCTCAGATAATCCTTCGAGTAACAGACTCGGCTCTACAACAGTTAGACTCAGACAAGAGCTGCGCAATAGGGCTAAATCCAGCACTCTAAGATTATTTAACCCTGATCACATGTGACGTGACGTATTCACCTAATGTCTAACTCCCATCACTCAGAGTCCCACGAAGCACAAAGCAAGCAACATCCAGACAAAAGGGAACAATCTCAAGCAAATCCGCTTTCATATCGAGAAACTGAACTAGCATATAGTGCTAAACTCATACTATCCGGCATAACCTAAACATGCTATCCTACTGCTGTCTACTCAATCCTAGCATGCAGTTTTTATACATTGAAGCACATAAAGCAGGCACATAAGGCATCACTCCTAGATCCTTAGTCCTAGTCTAGCATGTTGTTCTACTGAAACTGATAAACATAACATAAGCTTGTATGGGTACTTTGGGGAATACTTACTTGAGCTCGGCCGGTTGCACACATCACACACTTCGTTCCTTCTTAAAACTCTTTACTTAGCTTTCTAGAAAATATTTTCTTCTTTAAAATCTTTTAATCCCTTGATTTGAGTTCAGACACCCCCGAAGGTGTGTCCAAATCCCTCAAACCAGGGCTCTGATACCAAATTGTAACATCCCAAAAATACGAGCCAAAAATTTCATTTTTAAAACATATTCTTAGTAAACCTTAAAAATAAAACGTTCATTGAGCATATCATTTCATAAAGGTTATCGATGTCTTGAAAAACATTTCATAAAAACATAATAAAGTCAGAGTACAAATTCCCAGGAGGATCTCATTATGCGGAATACAAGGCGTGTGTGTGATGGGCCGCTACCGCGCCAGCTCCTTCCCCTTCGAAGAAGAGGTACCTGAAACCAAAACTGAAAACTCTAAGCACGAAGCTTAGTGAGTTCCCCCAACATACCACATACCATACAATCACATATCATACATACTGTTGGGCCATTCTGGGGTGCCCGACCTACCCGACACGGCCATTCTGGGGTGCCGACCTGCCCGTGTCAAGCCGTTCTGGGGTGCTGACTACCCATGTCAAGCCATTCTGGGGTGCTGACTACCCATCGGTCCTAACAACCGATCCTCGGGGACTATTTCACCCCTACTACTACTATCACATATATCATAACCTAACATATTATCAGACATATATGGGGTGTCCGATCTACCCTTTCGGTCCTAACGACCGAACTTGGGGACTATTCCCCTCCTACTACCGCTATCACATATAACATAACATGCCAGCATATAAACATATCAGGTAGTAGCAAACCTAAATGATATCATAGAGACAATCATCTAACATACAACTCCTACTGGTGGGCCGACATTGTGGGCGTAGACTCACTGCTACTGGAATGTAACTCACCTCGAAAGTAACTGCTGAAGTCTGCTTGCTAAGTGCCTGACTGCTGAATCAGAAATCCTCCGGCTATAAATCATAAACATAGGCTAGCCTCTCATTCACACCCTTACGTCAGATTACTGACCCTCCCTTCGACCAAGGTTAACTCCTTAGTCAAGGTCAACTTACAGTTGATTGGACTCGCTGAGTCCTTCTCCACTAACCCGATTCCACTCTACAAGTCCCTTATTCCCACTCACTGGATCGTCTTTAACTCACTACTTGGGACGATAGGACCGGTGTCACGCCCGTAGATCAGGGCTAGTCAATTTAGAGAAGATAAGCGTTAAAAATGACTTTTTGATAGAAGGATATTTAGAATGAATAATCTTAACTAAGTTGTAGTATATGTTACAAGGATTCTGTACATATAAAGAACACTGAAATCCGAGTTATAACGAAGAAGTTATGACCTGTCGAACTTTCGCGACAGAACCGGCACGACACAGCGCGACGTAAAAAGTGAATTTACCTTAGAGTGATATTTAGCCTTAGAAATCTAAATGAGAGTCATATAATACGTTAAACCGTGAGTGTGCATAAAAAGAACGCCCAAATCTGACTTCGTATGAGGAAGTTATGATTTTTCGAAATTTTGACTTAGCGGTATGCAACCCGAATACTTGATTTGAGACCGAGCGGTTTTTAGCCGAAACAATCTAAATGAGAATCAAACATCTCATTAATTATAGTAAAACGATAAAAAGATAGGCGAAAACGGACGTCAGATGAAGTTATGACTTTATAACGGAGTTTTCCTGTCCTGGCCTACTAAAAATAAATAATAAAAATAAATTCAAAATTAGCCGACGGAGTCTAAACGAAAGTTGTAAAGCGTAGTCTCACCTACGCGGGGATATAAATAATGTCGAAAACGGAGTTCGTATGAGGAAGATATGAAATTTTGAAGTTTATTAAATATTTTCGATATTTAATTTAATTATAAAATAACCGATATTATCCATGGGGGGAGTCAGCGAGCTGATCCACATTACGCCCAGCGTAATGTAAATTTACGCCCAACGTAATTGGGTTTCCAGCCCCCTATAAAAGGGTGTCGAGGGCAGCCGAGTTATTTGCTCATTTCTTCCCTTTCTCTCGCGTTTTTGCATCGTTTTTCGTGCAAGAATTATCCCCAAGCCCCGGTATCATTCCCGAGCCCCGAGGCAAGTCCCGAAGCCCCGAAGATCCCAAGAAGTGAAATTCCCGAGCCGAAGCTCTGCCCGCGAGGAATCCGGTTTTTGTGAAGATCTCCCAGATCTACCGAAGAATACTACTTCTACAAGCCGTAGTGCTGTCCGATCATCTTCTGATCAAGTGAGTGTATACTCCCTTTCATAAACACGATAATAATACAAGTATGGTTTGAATGTATTGAGTATATTGTTGTTTATATGTGTGAGTGTGTAGTTAGTTTCTTCTAACGCATAAATATTAAGTATTTGCTATGAAATACGAGCTATGTGTATTATATAAAGTTGTTTATATGTGTGGGTGTATAGTCCCCTTTCATAAACACGGGTATAATACAAGTATTGTTTGAATGTATTAAGTATATGTTTGGGTGAGTGTGTAGTCACTTTCTTCTAACACTTAAATATTAAGTATTTGCTATGAAATACGTGCTATGTGTATAATATTTTGTTGTTTATTTGAGATGATTGTGGAATGGATGAATTATATAAGTTTTAATGAGTTAAATTGTATATGTATTTTATATCTACAAATATGTTGGGTAGGACATGGGTAGATGAGATCCGTGAGTATGGATCAGATCAAGAGGTTAGTTTTAGATCCGTGAGTATGGATCAGGTAAAGAGATAAACTTGCTATTAGTCCGGGAGTATGGATTAAGACTAAGTTAATTGTCCCTAGTCCGGGAGTATGGATTGGGCACAGTTATAGATCCGGGAGTATGGATCAGATATGGATTAAGATTAAGTTAATTGTCCCTAGTCCGGGAGTATGGACTGGGCACAGTTATAGATCCGGGAGTATGGATCAGATCATGATTAAGGTATAGTTAATTGTCCCTATTCCGGGAGTATGGATTGGGTACAATTATTGATCTGGGAGTATGGATCAGATCAGGAGGTTAGTTTTAAATCTGTGAGTATGGATCAGGTAGTTTTAGATCCGTGAGTATGGATCAGGGGAAAAGGTTAGTTTTAGATCTGTGAGTATGGATAAGGTGAAAAGGTTAGTTTTAGATCCGTGAGTATGGATCGGGTGAAGAGGATAGTTTTAGATCCGTGAATAAGGATCAGGTAAAGAGGTAAATTTTAGATACGAGAGTTTAGATCGTGTCGTTGTGAGGATCGATGGGGTGGGATAAGAGTTGCCTTTATATGGTGAAATTGTACAAGTTTGAATGTTCTATATTTATAAATATATGATATAATATTGTGGGATGAAAACCCTATATGCTCACCAGGCTCCCAAGCCTGACCCACTCAGTTTTCTTTGTATCACAAGTATCGATACGAAGACATATTTCACAGAGAGATTTAAAGGAGATATAAATCATTAGTGTAATTGAATGTAAGTTCTGTTTATGCTTATATGTCTCTATCGGAACATGACATCCCGAGGTTTTATTATTAAATGAAAATACATTCTCTTTGAGAAATGTTTTGATAAGTTATTATCATATCTTGTTTTGGGAACAAATTCTGCAACCGTTTTCTTTAAAAGATTACTCTGATTTTATAAAACAAAGCATAAACAAATCGGTCTTTTCTGGCCGTGAAAATAGGGATGTCACAACCAGCTCGCGATCCGACTCGCCAAGTCCACGAACAACTCACCGAGTCCATGAACAACTCGCTGAGTCCATGCGAGCAGACTCCCCAATCGCATCCACATCCTTATCCGAACATCCTTTGTGAGGATCTGGGGTTTCTGGGACTAACGGAACACGTTAGATTGCTAATCCTACGTGCAAACATGCAGGGTTGGACTTCTGACACTTAAACCCTTTGTACTCAATAACAGTTCATGCAACTCGCCGAGTTTGAAGAACAACTCGTCGAGTACCAGGCAATCTTCATAGGACTCACCGAGTTGTTCATCCAACTCGCCGAGTCTAAGGCCATCTTCATGTAACATGTCGAGTTCCACTTTGGGACTCACCGATTCCCTTGATCCATTTCCCATATGAGCCAAATCTGAGACATGTAGCTCTTCAAAACCACATATCTATGTTCCTAGGGCATGCCTAACACGTAAAGTTGCAAACTTTATGTGCATGCATGGCCCTATAAGCTCAAAAATGAAATTCCAAGCTCTTAAAGAGGTCATACACTCCATGGGGTCCTCAATCACTTCAACCACAACAACTTTATGCTTCTAACACGTCCATAAAGTCTAGATCTGAAGTCCTTTCGGATTATTAAGCACAAACACATGGGGTTTGGTGTTTTTAGGGCTTGAAAACCACCAAATTGGGACAAAATGGGATCTAATGAACTAAAGATCAAGGTAGAGACTTTACTACCTGAATGCAAACTTCTCCCAAAGTAGATTCCGAATCTACTCCCTCTCTTGCACTCTTCAAACTCTTCTTTTCTTCTTCTAAGCTCCAATTCCCTTCACCAAGAAAGAACTCACTCACAAGCACAATGAGGGGGACTAGGGACTCTCACTACAACTCTCTGGAAGTGTTAAGGACAAGGGGCCGAGTTAATGTGCTTAAATAGGGTGACAATGCTCGGGTTAGGGTTTTTGCCCAAACCGGGCCTACTCGCCGAGTCGGGAGACTGACTCGCCAAGTCCACAGCTCGGACCCCGTATCCCATCCCGCTCCTACTCGGCGAGTTGGTCCTTCAACTCGCCGAGTCCAAGGCAAAAATGCAAGAATTAAGAATTTAAAATTACAAGAAGTACGTATCGGGAACCAAGTGCTACACAAATACAAAGATAATCAAATCCAATGAAGCCATAAAAGAACTTGAAGAATGCACAATCAAGATAATTATGAAGAAAAGTTCAAGTTGAAGACATCGTGTGAAACAATATGTGACCCCTTGATAGTGGGAGTGTATGGGTTGGTCCATTAAGTGTTACCGACCGCGCTAACTATGTTAGTGAACCTTGAAAACGGAACTTTAGTAATGAGTTCAACTGATTACTCATGAGGTTGATTATTAGGAAGGGTTCAAAAAGTGAAGGGTTTCAAACAACAAAGTAAAATAAGAATAGCATGTCTTTTGAGTTTAAAACGTCGGATAAGCAACTAATAATTCCTAAAATCAATATAATGTGCTATCGAAAATATTGTGATAAAATGTATGGAATTCGTGATTCCATTGAGTTTTTATTAGGATGAGAGAGTAAGACTACACTGATTATTTCAGGCCAATCTCGGGACGAGGTTGAAATAAAGTTGGGGAGGTTTGATAAGTCTATTTTATGAATGTACTAAATTGTCATAAATTTGTTGAATTGATGTATAATTGTCCAAGAATGGTGCTACTTTGATGAGTTGTTGGACTTCATATGCAGGTCAATATATTGTACTAAAAGTGGGCGGAACCTGCAAGTAAAACGAATTGCTAAAGGAATGAAGAAACGTTGCTGGGAAAATTGACCATGCTTCAATGTTTTGGTCATATCTCATGTTATGGAGCTCTGATTGACATGAGTAAATAAGTTCTGAAAACTAGACAATATTTTCTATAATTTTTGTGTTTTGTGTTTCTACTAGTTATGTCGTTTTGACCACCAAAACTTGCACTGAAGATGAAGGACGCCTCTAGACGTCTAAGACGTCCCATAGGACGTCCCGGTCAAACAGTCAACATCTGGGCGAATTTCGGAGCAGAAAAGGAAGAGGAGGACCCCATCAGCGTCTTACACGGCGTCTAAGACGTCCCTAGGACATCCAGGCGGTTTAGGGGCATCCCGTGTTGGAACGACGTGTTTCATAAAGTTTAGAAATCAAGGAAGGACATCCTAGAACGCGTCTATGATGTATGTTAAGACGTCAAGCATTTTTGGCCAATTTTTAGTGTAATTCAAGAAGGACAAAAGGCATGCAAAGACGTACATAGAACGTCTGGGCGTTATATACGACATCTAAGATGTCTCTTGGAACGTCCAACGTCCCACATCGCCCGATTTCATTAATTTTTGTCACACACTATAAATAGGAACCTATGCATTTGTTTTTAGGGTTACCATCTCTGAATTTGTCACACCCCGAAAACCAAAGGCGGAAACATTTCCGGGGTTGACTCCACGTTGAGTATCAAATCCAATGCACATAGTAATCAAAGTAAACAACCATTACATTACATATATTTGAAAGTTTACATTTGTTTCAAAAGTAAATTGTACAAGTGTGATACATAATATAGGTAGGAACAAAATGAGACGAGTCTTCTACACACTCCGTCTTCACCAAAAGAGATCACCGGGTACCTGTCTAATGCGGACCTGAGAATACAAGCAGTTTGAAAATCAGCATAAAGCTGGTGAGTTCATAAGATGTTTGTTTTCTGAAAAATGTACTAGTTTCCTTTAGTTTTCCGAAAAGGTTTGTTATCCAAGAAAATCCCATATTTTCTTATGTAAAACAGTTTAGTTATCCTTCATTACTAGTTCAATTACGTGTTATATGTTACCCCAGGAAAATCCTATATTTTCCTAAATACAATACCGATTGATTATCACAGAGTATAGTTTAATACACAAAACTATATATTGAGAATCATGGGATTACTATCCCGAATTAGATATAAAAATACTTTAATATACGTGAACTGTAGATGAAAAGTAGTTTGAAAACCTTGGGACTAACATCCCGTACTACATATAAGATAACTTGATATACATGAAAATATAGATTTAATACCATGGGACTACCATCCCGGACTAGATACAAGATAGTTTGATGTATATGAAAATATAGATTGAAAACCATGGGACTACCATTCCGGACTAGACATAGATTCAAAACCATGGGATTATCATCCCGTACAAGATATAGTTTCAAAACCATGGGATTACTATCCCGAACTAGATATAAGATAGTTTGATAAAATCATGGGATTACTATCCCGAACTAGATATAGATTCTAACCATAGGAATAACATCCTGCAATAGATATGAAACCTATAGATTAAAAACCATGGGATTACCATCCCGTACTAGATATAATATCTAAAGATAGAAGATTGATATAAAATCAAATCCAAAACCAAAGCCGTGAATAAACTTATATTAATACATATTGTGAGTCGGGTAACCATGCTGATACGACAACGAGACCTCCTTGACGCTTGTCAGACATCGGACGATATCCAGAATCTGTCACCCCAGGTGTGCCCGCCTAACTGTAGCTAGCAGTTAAGGTGTGGGATTGTCAGTCCCGAATAGATCTATTCACAAATTCCACGCTCTCCCTCCTGGAGACTCTGGTTACACTTCCGGGGAGGATTAACTAATAACCCAAAAGGGTAATGACAAATCTCACAAACTAGTACTAAGCATTCACGGAATTCTCAAACGATATCAAACATACTAAACGATATGAAACATAATACAGTGAAAACAGTTATATACAATGAAATTATTTGGCAATATATACCAAGTGAAATGGAGATAAACTGAATCAGACATAGTTTATCTAATAACTTTATATATATATATATATATATATATATATATATATATATATATATATATCAATATGCGATGAAACAAGAACTAAAGAACCCCAAATTATTCCCATAATAATTTGATTAGTTTGGTTATTTCCTTAACTGAAATTCATATAGTTGTGATTGATAAATCATCCCTTATGCCCAGCATAATACATAAGGGGTAAAAATATTTATAATTTGCCAGATATTTATTGAAATTCATCAATGTTATGTTTTGAAAACATTTGTAATTTGCTTGTATTCCCCCCTGAAAACATTAAAAAAAACATTTAAAAAGGGTAGGGGTATGAACTCATCGGACGAGGAACGTGTCTGCTCGGATCCTAAACGTCGTTTCTGGGTTTGCAAACGCACGAGGTTCCTATGAATTATGAAAAGATACATATTTGTATCTAATTAGGACTTAGATTATTTATTTGGTAGAGACAAACACTTCTAGTTGCGGAAACACTCCCTTACAAGTGTTTGGAAGGACCCGGATGGCGTTTGAAGTCACATAAGGCTTGGATATGGAGTTTACTCTTCAAGAGTAAACTCACACAAGATATTTCGGACCTAATGACCCCATCCCCATGAGTTTACGGCCGTAAACTCATGTTGGGGTGTTTTATGATGCAAAATGGTCTTATACCACTTGGGAAAATTTGCTAGGATCAATTATAGGGCCTTGGAATGGATTAAACATAATTATGGACCATTTATTGGAGTTTACGGCAGTAAACATGGAGTTTACGGCCGCAAAATCCCCCTCATACCAAACTTTAATGTTTTGGTCCTTAATCAATCACATGTGATTCCAATCAATTTTTCCAAGCCTTTAATGAATTTTTAGGGGTCTTTTGGCATGTTTTTAGGAGTTTACGGCCCATGAACCCCCTCATGGCCATGAAATCCTTAGATGGGGGATTTAATATGTTTTAAGGTCCAAATCTTGTTTGTGGTCACTTCTAGAATTTATCCCAAGGCTTATGGTGTGTGTAAATGGCATTTTAACACACTAAAAAGGAGTTTACTCCCCATGATAATGAGTTTACGGCCCAAGCATGTTCTTGGGCAGTAAACTCATGTTTACTCCTCTAAATTGATGTTCAAGGTGTTCCAAGGCCAATTCCATAATTCTACAAGTCGTATCTAAGCCTTATTGGTATTTTGGAAGGGTTTAAGGGCATAAAAACCCCATTTATATGAGTTTACGGCCCAAGTATGTTCTTGGGCAGTAAACTCATGTTTACTCTTCAAATTCCATGTTTAAGGCATTCTAAGTCCATCCCATTAAGCCATTAAGCCATATCTAAGCTCCAAAGGTCGATTGGAAGGGTTTTTGGGCTCCAAAACCAATTTTATGTGAGTTCACGGCCTAGGACTGTTCTAGGGCCGTAAACTCATGAATATGGTCCTATTCCATGATTTGAACTCGAATTTGAACGCCTAAGATGTTATACTAGGAGTTAGGGTAGTTACCTTGGTGATTTGGAGCTTAAATTTTGATGATTTTGGACCCTTAAACTTGGTTGAGGAGACAAGTTAGAGAGAGAGTAGAGAGATGAAGCAAAAGCTTCAAATGAAATCTTGAACACATTTAAATAGGTCCCAAAACTTGGACACGGAGGAATTCTACCCGATACCGGCATTAAACGGGGCTTTTGGTCGCACCCGATTAAGTTTTCGTAACCCGGCGGAGACGTCTCTATAATTTATGAAATAAACATTTTGGGCTATTTTCATGAGTTCCTAAGGGGTTTGGACACTCATTAGATTATAATAAACATATAAGTTTAAATAATTTAACCCAAAACGAAATCGGAACGAATTGATAAACGACGAATTTTTACGGGCAGAACGGGTTTTCAGCGATGGACAATTTCGGGTTGTTACATTATCCCCCGTTAGAGGGAATTTCGTCCCGAAATTCAAAAATTAAGATATAGATCATGAATTGGAATGAGATACGAGTGGATTTTTTGCCTCGGATCTTCACGCTCCCAAGTGGAATCGGGTCTTCGCTTGACGTTCCCGCGCATCCTCACTATCAGGATGCGTCTTTGTTTCGTACATTGACTCTCTCAATCCATGATCTCAATTGGTTCTCCCATGGGGGTTCCAACCCTTGATGACTTCGGTCTCCTCAGAGGAATCCTTAGGGTTTCGTTGGGTAGATACTTCTTAAGGACAGAGACGTGAAGTACCAGATGGATGCAACTAAGTTCTGAGGATAGCCGAAATTTGAAGGTTGCGAAATCGATTCTACGAGGATCACGAAGGGTCTAACGTATCACGAGTGAAGTATTTCGCACTTCTCAAAGCATATCATGCTTTTCTGGGATAAAGCCTTCAACATGACAGATGCTCCAACAGGAAGGCACATCTTCATGGCGCCGAGTAGCTAAGGGTCTGATGGTTCTAGAAGAAATTTGAAACATCCCAAAATTCAAGACTAAAAATTTTAATTGATAAAACATTACGTTAAGCAAATTCATCGTTTTCAAACATAAACAAAGTGTTAGTTTCCAAAATACATATTCGTTATCAGAGTAAACATTCCCAGGCTGTCTAAGCTATGGTGTGTGCCATGCGATCATCCCGAGCTCCAACATCCGCTACCGGAGGTACCTGAAACCAAAACTGAAAACCGTAAGCACGAAGCTTAGTGAGTTCCCCACCCTACCACATACCATGCATGACCACATACTGCACATACTGGGACGCGCCCGCTATCCTGGGCCTCGCCCCCTACCTCGGGCCTCGCCCGCTACAACGACCCCGCCGCTCCAGGCCCCGCCCGGCTTCGAGCCCCGCTCGGATACAGATCTGTTTCACGTAGGCCTCGCCTGTCGCAGGGCCTTGCCCACTATCATATAATAGCACATAAACATGTCACATAAGCTAAACACATACTAACGGATCTTGTCCTAAGGCCTCGCCTATCTCTGGGCCCCGCCCCTGACCTGCTACTGATGAGTCACGGAACCCCGTCCATGCTCCTACTGGTAGTGAGATACGGGCCCAGCCCACACTCACTCCCTTCCTGACTTGGGCCTCGCCCCTGCCCTGCTGCTACTTGTAACAACCCAAAAATACGGCCCAAAAAAAATTTTCTTTTAAATTTAGTAATAAAACCATATTCATCAAAAGTCATATAAGAGTCATAAAGAATTTATCTCAAACATAATAAAAACAACTCTGCGCGGAAAATCTGTCTCATATCTATGTCATATCAAAATCAAAGAAACCAAAACAACTCCCAGGATAAAAGTTGCAGCTATGGTGTGTGCGATGCCATCATCCCGAGCTCTTCCCTCTGCTTGCGGAAGTACCTGAAACCAAAACTGAAACTGTAAGCACGAAGCTTAGTGAGCTCCCCCAAACTACCACATGCCATACAATACATATAAAGCACATACTGGGCCTTGCCCACTGCATCAGACCGAAGTCTGGAACTAGCTGCATCGGACCGAAGTCCGGAACTGACTGGGACCTTGTCCCCTGCATCGGACCAGAGTCCGGAACTAACTGCATCGGACCGAAGTCCGGAACTGGCTGCATCGGACCGAAGTCCGGAACTGATCGATCATGGCATAGCATAGAATATAACAACTATTATAATCGCATATACCGCATACTGCATCGGACCGAAGTCCGGAACACATATCACAAATATGCTTGAATCACAAAGACATCAAGCACTCTAGCTACTGCATCAGATCAAAGTCCGGAACTATCGATAATTAAACGGGCCGACATTGTGGCCATAGACCCGTTCCTACTGAAAAGAAACTCACCTCGTGAACTGGCTGCTGAGTGAATAGCTCTGAGGGCTAACTGCTGCTGCTCCGGTATCTCCCCGGCTACAAGTCCATAAACACACTCAATCAAATACTAAACACTGCAATGGGTAAAATGACTCTTTTACCCTTGGTCAAAGTCAACTCTCAGACAAAGTCAACTCTCGGTCAAAGTCAACCCACAGTTGACCTGACTCGCCGAGTTGGGCCGCCAACTCGCCGAGTCCCTATTCTCACTCCTCGACCCTACTCGCTGCTACTCGTTGAGTATAGCATCGACTTGACGAGTACTCATTCGATCCAAGAACTCAGACAATCTCCATCCGACTCGCCGAGTCATATGAACAACTCGACGAGTTGTTCTTGGGCTTAAGAGGATTGCCTTGGACTCGCCGAGTTGTATGAACAACTCGCCGAGTCCCTCCATCACTGAGTCTACCCTCAAACTCGCCGAGTCCACTCCACTACTCACTGGTCCCACTCGACACCGCTCAAAAAGGAAGAAATCGGGGACTCGCGACTCGACTCGCCGAGTCGTTCTTCCGACTCGCCGAGTCACCGCCATGCAACTATTCTACACTCGATTCTGCTCGAATCCAAAACATACAAATGATAGATCTGGGTCCAATAAGCTGATTTACCACGTAAAGTTTCCAACTTTACGTGTACAAACACATGAACAAGGGAATAAAGGCTAAAAGATGCTTAAAAGGGGTAGATCTAGGGTTAATATGCAAAATAGCTCCATAAAGACAATAGATCTGGGCTCTACAACTCCTAAATGAACAGATCTAAGGTTATCTCGGCATAAGAGATCTTCCATATCAACATAAAGCTTTGAGAAAGGCATAAACAAGATCTAGAAAGGGTTTTAAGGCATAAAAGAGAGGGAAAACGGAAGAATACCTCAAAGAGCTCTTGCTTTCCCTTGAATCTCTGTTCTACAGTCCTTCTCCTTGCTCTTTCCTTCTTCTCCTTCTTCAAGCCTTCACAATAGCACACAAGATCACTTAGAATCACTCAAGAACGAATTAGGGTTTTCTCACAACTTTTGAGGGTGAAGGAGGCGAGATTGGGGGGCTATAAGGTGGCTTAAATAGTGGGCAACCCGGGGATTTAGGGTTTCTCCCAGACGGACAGACTCGCCGAGTCCGGAATATGGACTCGCCGAGTCGCCAGCTAACACGTGCTCGAAATCCCGACCCTACTCGGCGAGTCAGGCTATGAACTCGCCGAGTCCCTCTACAAAATTCAAAATAAATACCAAGGAATTATCATACCGGAGACGGGTCGTTACACTACTGAGATGTGGAACACCATCCACACTCTGCTATTGATGAGATACGGGACCTCGCCCACACTCACCTCCCTACCTGGCACATACAAGTATCACACAGACAACAAGTATAAACTATCACATAACCATTCCTTGGGCACCCGCCCACTAACATTGGACCTCGTCCTGGCCAACATACTAGCATACGATGCCTGGGGCTAACCCCCGGGTCTTCTACTCATGTCTACATGGGCCGGCATTGTGGCCGTAGACCCATTCACACAAAGGGAAACTCACCTGATACTGTTGAACTGCTGCTGCTAATCCCTTTGACCGCTACCTGACCACTGACTCTGAACTGCTACTCCACTAGCTCCTCGAGCTACCAATATCAACATAACACTTAATCTAACTGACCTTCAAAGGTCAACCAAGTCAACTTTTTGCCAAAGTCAAAGTCTTGGTCAAAGTCAACCTTCCAGGTCAACCCTACTCGCCGAGTCCACTTACTGACTCGCCGAGTCCCTATGCTCAAAGACCTTCCAATCACGACTTGACTCGCCGAGTCTACTGATTCCCGAATCCTATCCTGTCCAACTCACTGAGTCCTTGCTCGACTCACTGACTCGAGTCTTAACTCGAAGGGTTTGGGACTACGCGACCTGACTCGTCGAGTCCAAGAACAGACTCACCGAGCACAAGGCAATCTCCAACCAACTCGCCGAGTTGTTCATCCAACTCGCCGAGTTCATGCCCATCTTCATCCGACTCGACGAGCTGTTCATCCCACTCGTCGAGTTCCTCCTTATCTTCATGCTACTCGCCGAGTCCACTCGAAGGACTCGCCGAGTCCATTCAGATTTACATACATGCAGAGGACTTTCGAGTCATGCATGGACTCCAAACTGTAGATCTACCCTTCCCAAGCCTATCCCCCACGTAAAGTTGCAAACTTTATGTGTAGAGAGGGAGATCTAGACAAAAAGCACCATAAACTAGGGTTTAAGGCCAAGGGGATTCAAAATCGACTCAAGGGCTGATACTTTATGCTTCTCTAGTCCATAACACACTTGGATCTGAAGTAGCAACTCCAGATCCAGCTCCTAACTCAAAATAATATCATTATGGCTAAAGAGCCCCAACAACCACACATAAATCTAGATGCAAAAAGGGTCCAGGAACTAGTTTATACCTCCAAAAGCTCAGAAAGTCTTCCCAATCCCGGATCTACAGCCCCCTTCTTGCACTCTCAAGATTCTTCTTCTTTCTCCAAGCTTAATGCACTCTTGAAGGCAATAAATGGCTCAAATAGAGGATATGGCGGCTAGGGTTTGATATCCAGGGCTTAAGAGGCAGTAAGGAACCCTAGGAAGAAGATTAAGATGTTTATATAGGCTCCATGCCCCGAATTTAGGGTTTTCCACGCACAGACCAGACTCGCCGAGTCACCTTGGCCGACTCGCCGAGTCGGTCACTTACTCCTCGACCCGGATCCCGCTCGGACTCGCCGAGTTCCTCCTTGGACTCGCCGAGTCGCCCCTTAATATTAAGGTTTTCTTTCCTTTCTTGGCCTTCAAAACTTTGGGTGTTACAACTCTCCCCCACTTAAACTAAACTTCATCCTCAAAGTTTTCTATGGCCCACCTCCTGCGATCTGCCTGCAATACCCAACCAATTATCCCAACACTAGCTGCCTTCCTTTGCTGGCCTACCGCCCGATCATTCTGACTAGCATCAAACCTTGCGGATAATCATCTTGGGTCAACCCTGACCCTAAACATTCTGGAAACACGACTTACTCAACCGATAATCCGCCTGGTAATCACCGAGTACTGCACTGAACCTATAGGGGTTCACCCCTTCTTTCCTTGCACAATTCCTTGCCTTCCCAAGGCAAAACCTCATAACCAACTATTCCTTCTATCACTGTGAAGGCCCTATCCTTCACCAACTCCATCACCCCCGCTTACCAGTATGGGTCATTATCGCCAGTATCCACTGGGCATTTCTTTCTACTATGGTTTGGTGCAGAGCACCCCACGATCAACTAACTGAATTCCACCATGCGCTGCATGCTCGCACTGCCACTGCCTAACAATTCTGTTGTTCCTTTTCTGACTTCCGGATGAACTGAGACCACCCTGGTCCCTACCAACTTATCAATGACTGGATTACCGGCTCCTACCGGTAGCTAGTCCCAACACCACCACTAGTCGCTCCCAGCGACTTCCAAAGAACTTCGATCACCTATAACTGCTCAATTTACTCTGCCATTCAGGCACTACAAACCTGGGATTCTCGATCCCCTAACATGACACTAAGGTCCCTACCAGGTCCCACCTGTGCTGCTAAAACTCACGGGCCTCGCCCACGGGTCCCACCCGCCTCTATCCTTCTATTCCCACTAGTCTAATCACTCTCGTTGGGGCCTCGCCCACGGGTCTCACCCAACCACACTACTGAGCAACCCTGCTCCCAGGTCTCATTTACGCTGCTAATCTCATACGGGCCTCGCCCACGGGTCTCACCCAACTATATCCTGGAGCGGCCTCTCCCAAGGTCTCACCTCTCTAGGGATATACAGGCAACTCCATATCATTCTCGTCCACTACCCATTCCTGATCCCTATCTGATCACTAGGAGATAAGGGCCTCGCCCCAACTCCGCTAACAAAACTACTAAGGAATGCTACGGCTTACCCATAGTCTTACATCACCATCCATTGCTGACTGCTAGTACGAAGGCACCCATGTGCCATTAGCTCTCAAGATCCTCATTCCGACTCCCTCGAGTCCTACGGGCGATCCACAACCCGAATTCTCAACTATAACTAACCATTACCATCACACGCACTAGCTGATAGGGAGTTTCTCAAACTCCCAACCCTGAACTCCTCAATCCATCAAACGCTGAACTACTTATCTTCCTTCTCGGAGGCCGCATACTCATTCTGGGTCTGCGTGCTCCTACCTGGGCACGCTCGGAGGATTCTCCCCCACTTAGATCCTGCTTACCCCTTGCTGCTCAATACTCAAAAGAGATCCCGGTCTATGCTGCCATTCCATAATCAATCTGCTAAGGAACCCAAGCCCGCCATAGCTAGGGATCTAACCAACCCATTTCTAACATTATGCCACTCCGAACTAACGAGACGTACCGAATCCCTCCCAAGCATGCTACAGTTACTGCATCCTTTGAAACTTTCTTCAATAAGGCACAACCCTAACTACCATACAAATATCCAAGGTATGTAGATGGCATATAACATAATCACAAGCAAGCCACACCCTAATACAATACTCATACCAAAATTGATGCAGAACCATAACAATATAATCATAACATAAGCTGACAGAAAGAGGAGGATTCATACCCGCATCCTGCTCTGAAGAACCCCCAAATCCTCCTTCCTTCTGAGGCCTCCGATGATACTGAGGCTGCTCCTCCCGCTGAGCGGGGCAATTTGCCCTAACATGACCAGGCTGATGACAACGATGGCATAACTCTACTCCTATTGTGCATTCTTGTCGTCTATGACCCTTCCATCCGCATCTGCCGCACTTAGACATGCTGCTCACGCCAGCCCGTGCTCCCTTCTCCCTTTTGCAACCATCTCGACCCTACGGGTCCCTAACACCAACTACGACAGTGTCCGACTGCCCATCCTGCCGAACTAGACCGGAAGACCGCTTCCTCTTCCTTAGCTGACTATCTGAGCCAATCTCCCGCTCACGGGTCATAGTGACCATTTCACCCATTGCCTGGACAGCTGAGGTCCGCCTTTCAATCCCGTCGACCACTCTATCGGTGATACGCCCAATGGTGTTCGGTAACTCTTCCTGGAGAGCCCGCGAAACCTCTGCAGCAATCCAATCCTGCAAATGACCCTCCTGAAAACATGATGAACCATTCACTTTTGACCCCAATCTACAAAAGCTAGTGGTAGGATCCCCCTTCCAGAAGGATCCCAGAGACCCACTAGTTTCGGGCTCCGGATGAGCCCCCACCTGCTCTGCTACAATCTCGGCCCGGAGGGCCCCGAGGCGGCTATCCAAAAGCCCCACAATAGCCTCCTTAACCGAATCAAAAATCACAGGAGTCTGATCAATGATGTTGCGCATAACCTCTGCTGAAATAAACTTTCTCGTCCAATCGTCCATCTGTCTGACTCCAGAGTCGGAGCCAGATCCCTTTCCGGCACCTGAACTGCCCACTGGTATCTCTCCCAATGTCACCATTCTACACATGTAACACAATCGCTATCAGAATACTTATCACTGCTGCGAGACCGAACACATGCACCACTAGGTTCCCAGTCTTGTCTCGGCCCTTCCCGAAGTGAGTACGGATCCTCTGCTTTCAGTAGTACGGGCCCATACTACCTTCCACATCTATCCGTACTTTCCTCAAGAACTGCCTTGACTCCACCAGGTCCGTTTTCTACTACTTCTGCTCCTAGCACTATCTCATCCTAGGCTAACCCTAGGGAAACCTCTGACTCAACTCAAGCCAGTCCTCAGCTGCTGAAGGTCTCCTTGTGATGCCAATTAGCCATTACCTGGATACCATCACATGTGACGAGGCTCAGATAATCCTTCGAGTAAAAGACTCGTCCCTACAACGGTTAGACTCAAACGAGAGCTGCGAAATAGGGCCAAACCCAACACTCTGAGATTATTCAACCCTGATCACATGTGACGTGGCGTATCCACCTAATAGCTAACTCCCATCACTCAAAATCCCACATTGCACAAAGCAAGCAGCATTCAGACAAGGGGAAAATCTAACCACAACATACTCAAGCAATCATATCCAAACAACAAGAATCTGAACTAACATGCAACACAACTCATAAACTCAGGCATAACCTAAACAGGCTATCCTACTACTGTCTAATCAGCACTATCATGCAGCTCAAACACCTGTAATAGGCACATAAGGCATCCTTCCTAGATCCTTAGTCCTATTCTAGCATGCTGTTCTACTAATAAAATCATAAACTTGTATGGGTATTTTGGGGTACTTACTTGAGCTCGGTTGATTGCATGCACCACACCCTTTTCTCTTTTCAAAGTTCTTTTTCTTTCTGAATTCTTTTGTTTTTCTAAAACTGTTTTTTAGTTCTCAAAAATCTTTTTACGAAACTGTCTTTTCATTTTTGAAAATTTTTCATCCGACCCCTCAGTTTGAGTTCAGGTACACCCGAGAGCATGCCCAAATCCCTCAAACCAAGGCTCTGATACCAACTTGAAACATCCCAAAATTCAAGACTAAAAATTTCAATTGATAAAACATTACGTTAAGCAAATTCATCGTTTTCAAACATAAACAAAGTGTTAGTTTCCAAAATACATATTCGTTATCAGAGTAAACATTCCCAGGTTGTCTAAGCTATGGTGTGTGCCATGCGATCATCCCGAGCTCCAACATCCGCTACCGGAGGTACCTGAAACCAAAACTGAAAACCGTAAGCACGAAGCTTAGTGAGTTCCCCACCCTACCACATACCATGCATGACCACATACTGCACATACTGGGCTGCGCCCGCTATCCTGGGCCTCACCCCCTACCTCGGGCCTCGCCCGCTACAACGGCCCTGCCGCTCCAGGCCCCGCCCGGCTTCGAGCCCCGCTCGGATACAGATCTGTTTCACGTAGGCCTCGCCTGTCGCAGGGCCTCGCCCACTATCATATAATAGCACATAAACATCTCACATAAGCTAAACACATACTAACGGATCTTGTCCTAAGGCCTCGCCTATCTCTGGGCCCCGCCCCTGACCTGCTACTAATGAGTCACGGAACCCCGTCCATGCACCTACTGGTAGTGAGATACGGGCCCAGCCCACACTCACTCCCTTCCTGACTTGGGCCTCGCCCCTGCCCTGCTGCTACTGAGATGTGGAACACCATCCACACTCTGCTATTGGTGAGATACGGGACCTCGCCCACACTCACCTCCTTTCCTGGCACATACAAGTATCACACAGACAACAAGTATAAACTATCACATAACCATTCCTTGGGCACCCGCCCGCTAACATTGGACCTCGTCCTGGCCAACATACTAGCATACGATGCCTAGGGCTAACCCCCGGGTCTTCTACTCATGTCTACATGGGCCGGCATTGTGGCTGTAGACCCATTCACACAAAGGGAAACTCACCTGATACTGCTGAACTGCTGCTGCTAATCCCTTTGACCGCTACCTGACCACTGACTCCGAACTGCTACACCACTAGCTCCTCGAGCTACCAATATCAACATAACACTTAGTCTAACTGACCTTCAAAGGTCAACTAAGTCAACTTTTTCCAAAGTCAAAGTCCTGGTCAAAGTTAACCTTCCAGGTCAACCCTACTCGCCGAGTCCACTTACTGACTCGCCGAGTCCCTATGCTCAAAGACCTTCCAATCACGACTTGACTCGCCGAGTCAGCCCTTGACTCGCCGAGTCTACTGATTCCTGAATCCTGTCCTATCCAACTCACTGAGTCCTTGCTCGACTCGCTGACTCGAGTCTTAACTCGAAGGGTTTGGGACTACGCGACCCGACTCGTCGAGTCCAAGAACAGACTCACCGAGCACAAGGCAATCTCCAACCAACTCGCTGAGTTGTTCATCCAACTCGCCGAGTAATGCCCATCTTCATCCGACTCGACGAGCTGTTCATCCCACTCGTCGAGTTCCTCCTTATCTTCATGCTACTCGTCGAGTCCACTCGAAGGACTCGCCGAGTCCATTCAGATCTACATACATGCAGAGGACTTTCGAGTCATGCATGGACTCCAAACTGTAGATCTACCCTTCCCAAGCCTATCCCCCACGTAAAGTTGCAAACTTTACGTGTAGAGAGGGAGATCTAGACAAAAAGCTCCATAAATTAGGGTTTAAGGCCAAGGGGATTCAAAATCGACTCAAGGGCTGATACTTTATGCTTCTCCAGTCCATAACACACTTGGATCTGAAGTAGCAACTCCAGATCCGGCTCCTAACTCAAAATAATATCATTATGGCTAAAGAGCCCCAACAACCACACATAAATCTAGATGCAAAAAGGGTCCAGGAACTAGTTTATACCTCCAAAAGCTCAGAAATGTCTTCCCAATCCCGGATCTACAGCCCCCTTCTTGCACTCTCAAGATTCTTCTTCTTTCTCCAAGCTTAATGCACTCTTGAAGGCAATAAATGGCTCAAATAGAGGATATGGCGGCTAGGGTTTGATATCCAGGGCTTAAGAGGCAGTAAGGAACCCTAGGAAGAAGATTAAGACGTTTATATAGGCTCCATGCCCCGAATTTAGGGTTTTCCACGCACAGACCAGACTCGCCGAGTCACCTTGGCCGACTCGCCGAGTCGGTCACTTACTCCTCGACCCGGATCCCGCTCAGACTCGCCGAGTTCCTCCTTGGACTCGCCGAGTCGCCCCTTAATATTAAGGTTTTCTTTCCTTTCTTGGCCTTCAAATCTTTGGATGTTACAACTCTCCCCCACTTAAACTAAACTTCGTCCTCGAAGTTTGCTATGGCCCACCGCCTGCGATCTGCCTGCAATACCCAACCAATTATCCCAACACTAGCTGCCTTCCTTCGTTGGCCTACCGCCCGATCATTCTGACTAGCATCAAACCTTGCGGATAATCATCTCGGGTCAACCCTCATCAGAGTTGTCTTCGTGATCGATTAGGGTTTGCGCAAGACATTTAGCGCTATCATAGGTGTCTGGCTTCGCAGCCAAGACATTCCCTTTTGTTGGCTGGGTCAACCCCCAGATGAATTTCTCAATCTTTTTACTCTCCGGGGTAACCATTCCCGGGCAGAGTAATGCCAGGTCATCGAATCTTGAAGTATAAGTGGCTATGTCGGAACCCTTCATCTTAAGGTTCCAGAGTTCGTGTTCTAGTTTCTGTATTTCGCCCCGAGGGCAATACTCATCGAGCAGAAGCTCCTTGATAGCTTCCCAACCCATAGCATTTGCTACAGGTAGAGTTAAGGATTTGACTCGGCCGTTCCACCGAGTAAGGGCTTTGTCAAGGAAGGTGCAGGCGGCGAACTTTACTTTGTCAGACTCCGAACAGGCGCATATTTCAAAGATTGATTCGATTTTCTCGAACCATCGAGTGAGGGAAATGACACCTCCGGTGCCATCAAAGGACGTGGGCTTCGCGTTCATGAAGTCTTTATAGGAACCCTCTTTTCGGTGTCCCTGACTGTTCTCTGGGTTTTGGGTTTGAGTATCACCTCCCGAACCACCGGAACCACCGGTGTTCAATTGGGACATAGCAGCTGCCACCGCGGCGGTAACAGCTGCCTGAAATACCACGGGTCGATTTCAGGAGGAGGTGGTGGCGGAGGGTTGTTGGTGTTCTTCGAGCTGGGTCTCTTTCTTGGAGGCATCGTGATCTAAAAAGATCAAGAAAGAGAGGATCATAAGTCCTCTGAATTGAATCAAGAGATATGGAACAGGGGATATCTCATCAAGACAGATATAGCATCATATTAAGCGATAAAGCAGGAAAGAGTTATCAAGGCATAAAATTTTATCGCTAGAGGAATGATCAAGGAACAATGCGTATACGAGGATTTTCTACAAAGGATTGACTCGAGAAATACTCCCATAGTATTTCATGATTCACTGCAACGACGACTCGTTGTTTGGGGTATTGGGTAAGTTTTAGGTATGCCGCATACCACAGTCACTTCCAAGCACATGTTGGTCGTGTCTCGAATGAATATAGTTGGCCAGGCTATATTGACCCTAGACAAGACTACATAACTGCCCAGGTTTAACCGCAGCGTACAACACCCATTTACTTATGTTTTGTTCTACTTGTAGTTACGGATCTCGACGGCTCGGTATACCTGTATACTTTTGAAAATACTTATATTTTGAAGGATACTTTTAGTTCAGAGCGCTTAGGCCCTTTAGTGTTTATAGTTTTATACCATGTAAGGTTTGGTATACTCCGTTCACTATAAACAAGGGCTCTGATACCAATCTGTCACACCCCGAAAACCAAAGACGGAAACATTTCCGGGGTTGACTCCACGTTGAGTATCAAATCCAATGCACATAGTAATCAAAGTAAACAACCATTACATTACATATATTTGAAAGTTTACATTTGTTTCAAAAGTAAATTGTACAAGTGTGATACATAATATAGATATGAACAAAATGAGACGAGTCTTCTACACACTCCGTCTTCACCAAAAGAGATCATCGGGTACCTGTCTAATGCGGACCTGAGAATACAAGCAGTTTGAAAATCAGCATAAAGCTGGTGAGTTCATAAGATGTTTGTTTTCTGAAAAATGTACCAGTTTCCTTTAGTTTTCCGAAAAGGTTTGTTACCAAGAAAATCCCATATTTTCTTATGTAAAACAGTTTAGTTATCCTTCATTACTAGTTCAATTACGCGTTATATGTTACCCCAGGAAAATCCTATATTTTCCTAAATACAATATCGATTGATTATCACATAGTATAGTTTAATACACAAAACTATATATTGAGAATCATGGGATTACTATCCCGAATTAGATATAAAAATACTTTAATATACGTGAACTGTAGATGAAAAGTAGTTTGAAAACCTTGGGACTAACATCCCGTACTACATATAAGATAGCTTGATATACATGAAAATATAGATTTAATACCATGGGACTACCATCCCGGACTAGATACAAGATAGTTTGATGTATATGAAAATATAGATTGAAAACCATGGGACTACCATCCCGGACTAGACATAGATTCAAAACCATGGGATTATCATCCCGTACAAGATATAGTTTCAAAACCATGGGATTACTATCCCGAACTAGATATAAGATAGTTTGATAAAATCATGGGATTACTATCCCGAACTAGATATAGATTCTAACCATAGGAATAACATCCTGCAATAGATATGAAACCTATAGATTAAAAACCATGGGATTACCATCCCGTACTAGATATAATATCTAAAGATAGAAGATTGATATAAAATCAAATCCAAAACCAAAGCCGTGAATAAACTTATATTAATACATATTGTGAGTCGGGTAACCATGCTGATACGACAACGAGACCTCCTTGACGCTTGTCAGACGTCGGACGATATCCAGAATCTGTCACCCCAAGCGTGCCGGCCTAACTGTAGCTAGCAGTTAAGGTGTGGGATTGTCAGTCCCAAATAGATCTATTCACAAATTCCACGCTCTCCCTCCTGGAGACTCTGGTTACACTTCCGGGGAGGATTTACTAATAACCCAAAAGGGTAATGACAAATCTCACAAACTAGTACCAAGCATTCATGGAATTCTCAAACGATATCAAACATACTAAACGATATGAAACATAATACAGTGAAACAGTTATATACAATGAAATTATTTGGCAATATATACCAAGTGAAATGGAGATAAACTGAATCAGACATAGTTTATCTAATAACTTTATATATATCAATATGCGATGAAACAAGAACTAAAGAACCCCAAATTATTCCCATAATAATTTGATTAGTTTGGTTATTTCCTTAACTGAAATTCATATAGTTGTGATTGATAAATCATCCCTTATGCCCAGCATAATACATAAGGGGTAAAAATATTTATAATTTGCCAGATATTTATTGAAATTCATCAATGTTATGTTTTGAAAACATTTGTAATTTGCTTGTATTCCCCCCTGAAAACATTGAAAAACCATTTAAAAAGGGTAGGGGTATGAACTCACCGGACGAGGAACGTGTCTGCTCGGATCCTAAACGTCGTTTCTGGGTTTGCAAACGCACGAGGTTCCTATGAATTATGAAAAGATACATATTTGTATCTAATTAGGACTTAGATTATTTATTTGGTAGAGACAAACACTTTTAGTTGCGGAAACACTCCCTTACAAGTGTTTGGAAGGACCCGGATGGCGTTTGAAGTCACATAAGGCTTGGATATGGAGTTTACTCTTCAAGAGTAAACTCACACAAGATATTTCGGACCTAATGACCCCCTCCCCATGAGTTTACGGTCGTAAACTCATGTTGGGGTGTTTTATGCTGCAAAATGGTCTTATACCACTTGGGAAAATTTGCTAGGATCAATTATAGGGCCTTGGAATGGATTAAACATAATTATGGACCATTTATTGGAGTTTACGGAAGTAAACATGGAGTTTATGGCCGTAAAATCCCCCTCATACCACACTTTAATGTTTTGGTCCTTAATCAATCACATGTGATTCCAATCAATTTTTCCAAGCCTTTAATGAATTTTTAGGGGTCTTTTGGCATGTTTTTAGGAGTTTACGGCCCATGAACCCCCTCATGGCCGTGAAATCCTTAGATGGGGGATTTAATATGTTTTAAGGTCCAAATCTTGTTTGTGGTCACTTCTAGAATTTATCCCAAGGCTTATGGTGTGTGTAAATGGCATTTTAACACACTAAAAAGGAGTTTACTCCCCATGATAATGAGTTTACGGCCCAAGCATGTTCTTGGGCAGTAAACTCATGTTTACTCCTCTAAATTGATGTTCAAGGTGTTCCAAGGCCAATTCCATAATTCTATAAGTCGTATCTAAGCCTTATTGGTATTTTGGAAGGGTTTAAGGGCATAAAAACCCCATTTATATGAGTTTACGGCCCAAGTATGTTCTTGGGCAGTAAACTCATGTTTACTCTTCAAATTCCATGTTTAAGGCATTCTAAGTCCATCCCATTAAGCCATTAAGCCATATCTAAGCTCCAAAGGTCGATTGGAAGGGTTTTTGGGCTCCATAACCCATTTTATGTGAGTTCATGGCCTAGGACTGTTCTAGGGCCGTAAACTCATGAATATGGTCCTATTCCATGATTTGAACTCGAATTTGAATGCCTAAGATGTTATACTAGGAGTTAGGGTAGTTACCTTGGTGATTTGGAGCTTAAATTTTGATGATTTTGGACCCTTAAACTTGGTTGAGGAGACAATTTAGAGAGAGAGTAGAGAGATGAAGCAAAAGCTTCAAATGAAATCTTGAACACGTTTAAATTGGTCCCAAAACTTGGACACGGAGGAATTCTACCCGATACCGGCATTAAACGGGGCTTTTGGTCGCACCCGATTAAGTTTCCGTAACCCGGCGGGGACGTTTCTATAATTTATGAAATAAACATTTTGGGCTAATTTCATGAGTTCCTAAGGGGTTTGGACACTCATTAGATTATAATAAACATATAAGTTTAAATAATTTAACCCAAAACGAAATCGGAACGAATTGATAAATGACGAATTTTTACGGGTAGAACGGGTTTTCGGCGATGGACAATTTCGGGTTGTTACAGAATTTCATTGTTTTTCCTGCGTTTTTGAGGTCTCTAAAACCCTTGGAAACATTTGGAAAAACGAATCCATTCCATTTTAATCCGGATTCGAGGCAAGATCCGATTCAGTTCATCATCAAGCAACATTTGAAGATCATTCAACCGGTGATTTTCATCAATTCTAGTAATTTCCAGAAACGATTATTTCTTCCCAAGGTTTATTTGTTTTGTACTTTGATAATCATTAGGATATATTTGTTTGATGATTCTAAGTTTGATTATGAATTCTATTATGCATTTCATTTATTTTATCCAAGTTAATTTTTTTTTGAACTCAATGGAAGGCTAAAACATTAGGGTTACTTCCCGGGATGTTTAGGACTTTGGATGAACACACTTGATTATTACTTAGTTCTAGTTAATTTTAATTGTTCTTTTATGTTTTATATGATAATGTTTTGGTAATAACGATTGAAATTGTGTTGTATGAATTTGTTTGATTTCATAACTAAAACAGTGCATTGTCAATTCACCGATTGTTCCAAGTTCAAGTAGTTTAAGAACAAAGACAATTGGTTGAATCCACATGTGTTATTCCAACTTGTGATATTAAATCTTAATATTGTGATAGGTAGTTACAAGACACTTTATTGTCAATTCACTCATTATTCTTAATCTAAATAGACATAGGGAGTAAGACAACTAGTTGAATGAACATATTGTGTACCCAAAATTATGTGTTGCAAGATCATAAACCTCAATTACATCTAAGTAATTGAACTAGGATTTTAGGGAAGGAAGTGTGTGGATCTGAATTGTCCGACAACTAAATTGGGAGTACCTTACTTTTCTCATTTAAAGTTTTGTTTTAACTAATAAAGTTTCAAGTGTTTTTTGGTTAATCTTTGTTTAAACCTTTTTGTCACGATTACAAGTAATTTATTTTCCATTGACTATTTTGACACATAGTTTGATCACGAACTCCTTGTGGATTCGACCCGACTTACCCTATCTATGTAGGTTAGTTGGTTTATTTTTGTTTGATACAATGACATCGATCAAAATTTGGCACCGTTGTCGGGGAGATTGTGCGCTTGAACTATTGTGTTTAAGTAGTTATCGTCTTTTACTTTCATTTACAATTCTCGCTTGCAGTTCACGTTTTGTTTTATTTGTGATAGGGCTGTTCACTATTCAGATAAAACCAAATTGTCCGATTGGACAATTTGGATTGGACTATTTGGTTCGGATATTCGGATTTTTGGATTGGTTTTCAATAGAAACGAATTATTATTTTAGATTTCGGATTGGTTTTGGTTTATAAAATAAAAACCGAATAATCCAAAAAAACCGAATTAACATTTACTATTTGTCTATTTATAATATATATCTATAGTAAGATAGTTATTTATCAATTTTGTAATTTATTTTTTCAAATAAGTTCAAAAGGTTTCATCCGATAAAAAAAACATTAATATGCATTTTCTCTCAAAAGTTTTGTATTTATAAAATATTTAACTATAATATATCTTCTTATTAGTTGTTTATAAATTTCAAATCACAACAAAATTATTTCTTTTTGCTTCTTGTGTAAAGTTGGGTAATATTATAATTATATGTTGTTTTAAAATGTTTCGGTTTTGAAAACCGAATTATAGAACCAATCCAACCGAATTGTAATTGGATCGGATTGGATCGGATTTGAATTTAGTTTGGACAATTCGGATCCATGCTTTGAAAACCGAAATCAATTTGGATTTACTTGATTGGATCGGATCAAACCGATCCATCCAAACGAACACCTGTGAGTCACACCGGTGCATGCATACAAGACATAGCGGACGCTCTTCACCGCTTGCATTTGATCCAGAAATCGAACGAACAACTCGCTTAAATCGGATCGCCAGAAGGAAAATCAACACTATGAGTGTGGATAATGTTGTTGTGGAAGATGTGGTCGAGGGGCATGAGGATGCAGTCAACAATCCTCCACCACTAGTTCCACCACTAACTCCTCAATTCCCAAACAACAACAATTGGAACAATGGGAACAACAACAATGTCGGTGCACCAATCATCCAATCAGTACAACCGCAACCGAACAGAAACAACCATGGACAAAACGGTGGGAACGGAGGAAATTAGGAACAAAATATGGGAGGCAATGTAGGAAACCACAACGATGGTAATGTTAGAAACCATAACCAAAATCCTAAAAATGTTGGTCCTCAATTCGGTAATGGTGGTAACGAGGATGACTGGGATTTGGATGATGGAAGTGACAATGGACTTGGTTGGAATCAAAACCACAACGGTGGTAATAGGTGGAATCAAGGCAATCAGGGTGGAAACGGGGACTACAACAATAACTGGAACAACCATAATTTCCCCAATGGTGGCAAAAATGACTACAATGATGGGTTCGGAAATCAAGGCTTTGGGAATCAATACCGAAGGAATCCAAATGGTGGATTTAACAATGCAAATGGAGGATACTACAACGAAGGTAACAAATTCCTTCATCTTTACTTTCAACAACCTAATAGACAATCCGTGACATCTTATTTTCAGCCTGGAGAGTATGATGATGTGATGTGTGTAAAACCCACTAGTTTTAAACCTACTTTTAATTATCAAATAACACACAAAAGGCAGTGAACCTATCAATTGTGGTATAGCTAAATAAGCAGGGTATCGAACACAGGGAACGGCAAATTAAACTAAAAACTAATTTAATCTAAGTTAATTAAAAAGCAGGAGTTGTTCTCTAGTTTTACAAGACTAGAAACTTACTAATTATTACTAATTTAAGCTAGAAAATAAAGACTTTGACTAGATTCAATAACGGAGAAGTACTTCTATTTAGTTCAACTTAATTGATCCTATGGTTGATTTCAAGGTAAAAGTGCAATGGATTAATTCTTTTGCTAGTTACCGATTCAATTGATTAGTTCCGTATTCACTTCATTAATCCTTAGCAAATAAATCAATTTAAACAATGGCCAGTTGTCTATTTCAATTAAATTTACTAGATATAATATTCGGGTTAAGTTAGACTTGCAATAGCTAATTAATTTATCCTTTTAATTAACTTCTTGTTTAATGGTCATCTCACAAGCTTGCACATAAATTTACTTGATTTTCTTATTAATCCTAGTTTCATGTTCACTACACTAGACATATGACAAAAAGTGTTCACTAAACATATGAGATTGATAACTAATAGATGTTCATGCTAATTAATTATCTCCCTATTAACAGAAAATCAATTATCATTCACACACAAGGTTCTTTAGCAAGCTAAAATAACTAAATTAACCAACATGGAATTAATCCTACCAATCAATCAAACCATACTACCAATTTCGTATCCCCAAATAGAAGTTTAAAGGGTTTAGCTCATCATTGAAATAAAATTCAGCAAACAAACAGAATCTAAATGTTCAAACATAGTAACTAAACACAAAGATTTAAGAAGTATGATAAATTTTGCCTCAATGCTCCTTCGGAATTGAACTCTAGCTCGCTTTAACGATCTCTAAGGGTCCTCTGGCTTCTCAATCGCAGCAAAACCTTTTTGAATCGTCCCAGAACTCTTCCTCATCGATCTGTGGAATTATCTATAAATAAGCGGTCCGACTCGTCGAGTCAATTTGTGACTCGTCGAGTCCCTCTCACATTCCCCGTATTGCGATAACTATCTGGGATCCCGAGTCATTATCCTTCTGATTCCTCGACCGGACTCGTCGAGTAGCTATCTGACTCGACGAGTAGAAGCTTTTTTTAGTGTTTTTTCCTTCTTCATTCCACTCTCGAGCTCCTAACCGCTTCTCTTGCTTCCTTTTGCTTCTGAGCTTCATCTTTGGACTGAAAAACATAATTTAACACTTTTAAGTACCTTTTGTCCATAATATGCGATAATTTAGCTAATATATGAATAAAAACTATATTAAATACACACTAAATATGCACATATCAAAATACCCCACACTTGTCTTTTGCTTGCCCTCAAGCAAAACTGAATTTTAACACATTAGAAATATGTATAACAACTCCAATCTAACCCAGCCATTATGCCAAGACCGCAACGCATGCATTTGTGTCTAAAATTTTTCCTAAAGAACCCCCCATATTCCAAATACTCACAATCCTCATAAACATTCACCCACTCACCCCGAACTATGCTCATTTTATGCAACCCTCCGAATCCATCCGCAGAAAACCTCTTTACCCTCAAGATGTTTTTAATTGAGCAACCCAAGCATACATAATCTAGACAATTACAATTTATGATACCACATTGGAGCTCTTTGGAATTCTTCACTTCTTTGACATTTGATTTCTTTGAATTCACCACCTTGTATTGACTTTTGGCATCTTCAACTTTTTAGATTTCTTGGAATTTTGATCTTTTGATCTTCACTTTATTTGCTCCAAAATTCATACAATTTTTTCTTGTAATTCTCTCTCTTTTTTTTAACATGTAACTCACTTTTTTTTTTCACTCAAAACCTACATGCTTAAGCAGGGGCGCTCAATCTCAACCTTTATTGGCTAATGATAAAAATTTTCCTGGATACATTTCAGGTTAGGCTGCTAAACATATTGCATCCCTCAGGCTGAGCAAGATTGTGTTTTTGTCTCATGATTTCACTGAAATAAGGAAGCCACAAATGCACTAGAACGTATATAGGCTCAACTAAACATTTGGGTTATCATGTAATTATTAACACAATTCTAATATCGAATCCTAATTTTTACCAAAATTTTCTAATTAAGTCCTAAATAATACTTTTGGTATGCAATTTTTTTTTTAAAATTGACTATTATGTAACCAACCCCCTACCCCACACTTATGTGATGCAATGCCCTCATTGCATATTATGCATAAAAAGAAACTAAAGAGGGAATTGGAACAAACTCCCCTGGGATAGCAGTGGATAGGTTGATCACTCTCATTTAAGCTCCAACTTCAACTTTAGACATGGTAACATCTCATCCATGCCTTGGGTGTCTCGTCTCGTGCGGGTCGCTCCAAATATGCGAAAATCAGTGTAAGATCTTCAAGAATGGATATGGAAGAATAAGTGAGCAAATGGGACAAGTAGCAGCATCAAATCAGCAGTCCGTCGGTATAACATTTGAACGACTCGTCGAGTCTTATGGTGGACTCGTCGAGTACCAACGCGCCTTCTCAGAATTTGTAGAAATACAAGGCGACTCGTCGAGTCAGCTTAGTGCACTCGTCGAGTAGGCCACTGAACGAAAAAACTCGGTATTTTGCAACTGTTTTAGCCTCTAAAAATTTCTCTAACCCTTCCTCACATTTAGACTCAATTGCTCATACCCCTAGGACCGGACTCGACACTTTGACGTTAAAAACCCGCTTCCTTGACTCGCTCTCACTCGCGAAAACATCCATGCTTTACATCTCTAAACCATCCTAAGCAAGCAATCATAATTCAATCCTGAAAAATAACTAAAGCAAACAACCATTAAACATAATAAAATCTCAAAGCATACACACCAAATAAAAAAAATAAAACAAAACAAAAAATTAAAATTGTTTGATTAACAAAAACATCAAAATCAATCTTCATCCTCCTCATCATCATTGGCGGCTCCACTTCCCCCTGCTCCGCTTTGTCGCGCACCAATCCTCTCATCCCATGATGGAATGAATGGGTAATTCCCACCATCAATATGTGGAATATTGAAGTGGTCAAAAAGTCGTATGTGGGATTGGTTGCAAAAGTTCAGCCCCCTCGCCATTTGATCCTGCATCCGCCTCATCTCTACATTGTACCAATCCATTGGTACGTCTTCATTCTCGACCGGAATCACTGGCGGCTCGTCCTCCACATCCCGTTCTCTTCTTGATCTTACCCTCCTTCCTGGTGCTTCTGGACCAACAACAGGGTCATCGTTTGGAATGGCATAATGGCCACCACCATAGTCTTCAATTATTCGTGCTCTTCGGAAAAGAATGGGATTAAACGGGGGCGTCGGGATCAATGTCATGAGGTTCCAGGCACCGCGGTTCATCGACCCGAATGAATTAGCCAAACGAGTGACAAACATTCCTCCATTGATACGGGAGGTTTTGCGATCTTTGACCGCACCCTCCGAAAGGTATGAAGCAATACACCACGGGATGTTGCAAAAGACGCCGGGTGTAACTATACTCCATAAATAGAAAACGTCAAGGTTGGAGACCTTGTCATCGTCTTTCCTTTGGTTGATGGTGGAGGAAATAAGGTGGTGAATGAGGCGGTGAGTTGGGGATCGGATGCTCCCTTCTTGTGCAGACTTTGGGATGTAAACTTTATTTCCAATGGTATTCCACCAACCCGTGCTTGTAATTCCATCGGGAAATGCCATATGTGCTTGTGCTAAATAGGCCCGAAAGATGTTTGTTGAAACCAAGGGCTGATCGTAGATCCCTAGTCGGCAGGCAAGATCCACTACCGAGCATTGACGAAATTCTCCCCCAAGGCAGAAACTGAAGCTTGTTGAGTGAAAGACATCCACTCCCCCGGTGAAAGACACCGTGGAGAAAAACTCCAAACAAAGCTCTAAATAGACCGGCTCTTGTATACGGAAGACCCGGCTCCACCCATCGCAGATCATTGTCTGGTCTTCATGTTGGAACTCCTTCAAAAGGTAAGGAGCTAGTTCTTCTTCATATCTAACACTTTGCAGCCATTCCCAATCAATTATGTTCGACACATATACCTCCTTCTTCTTAATGTCGGAGAGCTTCTTCTTCCACTTCCTCATTGTTGAAGTGGATTCAATTTGCGGGAAGTTTAGCCATGGAAACTCCCCTTGGCTACTACTTGAAGATTGTCCTCTTCTGAACATGATTTTTGCAAAACATGTAAACAAAACCCAGAAACACAGAATATAATTAAAAACTGGATTGTATCTGTAAATCGATTGGACTTGTCGAGTCCATGCCCGACTCGACGAGTCTCGCACCTGCACGAGTCAGTCGACGGGTCGCAGTAAATTGGACCATAAAACCTGGAATTTCTGTCAAGGGTTTTGACTCAACACTTAGTATTGATGTATTAAGGCCAAAATTTCAAAACAACTTAATTCATGAAAAATCATAAAACCTAGAAATTTAATACTTCTCAAAAACGAGTTTTTCATGCAATTATTACCATGGATGGCCTTATAATCATGCTCTTAACATAAAATAGGAAGAAATTTGATACCTTTTTGGATTGTGCTTGAGAATTTTGGAAGAACTTGAAGAACTTGATGAATGCTTGAGAGAGAAGTTGCAAAAAGCGGCCCGTCGACGAGTGTAGAAGTGAAACTGATTCTTTAGGGTTAAAACCCTACTTACCCATTGTAAAATTAATTTTGAAATTATTTTTTTCTGTAAATAAGACCGACTCGTCGAGTTGTGGTAAGACTCGGCGAGTCTGGTCGCGAAGTCAAGTGCTTTTCTGTTTCCATGTGGACTCGTCGAGTCGTGGTCAGACTCGGCGAGTCATTTAAAAATTTGCATAATTTTCAAAAATTTCTGTTTATTATGAATCATTTCACCCCACACTTAGGCTATGCAACTCTCAAGCAGACATGCCCGATGATTTAGAAGATTAAGAATAAAAACGAAGGGAAAATAAAAAGAAAAATAAAAAGAAGACTAAAAAGTAAAAGAAAGCAAACTCTATTGAACGGGTTGCCTCCCGCCAAGCGCTTCTTTTTGAGGAGTCATGAGCTAGACTCCTTCCCATCTACGTTTTGTCATCTTCGAGCATCGGGAACGCACGCCTAACTTTTTGTGATTTGTACTTGGTCTTGTAGGCGTGAATCTTTTTCTTGTAAGCCCTTTTCAATTCGTCTCTTCTCCTTTTCTCAGTATCATCCTCAGCTGTTTGGGCTTCTCTTTTCCTCTTCTTCTTTTTCAACCCATTCTTTTTCACCAACTCTTGAACCTCCTTCTCTTTAAATTTAATGACTTCATATTTCATAATGGTCCGTGCTCTAGGTTTAGTGGTGAATTGGTGATCAGCTTCCACTCTGCTTCCCTTTATGTCTTCATCCTCTTTTGTGCTCAACTCTTCTCCAAATGGCATCGTATCAAGGCATGCCACATCGGCTTGTTGGACCTCCATTCCTTTTACTTCTTCTGCTGATTGTTCTTCCAAAGAATCAAAAACAGCAACTGAACCCAGGGTATGTGAAGAACTATCAACAAACAAATCAGCTTTGGTCAAGTTTTTATCCAAATCGACTGGACTCGTCGAGTCCATTATGGTGACTCGGCGAGTCTGATCGGGTTCCATCAATCCTGGAGTGTTTTCTGAGCTGGCTCCTTCCAGTAGCTTTTCTAGCTCCTCCAAGTCTTTGTTAGCATCTTCAACTCCTTCAGAGTGTAGCGTGAACTTACTTGGGTCTTCTTTTAGTAATATTTCAAGCTCTTTTTGTAATACCTCATCATCCAATTGGATAAATGAGATTTCTTCTCTCTTTTTCTCTTCTTGCTTGATTTATGGAATAGCTTTAAACTTCACAGCCTCATCACCCACTCTCAATGTCAATGTAGACTCACTTATATCAATTAAGGCACACACGGTGTTCAAGAAGGATCTCCCCAAAATAATTGGAATTTCGGGGTCTTCTTCCATATCAACAACCACGAAGTCTACTGGGAATATGAACTTGTCCACTTTTATAAGGAGATCTTCGCAACCGCCTTTTGGATGGATTATTGTTTTGTTTGCCAAAATGGATTCTCATATTTACCGGCCTTGGTGCTGGTAAATTCAGCTTCTTAAAGAATGAATAGGGCATCAAATTAATGCTTGCACCTGAATCAGCCAATGCTCGTGTAGAAACTTCATTACCAAATTGGCATGGAATTACTATGTTACCCGGATCACCCTTCTTCTCAGGCAGCTCACTCATCAATATCTCCTCGACTTCAGCCAGATCTTTCCTAGCAGCAAAAAGGCCTTTAAGCAAGTTAAAGTATTTAGGAGTTTGGAGCATTGTTTCCACAAATGGCATATTGACTTGTAAAGCTTTAACATGCTCCATGAAAGTTCTATAGGCTTGAACTTTTTCTGCAGGCATGGCTCTGGTTGGGTATGGCAAAGGAGGGTTGTATGGCTTTAGAAAACTGGCAGTATCTTCATTCCCGACTGGACTCGTCGAGTCCATGAGAGTGACTCGGCGAGTCTGGTCGGGTTTTTCTGGTTCTGGTTTTTCTTCCTTTTCTGCCTTCTTCTTGGAGACTCTTAGTGTTTCTGTAAATTTTTCTTCACCGCTGGAGGTTATTACGCTCACGTTCTCCATTCTTGGATTGGGCTCGGTGTTGCTCGGAAGTTGACCCGGTCTTCTTTCATTCACTTGATGTGCAAGCTGTCCCAGCTGTTTCTCAATGTTGAGAATGGAAGCTTGCTGATTCCTCAACATGTTTCTGGTTTCTTGCATTGCTACATCGTGATCATTATGTCTTTTCTCGGACGCGGTTATGAACCTTGTGAGTATATCTTCTAAATTCGCCTTCTTTTCCGTCACCGGCTCTTCCTTTTGATAGAATCCCCTTTCCCTCTGTTTGTATTTCTCCTCCTTAGCCTTTTTATACTCTTCGTATGGGAGCCATTCCTTCTTTGGTTTCCTCCAGTCTTCATCGTATCTATCGCCACTGGAATAGAATACTTGAGCCTTTTTATTTCCCTTCTCGTCTCGATCACAATCCTTGGTAAGATGGGGGCCGCCACAATTTTCGCATCCTACCCTAATAGCATGGATCGTTTGATCCATTTTCGTCATTCTTCGGTCTAGGCTATCGAGTTTAGCTATTACCGCTGCCATGCCATCGTTCACCGAGTTTACTGCTCCACGACTCACTTCATTCCTCGGATTGTGGTATTCTCTAGAATGCTTAGAGAATTCTTCAATTAATTCCTTTATTTCCGGAGGTGGCTTTCGGGTGAGCGGGCCTTGTGAATCGAGTAGTTGCCTTGTGGTGACATTAACTCCATCATAAAAGATGGAGACCTCTTGTTGGCTATTAAGATCATGGTGTGGGCAATTTCTAAGTAGGCTCTTGTACCTTTCCCAAGCTTCATAAAGAGATTCTCCGGGTTGTTGCTCGAAGTTGGCAATGGCTTTCTTTAGCTTGGCTATCTTGGAAGGTGGGCAGAAATGGTCAATGAACTCTTCTTTCATCTTGGCCCATGTGGTGACCGATCCGGGAGGAAGTGATTTTAACCAATCTTTTGCAGCGCCTTTAAACGTGACAGGGAGCATTCGAAGAAGCTGGGTCTCGCGTGGAACATTAGGCACGTTGAAGTAATCGGCTACATCATTTACTTCGTCCAAATGCTTATAAGCGTCTTCATGATCTCTCCCGTAAAAAGGGATCTCCTTGAGTTGAGCGAGAATATGGCCCTTTAGCTCAAACGTAGCGGTTGCGGGAATTGCAGGTTGCACAAGTCCCGGCCCGGTGTCATCACGCATCCTTTTCTTCCACTCCCCCATGGGGACTTCATCGATGTTAGCCATAGTGATAGCTAACTCTTCTTCGGAATCGGTTTCGTGCTCGGAAATATGCTCTTCTTCTTCCTCGGTCTCGTACTCGATATCTTTGTGAATTGGTTCTTCAATTGTTAATGAGGCACTGGATGCTCCTGATTTGCTGCCTTTCTTCTTGCTGAAAACGGATTTCAAGTTCTTGAGTGGTGAGTTCTTTGAAGTTGCGATATCTCCTACGGCTTTTCCTTTGCTTCTCTTTAGTGCGGATTCCGGGTCTTCCAAAGGTGGTACTAGAGGTGGGTCCGATCCTCGGGTCATGAAACAGCTGAAAAAAAAACGAAACAAAAGAAACGAAATGCGTAAAAGGAATAAAAACGTAATAAAAAAATAAAGACTAACACAGCGATGGACTCACCGAGTCGGCACGAGTGCACTCGGCGAGTGCAAGGCAAAAACAGAAAAGAAAATTTTCTAGTAAAAAAAAATGGAATTGTATTAAAACTAAGTCTACTTACTGGATTTGCTTTGTAAATAACTTTGTGTAAGATAAATCCCACACAAAGGATCGATTAAACTAGACTTTATTATTAATTTTAGAACCGTTCCCCGACAACGGCGCCAAAAACTTGATGTGTGTAAAACCCACTAGTTTTAAACCTACTTTTAATTATCAAATAACACACAAAAGGCAGTGAACCTATCAATTGTGGTATAGCTAAATAAGCAGGGTATCGAACACAGGGAACGGCAAATTAAACTAAAAACTAATTTAATCTAAGTTAATTAAAAAGCAGGAGTTGTTCTCTAGTTTTACAAGACTAGAAACTTACTAATTATTACTAATTTAAGCTAGAAAATAAAGACTTTGACTAGATTCAATAACGGAGAAGTACTTCTATTTAGTTCAACTTAATTGATCCTATGGTTGATTTCAAGGTAAAAGTGCAATGGATTAATTCTTTTGCTAGTTACCGATTCAATTGATTAGTTCCGTATTCACTTCATTAATCCTTAGCAAATAAATCAATTTAAACAATGGCCAGTTGTCTATTTCAATTAAATTTACTAGATATAATATTCGGGTTAAGTTAGACTTGCAATAGCTAATTAATTTATCCTTTTAATTAACTTCTTGTTTAATGGTCATCTCACAAGCTTGCACATAAATTTACTTGATTTTCTTATTAATCCTAGTTTCATGTTCACTACACTAGACATATGACAAAAAGTGTTCACTAAGCATATGAGATTGATAACTAATAGATGTTCATGCTAATTAATTATCTCCCTATTAACAGAAAATCAATTATCATTCACACACAAGGTTCTTTAGCAAGCTAAAATAACTAAATTAACCAACATGGAATTAATCCTACCAATCAATCAAACCATACTACCAATTTCGTATCCCCAAATAGAAGTTTAAAGGGTTTAGCTCATCATTGAAATAAAATTCAGCAAACAAACAGAATCTAAATGTTCAAACATAGTAACTAAACACAAAGATTTAAGAAGTATGATAAATTTTGCCTCAATGCTCCTTCGGAATTGAACTCTAGCTCGCTTTAACGATCTCTAAGGGTCCTCTGGCTTCTCAATCGCAGCAAAACCTTTTTGAATCGTCCCAGAACTCTTCCTCATCGATCTGTGGAATTATCTATAAATAAGCGGTCCGACTCGTCGAGTCAATTTGTGACTCGTCGAGTCCCTCTCACATTCCCCGTATTGCGATAACTATCTGGGATCCCGAGTCATTATCCTTCTGATTCCTCGACCGGACTCGTCGAGTAGCTATCTGACTCGACGAGTAGAAGCTTTTTTTAGTGTTTTTTCCTTCTTCATTCCACTCTCGAGCTCCTAACCGCTTCTCTTGCTTCCTTTTGCTTCCGAGCTTCATCTTTGGACTGAAAAACATAATTTAACACTTTTAAGTACCTTTTGTCCATAATATGCGATAATTTAGCTAATATATGAATAAAAACTATACTAAATACACACTAAATATGCACATATCATGATGCTTCACCTATACTCTTCGTGGAAGGAAATGAGCATCATGCGGAAGTAAGACCACATCTAATTAGTGTCTTACCCGTCTTTAGAGGCCATAGAACTGATGATCCATACAATCACCTCTATGAGTTCCTTGCAATTGCTAACGCGAATACTCCGCGAGGAACTAATAGAGATTCCTTTAGACTTCACTTATTTACATTCACTTTAAAAGAAAAAGCTAAGTATTGGTTCACTTCTCTTGCCCCCATAGTATTACTACTTGGGAGCAATTACAAACTAAATATTTACAATAGTTTTACCCTGCTAGTAAAACAACGGAAATAAGAAAGGCGATAAAAGATTTTGCACAAAAACCCAATGAAGAATTTCATGATGCATTTGAATGCCTCAAGAAATTGTTGTGTTCATGTCCCCATCATGAATTTCCTCGTTGGCAATTTGTATGTTTCTTTTATGATGGAGTCGACACTGCCAATCAAACCATGATTAATGCCTCGTCTAGCGGCACTATTATGAGTCATGGTTCAAAAACCAATTACTCAGCTAAGAAACGAGACACCCCAGTTTCATCTGCTGCTTCAGTTTGATTAAACAAAAACTGGAAAAATGAAGTCAAATCTGATATTAATTCTTTAAATAAATAATTTGACTTACTGCTCTCTAGTCTAGGCAAAGAGAAAGGTGTGTTTTTTTCGCAGGGATAGAAGATATGTGTAAGCTGTGGAAATTCAGGACACATTGTTGATGAGTGCATGAAAAGTCAAGAGGAAATCAATCAAGTGCACGACTATGGTCAATTCCCAAATAATCCATGATCATTCAATCGTAACTACAACCAAGTTGGTGTTGGATTAGTTGTCTAAGCCCATAACTATATTTGGCATGTACTTGACCCGGTTGTAGCATGGTCCTTTTGGGTTGCCTTCATCAAAACAACTTGACTGGATGAATTATAGAAAAAGAGGATAAATGTGGTTTATTAGTATATTATATGAATAATATATCAAAATAGAAATCATATTGTTTAATTAATATTGGTCAAGAATTAATTAGGAATTAATTTTGTGATCAAAAGATATTGATTAAACCTGGGGGACTGATATTTTAATTATTGGATAATTGCAAAGTAGGTTGAGGAAACCCTAAAGATAGGGTGGACGAATTCTTGTGGATAAGGCTGATAGGTGCATTTTATGCACCTATTTTGCATGTTTATTTCCGTCTTTTTATAGCATTATACTTCATAATTCTTGCATTTAGTTGATTATTAGGGTAGTTGCATATTTTATTAAGAATGTCTGGTACTTCACTATTTTTGATTTATTTTGCAGGAATTATGGAGCATGGAATGTGTAGCTTGGATGCATGGAGCTTGGATTCCTGGAGCTTTGGAGCATGCAGAGAAGATGAACCGGTCATTCCATGGAGGAAAGCATGAAGACATAACCCGAGTCATTGCTGCATTATCATCGTAGAAAAGGACTATGTTTGAAATGCGGTTCTTGTCACATTGACACGGTTCGTGTTTGTCCTTTATTATCTCATATTTGAGCAACATGACGCGTGGTGAAGCTAGACTGAAGATGGAGCCAACAGTGAAGATGTATTTGATTTTTAGCAAAAAGCATGGGCCATGCCAAAAACACATGGTCATGACAAATGGCCATGCCAAAAACACATGGGCAAAAGGCATGGCCATGCCAAAAACGCATGGCCATCTGGTATGCACGTGAACTTTAATTAAAAGAGCAGAAGAACGTCATTTGAAAAGAGAACGGTTTTTGGGGAGCAGTTTCTGGCGATCTAGGGCAATTTTGGGAGAATTCTTGGAGCTTTTGAGAAGACTTAATCATTGCAAACATTTTGATTTCATTTTTGTAAGCATTAAACATTTCAATTCCATCATTTTTCTTGTTTGATTTGTTCTTAGCCATGTGTGGCTAAGAAACCCTAGTTTCTAGTTCTTGTTCAAAACATGTTGATTGCTTGACTTGAAGCATATGATTTGTCACACCCCCGAACCAGACGGCGGAAACGTCCGGGGGCTGTCGTGACTCAATTGTATACCATAACATTGAATATATATGAAACATAACAACATTCGTCACCATTCATCAATACAGTACAACCAGTAGCGTTTACATGAAGTACATTGGTTAAACATTACATTCCCAAAAATTAATTTGTTCAATTCATACAAAAATAAACTGCAACCGTCACTGAATATGATTTCCCTTGATTCACTGGTTCCCTGAGAATACAAGTATTTTGAAAAACGTCAACATATGAAATGTTGGTGAGTTCATAAGTAATGTTTGAAATCCAATGTTTGTATTGTTTGAAAACCACCAGAAAATCCGATATTTTCTGAAATGAAAAACTTTCGAAAATGTTTGTGAAGATCCATAGGTATGCCTGTTTTGTTTCTGTACTTGTGAAAATTGTTTATTAAAAATTATAAGCGTTTCGAATCCGATATGTTGAAAAACCTAGGAAAACCCGATGTTTTCCTAATCCTTTGAAAACCGTTATGTTGCGTTGAAACCATTACAAAGATAGGAGTGTCATTCCCAGGCGACGTTGGATTATTTTTGAGCATGATTATTTACTACAAACCCGCATTACACAAACGCCCAGTTCATAGCAATACTAACGATCCCAAAGGCGTCGTTCGTACAAATCACGTTATCCAGCCGCCCTGACTATGTGTCGTCCCACATCCGAAGAGTAAGAGGACACGAAGGCCTCGATGACTCTATTAATCGGTTGGGGACAATATGCGTGCGAGGGGTCCCCGACCCGCCTCGTAAAATATGCAGACTTTTCTAGCAATACCAAGGACCCTTGGGGACCAGTAGTATACAAGCCATTGAAAGTCCCTCTACGTTGTGCCGAGTCGGTGAAACTCAACACTTCGTAGAAAATATGCGTCTTCGGGCCTTAAGATCAGGTCATTGGGCTAGCTAGGCCCAACAAGCAAGATTTTACACTTTTGGGGCCCGAAGATGGTGCGTAGACGTCTGTGCACACTCGTATGTAAGCTAAGTTCCCAAACGTTATTTATATGAACCGTAGTGTCGTAGAGTTAGTAGTTGTAGATTTCTATTGGCTCGAGACCGAGCCAATTCGTTTAACAACGACTTTTGGTATTGTAATGTGTTGTATTTCGTCGATAGTCGCGGTGCCATTATTTAATCAAATTGTGTATATTGAATTAGCCTTGAAAATTTTCTGTTTTCAGCCCCTCATTATTTGTAAAATTTACATTTTCAACCCTTTTTATTGAATATTTCCCGGTTTGGTCCTTAAATTATTTTTCTTGACATTTTAACACCAAAAATTATTGAAATTAATATTTTTCAGCATATTTTTCATAGAAAACAGTTTAAGTCCCTGAAAATGCAGTTTTCTCGGTTTTAATCCCTTCTTTTCGCAACTTTGACAATTTTGGCCCAAATTGGAAAATTTTTGCAACTTTGGTCCTTTTTAAATTTAAAAAGCATTTTAAACCTTTGAAAAGGATTTGGAACACTTATAGTCCACTGTTTTACAGAAAATCACAGTTTTGACCCTCCAAAACAGAAAAATTCGCATAATGGGCCTCATTGGGCCAAAAATGTCATTTTTAGCCCATTAAGCTTGGAATTTATGTTTTTAATCCCCTAAATGAGTATATTTCCAGAAATTGATTTATGTAAACTGTTTTGGCACACTTCATCCAGCAGAATTCGTGATATGCCAATTTAGGCCCTTAATTTTGTATTTTTCACATTTTAGGCCCAAAATTTGTGTTTTTAACCCAAAGAAAATTATTACTAAACCACTTAGCCATTTTTCTTGAAACACTTTGTATGTAGAAGTATATTTGAAGCTAAAATCATTTCACACAAGATATATCTCGGTTTTGAGGGGTTTTATGGCTAGATACAACATTATAACACACAAAAGCATACATATAAGCATGGAAATCATACAAGGCATACAAAACACATATAGATCTACACTTTCACTTGTATTCCCCCCCCACCCAAAAAAAAAACTCATAAAAACAGAAAATAGGGGGTATGAAGCTCACCTTGGGTGTGGTTTCGGTTTTGGAGAGAAGATGGAAGAAAAATGAAGTGATTTTTGGTCTTAGCACCCTTTGATGAAGATTTCGACCTCTAGGATGCAAGATCACAAGAGTGAATGAATTTAGAAGAGATTTTAATAAAATGAAGTAGCTAGATCATGGATTAGTCATCAACTTACCTTAGATGATGATTTTTGGTGATGGATTTTCCTTGTGAGCCCTTGATTCACGAAATTTTGAAGAAGGGGGGAGGAGATGTTCTTCAAGATTTAGAGAGAGTAGAATAGATTTTTGTGAGTGTGTGTGTGTTGTGTTTGGCCGAGAGTGAGAGAGATAGGAAGAAGAGATGTGATCTTGAAGTGATATGCATGGAAGAATGAGAAATAATGCATGGAAGTCCTATGGGTAATAGTGAGGTGGCATCCAAAGTCAACACTTCCATTTCTCTTTGGGTTTGGGCCTTGGGCCGAGAATGGGAAGAGAAAAAAAAAGATTTTTGGGCTTTTTGCCCTTAAGCCCCATATTTGAGGTAGTTTGGGTGTTCATTGGCCTTATAAAATAAAATTGTGATTTTTATGCTTTATTAAGCTAGGTTAGGTTAAATTATGGATCAAGCTTGTGATTTATTTCATTCTAGGCCCAATATGGCCTAAAATGTTGAATAAAATAAATGTGGGTCCAATTAGAGCCCAATTAGGTTTCTAAGCCCATGATAGTCTAATTGGAAGCTTATTGGTCCATTTGGATCCAATAAGGAAGTTCTAGTCCAAAATAGCCTTAACAAGAACTTCTAGGGTTTTCCAATTGTTTGATGACTACTTGTAGTACTTGTATAATGTATTTGATTGAAGTTTTTGATTCACATTAACTTGAATGTATAGATTACATGGCTCAAAATTTCCAGTTGTGACATGATTTGATGTTGGATTTGTGATTCTATTCAAGTGATTATGTTTTTGTTTAAACTAGAATCCTTGAATTTGATTTGTGCTTGATTGGCCACTTTCATGAATTGAATTTTTGTGCAGTTAATTAACTTTTAGGGCACCTAATCGTTCTATTAAGTTAATAATTGGTAACAAACAATAAGTTTTCTTATTGTAAAACATATATCACATGTTTTCACACTTTCGAGCGTATGAAAAGAAATGAACATTGTTGGGAAGCTTGTACAAAACTTAATGCAGTTTTTCAATACAATCTAAGAGCGTGTTTAGGTTGAATTAGTAAAGCTAGGTCTAGTCAAAGAGCGTGTTTTGGTTAGAAAATTTGGCAAACGAGAGGTGTTAGAGCGTGTTAATATCTTTCAGTACCAACTTAGAATAGCAATCATGAATTACATCAAGTCATAATCAAGTTGAACAGCAACATTGAGAACTAGAACTGGAAGCACTTTTATAATTTGTTTACAAATCTGTTTTATTTTGTGCATGTTTTTAAAGTAGATTGTTATTTTCATTATTTGACTTTTGCAAACAAAACCCCCATTTGTGACCAAAGTACCTTGTGCAAAAAGGTATAGACTTTTGTCCCGTGTCTCTGTGGTTCGACCCTGCTTGCCTTGTACTACTTTTCAGCGCATTAAAGCAGTGTATTTGGAGTCTATTGTACCCCTTCATTTGTTGGTTTTGACACCCCTAACAAATTGGCACCGTTGCCGGGGACACAGTGTTACTAATTGTTTATGCCTAGATCTTTTCGTACAAGTACACCACTGCCAATTGACTCAGAGATAGAGAAGACTGCAAAGAAGTTAAGGAAGCAAGCCAAGCTTCGTAAGAGGCAACCGATTTCCGGTACTTCTTCATCATCCAATCCCCCGGTCATTAACATTTGGGAGGATATTCCCCTTTCAAGTGTGTCCGCATCCGAAACAGAAAGTCCATCACCTTCACCTCAACCATCCTCATCCAGGAATACCACCCCACCCTGTTCACCTACTCATCACAGCCCAAACACTACACCCACCTAAACTTCAACCACTACTCATACCATGGGAGATAACCATGGAGGGAATCCACCTCCAAATCCACCACTCGAACAAACCCTTCGCCAATGGGCGAGGCAAGAGGTCACTCAACAACCTCTTTGCATCACCTATCCGGCAGCCACAAACCTTGAATTGAAATCCGGTCTCATTCACTTACTCCCAACCTTTAGAGGCTTAGAAAATGAAGATCCCCGAAAGTTCCTCACGGAGTTCCATGTTGTGTGTGTTGGCATGAAACCACACAATGTCACTGAAGACCAAATCAAGCTTAGGGCATTCCCCTTCGCAGTGCAAGACTCAACAAAAGATTGGCTTTATGACCTTCCACCGGGTATGGTCAACACATGGGTAGATCTTGCACGCCTCTTCCTAGACAAATATTTCCCAGAAATGAAAGTCTCAGCCCTAAGAAGAGAGATAATTGGGATCAAACAACACAAGAGAGAAGCCTTTCATACATATTGGGAGAGGTTCAAAAAGCTTTGTGCCCGTTGCCCAAAACATGGTATTAGTGAGTATCAAATCCTTCGATACTTCATTGAAGGCATGACTCCTTAGGAAAGAAGACTTCTTAATGCTTCAAGTGGAGGATCTTTTACTGACAAGACCCCAATGGAGATTCGAGATCTCATAAAAAACATGGCGGAGGATTCAAAGCATACTAGTCAAGATGAAGATTGGTACACAGATGCACCTCGAGGTGTAAAAGAGGTGCATACTCCTCAAATTGAAGCTCAACTATCTGAGTTGACTAAGGCGGTAACGATGTTTGCTAAGGACAAAGGTGTGCAATCCACACCCCGTCCTTGTGGCATTTGCACTCAAGTGGGACACCCGATTGATATGTGTCCTCAATTGCAAGAAGAAGAATATGAAGAAGCAAATGTTATAGGAGGCTATTCCGGTCATAATCAAAGAACTTATGATCAGCCCCGAGGCAATCAAGGGTGGAACAACAACCAAAGCATGGGCTATCAACAAAGACCACCACCCCATTACCAAGCAAGGCCTCCATTCCCACAACAAAATTACCAACCGAGGCAACTATAACCTCCTCCTCTACAAGCCAGATCCTTAAGTATGTCCTTAAAAGACATAGTCAAAAGCCTTGCCACCAGCACCCAAAGTTTTCAGCAAGAGACCAAGGCAAGCATCAAGAATCTTGAGCAACAAATGGCACAACTTGGTCAATCGGTGAGCAAAATGGAGAATCAAGGAAAGCTACCTCCTCAAACTGAAAAGAACCCAAAGCACAATGCTTGTGCAATTAGCTTGAGGAGTGGAAAGAAATATGACGGCCCGAAGATGCCCGAAGAAGAAGGAGAGGAGTTGGTGATAGAAGAACCACCAAAAAAGGATGAAAAGAAAGAAGAAATGGTGGAGAAAAAGAAGTCGGAAGAGAAAGAAGCAAAGATCACAACACCACTTTTTCCATCGAGATTGAGCAACAACAAAAAAGAGAGAGAAGATAGTGAAATCATGGCAATGTTCCGGAAAGTTGAAGTCAACATCCCTCTCTTAGATGCGATCAGACAGGTACCTAGATATGCTAAGTTCCTTAAGGAACTTTGCACGTCTAAAAAGAAGCTACGAGGTAATGAGACAGTGAAAGTGAGTGAAAATGTTTCTGCAGTTTTGCAGAAAAGGATGCCCCCAAAGTGCAAGGATCCAGGTGTTTTCACCGTTGCTTGCAAATTGGGAAACTTGTATGTCCCCCGTGCTATGCTAGATTTAGGAGCTTCAATTAATGTTTTACCATATTCTGTTTATAAATCTATTGGCATAGCCACTTTAACAAAAACAGGGGTAATCATCCAACTTGCAAACCGTTCTATAGTACACCTAAAAAATGTATTAGAGGATGTTTTGGTGCAAGTTAATGAGCTTGTCTTTCCTGCAGATTTTTATGTGCTTGATATGGGAGATGATGACCATCCATCCTCTAGTTCCATACTTTTAGGTAGACCATTCTTGAAAACAGCAAGAACAAAATTTGATGTCTACAATGGTACATTGTCCATGGAATTCGATGGGGAGGTCATCAACTTCAATATCTATGAAGCAACGAGGTACCCAAGTGATGTTCATTGCATAAATTTTGTTGATATAATCCAACCTTTGACTGAAAAGTGTTTTGAGTTGACTAACCATGATTTGTTGGAGTTAGTTTTGAGCATGAATTTTGATAACAATTCAGTCAAAGAGATTGCAGAAAATTTCAAGTTAGATGAAGAGTTGCTGGAAATTGTGGAGAGCATGGAAGAAAAGAAGAAAATGAGGTATGATAATAACAATGTGAAATTGCCCATTTCTAACACAAAACTTCTTCCTTCCGTTGTGCAGGCACCTAAGCTAGAATTGAAGACTCTTCCAGATCATTTGAAGTATGCGTACCTTGGGGAAGAGAAGACTTTGCCTGTCATTATCTCCAACAAGCTGTCCATTGCAGAAGAAGATGAGTTTGTGACTTTGCTGAAAAAGTATAAGAAAGCCATTGGGTGGACAATTGCTGACATAAAAGGGTTGAGCCCTTCCCTGTGCATGCATAAGATCCTCATGGAGGAGGACTTCAAACCAACTCGAGAGGCACAGAGAAGACTGAATCCACCCATGATGGAAGTGATAGAGAAAGAAATCATGAAGCTTTTGGATGTAGGTATGATTTACCCTATCTTAGATAGTAAATGGGTGAGCTCCATTCAGGTAGTCCCAAAAAAAGTCGGGGTCATAGTTGTCAAGAATTTAGAGGGAGATTTGGTGCCAACCCGTGTGCAAAACGGGTGGAGGGTTTGTATTGACTATAGAAAGTTGAATGCCTCAACGAGAAAAGACCATTTTCCCTTGCCATTTATTGACCAAATGCTAGAGAGATTGGCAGGTAAATCTCATTACTGTTGCTTGGATGGTTTCTCGGGTTTTCATCAAATTCCGGTAGCCCCAGAAGACCAAGAGAAAACCACATTCACTTGTCCCTTTGGCACATTTGCTTATAGGTGTATGCCTTTTGGTCTATGAAATGCACCCGCAACATTTCATAGATGCATGGTGACCATTTTTTCTGAATATGTTGAAAACATCATTGAAGTTTTCGTGGATGACTTCACAGTCTATGGAAACTCCTTTGATGAATGTTTGAGCAATCTAACAAAAATTTTGCAAAGGTGCATTGACACAGATCTTGTGCTTAACTATGAAAAATGTCATTTCATGGTGGACAAAGGATTGATTCTAGGACATATTGTGTCCCGAAAAGGCTTGGAAGTTGACAAAGCCAAGATAGATGTTATCAAAAGTCTTCCTTACCCAACAAATGTTCGGGAAGTTCGTTCGTTTCTTAGCCATGCAGGTTTCTATCGGCGGCTCATTAAAGATTTTTCAAAGACTATAGTGCCGATGTGTCAACTACTCCAAAAAGATGCTGAATTTGAGTTCACTCAGCCATGCAAGGATGCCTTCGATCGTTTGAAGGATTTACTCACCTCTGCTCCAATCATCCAACCACCTTATTGGGATCTCCCGTTTGAGATCATGTGTGACGCGAGCAACACGACTGTAGGGGCAGTATTGGGTCAAAAGGTGGATCGAGCACATCATGTCATCTATTATGCATCAAAGGCCCTTGATGGTGCACAATGCAACTACAGCACAACAGAAAAAGAGTTGCTCGCTATTGTTTTTGCGCTAGAGAAGTTCCGGCAATACCTCCTTGGAACTAAAGTGATCATATATTCGGACCATGCAGCCATAAAGCACTTACTTACCAAGAAAGATTCGAATCCGAGGTTAATACGGTGGATGCTGCTTTTGCAAGAGTTCGATATTGAGATCAAAAATAAGAGCGGGAAAGAGAACCTAGTCGTCGATCATTTGAGCCGAATAGTTCCACCCGAAGATGCGACTCCCATCCATGACACATTCTCGGACGAGCACTTGTTTGCTATCCAAACACCACCTTGGTATGCTGATATATGCAACTTCATGGTCACGGGAAAGTTCCCACCCGACCTCACGAGGTCACAGAGAGATAAAATCAAGAAAGATGCGAGAAGGTACAAAGGCCTTAAGAATTCTTCCAATGAAGGGATTCCAAAAGGATCTTATGGGCTGCTTAGAGCCTAAGCAACTGGATAAGTGTTTGACTGAAACCCTAACTCCTCACCTATATAAAGGGACCCTAGGCATCAATTGAAGCTTGAAGATCCTTGACCTTGAAAGCTTAGTATCACAAATGTAATACCTCTAATTGATCACAGACACCAAGGCAACTGGAAGAATGTAAGAGAGAGAGAGAGGAGGGAGGTTAATACTACACCATACCTTTCGGCTTTAGAGAAGCCGACATCATCCTCCTTGTGGATTTGACCTGACTTACCCTATCTATGTAGGTTAGTTGGTTTATTATTGATTGATACAACGACATCGATCAGTAATCCAACCAAGAGGTTGTGAACCCAATATGTATTGGCAATCCAACTGAAAGGTTGTAGGCCGGGGCATTCCAACTGAAAGGTTGTGGGCCGGGGGTAATCCAACCGACATGTTGTGGACCCGTTATATGTTTAGTTATATGTTTGTGTGATGGTACTTTGGGGGAACTCACAAAGCTTTGGCTTACAATTTTAGTTTATTGTTTCAGGTACTTCAGATGACCGTGGCAAGGCGAATGCGTGATCATGCACGTCCTTCAGATTTATGTTATTTGGATTTTGGGACACTCTAATTATTGATTAACACTTTTGGACAATGGTTTTGTAAGCATCTATGGTTATTGGGATGTTTTTGAAAAAAAAATTACTTTGATTTTCTGGATGTTACAGTTTCCTTTAAGCTTCAATTGAGGCTTTGGATTGAGAAAACATGGCAGAAGAATTTTGTAGATCGTTGAGGACGAAACATAGTAGGATTTAACCTTATGGATTGGGTATTTGAAATTTGAATCAGATGGTGATTTGGTTTCCAAAAGAGAGAAGACGGAAATTAGAGGATATTGAGTATCGAAATAAGTATGAAAGGGTAGTTTAAGAATTTCACTTAGAAAGTTTAAGCGGTAAAATAAACTGGGGACGAGGCTGATCATATGACACAAGAATTAGATGTGATCTTTTATTAGATAAATAAATTAATAGACGTTAGAAATAACAAAGTTGACAATAGACATAATGAAAAGGCTTCGAGAAGTAAAGACTTTATTAAGATCCAACTTTCTATATATAGAGTCATTCAATGAAAAAAAAAACTTCCGATCATCGGTAACTTCAACCAAGATATGCGTGTTACATGTTCCTTATACTCACTGACTTGTTGATATGTTCACAAAATGACTTCCTATGAAGTTATTTATTGATTTTCGAAATAGTTTAAATACTTGTGAACCTCTCGCTCAAGTGATGGGGAGCGCTAGTCAATATTGTTAATCTTTTATACCTTATACTTAGTATTTAAAACAATGAAATAAACTAAAAGTGACAATTGATGTCACGACACGAAACGAAATTGAGATGAAATTGAAATTCGAATTCGTGTTCGTGTCAAGTGCAAAAAACACGACGTCGTGTTGTGTTTGTGTTCAAAATTTGACACGAAATTGACAAAATTTAACATTTTTTGTCATGTTTTTCGTGTATGTCGTGTTATGTATGAATAAATATTAATTAAATACATTAATTGTTATTTCATATTATCTTTGTCGTGTCGTGTTGTGTTTATTGTTTTTTAATCGGTTCGTTTTCGTGTTAGTTAAAAAGAACCGAGATCGTGTCGTGTTCGTGTTACATAAAACCTTACAACACGATGACCCGATTTGCCACCCCTAAAATAAACCATAAAACCAACAAAAATAAAACCAAAGACAAAACATAAGCATTCTAGTCATTCATAGACATAAGTGCCACAAAGATCACGAATACATTTAAAAACAATAAAATCAAGCCATATCAAAATTGAGGAATTGAACTAAAAATACACATCGATGTTAAACCACAGAGAACAAAAAGTCCAACTTACTCTAAAATTAACTACACATTTTGTGGTAATATAATATCAAAAGCGTGATTGCGTGAATGTACCCTAGCCCGGCGTAGGGATTGCATTCAGCCTATTCACCACCAGAAATACACGAGCAGCCACAACAATCGAGCAGACCAACAACAAAACCAGGCGGTGAGGTTGAGAGCGAAGATTTTTTTACCGCGGCTAGCTACAATTCCGCCATTATTTCACAAAATTTTCACGTTAACTGAAGTTTCAAAACTTTCTGTTGGCCTTGATACAACCAATCTCCATCATCACCTCCTCGCAGCGTGCACAAACACAAAATGAGTCGTTATGACAGCCGTTCCGGCGATCCCGCTTCATATCGCGACCGCAGAAGGTAAACCCTTGTTTCATATTCGTCTTTCACTGCACATGGATTATTAGTTCCTTATCTGTTCCTATGGGGTTCACGAAGCGTGGTTTATACATCTAGGGTTTCTGAATTCCGAGTATTATGCCATAGGTTGATTTATGTTATTTAGGGTTTGAACCCCGTATCTAGGGTTTCATATTGAGGTTGAATTCTATTAGCTTGGGGTTTCTATTGGTGAAGCAAAAAGCTCCTGACCCAAGTTCTTCTTGGTTTGTTCAGTGATTCAGGGTTCAGCGGAGGTTCTGGTCTTGGCGGGTATAATTCTTCATCTAGCAAAAGGGACCATGAAAGTTCTGACACTCAGCGCAAGGTGGATTTGGAAGGGTTGACTCCTTTCGAAAAGAACTTCTACGTGGAGTCTCCAGCTGTTGCTAAAATGTCTGAAAGCGAGGTAGAAGAATACAGGACACGAAGAGAAATCACTGTTGAAGGTCGTGATGTTCCTAAGCCTGTTAAAACATTCAGCGATGCAAGATTTCCAGGTAAAAACCGAAGATGCTTGAATGCATGGTGAATCGTTATTGCATTCTCAGAGGGTTTATAAATTATAATTGTTAATTAGTTTCAATGATCCTTTGTATATCACAGATTATGTTATGCAAGAAATCGTGAAAGCAGGCTTCACAGAGCCTACTGCAATTCAAGCTCAAGGATGGCCAATGGCTTTAAAGGGTCGTGATCTCATTGGAATTGCTGAAACAGGATCTGGAAAGACTCTTGCTTATCTATTGCCTGCTATTGTGCATGTTAATGCTCAACCAATCTTATGTATGCAGTTTTCTCTTCTTTTCAACCTTTTAAATTCAAGTTTTTTCAGCATCCAATCCATTTCATCAGTCTAATATATTTACTCTTTTTCAGCTCCAGGAGATGGACCGATTGTGTTAGTTTTAGCTCCAACTCGTGAACTTGCTGTTCAAATACAACAAGAAGCAACTAAATTTGGCGCATCTTCAAAGATTAAGAATACCTGCATTTATGGTGGGGTTCCAAAGGGTCCTCAAGTTCGTGATTTACAGAAAGGTAGGTGGTGATAAGCTCAAAGATGACTTTACTACTATGGATCGGGTATATCCTAATGCTTCTTCAGCTTATTCAACATTTTCCAGCATTATATCTATCTATCTTTGTTGTGCCTAAATCACATGTTTCATCATCATTTTTTTTTAAAAATCTTTTCTTTTAGGTGTTGAGATTATCATTGCTACACCTGGAAGATTGATTGATATGTTGGAGTCTCATCATACAAACCTGAGGAGGGTGACTTACCTTGTGTTGGATGAGGCAGATAGGATGCTTGACATGGGTTTTGAACCTCAAATGAAAAAAATTGTTTCACAGGTTTGTGAATTGTGATTATTAGTTTTTAATCTTCCTTTTATATTAAGAGAAAACTAAAATATATATATATTTTTAATTTCTTATGGGTTTTTGTATATATGCAGATTCGACCAGATCGTCAAACCTTGTATTGGAGTGCTACATGGCCAAAGGAAGTTGAGCAACTTGCAAGACAGTTTCTTTACAACCCATACAAAGTAATTACTTTTTTTCTATTTTCACCATATGTTCATATTTAATCCATTTTTTTTAAAAATTTTATGGACATTTGAAATTTGTACAGGTGGTGATTGGTTCACAAGACTTAAAAGCTAACCATTCGATTCAACAACATGTGGATATTGTTACCGAGAATCAAAAGTATAACAAGTAAGCAGATCATTTTTATGGATGATTTTTTATTTTCAACTTTTTAGATGCTTTTAAATAATAAAATTTGATCAATCTTTTCAGATTGGTGAAACTGCTGGATGATATCATGGATGGGAGTAGAATTCTAATTTTTATGGACACGAAAAAAGGGTGTGACCAAATCACCCGCCAGCTCAGAATGGATGGGTGGCCCGCTTTATCAATTCATGGAGATAAAAGTCAAGCAGAAAGAGATTGGGTTTTATCCGAATTCAAAGCTGGTAAAAGTCCAATAATGACAGCTACAGACGTTGCAGCTCGTGGCTTAGGTACGTTTAATTTCTCAACTAATTATTATATAATTAATGATTCATATTGTTGATTGTTTAATATTTATAAAAATGAAAATGCAGATGTGAAGGACGTGAAATATGTGATAAATTATGATTTCCCGGGTTCTTTGGAAGATTATGTTCATAGGATTGGAAGAACAGGAAGAGCCGGGGCTAAAGGGACAGCATACACTTTTTTTACAGCAGCAAATGCTCGGTTTGCTAAGGAACTAATTGCCATACTTCAGGAGGCCGGTCAGAAAGTCAACCCTGATTTAGCGGCAATGGGGCGGGGTGCACCTCCTCCACCATCAGGTTGGTTTGTCTGGGTTTTATTTTTCCAAAAAATGACTGATTTGCCCTTTGGTTTTGTTTTTGAAGCTTTGATGTTTGATTTATATAGGCCATGGTGGTTTTCGTGACCGTGATCGTGGGCGGGGTTATGGCGGTGGTCGCTCGTCTTGGAACTGAGGAGCAAGAAAAATCACACAATGGGTATTCTTGTCTTTTCATTGTAACCGGGTGGGTGTTATCGTCCTTTTTTTTTTATTATTATTTTTTTTTATCTTGCAGTTATTTGAACTCTATTAGGAGTACAGTTGAACTTGGCGTGTGGAACTTTTTGATTATATGCTTGTTTGTCTTTTTCATTCCTGGTATTTGTAGCTTATTAGGCACTTAATCCATTTTATGAAAATTCTAATTGTAATTTGTTTTTCTTTGGTTGGAGTACCTGACAGTTGGTCAAATGCTCTAGAATCTAGATATCCCAACTACGACCGTTTATCGATAAAAAAACATTAATAACAACAAAGTTATTAAAGTAAACATGACCAAATAACATATATAAGCGTCAGTAATTTTTTTATTGACGAGTCAGAAAGGGTTAAATGGAGGTTGTTTCACATTTTTACCCGTTTGTGTAACAAAGTGGTTTTTCATGCATTTGAAATATGAATGTAGAATTTTGTATGAACGAGTAAGAAATGAAGGATGGTTATACAAATATGGACTTTCAAATTGGTTTGATAACAAAAAATGACGAAAAGGGGAGGCTTATTTCAACAAAGTAATTATTAAGTCATTTAATGTTTGGTGCTAAGGTTAGTGTGGAGTATGTTATTATATGCTATCAGATCTAAAATATCCAACTCGTTATCATAGTCTATGAAAATGTGCAACACCAAATATTTTTCCAATTTGTTTTTTTATTTGTCATAATATTTACAAAAAACATATAAATTAAAAACACATATAATTTAATTAAATCCTAAATTAAAAATAACATTAAATAACTAAAAATGATGTTACAAAGCAAAAAAAAAAAAAAAAGATAGTCCTGACATATTATCTTTGCTAGTTTGAAGAATTGCCTAATCTTCCTCGGCTTGTTGATGTAGGAACTCAAAATGCTCACGTTGCATGTCATATATTTTAATTGCGATATCGTTGTGGACGTCAAATCTTTGTTTCAGTTCCGCATGTTCTCGAAGCCTACTTTTGCTTTCCACCGCATATCGTTGAGCCCGCTTTGCCTTGTCGCACCCTATCGGTCGTTGAGGCGGGAGATCTCTTCGATGTCGTTGAAGTCGCCCGGGAGCTCATCAGTGTTGGCATTGAGGTCGATATTTGTGCATGCGTCGGAAGCATCGACCGAACCCGAGCCACGAGACCTCTTGGATTGTTGTTCCGATGATATTGGTGTTTTAAACCATTTTGGACCGTCCTTAATAATCTCCCAAATTTTTTCATGCTCGAAAACGTGACTCGTCTCGACATGATACTGCTCCCTCGCCGCTTTAAAAACATCAAAAACTTTGCTTGTGCGAGGAAAGTTTGTTGTAGATGGAATTGAACTTGTTGCATTTCTTACTGATTTGAGTCCACTTGCCACTCAACATATCGCGATTGCGATATGTGTCATCCTTCTTCAAAATTACGCGAAATTTGCCGATCACAACTTCCCAAAAAACAACTTTTCTTATATTGTTTCCCTTAGTTGAGTTTTTTGATGTCTCGCACCATGACACTGCCAACGCATACTTTTTCTCCGGTGTCCACCATGTTGGAGGTTCTTCTTCCGATTGCTCCACCGTGACCTCTTTCCCTTTCCTTCTTGCTCTCTATTTCTTGGTCGTTGGTTTCCGACTACCCTCGGCTTGCGTCTCGGGAAACGTTTGTTGAGTGGGTGGTGTTTGTGGCATGAAAGAAAATGTGTTGAAAATGTTTTGTATAGGAAATTGTAGTGGGATTAAAAAACTTGTCGGAAAATGGTACTTGTAGTGAGCTTTGCGAGTTGAGGATGTTCGTGTACGCCTTATATTGTGCAAAACCGATAGGATGAGTTGTGTTTGTGTTTGAAGGAAGAGTGTTTGAGTTTGATCCATAGTAGGTTGAATGTGAGTTTTTATTTAGCATGTTATGTAAGTTTTTATTGTTATTTTTTTCTCTCATCAAAACATATCTTTACAATATTTACTAATTTTGCGAAGTTAGTTTTCCATCAAAGCCAACAAATACTACCTAGAATACTACCTATTTAGGTTTCGAGAATACCATGCGAACGATATCTTGAGAAATTTGTAGCAATCTTTCAATCTTTTAGCATTTTGCATTATGTTTTGATTATCATTTTGCATTATGTTTTGATTGATGGTATTTCAATATTATATTATATTGTTCTTATAATCGTTTGTTTTTTCACAAGACGAGACATGCATTGATATTTCTTGGTAGTGGAGGGACGTGAGTGAAAGTTAAAGATGATTTGGACCATATAACATTAGAATTATTGGATGTTTATTAGATATGTTGGCGTCAAGTATAAACATTTCTAGGTTAGATTATTTGGTGGCTAGAAAGTTATGTCGAGTTGATTATCAAATCATATTTAGCTACTTGACAACGAGGATGTAAAACCTTCTATAGATATTGTTTGTTATATACCGCCGCAAATGATAACACTGTGTTGTCAAGGGTGGTGGTAATAGCGGAGAATGATTGATCGGTTGTTAAAACAATATAATTTTGTGATTTGTTGGATGTTTTCTCGGATGTTCACATTCATTCCTCTCCTGCAAATGGGAATGGGATATGGACGCCTCAGGCTTGTTTTTAGTGAGGTCGACTAGAAGAAAAATTGATAATGAGAGGTTGCCTTTGGGTTTAAGGCCGACTAGGTGGAATCGGTTTCTCCAAAAAAAAATAATATTTTCTTTTGGCGTGTTTTGCTAGACATGATTCTTGTTAGGTTGAAGTTGGCGGAGAGGGGAGTTGATTTGGACTCCATCCTTTGTCCGATGTGCCTTACCGCTCAAGAGAATATCAATCATATTTTTCTTCATTACAAGGTTGCCAAACAGTCATGGAGATGTATTATCTTATGGGTTGACGTGGATATTCCCTTCTTTACTTCTTTGGGGGAAATGATGGAGTGGGTGGATTCTAGACCGGTTGCGAGAATGAAACGAGTGATTATTAACTCTATTTTTTTGGTCAATATTTGGGTGCTATGGACCTATCAGAATGACTTAATTTTTTCTCATCCTAAAGCCAAAAAAGGATTTATTATTTGATTCTATTGTAGAAGCTTCTTTTGATTAGTTTACATTTCAAAACTCTAAGGCTAAGATTTTGGGTTTCATGGTTACAAAACCCAATCATGCCTTAATTTGTTTTTGTTGCTAGCTTCTTGCTAGTTCTTTTCATTTTGTGTTTTTTATATATTCGACCGCCGTTAAAAAAAAATACAATCTAATTTTGATAATAGTATATTCCATTAAATGATGACTTGACTTACTTTTACGAGTGTACATACAAGGCTGGTGCATAAGCCATGAGCAAGAGTTTTAGTAAAGGGGTATCTCGGAAAAAAAATTGTGTAATATACAATAAGAAAAAAACCCCCGCAATTTCATTAGATAAAAAGTTAAAGTTTCATAACAAAGTTACATTTTAAAGTTCACATCTTCACTTCTTCCACAACAAACAATCACTAATTATTAACCCTAAGTCCATAATTTAACAATCCTGATCGGTGATTTTAATTTTTTTTCAACACGATGACAAGAAATTGAATTTCAATTAACTAATCACAAAATTTCTACTTACTTGCTTCACTGTAGCACTACTTTGATCAATAATCACTCACCACCGGACACCGTGGGATTTCGCCGGAAAACACCCATCGCCGATGACCAATCGCCGGCAGAAGAAGGAAGGGCAGCAACACCGAGAACATGCGTCGCAGGGGAGAAGCGAAGTCGCGAGTTAGTGTCGATAGATTTCTTATTTCCGATTTTAATTGTGTATTGGGCTAAAATTTGTGTTAATTGATAATTAAACTAATTTTATGTGGACACTTGGCAATACTTCATGGACTAGTTTGTATATGGATTTACCATTTAGAAAAAACATAAAAAAATTTAGGGTAACCTAAATTATTTTTTGGGGTTTAACGTCAATATAAAAAAAAATTTCTGAAAAATAAATAGTACTAAATTTTTTTTAACGGACTCATGGGATACCCAGGCTCCATGGTGGATCCGCCATTGGTTATGGTTCACAATTTGAAACTATCTCCATGATAGGAGCTCGATGATTGTGTGCAACTTTGCAATAAAAGAGTAAGGGAAAGTTGTAAAACTATAGAAAAAGGTAAATGTTTGTGTATCTCTATATATTACTATCTTGTTTGTGGTTTTCGAGCGGAATATGTGTTGCCCCTATTAAAGAGACGTTTCGTATCAGGCATTTGAGTGGAAGTGGGAAACATTCACCACATGTGTATTACCATTGTATGTCAAAAACAATAATGTAGTGGAATAAGTCATATGTAATATTAATATGTCATATATAATAATTGTATGTCATATAAGTGTATAATGCATGTATAGTGCTTAAGTCTAGCAACGTGTTTGATATGACACAAAATAATGACAATAACATCATTAATAGTATGTAACTATGTGTAATTGATTGACAATAATTAGTCATATTCCGTCTTTGTAAAATAATGCTTATATAATGATTTTTGATCCTTAAGAACTAAATGACGTCGTTAGAGATTTGGGTGGAGGTGGGGGATAGGGTAGAAGGATCAATTTCAGTTAATATTATCTCAAAGAAGTAAGAGATAATAAAAATATAAAAATGACAAATTAATCATTTAGATGACTTAATATGAAATGAGTGAGAACAATATTTTTTTAGAGACGATGAATGTTAAAATTGAAAAAAATTTGGATCTAATTATTTTTTTTTCAACGGTAAACATACACTCACAATCTCTCACTTTTCTTCATCTCTATTTCTCACTTTTCTTCTCCCTTCTATCTCTCTTTTTCTTCCCAAACTCACAAGCAAATTACCATTGAACACCATTTTCTATGTCTTATAAGAAGCTAGTGACTTGATTTTTTGGAAAATGTTAACACACCTTTACGTAAATGATATTACTATGCATTCGTATAGCTTTATGGCTGAATGACACATTTCTACTGACTCCGCTACAAACGTTTGGTTAAAAAAATTACATAACAGTAAAATATAATTTGCTCTTTTATTTTATTATTTAGTTAACAATAACAATTGTGCCCTCTTTGTCATCATCTTTTTTCTTAAAGAAAATCTTTGTAGGTAAGTCCAACATATTTTTCTTTTCTTTTTTTAAGAAAAATAGATATTTTTTTTTGTCGAACTCGCATCACGGCCTTTTGGAACCTACGACTTACGAGCCTTCTTCGCAAGCAGAAGCTAGAAACCGCAACGCAAATATCTCAGTAAATATCTAAACGCCGATCGGCGCTTCCATCACCTTCAAGAAGGTTTGATTCACAGTCTTATTACTGTTTTCAGATTTTGTCCCATAGATAATTCATCTTGCTACGTATCACATGTTCTTTTCATTCGTACTAGGGTTTTACATTCGATATCTGTAAACGATCGATTTTCGTGCTAGCTTGGGCAAAGTAACTGTATTTATTGGTTTTCTTTGCGGTAAATGTCGATTTACCTCTGTTCTGGAGGACATAAACAGATCTATTATGTAGTTGTAGCTGTGTTGGATTTTATAATAGTTTGGTTCATCATCTGATTTATTCATTGGTTTTAATTGGGAAATATCATAGCCGTGTTTTCGTTATGCAGTGGATATATAAATTGAATTTGAGATGCATTTTCGTTTTGTAACACAGTATAGATAAGTTTTCCCCTTAAACTGATTACTCGTTGCTGATTCTGGAAAGAAGTTCCTTATTAACATTGACTGCTAGAACATCCACCAGTTGATATTCTTGAATCATTTACATCGTTGCATTTATATCTCTTAGTTGGTGTATATTCTATCAATACCTTTTATACTTCACGACTTGTATTGAGTTATGTGTTTTTTCCCTCCATCATGGTCAGCATAAATGGCTGGGAGAAACCGATATCCTCGTGAGAATCATCGTGGGTATCCCCCAGAAGGGCCTCCTTCTCGTGTTCCTATGTCTCGACCCATGCCACCTCATCCCATTATGTTGGAAGAAGAACTTGAAATACAACACCATGAAATCCGTAGACTTTTGGGTGAAAATCGAAGATTAGTTGATGATCGCATTGCTCTGCAACAAGAGTTAGGTGCTGCAAGAGAAGAACTTAGGCGAATGAACATTGCAATTTCTGACATTCAAGCAGAAAATGAAATGCATTCAAGACAGCTAATTGAGAGGGGGCTGAAGCTTGAAGCTGATCTTCGTGCCACTGAACCTCTGAAAAAAGAAGCTGCACAACTCCGTGGTGAAGTAGAGAGACTTAATTCCATTAGGCATGATCTATCTGGTCAAGTTCAGACTCTCTCAAAAGACCTTGCAAAACTGCAAGCTGAAAACAAGCAACTTCCAGCTTTAAGAGCAGAGGTTGAGGGACTACACAAGGAGCTTATGCATGCTAGGTTTGGCAATTGACAATTGACAATTGACATCCCTGTTATTGTTGTAAATGTCTTGTATGTATTAAAAGATGGGATCTTTTTAACTATTGTGATCCCTCCTGTAGAGTTGCTATTGATTATGAGAAGAAGGCAAGTGCTGAGTTGATGGATCAAAAACAATCAATGGAAAAGAATTTGGTTTCCATGGCTCGTGAGGTTGAAAAGCTTCGGGCAGAACTTACAAATTCTGATTCTAGATCATGGGGCGCTGGTATATACTTAGTTATCTCTACTTTCTTATAGTGTTTCTCACTATTATCTGATACTTGGTTGTTTAGGTGGATCATACAGGATGAATTATGGCAATTCTGAAGGCAATTATTCTCGTGCTTATGGTGATGGATATGGGCGTCCAATGGTAGGTTTGCTACATCATTCAAAGTCTTACATATCCATCTGATCACCACACATGTAATTTCAAATTTCAACTTTCATTTGCTTGATTAAGTTTACTCAATGCCCTCAGGGTGCTGGTGACAATGTTCCATTGTATGGTTCAAGCTCTACACCATGGGCAGAGGTGGAAAAATCCCGAATGACACGTCGCTGAAATGCAAATGGTTTATTTTACAAGTTGAAATGTGACAAATGTCCCATCTGCCCTCAGTTATCATGGCTATCTGTTATGGAGAGGGTAGAAGTGTATGGTTCTTCTCAGTTTGTGTTTACATCGGTAATCCTTTGTTTGATCTCATTAGCCATCTTTGTTATGTGAAATAGGAATCTTGAGTTGCTTAATTTAACCACAAAATGCAACAATGGGTCTCTCTTGTGGCTATCATTTACATCATAGACTCATAGTAAAGTATTATAATTTAGAAATTATTAAGCTGTGTCTGTTTTTATTTATATTCAAAATTTCTCCCTTCCATTTGTGATCCTCTTATTTTAAATTGCATCACCACATAGTTAAAGCTAACTGGACTGAATGGTTCATCATTGTTACATATCCAAAGTTAACTGTTTCAGCTCTGAGTGTAGTAAGTATCAGTTTGGTGGTGCAGAAGAAGAGAATTACTTGTATTGGATGAAAGTTATCATCTCTGCATACTGACTAGACAAAAGCTTTGTGTTGAGTTGGAAATTGGAATATAAACATTTAATATCATATACCTTAGAAGATAGAGGTCTAAGTATCGAAGCAATGATCATAGCAACTTGAAGGCATTACGAGTTTTGTATTTTTTTGAGGTGGTAGAAGTCTGGAAGACTGCCACTTTACAGTCTACCTTCTTTAAGATAGCTCTTTAGGACATCACTGTAGAGGTAAGATGTAGTTTCATAATGCATGATTTGACCTATACGCGCATCTTTTTGAGACAGATGTGGTGATATCCATTTAAGGATGATGAGTGTGGTAATAAGGGACTTGATAGTTTGGCTGTTTTGATCTTTTTTAGTAAATTAATTGGATTCATGTTCTGTTAATAGTGATTTGACATCCCATGAACATTGAGAGGCCATATGAGTGGTATTGTGAGGTGTGTCATTACTCATTAGGTGCTGAATGGCATCAGTGTTTTTCAAGTTAGTGGAGAAGCTTTGTGGAAGTATGGTGCAACGAGTCACTTTTAGGTTTCCACTGTGTATGTCAAGTGTTTGAAACTAGGAGAGGAGGATTGTTGGTGTATATGTCTCCAAAATTTGTTTATTGGCATGTTGAGGTTGGTTGGTTTCTTGAGTTATAAATCATGTGAAGTGAAGCAATTTGAAGAGACTTTGGAAAACACTCTGAAGCAGAAGGGGGTGAACATTGAAGAATCTTGTGTATCTTGTTTTGGTTCTTATTTCACCTGAATGTAATGCTTCAGAGCTCAGGGGATCTTCTTCTCATCAGCATGCACATCTGGAGGAAGGGAGGTGGACTGGGCATCTCACATGGGGTGAGTTCTCATATAGGCAAGTACTCTGTCTCAGTTTTGTGGGTAAAATAGGTTCTCATTTATGTGTACATAATTTTTTAGCTACCCTATTTATATATTATTTGTTTATTTGGATGATTTGCTCTGTTAGGTATGCGCTCATTTTAAATCTCTTAGGGTTGATTGGGTTGTTAATTTTATATGCATCTTTAGAATCTTTTAGGGCTGATTAGGTTGCTAATTTTTATATGCTTTATTTTCTATCACATTACAAGAAAATCGTCTTTCCGATCTTACTAGAGTTCCCATCATCAACCCCCCACCCCACCTGTTGATTACCTTGTTGCTGCAGTTTGGTGGTTTTTTTGAAAATGAAATAATATGCCTAATTTGCTCATGCCAGTGGAGTTATCTGGCAAAGATTTGGCCTTTTAGATACACTTGGACAATGTCATGGTTTCTACATTAGGTCCCTATATTATCTGGAAGTGTGATGCTTCATCACTTCACTTGTGATATTATATTAGATGACACAAATGATTCTGATGTTTGGATAACATTCTGACAAGTTTAAAGCACATGAGAGATGGAGTAAGGTTGTTGCTTTTGGATGTGGTCAGCTTATCTCCAATCGCCACTGGAGGAAATAATGAAAACACTTCTGGTTATACAGCCAAAGGTAATCTGTATGAGTTGCAAGGTTAGCTTCTAAGATTTAAGAGGGTGTTTGGTTTTGGAAGGAAGGGAATTGGAATCTGAAGGAATTGTAATATTTCAAGTGGTCAGTTGGTAGGAAATGGAGTGAAACTTAATAGTAATAAAAATAGATTTTTATTTATAATTAGGCTTAATAGTTACGGAATATGTAGGGGAATTTCCGTCTTTTAATAAAAAAGGAAGAATAAATGAATTTGAACTCCTTCCACCCAGCCCTAGGAATGGTGAAATCAATCAAAGATGGAATTTGAAGGAATCTGATGGAATTGAATCCCTGCAATTGCAAAATCCACGAACCAAACATGTGCTATGGTTTTTCATTTGAAAGCAATAACTTTGAATATGATTTCATTTAAGTCAAAGGATCAAGTTCTCCATGTCCTAATCCTATTGGAATTTGGAGGTTTCCTTTGTTAAACAGCTTTTAGTTTATTAGGGAGTGCTACATATATTTTTCCTATAGAATAGATAGCTATGTCTTTGGCCTTTGTTCTTATAAAACAGAGTAGGGGAGCTCTTACAATCAACATTGTTTTGCTTAGTGTGAAGAGTACATGCTTTCATTAGGTTGACTTTTATCGTCTTCTGCTATAGAATATTGTGTCAGTTGATAATTTTATTTGTTAAAACAATTCCTTTACTGCATAAAATTTGGTTACTTTCTGCCCCTTCTTCACCTAGGCTCCTCATATAACCCTTTAGTAGCGACTTTAAGGGCTAAATGCAAGACTTTCCTTTATTTTTTTTTTCCTTATAGCACTACTTTCATTTCTTTTTTTCTTGAGTAAATTACATGAATGGTCCCTATGGTTTGGGGTGATTTGCGCGCTTGGTCCCTAACTAATTTTTTTTTTTAACTCGGAAAGTCCCTATTGTTTGTTTTTGTTATGCGATTGGTCAATGTCTTACCTAAAAATACTATTATTTAAATAGAATTTTTTTTTGGGATAAGTAAGGTAAGGTGAGGGGGGTTGGGGTTGGGGTGTGTTTATTTAAATATTTTAAAAAAATCAAGGGCAAAATAGTTTTTTTAGGTAAGATAGGGACCAAGTGTGTAACAAAAACAAACAATAGGGACCTTCCGAGTTAAAAAAATAAGTTAGGGACCAAACGCGTAAATTACCCTAAACCATAGGGACCATTCGTGTAATTTACTCTTTTTCCTTATTGAGAAAGCTACCCAATTATAACATTGTACTTTCAGTATTTTTTTTCTCTATTCTTATGAAGATATTCTACTTTGAAGCATCTATCCAATTATCGCAATGAAAGTTGCTTTTATGTTTGGATGACATTGCTATAATTGGATTGGGTACAAATTTATATATGTTTGATCAATCTTTTAGGTTGCATAAATCTTTGATTGAAGCAATGTATTTAAGTCCGGTATTAAATTTTTGCTTTTGGTTGTTTTGGTTTTGCAGGTAGACAATGTTGCAATGGTTTGGGAGAAGCAGGTACTGTATATCTTATTATACTAAACCCTGATAATTAAAATTAAAACCCCAGCCACATAAGAAACAAAGCTAACTAAGTTAAGTGCATTGAATGTTGCTTTCTTTATGTTTAAATCTAATCAAGGATCATTAATAATATTTAGATCTATAAACTAATAAAAATGGAGCAACCATAGGCCGGGCCCCCTTCAGCATGCATGCATTATTTCTTGAAGGGATGAAGAACATGCCTAAACCCACAGTTCTGTTGAGTTCCTCTTCGTCACATACAACATAATTATTTATTGAATAGGATTGCCACATCGATCCCATCATGTGGAGACACAACAAACCAAATCACACCTGTTATAAGTATACATTTTGAAAAGCTTTGGTTGTTGGCTACCATTTCAAACATTGAAATTAACAAAAAGATGATTCACTTCCTTCCTAAATTATGGCAAACCCTTAAATGTATTTTAATGCCTACAATTTTATTAAAGATGTTATTTATGAAATCATTGATTTGATAAGTTGGTCTGTTTTGTCTTGTCTAATGGCTTTAAGTTGGGGGTGTTTGATAGTTGCTGATCATTCATATCTGAATGACTATGCTTATGAATGAAACCATATGATGAAAATGTCCATTTTATTATTCTGCTTAAAATGATAATAATATATACCAAAAAACCATCAAAACAAGCTACCATCCTTTATCTATTTTGCACTACTAAACGCACTACCAAAACAGGTTACTATTATAACATCGAATGAAAAATCTTGAAATTTTGTGGACTCGTCCTATAAAAGTGAATCACCTGCACAACCCATTGTATCAACACAATTCACCTTAACACCATCAAACATTTGTGGAAAATCAAGTTAAACTGACAAAAATAACCTTGGTGTAGTATCTGTAGCCATTAGGACTTTTGATGACTATCAACAACTTAGAGCATACGGTATGGGCAACGAGAAGTGTTATTTTTACTGATGTGGCACCTTATAACCTAGTCATAACAAGATGAACATCACCCCTCCTTGTTAAGAGGATGTTATGGCATATCTTGTTGTGAGGAGCACAAGATGCAACAGGAAGTTTAATTGGTTGTGGCCTTTATCAACCAATCAAATCATTTTCTTTATTTATCTCTCTACTTCTTAACATGTTATAACATGGGGAACACCATTTCCCCCTTGGTGTTATAGATGAAGTGGCATATGAACTTGGTGTTATAATGTGACCCATACCTAATGCTCTTAGGATTTGGGTGAAAAAGCTTGGTCAAGAAAACTTTGTCATCATAGGGATCAGGAACTCAATTTCATCTTTCACTAATCTACAATTTCACAAAAACCAATTTGAGTTTAAAAGTCGAAACATGTCATTTTGAACAATTCATTGTTTAGAACACACAAATGTACACAAAAATCAAATTTCATACATGTTGGGTTAAAATCACAGGGGTCTATGTGCAACAATCACAACAAACCCATGATAAAATTGAACTTTCATCAACATTATCAAAAGCAACTGTAGTATATAAACCAACACATGTTAAGAATTAAGGTCCGGTGAACATTGAAGAATCGATTTGAAGCATAGGAAAAATCAATTTTTATAGAGAGACATGAATGATCAAACCCATCAACTTTGTCAGAACAGAAAAAACCTGACCGGTGCCGGAGGAGGAAGAGCTGGAGGGATGGCGGTGGGAGTTAAAGCAACGGCTAGTGCAAGTGCTTGCGATTGAGGAAGTCATGATATGTGGAAAAAGGACATGAAAAAGGGGTGGGGGGTGTCAGAGCAAATGTGGGAATTTTGTTATCCAGCAACATGTTTTGACCGAATCATACATAACTTACCGAATTAGAGGCAACAAAAACATGAATCAAAGAGTCTGAATCTACTTACTGAATCAGACTTTACCTCATTAATGCTCATTACAACATGGAAGTTTTTAATTGGTGAAAACTTTTATGTAATATTTGCTTACATAAATATATAAAATATGTTACTACTGTACGTATTTACTTAATTTATATATTTTTAACAGCACTGCATATACTAGACTTGTTTGTTTATCGTTAAGCCAAAGTCAAGTCAAAGTGGGACATTGCAGGCGGCTAAAGTCAAGTCATCATCGTCTAGGATTCTTCCAAATGCGACCTACCTTTCTTATATATATCAAACTCTTTATTTGTTTATAAAAATGTTGTCGACGGAAGGTAGTTTTGGTTGAGTATTGAAAATTTAAATACAGTGAACAGGATGGTTTGTTACATGTGCGGTTGCTTAAACTTTATATACTAGTAAATTAATAAATAGTATTTTGTTTATATAAACAACCAAAAAGAATTTAAAAATACAATGAATGATATTTAATGCAATAAAAAAAAACCATGAAAGTTTGCTGAAAAGTCAATCAATGTCGGTGTCATACAAAACTTTAGGAGTGTCATAATCCGAAAGGGACACGTACGTCGAAGGTGGTTGGTTTGAAAATGTACCATTATTGACTGATGAATTATGATATATTATAATCACGTCTCTTCTTATCTCTCTCTCTCTCTCTCTCTCTCTCTCTCACACACACACACACACATATATATATATATATATATATATATATATATATATATATATATATATATATATATATATATATATTCACACACACACAAAGCAAACCGGAAGTTAAAAAATGGAGTGTTGGGGTTTGAGTAAGTGTGAATCATGGTTATATTGGTCGTTGATGATACATATTCTTGTGGTCTGGCAAACACAAGGAGATTGTATAGAAGAGGAGAGAAATGCACTGCTCGAAATCAAAGCATCCACATACGATTCTAAAATGGACCATTTTCTGCCCACTTGGGTTGATCATGGTGGCGACTGTTGTGATTGGGAGAGGGTCAACTGCAACATAATCACTGGACATGTGACAGATCTTTTCTTGTACAATTTGAGAGGGATGAATGATGTTGATATGGAGCTTCAATCCAAATACCAAGGGAACAAGTTATGGCCATTGAATGTTTCCTTGTTTCTTCATTTTAAAGAGTTGAAAAGTCTCAATCTGTCATATGATTTTCTTGATAAAGAGATGATTATGAAGACAGGTAACCTTATGCTTAATTGCCTTAAGTGTTACTTGGTACTATTTCCTTTGGCATATAATGAGATCATATTCTTGAATAATATAACCGAGTGACATTTTTCAAAGTTAAAACCTTTTCGTTATTTCAGGACTTGGAAGGCTATCGAGTTTGAATAAGTTAGAGACACTCGACCTTAGTAAGAATTTTGATCTTGACAATGACATACTTCCATCATTGACGGCACTCACTTCACTCATAGTTTTGGATCTTAGCTACACTGGATTGAATGGATACTTCCCTACCAATGGTAGGTTTTCCTCTTTTCATTTCTTCTTTTTCAACAAAAGAAAACATTTAAGTAAAAGATAGCGAGAATATAGAGATTACAAAGGTTACGGTACATATATAATTACAACATGTGTGGTGCTAAATGGACCCCATGGACGGGAAATTTAATTATGTGTATGTGGGGTCCACTACTATGTGAGTGAGATGTAGGCTCATTTAAGATCACATTTACAACAGTAATCTTACCAATTCAGCCGGCTACAATATTTCTTTCTATTGTTGATCCATAGAAAAAAAGAAATGGACAAAATGTTGTTTGCAATAAATGCATATGTATTATAAAGATAGTTATACCCTTGTTATATGAATTGCAGAATTCGCAGCTTTAGAAAACTTGGAGATGTTGGATCTAACCCAATGTGAATTTAATGGTACCGTTGAGATTCAAGGTAGTCAATATCATCTTAATTATAATCATCATGCCAATATAGTCATTTTGGATTCATGCAAAAATTAATCCTTCTTTTAAGAACCACTATTTCATGTGTTGAAATTCGAAATATGATAATTTTCTTGGGAAAAGAAAATTGGTAGTAAAGACTAATTTTTTATTGTAGAGATGTCCAATCAAGTCATTTTGTTAGCTATAAACTTAAATTTTTTATAACCATATTAAAAACTGATATAAGTATACATTCTTCTAAATTATTTTATATTTGAGCGTACTGTCATATGAATGATTGTTTCAATTCTTAAATATATATAGGTTTTGAGAGGGTTCCCATATTGAGCAAGTTGAAAACTTTAAATCTTGGATTCAACGAATTTAATGCAAGTGTTATGACATTTTTAAATAACCTTTCATCGCTTAGAAACTTGGATCTTAGCAACAATCCATTATCTGGACTATTTCCAGCTCAAGGTACGGGTTATGACTACAGTTTACCTAGAAGATCTTTCATTGTACTTATATATTGTTCTTTATAAAGCCTTTAAAATATTTGTAAATGTACATCTATATGGTTTTTTTTTTTTTTTTTTTTTTTTTTCGTGTGACAGGATTAACTAAGTTAATGAACTTGGAGAAGTTGGATTTAAGTTATACTGGGCTTGATGGCACACCAAATATTCAAGGTAAATGAAGAATTAGCTTCTCCTAGCTATTCAGGGTGATTTACTTAATTGTAAATAGTTCAAAATATATAAAGTTCTTGAACACTAATAAATCCTAATCTCTTTAATAGCTAAAAGTTTGTAAGACCATGCATGGTTTCTAGTAACAATTTTTTTATTTTATTTTTATTTTTATTTTAACAGTTTGTAAGAGCTTATCAAGATTGAAAAAGCTAGAGAGTCTAGTTATTTCAAATAATAATTTCAACAAGAGCATCATATCATGCTTAAGTTCCCTCCCATCCCTCAAGATTCTCGATCTTTCATATTCCGTTTCATTGGGAGAATCCTTCCCTGACCAAGGCATGTTTTATCTTAAAAGAGTCATCATTAAATAAACTAAAAATACTAATTAAATATCATCTTCATATTATATATTTTTGGCTAATCATTTTATTAAATTGCTTTATCTGCTTCAGAACTCCCTAATTTGCACGATTTGGAAGTCCTCCTCATGACAAATAATGGTTTCAATGGCACACTACCAATGAAGGGTAAATGATTAGTACATATATAATTAGTTTCATAGTTTATATTCTGTAACCTATACATGTAATCATCTCTTGTCATCTAGCTTTGTCATCTTTCCACTATCTGGAGGTCTTAGATTTGAGTGTCAACAACTTTGCTGGGAGCATCCCGTCATCAATACAAGCATTATCTTCTCTTCGAGTTGTCTCATTCACTAACAATGAGCTTAATGGCTCATTATCTGATCATGGTACGCAATTAAGTTACCTCAATCATGCATGTAAACTTTTATGAATTTAAAAGGGATTATGTGAGTTGAAGTCAACCGTTTTGTAACTACTTGTAATAGCCCAACCACTTAATTTGTCATCTGGCAGGATTATGTGAGTTGAAGAACCTCCAAGAAATGGATCTTAGTCACAACATGCTCGATGGAATCCTGCCTCAATGTTTCAACAATCTATCATCTCTTAAACTGCTCGACATTTCTTCCAATCGATTCACGGGAAAACTTCCACCATCACTGATTGCTAATCTCACATCTCTCGAGTACATTGATTTTAGTTATAACAAATTCGAAGGTTCATTCCCATTTAGCTCATTCTCCAGTCTTACAAACCTTCAAGCAGTTCAATTCATAAGCGCAAATGACAAATTCGAGATGGAAACAGAAGATCCTATAGGTTGGATTCCAATGTTCCAATTGAAAGTTCTTGTGCTATCAAGCTGCAATATAAATAGACATAAAGGAAGTGTCGTTCCTACCTTTCTACTTCACCAGCACAAGTTACAAGAACTACACATGCCTCACAACTCATTGGAGGGAAATTTTCCAAAGTGGTTGATTGAAAATAACACAAATCTGGAAGTTCTCAATCTAAGGAACAACTCATTTGGTGGTATTATTTCTATGCCTTTTCATAGAAATTCTTACATGCGGTGGTTGGATATATCGGGAAATCACATAATAAACTCTATTCCTAGCGATATACCAGAGTTTCTTCCCAATATAACAAACTTAAATTTTTCAAGAAATGCTTTCAATGGTGTTATCCCGTCTTCTATAGGTGATTTGAGTGAATTACAGATACTGGATTTATCCGATAATGAGTTATCAGGAGAAGTACCAAAGGGGCTGCTTACAAATCTCTCTCTTTTAAGTATATTAAAACTATCAAACAACAAATTTCACGGCGAGATACTCTCAGGAAACTTGAGCTTGGGTAACATCGAAAGGGTTCATTTAGATAGCAATAATTTCACAGGGAAGATTGGAATCAAGAGTAAGAACAAGTTTGAATTCATGACTGTTCTCGATATTAGCAATAACTTTTTTACAGGTGTCATCCCTTCTTGGATAAGCAACATGGGTACAATCGGTGACTTTTCTCAACTTGTGATAAGAAACAACAGTTTTAAAGGTCGGTTTCCATGTGGAACAGCTTCATTCTCGTTTTTTGATATCTCACATAATTCTTTCTCTGGTTCGATACCTTCTTGCTTAAACCTGCGAGATGTCGAGCATCTTCATTTGGGTTCTAATAGATTCATTGGACCAATACCGAGCTTCTTCCGTAATTTGACTAGGGTTTTGACTTTGGACATCGGCAACAACAACTTGTCGGGAATCATTCCTGAATTTCTTGGTGACTTATCTACACTAAGGATTCTTCTTTTGAGAAAAAATAAGTTTACTGGTTCTTTGCCGAATCATTTGTGTCAGTTAAGTGATGCGAGTTTGATAGATTTATCGGGTAACACCCTCTCTGGTTCGATACCTAGTTGCCTACGAAATATCACGGGTCCAAAATACCTTGCTTTCATGAAAGAAACTGTTTCAGCATACCCTATAAGTTCATATTACTATTATAAGGGTGTTCTAGATAGACAATTTACTAGTAAAGACCGCAGTGAAATGTTTGAAATACAAGATGAAGTTCAGTTTACAACAAAAGGCCTCTCTCTCCCCTACAAGGGCGATGTTCTTGATATCATGTCAGGATTGGATCTATCGTGTAACAAATTAACAGGTGAAATCCCAGAAGAACTAGGGTTTTTGATCCAGATTCGTGCTCTGAACCTGTCTCACAATCATCTGACTGGACCCATTCCGGTGACTTTTTCAAATCTTGCAAATATTGAAAGCTTAGATCTTTCTTCAAATGGTTTGACTGGAAAAGTTCCATCAGAACTGATTAAGTTGACTTCTTTATCTATTTTTAATGTTTCTCGCAACAATTTATCAGGAAGACTCCCAGAAATGAAATCTCAATTTAGTACTTTCACAGAGACGAGCTATGAAGAGAACCCACTTCTTTGTGGACCGCCACTTGCGAATAGATGCAAGACTAATTCACTGTTTATCAATCCATTGGTTGAAGAAGACACTGAGAAATGGTATAACATCGATATGACATCCTTCTATGCAAGTTCTAGTTCGACATTTTTTGTTTTGTTATTGGGATTTGCTGCAGTTCTATACACCAATCCTCAATGGCGTAGAAGGTGGCTAGATCGAGTTGAAGATTGTATGTTTGCATGTTATTACTTCATTTATGATTCATAAGAAAGTTGTCCACGCTCTTCCATAAACAACACCTCCTTAAGAATGTGATAGAATTAATGAAACTAGATTTTGTATGTACTTATGTACTTCTTTTTTAATGTATGTATGATGATGTATAAAAAACTCTACTAATTTTAAGTGTTTTCATAAGTTATTTAGGAAAAAAAGTTGATGTGACATCCTTTTATGCAAGTTCTAGTTTGACATTTGTTGTATTATCATTGGGATTTGTTTCTGTATATCAATCCTCATTGGCCTAGAAGGTGGCTAGATTGGGTTGAAGATTGTATGTCATGTTATTACTTTATTTATATATGATTCATAATGTTCATGCTCTTGCATAAACAAGACATCCTTGAGAACGTGTGATAGAATAAATGAAACTATATTTGTATGTACTTTTTTGATGTATGTATGATGATGTATAATAAATTCTGCTAATTTGAAGTGTTCTTGTAAGTAATTTAGGAAACAAAATTGATGTGACATCCTTCTATGCAAGTTTTAGTTCGACATTTGTTGTGTTATTATTGGGATTTGCTGCAATTCAATACACAAACCCTCATTGGCGTAGAAAGGTGGCTATTTGACTAGGGTTTTGACTTTGGATATTGGCGTAGAAGGTGGCTATGTATGATGATTAGTGGGATGTCAAGCCACCAAACAAATTACACCATTTTGCTTGCAATTAAAATGTAATATAATTATAAAAGGAGATCGAGTTCATGGGCAAATGATTGTATTTAATTACCAATGCAGTCCACATTAACATCTGAAATAAAACTAATTTAAACTCAAAAAAAAAAAGGGTGGGGGGGGGGGGGGGGGTTGTTGTGTTATTTTTGAAAACTAAAAGACTTGAAAACACTAAATGCTTATAATTAGGCAAGATGGTGAGATGCTCAAATATGAAAAAGAATTGGTCAACTAAGGTAATTCATGTCCATGAATATTTGTGTGTTTATCATTTGGATTCAATATGTAAGTTTATCATTCAACCAAAATTTGTTCTAGCAATCATGAAACATGATATACCAAAATTCCTCAAAGGTAGTATGGAGTTTGGGGAAACCCACAACACTCTTTAATCAAGGTCAAGGATCCACTTGAAGCAATTGAATCCAAAAAATTGACTATCCTTAAGAATAAAGGAATTCTCAATTCCAAAAGGATGTCAATGCTTACACAACCATAAATGAGTCATGACCCATAATCTCGATATGACTTCTACCATCATAAAACTCTTGTTCTATATTAATTCAATGATCATTTACTTAATGAAATAAAAAGACTATCAATTACTCAACAAATACCAAGCGCACAATCAAAAGTATTGAATAAACATCAGAATGAAGAACCGTGAATCATAAACATGACCTAAATAACAAACAAACTTGAATCCTACAAAACTAACAAATATTAAAGGGTATTTTAGCCCAAGTCAACCAAAATAAAGTACCTAGCTGCCCATGGCAACAAGACAATGATCAACAATGTGTTTTAACATCAATGATTTAATAAATACTAGAAGAATGAGATGGTAAATGCTTTTTACTCTCCAAAATCATCTGAAGCTACTCCAATGGTGGTATTTTTAAATTTGGGGGATGTAAGACCTAAACCCAAGGTAAATGATGGGCAAAATGACCAAAATGCCCCCGAGAAGGCAGTTGCACGAGTACCTATGCACAACTACGCGGGTGGAGACCTCACCCACACATATGATGCTGACTTATTTTTGGTTGATTCATTCACTAATCGACTCCACTACATTAGATTCCCTTTGTCCCCTTCACACCTCACATGATTCGAATATGGACCAATCATCTTCTAGCACCCAAATAGATAGTCCAAAGCCATCTTCAAGAATCCATGGCCCATCAAAGTCTTCAACATATCAAGCCCAAACACTAAAAATGGATATGATAAAGCCCAATAGCTCCTTAAAAGTCCACAAAGCCTAGCAACTCAACAATACGATAATCTATAACCGCAACGAGGCTCCACAAACCTACAAAATACCTTACGCAAAAGAGAAAACACCCAATACGATCCAAGATAAAGAAAAGATAAAATATGCAACTGTAACATCCCGATGATGAGATATTTTCAATTTCAACCCTAAGTATGAAAGAATATTGCATTTTGACCCTTGGTTTTGAGGAAGGTTGCAAGAATGGACCATAGTGGCATTTTGGTAATTTTGGCAAGGAAGTTAGTATGCTGAGCGTATGTTGTGTATACTAGGTGTACTGGGGTGGACCCTAGTATGCTGGACGTACACTACGTACACATAGTGTACGTGGAGAAACTTCAATCCCTAAATTTTAGGGTTTTATCCATATATAAGCATCATTATCTCTCCTTACTCATTCCATATCCAACCTATAACCTTCATTTTGTCATTTGCAACCCTAAACCCTTGTGTATAATCCTTTGAGCTCAAAAGTGTGTGTTTTTGGTGCCTTTGAAGCTGGGTGAAGAAAGAAGCATCATCTTGGAAGATCAAGACCTTCTAGATCCAGGAACACCTCACCTTTAAGATCCATTTTGAGGTATAAAGTTATGAACTTGATGATTCTATGCATAAATCTAAGTTAGCCATGGAATTTGTGTCCTTTTGGTCCCATCATTTGGGTATTTTGAGTATAAGCTATCCCAATCCATTTAAGTTGTCCTTTCAGTCACTTCGAGGTGTCTAGAAGCATAAAAATGTAGTCTTTGTCATATCTTTATTTCCATGCATGTGTTTTGAGGTCTTAATGGGTTAGGTGGTTGAGGTTTTTGATGTTAAGACCTTATTAGACATGCAATACCATAAAGTTGGAAAATTTATGGTTAAAAACGTTATTTGAGACTTGGATCCGACTTTAGACGTGGAACTTTGGAGTATTAAGCTCTTAATGGGGAAAGGGATGAACAGGTGCATACGCTGGGCGTACTAAGTTGTACGTTGTGTGTACGTGGTCAGAACCCTGTAATCTGGCCAACCATCGAGTATGCCCCACGTACAGAAGAGTACACACAACATACTTGGCTGGGTCGACTCGGATGAGTTGGCTCGGTTGGGTTGACTCGGCTGAGTGTTAACTTGACTTTTGACCGTTGACCAAGTTTAACAAAGGGTATTTTGGGAAAATGTTATTAATTTAGAATGGGAAATGTTTGGATATTTAGGATTTGGGTTGAGTAGGTTGTCGGAGCTGGGAGTTATTCAGACTACATTCAGATTGTGAGGTGACTTTTCCTCACTGTACTTACGTGTCGAAGGCACCAATGCCGACCCATTGGATTGATATCATGGTTTACCGTATGTTGCTATGTTGTAGTGATATGTTAGATCTGTATGACTACATGTATATGCTAGCTATTGATTGTTATGGTGTATGTTGTATATGTTAATATGTGATGGTATATTGGGTTGAGGCGGTCCTGCTTTGTGCTGAAGGCCAAGATACCCATGGTAGTTCGGATAGATTGAAGGCCTGCGAGGCGGACCAGTCAGGCCGAAGGCCCAGAGAACGGTCTAGATAGGCTGAAGGCCCGGTGAGGCGGTAAAGTCATGTTGAAGGCTCTATACGCATGTTGTTGTTTGTTATGTTGATGTAGTGGTACTTTGGGGGAACTCACTAAGCGTTGGCTTACAGTTTTAGTTTTGTTTCAGGTACTTCAGAGGACCTTGGCAAGGCGAAGGCATGTCCGTACACATCCTTGGTTTGGTGTTGTTGATCTTGGGAGACTCTGATTTTAAATACTGTTTTGGAAACAATGATTTTGTAAACACTTCTTTTTAGTAAATGAGTTGTTTTGAAAAGTTTAAATTTGTTGTGATTTTTGAGATGTTATAGCAACACAAAAACAACAAAAAAACTAAAAATGTTAAAATAAACTACATAAAAGAAGTAAATAAAATAAACTATCAATGGTGTATAAAAAAAACTCTACTAATTTAGTAGCTAATTTGAAAACATGAAATTTTTGCATTGACCTATTCGAATAATCTATATAAATAGTTTGATAATTTGCTTGCCACATTTGTCACTCATTTAGGATATATATACAAGTCTGTAGCATTCCTAAAATTTCAACAAATTTTAAACATTTCAAAACAACCAATTTATTTACATAAGTGTTTACAAAAGCATGATCTCCAAAACATGATTTAAAATCAAAGTCTCCCAAGATCCGATCCGTTGTAAAACCAAGGATGTGTACGATCACACCTTCACCTTTCCACGAATCATCTGAAGAACCTGAAACTATAAACAAAACTATAAGCACACAGATTAGTGAGTTCCCCCAAAATACCACCACACAAACAGACAACATATACAACAAGCATGCTTGAATACTTATGCCTGGTCCAATCAACATCGGGCTGGAATACCAAGCATGTCTACGATGGTCCCAATCATCCATATGATGGAATACCCTCGTATCACAAGCGGTTTGGTCCAATCAACCATCGGGTTGGAATACCAAACGTTTTGGGTCCATTCAACCATCAGGTTGGAATACCCCAGACCTATTGACTGATGCATAAAGCGGTCCAGTGTCACCACAATCCATATTATCATATTGGGTCCAATCACCCATCAGGTTGGAATATCCCAGGCCCAATCAATCCTCGGGTTTGAATGCAAATACACAATGGGTCCAATCATCCTCGGGATGGAATACCCTCAAGCCCTCCGTACGAGTCTGACATATCATCCGGTCCTCAGCTCATATCTGGAATGCTCTTTGGTTTGTTGGCTACAACACGGAGCAGTACAACCTCAACCCAACACAAAATGTCGACACATAACAGATAATCATATAAACAGTCTACAGGAAGACAGGTAGATCTACAGATCACTGAACATAGCATCATCCTATAAACCAGGATACCAATTTAATAGATCACTACTGAACAATAGCATGCATAACAGGATGTCGAATCTAGAGGGTCGAACTTGGTGCCTTTGACCCGTAAGTATAGTGAGGAAAACTCACCTCGCAATGCCGAATCATACAGACGATCCATGGCTGTTGGCTAATAGATCCCCGAACTGCTAACATCAAGACAACACCCCATCAACAGCTGATCCCATGAATAATCTCTAACTATAGATCCACTAAAATCCATGCGCTATCAGATACAACAAAGTCAACCCAAAAACTGTTGGATTATGTGTCTAAGCCCATTACTATTTTTGATATGTGCTTGATATGATTATGAGCATGGTCCTTTTGGGTTGCCTTCACTCATGCAACTTGATAGGATGACAAGAGGAGAGAGAGTAGAATTTATTATGTGAATAATAAATTGGTACTCTCAATGGTTTTATTAATATATTACAAGATTAATATATTATTGGGAAATCATATTATTTAATTAGTATTGATCATAAATTAGTTTGGAATTAATTTGGTGATCAAAAGAGACTAATTAAATAATTGAGGGAGTGTTATGCAAATCATTGATAGTTACATAAATGGGCTGATGGACTCCATAGAGTGGAGTGGACAAATTTCTATAAGGAAGCCTTATAGAATTCGTCCGTGGGCTCTAAGGAAAGGAGTTTATGGGCTACTTGTTGCCTAAGTCAGGTATTAGGGTTTCCACTTGAAAACCCTAGCAACCATAGCTATATAAGGAACCCTCTACTAAGGATTTTCAGCCACTAAGTCTTTCAAAAGAGCCCTAGCTGATTCCCCCCCCCCCCTCTCCTAAGTCATCTTGTTGCAAGAGTGTTTGTGACTCCATTAGAGGTGCAACACTTGGGGCACTAAACTTTCAAATTTCATGGAGTTCTTGTTATTACTACATAACAAGTTGAGGTAATCATTCTAACTTGTTTATTTTGTCAATTTCGAAATAAGTATGCTAGATTAGGGTTTATTGCTTTGCTATTCATAGTTGTATGTTCAAGTTAGAAAAACCTAGATCAAAGCAATTGGGGTTGCATGTACACCATATGAATTATGTTATGCTCATAAGCCAACAGTGGTATCAGAGCCTATGTTGTTTTTCTATTGAACAAATGCAAAAGTGAATTGCCAAAGATCAGAAAATCAAATTTTTTGCTGTCTGACAGGATGACTCGTCGAGTCCATGTATGGACTCGACGAGTTGCATCAACTCGGCGAGTTCCATAGTGGACTCAACGAGTTGAGTGTCCTGGTGCCGGGATTTTCGATTTTCTGGCCAAATTTTGATTAGGATATTTACCAAAACTTGTTTTTCTTGCCTAAATTCGATTTTTTATGAGGTATGGATATCCTTATCAAAATTGGTGGATTTGGTTAAATATGGATAATATAGGATTATTTTGATTCAAATATTTAACCTAGTAAGTTTGAAAAGTTTCAAATTACACCCTTTAAGTTTTATAGTTTAAATTTAAACTTAAAGTTTTAGTTTTTGAAATTTAAATAGTTAAACCCTAATATTTTGAAAGGTTTCAAAATTTGTTCTCAAGTTTTGGAATTTAAAATTTAATTTAAAGGTATTAATTTTGAAATATTAAATTTTAAAACCTAGTGTTTTGAAAAGTTCAAATTACACCCTTATGGATTTTGTTAAATTAATTAAGAGTTTAATTAAAAGAGAGAATTAATAAATCCATAATAATATGGTTTAAGATTAATCAAATTAAAAGTTTAATTTATTAATAGATTAAACCACTTAGTATTTTAAATGTATAAAATACACTCTTATACTATATAGAATTAAAAGTTTAATATTATATACGTATAAGTAAATGTCGGTCTTACCGTTAGTAGGTCTCATTCACGAAGCTAGTTTATAACGGGTGTTTAAGGAAGCGACCTGTAAAATGACCGCCATTGGGTATCCACTCTTACGCACCGTACCCTTGACTAGTGGAGGGTCGTTAGCCGAACGGGTAGGATAGGACACATCCTTCCATTATAAGTATAATGAAATATGAAGTAACTAAACACTTTTATAAATCCCCAAATCTTAGTTACTTTTGGAAAAATGTGATTTTGGTGCTAATCCATGAAATTGCACATTGCACCTTGTTGGTCGTTAGTGGAGTGTGTGTGGTTAACCGAAACACTAATCAGAGAATCTCTTTTAATAAAAATGTTGCGGAATTTGTTCCGAGAAAAACATGATAATCGCGTTATCAAAGCATTTCTAAAGAAATATATTTTTATTCACTTTTAAAACATTTGGGATGTCATCGTCAATACAGAAACATAAGCATAAACAGAACTTACATTCATTTACTCTAGTGATCTACATCTCTTTTAAATCTCTTAGTGTAATGTGACTTCACATCAACACCTGTGATATAAATAATCTGAGTGGGTCAGGTTGGGAAACCTGGTGAGTACATAGGGTTTTCAACCCACAATAATATAATTATTATGTTTAAACAATCAAACAATCAAATCAATTACCCATCCCCATTATCTTCTTTATTCTTAAGGATCTACCCTAAGAATCAGCTATTTCTCATTCATTCATTCCTAAGGATCATCCTAAGGAAACAACATGAAGTCCATTGTTGCCAATGACACATTGGTTAAGCGCAGCTGCTAATCTTGTCACTTAGGCGTAGCTGCCAGAATTGGGACATTTCATATGAGGCGCTTCTGCCGGTATTGACCTTTAAACGCTACTGTCATGGTCATAAGGCTCCCTATTAGGCGCAACTGCCGATACTGTCCTTAGAGCGCAGTTGCTAGGACGTTTACCGTAGATCTAAAACATCTATGGGTTGTGGCGCAGCTGCCAGTGCTCATCTATAGGGTACTAGGTCCACTGCTACCAATGTATACCTATAGGGCACTAGGTCCATGCTACTAATGTTTCTCTATTTCTGCTTTTATCCCTCATCATTCATCTACCCATGTTTTACCCAACATATTTTGTAGATATAAAATACTTTACACAGTTTACATCATTTAAAACATGTATAAAAATCTTTCATCAGCATAGACAGCAAGTATTCAGAGAATATGCACACATAACACGTAATTTATAATAAAATATTTCATATCTATGTGTAAGATGAAAGGGACCATGCACTCACCTGAAAGGTGGTGACTCAACACACGGACAGCGCTTCGATACTCTCAAAACAATTTCCTTCGATAAAACCTAGTATTATTATTATATAAGCGTTATTATATAAACGTTAAATAACACTCAATATAACTCATAATAATAGCCCAAATACTCATTATAAGTTCCTAATAATGTTACTATATTAAAACATAAGCTATACTAAAGATAGGGTAGGCATAACTCACTTACAGCGGGTTTTTCTCGAAAACCGGGCTTCGCTGGAGCAGTGTTTCCGAGACGAAAGACCCTTTTTCTCGGGACTTCGGGAGCCTCGGGGCTTCCTTCGGGTGCTAGGGTGTTTACCTAGGCTTTAGGGAGGGTTAAGGGGCTAGAGAGAGAGTCTAGAGAGAGAAAGAATAGTTTGTAAAGGTGTGAGAATGAATGGAACCCGGCACCTCTATTTATAGTGTGAAATCATGACGGACTCGCCGAGTCGGTTCACTGACTCGCCGAGTCAGTGCCACGTGTCATCACCTGATGGCTTTCCTTGGGGAGAAAGCCTTGGCCCATATTCGGCCACGTCACCCTTTTTGCAATAGCACCCTGCTGACTTCTAAACCCCGTAACTTTCGCATACGAGCTCCGTTTTTGACGTTCTTTTTTTCAAAACGTAGGTAAAAACAAGATCTACAACTTTCATTTAGACTCCGTCAGCTAATTCTCGACTGATCTCAAATTTAACAGTAGGAGGCGTTTAGACTGTTAAATGACCGCGAAGAATTCGTAACTCCTTCATACGAACTCCGTTTTCGTCCATCTTTTTACCGTTGAGTTCCTATTAATGAGATCTTAAACTCTCATTTAGGTCGCGTAAGCCAAAAACCGCTCGAACTAAAATTCGAGTTTCGGGCCGTGCACTGCTAAGCCGAATCTTAGAAAAATCATAACTTCTTCATACGAAGTCAGATTTGGGCATTCTTTTTATGGATTTTCTCGGTTTAACATATTCTAAGACTTTTGTTTAGGTCGCTAAGGCTAAATCTTGCTCTATCGTAAATTCAGTATTTACGCTTCCCGGTGTCGTACCGGTTTTGCCGTAAAACTTCGACGGGCTATAACTCCTTCGTTATAACTCGGCTTTCGGCGTTCTTTATATGTACGGAAACCTTGAGAGATATTCTACAACTTGGTTAAGACTATTTATTATAAATAATCTTTTGCCGAAAAGTCGTTTTCGACACTTATTGCCTATAAATTGACTAGCCCGGATCTACGGGCGTTACAGTCGAGAAAAGTCTTCTCTTCCCAATGGAAAGGGATTGGCCAAAGTCAAACCGTTTGACTGAATGGTAAAGAGAAAGGCTGAATCTGAGATTGTCCCATGTTCTGTTCCAAAAGAGTCCATTTGTTTCTACTGCCAAGAGAAGGGGCATTAGTTACGAAGCTGCCATACTTACCTGAAAGATCGCGAGGATGGGAGAGTCAAGATGTATGACTCTGATTTAGGTAAAATTCACTATCTAACTCTGTTAAGTTCCTATTTGTAGATTCTTAATACATGATGTGATAAGATTGCATTTTGATGTTTTTTGGATCGAAGAAAAGAAAGGAAGCTTAAAGGTAGAGTGAGCTGAGTCTAATCACGAAGAAATGGATTTCGATCGCATGGTTCGAAGATCGGATTTTTGAGTTGTTGTTTAAGATTTAGGATAGATTGTTTAGAAATATTTAGTAACATAGTTTTCATTTGTACTTGCGTTGTAAGGACAAGTTTTTCCGCGTTTTTATAAATAAAATATATTTTGATTTTTGTCTTATATATATATATATATATATATATATATATCCTTGAAATGACTTTTGTGAAAATTGATGTTTGTATGTTTCTATTGTTAGCAATGTTGAAAATGATGTGATTCTTAGTTATGTTATTTGTGGTAGTGTAAAAAATTTACCAAATAAGGAACGATTCTCATCATCCAAGGTTCAATTGGACAGAAACTTGGAATCATGCGACTTGAATTGTGTGATGAATGAGAACCTTCGTATTTGGAAATTAAGGCTAATTCCTTGTTCACATAAGTGTGTGAGTTAAGTGAAGGACTAGGAGATCTAGTACGCATTGTTGTGCACTAGGTCAAGTCCATCACAAAGAACGATAACAATATTCGTCATGATTTGCTAAAAGTTTAGTAAATATGGTTATACTTACAAGATTAAGTGTAATTTTGAATCATTGAAAAAATTTCAATGTATAACAGAACGAATAAGAAGAATCAATTAGGCAGAAAGATAAAAGTTTCTCCAATCTGAAAAGAAGGGAGAGTACTTCAGTATCATATTTTATGAGTAACTTAGTGATTATGAAATCGTGTCATAATTGATCCTCTAAGGACACCTTAGTGCATTAGTATGGCTAAGAAGAGGAATTGTGAATTGTTGAAATGGTTAAATCAAAAGGTGAATCATACTTCGTTCTAAAATCGAGTCTTAGAGTCGTACTCCAAGATTGTGACTTGAGTGACATCATCTTATGAAAGTTTATAACACTCATCAAATGTGGAGTAGAAAATTTTCTTACTCTTATACATTTAAAATTGGTAAGTTATGATGTCTTGGATAAGACAAAGACCAACTAAGACCAATTGTGTGAAGTGTTTTGTCTTGATAAGAACCCGCACTAACTCTTGAATATTTGGTTGTCAAGAAATGTTGCTTGCCAATGGAATCTTATATGTCAAGTGGTCAGTGGGAGTCTTAAAGATCTTAAAAAGATATTTCAAGAACTTATCAAGAGTAAACCTATTGTTTATCACTAGCACACGACCTGAGGCTTATAACCTATCGTGTAGACATATTCTTGTTTTCTGTGCCATTCCAGTTAAGTCAACTATGCATGTGAGTCCTAAGAGTTCTTAATTGATTGCATAATGCAAAACACCTTGATTGTTTGTGACATCCCCAAAATCACGGCCAGAAAAGACCGATTTTGTTTATGCTTTATAAAAATCAGAGTACTTCATTTTATAAAAAGGTTGCGGAATTTGTTCCCAGAAAAACATGGTAAATACGTTATTAAAACATTTTCGAAGAAACGTATTTATTTCATTTTAAAATGTTTGGGATGTCATCGTTAATACCGAAACATAAGCATAAACAGACTTACAATGATTTACACTAGTGATCTACATCTCTTTTAAATCTCTCAGTGTAATGTCACTTCACTTCGTCACCTGTGATTACATAAACTGAGTGGGTCAGGTTGGGAAACCTGGTGAGTACATAGGGTTTTCAACCCACAATAATATAATTATTATGTTCAATCAAACAATCAACCCAATTACCCATCCCCATTATCTTCTTTACTCTTTAAGGATTTAACCTAAGAGTCATCTATCCTGCATTCGTTTATTCCGAAGTCCCTTACTTCCAGGGTTATGGGACTGGCACTAAATCCATAGCTGCCAATGTTCGTTCATAAAGCACTAATTCCATAGCTGCTATAGTCTATTCATCGGGTACTAAATCCATAGCTACCAGTCTTTATCTAATAGGTACTAAGTCCATAGCTACCAATGTTCAACAGGTACTAAGTCCATAGCTACCAATTCCTACAGGTACTAAATCCATAGCTACCAACGTCTAAAAGGTACTAAGTCCATAGCTACCGGTGTTTGTCCCATAGGCACTAAGTCTGTAGCTGCCAATGTATACTCACGTCATCTTCTATCTCTCATCATTCATCTACCCATCTCATACCCAACATTTTCGTATATATAAAATATGTATACAGTTTAAGTCCTTTAAAACATGTATAAAACGTTCAACCAGCATAGACAGCAAGTATTCAGATAATGTGCACACATAGCACGTAGTTTATATAAAATACTTCATATCTATGTGTAAGATGAAAGTAACTATGCACTCACAACATGTAATATATATTAAATACTTCATATCTATGTGTAAGATGAAAGTAACTATGCACTCACTTGAGAAGGTGGTGACTCGGTACTCGGACAGCGCTTCGTTTACTTTAAAATAATTTCCTTCGACGAAACCTAGTATTATTACCACTAGATTTTAGTCTAATATTTACCGTGACTAATTATTAGTCTTATTATTATTATTATATAAGCGTTTAAACAATACTTTCCAACCACTATGTACAGACAGGGGCCAGACATAAAACACCGGAGGGCAGGACCATTTTGGCATATAGCACTTCTGAAATCCAACAACCCTATGCGGCCCTTTAAACCAGATTCCCCGTACCGCGAGTAGTTAAAAAGATATTATAACGACACTTATATAAGTCATAATAATAGCTCAAATATTTATTATAAATTTATAATAACAATACTAATTTTAAATATAAACTATATTTAAAATAGGGTAAGCATAACTTACTTACAAGGGGATTTTAGCTAGGAGTCGGGCTCTGTAGGGACAGAACTTCGTCGCTGAATCTTTCTAAGAAAGATTCGTGCAGCGCTTCAGCGCTCACCTTACTATACTAAAACTACAGAAAGAGAAGTCGAATCACGAGGGACCGAAATGCTCGGGGGATAAGGAGAGAAAGACTCTTGAATCAAGAGAATGGTGCAAGAAATATGAGAGCCCAAGCCTCTTATTTATAGTAATTGAATTTACAAAAACTACCCTTCATAATTACTTAATGACCTTATAGTTATATAAACAACTAAACACCCCTTTATAATACTATTTTAAATAGATTTAATGATATTTGCACTAAACTAATGTCGAAAGAACTCAACATTAGTCTTATAATGACCGCATCGTCGATACCTTTCTAATGATATATACATATGTATATATATGTGTACATATATATGATTTATACTTTATTTTAATACGTAAATATGCTATTATAATTTGTAACTCGTTCATACGAACTCCGTTTTTGACGTTATTTATATCCACGCGTAGGTGGAGACGTACTCTACAACTTTCATTTAGACTCCGTCGGCTAATTTTGACTTTATTTTTAAAGTTATATTTTTAACAGGTCGGGACAGGATTGGTCCGTTAAAATCTCATAACTTCTTCATCCGATGTCCATTTTCGTCTGTCTTTTTATTGTTACACTACTAATAATGAGATCTTCAATTCTCGTTTAGGTTGTGTCGGCTAAAAATCGCTCGATCTAATATTCGAATTTCGGACTGTACACTGCTAATCCGAAACTTCGAAAAATCGTAACTTCTTCATACGAAGTCAGATTTGGGCGTTCTTTTTATCGAAGTTCTTAGTTTAACATATTCTACGACTTTCGTTTAGAGCGCTAAATCTAAATCTCGCTCTATCATAAATTTACTATTTACGCTTCCCGGCGCCGTGCCGGTTCCGACGCGAAACTTCGACGGGTCATAACTTCTTCGTTATAACTCGGATTTCGGCGTTCTTTATATGTACGGAAACCCTGTGACATATTCTACAACTTGGTTAAGATTATTTATTCTAAATAATCTTTTTGTCGAAAAGTCGTTTTCGACCCCTATTGCCTCTAAATTGACTAGCCCGGATCTGCAGGCGTTACATTGTTGAAAGTTCATTGATCTGTATAGGTGATCTGCTTCACAACTTGGAAGACATGGTAGGCCATTGTGCTGCCAAGTGGCAAGAAATTAAGATTGAACAAGTTCAGTCTATATGAGTTTGGATTTGTCACAACCTTGTCTTCTGATTATGGTTATGACAAATTCACATGGATAGGAACACTGTACCATAAAATCTAAGTTGTCACAACCCGAAATATTCTATCTTGTGAGGTCAAACACATCAACTAAATAGGTTTCTAGACCTAGTATACGTAAGGGTTGTGTGTTAGGAAGTGAACCACGTAAGAAACGAGAGCCAAGAACTTCATTCGAGCCATAAACCTCAAAAAATGAGGTTCACGGCCGCAAACCATGTTCACAGCCGTGAACCCTCCTTAGGTCGTGAACTCTATGTATATATATGACTTTGGTTCATTTTTCCTTCACTTCTTCTTCTCTTGGCCACAAACAACCCATTCTCTCTCAAGTATCATAAACCAAGAACACCATTTTCATTTCTTTTCATCCTTTTTCCCTTGTATCTCCTTAGAATACAATGTACGATCTTCAAACACTTTCCAAACATCTTCAAGTGTTCTTCCCTGAAGTTGGGCTGTGAACCACTCTTATGGGTCGTGAACCCATCATGGGGCGTGAACCCTTCATGTTTGGGCTGTGAACACTCAAGTGTTCTTGGGCCATGATCACTCCATAGGGCCGTAAACTCCATTTTAGTCTCCTAACTTGCTTCTAGCACCCTTTTGGTGAGTTATTCTTGCATCCTAGGTTGTTTCCTAAACCCCTTTGTAGTTATATTCACTAACTATATACATATATATATATATATATATATATATATATATATATATATATATATATGTCACAATATGCTATTTAGGACTCTTTTGTGCTCCTGGACTTCGTTCGTGAGTATAACATCCTTATTCCAGTCTTCAATCGAATCACTCACATAAGGTGAGTTCATACCCCCATATCTTTCCAAACTTTTAATTGTTTTAGGGGGAGAATGCAAGTAAAAACACAAGGAGTGTTGTGTTTTAAAATATAAATTGCTTATCATGTCTTTTTACCAATAAACTGTATTTAAAACATGAAACTTTTTGGAACATGGAAATAAGCTTATAAACTTTAATAAGTATAGCTTAAGGAACAAAACGATCTTTTTATAAACTTATATGTTAATTATAAAAAGGGTTTTCGCATTATTACTTGTAAAGTCGTTAATCTAGTTTGTGAGACACGTCTTCGTGTACTTACATAAGTACCGGTGAAAGTCTACTCTTATGACTAGAGTCTCCTGGAGGGAGAGCGTGAGTTTGTGTATAGATCTATACGGGATTGACAATCCCGCACCTTGCTATTTGCTACAGTAGGACCGACAGGTCTACGGGTGACAAATGTCATATTCTTTTCGACGCCTACAATACGTCGTGTTTTACACTAGTCAAATTAGTATGGTAGTAATACTCACAATAGATACCAACGATATATTTACTTAGTAATATACTTTCCTTAAACAGTCTCAAGGGAGATTAACTATGTGATTACTCAGTATATACCATAGGGTTAGATAAAACTGAAATCCGATAGATAGTGGAATGTGTGACTTCCGCCTCATTTCCTGTTCCTTGTTTGGTTGTGGGCTTAGGGCAGATTCACCTATTCAACTGTCTGTTTGATCTTGGTTATATACAACTCGTATGTATTAAGTGATCATAGGAGGGTAGTATCGCCGTATCAGGTTTTCAGGGTAAACAAGTATTTATTCAGTTTAACATATCAACAAAACTAGATATCATTGAAGTAAGTATATTGATTATACTTGTGGTTTTCAATCTTGGAACAACATAGACAACCAATCAGTTTTATAGAAAATATAGGATTTTCTATGGTAAACATCATTCTTTTAAGATAAACAGTTTCCGATAGAACTATCTGAAAACAATAACATTTATTACCGAAAACAATATTTCACAATAGAGTTAGTGAAACTAGAAACTTATATATAAAAGGTTTAATACGTATTATTAAACTAGTATAACATAAAGGACCTTAAGTGGTTAATTCTATAATTCCTTAGTTTATACATCAGAGTTATATATAATTAATATCCGATAGGCAGTGGAATGTGTGACTTCCGCCTTACTTCCTGTTCCTTGTTTGGTTGTGGACTTAGGGCAGATTCATACATTTAAATGTCCGCTCGATATTAGGTTATATATAGCTAGTATAAACTAAGTGATTATAGAAGGAACTATGGTGGTCACCAGTTTACTAAAGAAAATATATGATTTTCTTAAGGAATATTTTCATCAAATACCAAAGAACTATTACAGTTAACTCCGTAAGCACCTGATGAATACGCCAGGGTTATATACAATGAAGATCTAAAAAACAATGGGATGTGTGACTTCCGTCTCATTTCCTGTTCTTTGTTTGGTTGTAGGCTTAGGGCAGATTCACACAATCGATTGTCTGTTTGATCTAGATTGTATATAACTTGTATCCATTAAGTACTCATAGAAGGAATTGTAAGAGTCATTTTTACTTATCATTCATCACATAAGGAACTATAGGATTTTTTGGAAGAACAGGCGAACTTTTCTAAAGAACTTAGAGTATACCTTTTTATAACAAAAATACTTATGAATTCACCAGCTTAAATGTTGATCTACTCTTTCAAAATAGCTTGTATTCTCAGGAAACTAGTAGACAGGTACACACTCAGGGATTCAGAAGATGGGGCATAGTAGCTTCATGTCTTTGTTTTGTTAATTACTTTTGGAGTCAATCTTTTGTGAATCAAATACAATGTAAACACTTTAATATTTAATGCAATGGTTGTTGTTACTTTGATTACTATGATGCATGTGTTGTGATACTAAGCATGTCGTCCTCCGCCCCCGAACATTTCCGCCGTTCCGGTTTGGGGGTGTGACACAAGTAGGAGAATGATTATTATGTTAAGTGTTGCAAATTAGCAATATTAATTATAGAAAACAAATGTTTCAATTTGCAAAGTTGCAGAGGTTGAAAAGTTGTTTTGCTATAATTAAGGGAGAGAAATTTATACATCATTTCAAATCTAAAAGCTTAGATCGAGAAATTTTAATCAAATTTAGTTAATGGACATATATTAATGTTATGTTGAAAAGGTTCAACATAAGGAAATTCTATATATTATAGCAAGAGACTGGTAAAGTATCATGTCTTTATGTAAGACATTATGTATCGTATCCCATACACTTCGGGTATACGATCGATTACATATGTTGTAATATTCGAACGTTATGTCTATTCCAAATGCCTAAGGCATTGAGAAGGAAAAGGACTAGAATGGGATATGACTAAATTAAGTTAAACAATTGTCAAGGACAATCTAAGGTTGCTGAGAATTTTTCGCTTGTGGCCAGTTGGAAGTATAGTAATGGATGGACCATATTGACATTATTATGAATAGAGAGGATTCTATTAAGAATGAGTTGTCATATGGCAATTATGGAAATGTTTCCATAATGGGATTCGTACTATCTTTGACCAAGTTTTTGTGACTTCAGTGCCTCGAGATTACAAAAGGATCATTGCATGATAGTTTAGAATCTAACACATTCTACTAGTTGCAAGAATTAGGTATTCTTACACTAGTAATAAGGATTAGGAATTGTGAAATGAACATCATTGGAAATGTGTTCAATTGATCTACTTCAAAAAGTAAGGAACATAGGTAAACATAGTGTGAATGCTTGGAGCATAGGATAACTATTGTTTTTCAATTCAAGTATTAATTTGATTATCCGAAACATTATACAATGATTAATGTATAATCGATATGGTGATTAAATAAAAGGTGTTTTATTTATACTCAGAGTGTTAAGGCCATATTAGATTCAATTATTCTTGTGTTTCACTTCACATGTTTTGAATTCTAGAATAACTAGGTTAGTCAAACATCCACAGACAGTCATACTTTGGAAGTAGGTAATGAGGAAAGACTGCCGTGAATCTGACTGTAGATTGTCTAAGTGTTTAGACATAGCACAAGTTTGCTGCAGTATTCACGAGTGCTCCTGAAATAAGATTTGAGTATTGGATTAAACCCATGCTCACTTGAATCACTTCATGGATTTTATCACGAGTGATTGTGAGACGATAATATCATATTATCTTATATTCTTGAAACGGAGAGATATGAGTTGTTGTTTGCGAGTCGGTTGCACATTGATAATATGTAAACGCATTAGTAACTTGATGTTATAAAACATATTGTTGTGTGTGATTTGATGAATAAATATTACAAGAATATGAGTCGAAGTTTATCCCTTCCTTTTGCCCAATGTGGGATAAAAGTGATATATGTGGGCCCCTCGATGATTTAGTGATGACACCCTAAGCACTTGGCCAAGCTTGGACTAAGTTGATATGTTTAATTGTAGTCTGTTGTCAGTCGTCATAAATCAAAAAATGGGAAACAAAACATGAACAAATAGAATGATTATAATCCATGTCTCAGTTCATATGATATCTAGAATGGAGGAATATATGATCCCTTATCTAAAGGACACGTTGCTGATAAGGTTAGAGTTCGACAATGACTTTTGAAAGCTACGATTGCTAATCAGATTCTGAAGTCATATGCAATAATAGTTATTAGAATTATCCAAGTGGGAGACTGTTGGATTAGGTATCTAAGCCCATAACTATTTTTGGTATGTGCTTGATTTGATTATGAGCATGGTCCTTTTGGGTTGCCTTCACTCATGCAACTTGATAGGATGACAAAAGGAGAGAAAGTAGAATTTATTATGTGAATAATAAATTGGTACTCTAAATGGTTTTATTAATATAATATTTGGAAATCATATTATTTAATTAGTATTGATCAGAAATTAGTTTGGAATTTATTTGGTTATCAAAAGAGACTAATTAAATAATTGAGGGACTGTTATGCAAATCATTGATAGTTGCTTAAATGGGCTGATGGACTCCAGAGAGTGGAGTGGACGAATTTCTATAAGGAAGCCATATAGAATTCGTCCATAGGCTCTGAGGAAAGGAGTTCATAGACTGCTTGTTGCCTAAGTCAGGTGTTAGGGTTTCCACCTGAAAACCCTAACAAGCATAGCTATATAAGGAACCCTCTACCAAGGATTTTCGGCCACTAAGTCTTTCAAGAGAGCCCTAGCCAATTTCCCCCTTCTCCCAAGTCATGTTGTTGCAAGAGTGTTTGTGACTCCATTAGAGGTGCAACACTTGGGGAACTAAGCTTTCAAAGGTCAAGGAGTTCTTGTTATTACTACATAACAATTTGAGGTAATCATTCTAACTTGTTTATTTTGTCAATTTCGAAATAAGCATGCTAGATTAGGGTTTATTGCTTTGGTATTGATAGTTGTATGTTCAAATTAGAAAAACCTAGATCAAAGCAATTAGGGTTGCATGTACACCATAGGAATGATGTTATGCTTATAAACCAACATCAACATCTAGCCCCTGACTCACACTATGAGTCCAAATTAGAGCAAAAGATCTTTTTACCCTTCCACAAGCTTGGCCCAAACTAGATAACTAAAGGCCCAAAATCCAAAATAAACATCTAAGGCCCAAATATGGCCCAATTTTCCAAATTGGGCCTAATTCCTTTCATGGGCCTTCACCCATGAAAGTCCAACAAGACAAAAAGCCCAAACCATAAAATCCAGATGGCCCAACATGGCCCAAGACAATCTGAGCCCAAAACGAAGAGGCCTAATACTGCCACTTACGCGGGCGTACTCTGGAGGACGGCGGTACGCTCAGCATACACGAGGCTGTGCAGAATCCACCATCGGGGTGGCTGATTGGGTATGCGAGGCATACCCTCGCAAATCCCATTTTCTACTTAAGTGCTTAATGGCTTCAGGACTTAAGCTCACACTCTAGATCCAAGGTCTAGAGGCATACTAGGGTCATAAAGTCTCAAACTTTATGACCTTACATGTCCGTAAAGCTCTTAATACGATGTCTTAATCCATTAAGACCCTTCTACCAAAAGCATGAGACACTTATAGCCATTGGGACCTCATTTTTATGACCATGGACCCCTCCAAGGTTTTGATAGGATGACTCAAAACATCCAGAACATGCCATGCTCAAGATGGATTTGGGACCAAAAAGAAGCATAAAAAGACCCAAACATGAGATCTATCAAATGAACCATAAATTTATGAACTCTATACCTTTAGATGATGGAGAAAAGAGCCAAACTTCCAGATCCAATCCTTGCTTCAAGCTTCCAATCTTCTTTATGCACCTTTCCTTCCTCTAAAACACCAAGAACTCACTTTAGGGCTCAAAATCACACTTAAGGGGGTTAGGATTTAGCAAGAACGACTCTAAGGATTTGGAGGCAGAAAAGGTGGGGATAAATGACCATAAGGATGCTTAAATACCCCTCAAACCTAGGGATTACAAAAAAGCCCGAACCGGATGGGGAAACTCGAAACCCGATCATTTCGGGTCGGGTAACGCGTCGTTATTGGGTTTTTTAGCGGGTTCGTAGCAGGGAGTGGGTTATCCTCGCCCCGACCCGCCCTGTCCCGGTTATATATATATATATATATATATATATATATATATATATATATATATATATATATATATATATTATAAAATATGTTCTAATCCTTTTGATGTTAATTGCACGCATTCAAAGATAAAATACTTACTGTGGACAATCTTTCTAGTTATTAACAATCTGGTGTGAATGATCATTTTTTATGTTTTGACGTATTACACTAAACTTTAATCAATTAACTTTTAATATAGCGTCCGGTTTATTTTATTAAAGTGATTCATTATATTTTAGTTTAAAAGGGAGGCTAGAACATGTATTTTTTTTATAAGACATCGGGGTACCTTAAAACGAAATAAAGATTTCGTTATGAATTGTTGTAAACCTGATAAGATACCCAAAACCCTATGGAAAAACCCGAAACCCGATGGGGCATCCCCATAAGATACTCGAAAGATATCGGGGCGAGTTTGGGAAACAATGCCCCGCCCCGAACCCGCCTCGTTGCCTTTCCTACTCAAACCCTAAAACTTAGGGTTTGTTTCGGACATGAGTACGCCCAGTGTACATATGTGTACGCCCAACGTACTAGGGTACACCCTAGTACTCTTAGCGTACTCACATGTACACTTAGCATACCACTCCTTTCCCAAAATTATGATCTTGCCACTAGGGCTTCTTGCGACTACTTCCTTCCAAAACAAGGACCAAAATGACATACTTTAAAACCAAGAGATGAATTTAAAAATACTTGAAAACCAGGGTGTTACAAAGTATAAAGAGAGTCTTACTCTTTTATTAAAACTATAACAATAATAATTATAATCTAAATTTAATACACCGTCTAATAAACCACCTTAGTCGGAGAAAGAGAACAACCACTTTTGAAAAAAGATTCAAAGAATACTATTGGTAGACCTTTAGTAAAAATATCAACTATTTTTAGGAAGATGGGATGTTCAAAGCAGAAAAATGACCTCTGACAGTTAGTTTACAGACAAAATGTCTATATATTTCAATATGCTTCCTCAGTTAAGTCGAACATGATTACCATATAGATATATATATATATATATATATAGAGAGAGAGAGAGAGAGAGAGAGGAGGGTTCAATTGAGAAAAAAAAGGTTGAGAATGGGGGAATCATTCTCAGCCAATCATTTAATTAGCACCTTAACATAAAATACACGGTGACAAACTTGTAAATATGATATGATATCCTTCAATCACAGATACGTAACTGTGGATAATTTGATAACAATTCAAATTCATTACTACTCGATTGTTCATCATCCAAATTTCTTCTCCAAACTTCAACGATCATCCAGATTTCTTCAATTAAATCCCCGATCAACATCATCCAGTGTTAACCAATCATCCATCTTCGTCAAAAACACGTTCATCAACGTCATTCAACAGTAGACAAAAAAATTTTGTTTTTGGTTCTTTCAATCCAACCTTCAATTTTGCTTGATTACGAGCATATCTTCAACATCTACGATTAAGGTTAGAAAAACATCAACATCGATCATCAAACAAAATTTCGAAATTAAGGTTAGAAAAACATCAAATCATTTTTTTTTGAAAAATTTCATATAATTTTCTATCAATCTACTATTTTGTAAGTTTTAAATAGTCAAAGTATCATGTTTTTAGCATTTTTGAAAAAGCTTACCTGTATGCACTCCAATTGTTTGATGAAATGCATAAACTAAATTACCACGTTATATTCACATATGAATATGTTTTCGCACCTTAATCAGTATATGATTATTAAAACACAAAACAAATATATAATTTTATATGTTATTCATATGTGAATAACATATAAAAATTATATATATTTGTGAATATACCTTGTAATATTCATATGTTAATATACTATGTAATATTCATATGTGAATAAACTGTGTAATATTCACATACGAATATATCATCTAATATTCATAAGTGAATATATTATCTAATACTTACAATTGATAATACTATGTAATATTTACAAGTGAATGCATCGTTTAATATTTAAATATGAATATATTGTATCATATTCACAAGTGTATATACTATATATTATTCATATGTGAATATACTTTGTAATATTCATGAATGAATATACCATGCAATATTTAGATGTGATTAGAATGTGTAATATTCACAAGTAAATATATTATATAATATTCACATGTAAATCTACCATATAATATTCATATGTGAATATATTATGTAATATTCATTTGTGAATATACCATGTAATATCACATGTAAATATACAATATAAACAACATATATCATATAATATTCACATATGATTATACATTCATGTGTGAATATATCATGTGATAAATCGTTATTATTATGAACTAAAAGTATATTTTTAACATTTTTTTATGTGTATTCACATGTTTTTCAGATATCGTTTTAACTCAATAAAAGAATAATATTTCAATCAATGGTTTGTTCATATCCTGGTGGTTGACGATTGGTTGACGTAATTGAGAAGATATCATTGACGAAGACAATATGTTTTTATATTCACGTGTAAATGTTATACAATTTAATATATTCTTCATTTTGATCGTGTTAAATTCAAATTCAAATGCAAATGATATTCATTAACCAATATAATGTTGTTTGTCTTAGTATAATGTTGATTTTACATGTAAAATAATATTGTTACAATATACAAAAAAAAACTATTCACAAACCAATTCGTATAGTGTATTGTTTATTTTTATATATATAGGTTGTATTCACAAAATAAATAAATATACATGTATAGTTTGTTCACATAAATACAAATAACAGATTACAATGATGTTTTTACTAGTGGGATGGAAGTTAGTAACATCAACAATAAATATGTCGTAATGATTTCTAAACTTTATTCATATATGAATACATAACATGTCATGATGATGTCATCACTAGTAGGAATGAAAATTTAGTGACATCATCAAAACAATTTGCCGCAATGAAGTTTAGTCTTGGAATTGGACGAAATTCGCATATTTGATGTAAAATGGTGCGATTTACAAAACTCACGGCTTCGTCGTGACGTACGGTGTTTTTCGGCCATTCGGGACTGTTTAGGGCCTCAAAATGACGTTTTTCTATTTTTATAATATTCCGAAAAAAAAGTTATCATTTATTCACAAATGAATATAACATTAATAAAAATATATATGCTTATATAATTATTTTATTAACCTAAAAAGATTAGTTGTATGTGAATAAATATACCTTCTTATCAAATATTTCTTTTATCTTTAACTTTATATATTTTGTAGTCCCCGGTTTTATTGACAGTTTTATTCATTTGTGAATAATACATATATATTCACATTTGATTATTACATATATATTCATTTGTGAATATTACATATGTTCACATGCAGATATAATTTTTATATGTTATTCACATATGAATTCTAAACTTGTTTAGGACCTCAAAACAATGTTTTTTTTCGAAAAAAAATACATTATCATTTATGAATATTACCTGTATTCATTTGTGAATATTACATGTATTCGCATGTGAAAATAATTTTTATATGTTATTCACATATGAATTACATAGTTACTCTGTATTTTTAAAAGACATACATTGATTCTCGTGTAAAGACATATTCACTTGTGAATATTACGTGATATATTTAGTTTATGCATTTCATCGAACAGTTGGCGTGCAAATAAATTAACTTATATAATTATGGTAAAAAAATTAACAATTGAAGCCAATAATTACAACACAAATCAAATCCTATCAAAATTGATCAATAATCAGTAGGTTTAGATCAAAAATTGTGAAATTTTTTTATGAAAAACGAAGTTTTTCAAGCCTGAAAATCGATTTTAAAAAAAATCTTCAAATATATGGTTATCTTGATGCACTTTCGATTGCTATCTGTTTTTTGATATTGGTGAATGTTCGATTGATGAAGTTTCGATGACTGGTGATCGCAAAATGATGTGACATCGATAAATATGGATTATGTTTATCGATTTTGCTTGACATCAATGAAACTTGACAAGATTGAATCACGACTTACACTTAATAGTACGAATAAATGTTTTTGATGATGAATCACAACATTTTGATGAAATAACGAAGATATTTGATGAAAAATTGATGTTTTATGAAGTGTCGATGTTTTTTTGATGATGAACAAGTGACGTTGATGTTTTTTTGATGAAGAACAGATGACGTTGATGAAGAACAGATGATGTTGATGGAGAATATATGATGTTGATGAAGAACATCGGAACGATCCATATGAATGAATAACAGATGTTGTTGATGAAGAACGAATGAACGATTCAGAAAAACAGTGTGTCTTTAATGACTTAATCTAAATGTGTTTTACATATATAAAATGATTGGCTGAGAATGATTCCCCCATTCTCAACCTTTTATTTTTTTCTCAATTGAACTTATCTCTCTCTCTCTCATTCTCAGCCTTTTATTTTTTCTCAATTGAACTTATCTCTCTCTCTCTCTCTCTCTCTCTCTCTCTATATATATATATATATATATATATATATATATATATATATATATATATATGGAATTGCGTTTCCATTGTATGCAGTGTTCTTTTAGGAATGGGAAGAGAGAGCTCAAGTAAAAGATTGTGAAGCCAACATGATTCAGACGCAACGTTGACAACCGGTGGTATAACACAACATTGACAACCAGTGGCATATTGGTTCGACATTAGATCAACAAATCACTGCTTGACTATTAGGGGACTATGATATGAGATTGTTGCCAATGAAATCACAACATTCAAATGTTGATCGTTTTGTATCAGGACTAACAGTCCTATGAATACTGGTGTAAGTAGTAAGTAGTAAGTCAGTAAAAAATGCCCATGAATGTAACATATGATACATTTGAGAGCTATCATGTAGATGCCTTGGGACATGCATGTGGAGGCAAATTTGTTGAACTTCATGAGAAATATGGGACAAGACGACAAGTAAATATGATACATTGTAAGACGCCAATGAGAATACGATAGAGGGTGATATCACCGGTTTTTCAACAAAATGTCACATTTTATCCCCTTGTATCATATGTGATTCTAATTTGAAATGCTCTTTTAAACTTTTAGTCGGATTTCATAAAAATGAAACATTTTCTCGAAGTTTAAGACTTGTTTTTTTAGATTCTAAAATATTGGAATTTTAGAGTAGATTAGTTTTTTTTTTCTTCAAATTTATCAGAATATTTATTTTTATTGTGACGTAAAGTTAGCTAGTTCCAAATAAGTCTTAGACGGGGACATTTTGGTTATTTTCCAATTTTTGTATGGTATTTTTGTGAATATTCGTTATTGATATGAGTCGGCAAAGAGGGTTGGGCCCATGAGGTGGATGCAAGTCCGCCAAGCGTTTGTCCAAACTCCAAACGGAGGGAAGGTGGAGTAGGTATCAACAGCTAATAATATATACAATAATAATAATTAATAATACAAAAACAAGAAATAGATATTTTCAGAAGCACCATCAATTTTCTTTAGGAGATAACTGGCTAATTAATGGATGTGATGGTTGTCAAAAAAATGATATTTTGACATCAGTTTTTGAGAATATGAAAAGATAAATAAAATAGTTTTCAGCATATAAGATCATATTCGTTGTTAAAAAAACTATATTTTCAAACATTTGGTCGAGCTCAACCAGAAAATTGCCTTGAACGATCAGAATATGTAACGAATCTTTGAGTCGAACATCAAGTTAATGACCAATAAAATATACATTCATTCTCAAATCTCAAAAAATTGAAAATGATATTTTGAGAAAAGCAAGCAAGGTCCAGGTGACTACATTTACATGTTTACCTTTTATTTAATCAGCTTTTTGGAACAAATCACGTGGTGCAAGTGGCCTGTGGCCACCTCCCACTCCGGCTTCGCTGCAATCGGAGCCGTTGCCGGATTTTCCTATAAAGTGATCGACGTCCGTACGACTCTTATCCCTTCGACGGTGACAGGGGCAGTTGAAGATGTTGGATCCATTGGACCCGACCCATACCACTTAAATACAACCACTAAATGATATATACCTACAGTAAATGATTCAAAAACGTAAAATTATTACTTAAACAATAATTTTTTTAAGTTAGACAATGTTTTTTTTATATTTGATTATTATCTTAAAACAATAAAACATATTAACCTTTTTATTTTAATCATATTTTTTTGGCAGTAAAATAAAAAATTATGATCATCAAACTCTATATATATATATATATATATATATATATATATATATATATATATATATATATATATATATATATATATATATATATAAGGGACGGTTCCTTGAGATTAAAAAAAAAATAGAGATCTTGAGATTCATCCTCAGCCATGTATTCCTTACTTGCCGCTCTAACGCTCCAGCGTACCGGCAACAGCGGACTATGCCTAATCATAAATGATTATATGGCAGAGAGGTATAATCATATATGACTATGCATGTTTATACATATATGCCTAATCATAAATGATTATACATATATGTTTGTTCACAAACTGAGTAATCATATATGATTATGACAGTTGGTGGCAGAAAATGTGGTGGTGACAGAGATAGCGGTGGTGTAAGTAACGTATGTGACAGTGGTGGGGTCGACTGGTGTCAGAGGTGGTGGTAGGGGTGGTGGCGGTGGCGGTTATGGTGGTGGGGGTGGTAGCGGAGGATAAAGGAATGGGTGACGTTGTGTAATCATTTATGATTATACCAGATCTGTCGCGCCGGTACGCCGGAAGGTTATTGCGGCAGATGTGAAATATGTGGCTGAGGTTGAATCTCGAGATCTCTATTTTATTTTTAATCTCAACGGAACTTACCTCTCTCTCTCTCTCTCTCTCTCTCTCTATATATATATATATATATATATATATATATATTGATTTTTAATTGTGAAGATTAAAAATTGATTAGTTTTTTGGCAATAGTTAAAAATGACAAAAATTAATGTCATATTTTTGTGAATTTTTTGTCCCTTGAAATGTGTGTTGGATTTGAGTGACCAGTCAACTAAAATTGAAATAACCAAAATAAAATTGTTTTAATCTATATTCCGTATATCGAATTTGTACTGTTATTTGTGTGTGTGTTTTCTTTGAACTTCAAAGTAATATTTAAATAAGTTACCATGAACAACAAATGTAATTACAATGTTAAACATGTATTAAAGGGGTGTTTGGATAGGAAAAAAAGAGATGCTTATTGCTTATTCCCACAATAAGCTAACTTTGAGTGTTTGGATAAAATCCAGCTTATTAAGCTAAATAAGCATTTCTCCACATGCTCATTGCTTATTGCTTATTCCCAACACAAATAAGCTAATAAGCTAATCCAAATACCCCCTAAAAGCAACAATAAGATTGCAATACCAAACTATCCGATTTATAAGACTTTCTTTTTCTTCTAATAATTTATCTAAAAAACTATCTGATTTGAAACACTTTTGAAAGTATGGAGTGATGCTTTATTTATCTGTTTGGATCTTATTTACTTTTAAAGTTGATTTTGATAATGCATTCGACTCGTTAAAATGTGGATTATTGGACTCGGTGTTGGAGCAAATAAAATTTAGCAATAAATGGAAGGGTTGGCTCAGGGGTTTTCTTTCTCTAGGAGAGCCTTTATTTTATTCGATGGCTCCAGGACAAAGGAGTTCGACATTAGAAGAGTGTTAGTCGTTGGGACCCTTTATCTCTTTTTCTTTATTCTCTCCATGGAAGGGCTTAGTCTCACCATGTGTGAGGCGTGTGAGCATCATCTTTTTCAAGGTATATCTCTCTCCAATAGTGGTTTTCTCTTGTCCCATCTTATGTACACGGATGATATCACTTTTATTGGTGAATCGTCCAATGTGAATTTTGTCAATCTAAATAGAATCTTGAAGTGCTTTTACATGACTTTTGTTTTGAAAAAGGCGATGTTAAGATTGAGCGTCTTGCTAGTATTTTGTGTTGAAAGGCCGTTAAATTTCATTTTCATTTATATTGTTGGGAAGCCTTCTTCTTAGTTACTGTTACACATGTTTTTAGGATTGATCAGCTAAAGACTTAATGATTTTTAGAATAAGCTTTTGGGGAAAAACCTTAAGTCGCGGTGCGGGTGAAAAGGTAATCATGATGCGGTTGAGCTCAAAACCCTAGATATCGGGTCTTGAACCCCATATATTGAAGCTAACTTTTTGGGTTCCCTCTCATTTGCAACCTCATTCATCCAGAGAGAAACCCTAATCCTTGTGTGTTATTGGTGTGTATTCTTGGTGTTTATGAGCCTTGAGGAGTATTTGGAAGAAGTATGCGGTGAGCTTATAGGTTGGAGTGTTGATTTCCTCATCAAATCTTGCATCTTCTGCACCTTCTGGAGTTTGGAGATGTATAAAGTTCTTACCTTTATCTATTTTTAGTGGTTTATTAATGCTTTGAAGCCTTTGGTTGGTCTTGTGAGGAAGCTTCTTGGAGTTTGAGCAACTCTAGAACCTTAGACTAAATTCTAAGTAATTTTTGGACCTTTTGATATGATAAAGTTGGTTGCTTGATACTCATTTGCGGCCATGCATGAACCTTTGATCATTTTAGTTATTTAAAAGTTAGGGTTTAGATCTAAGGAGGATTGGACTTGAGAAATGGATAAATTTGAAAACTTTATCCATACAAAGCTCTGGAAGAATCAAGTTTAAGCTTTTAAGCTCTAGACATTAAGGATTAAGAGCTTAATAGATTAATCTGTTTAGACATGAACCGCGACGCAGTTCCTTGGAATTCACGGCGCAGGTTGCGATGGCCAACCACGACTCTTTTGACATCTCGTGACCGCAGCCTGGCTTAAAAGTTGGCCGCGACGCAGGGTCATTGACCATTGACCGTTGACTTTTTAATTAGTTTGACTTTTGGTTAAATTAGAGGTTTTGAGCTATAGACAGAGTTTTAGCCTCTGTTTGGTTTAGGTGGTTCATGTAATTGATATTGCACGACTCCTAGAGGTTGGAATTCAACACTTTGATTCAGGTGAGTATTCTCATTATACTATGTAGGACACTAGGTGTAGTTGTATGCTAGATTGTCTTTGTGAATTTTGCATTAAAGACTATGGTGCTACCATAGCACTAGTATGAAAGACTATGATGAAACCATAACACCTATATGAAATACTATGGTGGTACCATAACATCTATATGAAAGACTATGGTGGTACCATAACATGAAAGACTATAGTGGTTCTGCATGAACATGAGTGAGTGTAAGACTATGATGGTAGCATAACATTCATATGGGTATGTGGTATTTTATGGAACTCACTAAGATTCGTGCTTACGATTTAAGATTAAATGTTTCAGGTTGTTCCAGAAGCAATGGGAAGGGCGTAACGTGATTGCACTGCATCCATGATCATGATTTGGAGACCTCTGCATTTTATAATTTTACAATATATTATTACTCTGATGTTTTGGATAATAGGTTGTCAACTTAAAGAAATTAGTACTTATGTGTTTTGGAAACAATTATTAGGATGTTTATCTTCTTTTAAAAATGAAAATTTTGGATTAAATTTGGGACGTTACAGTTACTTTTCGCTTTTTAAAGATCCAAAGAAGATTAATGATGTTTTGGAAGGGATTGGAAGACAATTTTTTTGGAATGGGAAAGGTAACAAATGAAAGACTTGCCAAAGCAAAAAGAGGGTCTTGGAATTGGGTGTCTCAAAACCTTAAATTTTGCCCTCTTAGCTAAATGTTGGTGGCGTCTTAAAATGGAGAGTTATAGTCTTTGGTCTAATTACATCAAAGCATGACATAATATTACTTGTATTAATGGTAAGATCATTGCCAAGGCTAGCCTTTTCGGGTACTTGGCTAAAAATGCTAAATCAAATATGGATTTGGAGGATTGAAATATATTTTGGGCGTGCTCATTGAGAGAAAGATAGGGTTTGGAAATGATGCTTACTTTTGGAAGGATAAATAACATGAAGGTTTGGTTTTAGAAGATGTATTTTCTAAATCTTATAAATTTGAGTCCAACAAATTTGAAAGGTGATTGATAGGTTGTTCAATAGTGTTTTGGATGGTAACACGGTTGGTTTTTGGTGTTGGACACGACAACCTAGTGGAAGGAGTCCAAATTATTGGAATACTTGAATAGCAAATCATGGACATTTCTTTTAGCTTTAAAAGATGTGTTTCCAGAATTGCATAGAATTGAGTCCAATAAAATTTGCAAGGTGATTGATAGGTTGTCCAACAATGTTTCGGATGGTAAGACAGTTGGTTTTTGGCACCGAAGGTGGAAGGAGTCTAATACTCTAATACACTGTCATACCTGAATAGCAAATCATGGATATTTCTTTGAGCTTTGCTCCACTCTTGTGGGTGTGGAGAGGCAATAGCAACAATTACTACTTGATTTGGTCTTTGAGGTGGTTTGTGGAGGAAATTTAACTATTGAGTGCTTTAAATGGGTGACCTTTAGAGTTACTTGTTTTGTTTGGCATTTGATGTTTAATAGAATCGGATGTAATCTTGCTTTGAGAGGGGTGTCATTGGGCTCTTCTTCGTTTCTTTTTTTGTTTGAAGGCCAAGGAAGATATGGAGCATGTGTTTTTCAAGTGTCAAATTCTTATAACCGTAAGGCTTGCTTAACTGTGTTTGACTCCATGAGGGATGGCAAAAGCTATGAATAACTTGTCTTTTAACAACCGCCGATGCAACCCCATGAAGACGGTGGACAAAGAACAACTTTTGTCATTTCAATTGGATTAATCATAGAGCTAGTTTCTCTTCATTATGTTATGAATTTCTTTTGTTTCTATTTGTACAATGTAACTGTTTTCTTAACGTCTCAATAGTTTTTTTAAAATAATATTTCTCCGCCTTTAAAAAGAAAGCCATAACACCATCTTGAAGTAGAGCATTTGGATGAAGGCAATCATTCCATTGAGAGACTTGTTAGTCAATTTAATATAAATTTTAAAAGATTAAGTCTATATGTACATCTCCAATTGTTTCATGTATTCTGAATGAGTGAGTATGTATCCCATATTTAACGATTTATGTGAGTATATCTCCATGATATTCTCCGCATCAAATCAACACCAAATATAATTTCAAATAACTTTCTGAAAATGGAAAGATCCGTTTTCGACTGGTTCGAATAAAACGTAGAAACGATATTTAATAAAAAATATTAAACCAAACTGCGATAATCTAATTTAATTGTTTGATTTTATTGGTCCCACCGAGTTTTTGACACCCTTCGTCACACATCTTGCAGCACATGGCAGCTTAATTGGGCTCCTCCATTACTCGATCCACCATTATTAATATCCCACGTTCCCTCTCCATCTCGTCTACACGTCTTCCTTTCATTTACACTGCCCCATTTCCATCTCCAATTACTCGTAACCACATCTGCCGGATTCCTAATCGCCGGCGACAATGACGTCGTACGGCACAATTCCGTCGTCATCCGACGGAGGTTCTTCAAAGGTCGAGTTCCTATCCCGCGCAAAAGAACGCATACAAACAGGACTCGGTGTATCACGGCCGTGGAAACAGATGTTCGATCTACATTCGATCAACATACCTCACGGCTTCGCTGACGCAATTTCACGGATCAAAACGAACTTCGGTTACTTTCGTATGAATTACGCGTTGATTGTGCTCGTAATTTTGTTCTTAAGCTTGTTGTGGAATCCGATCTCGTTGATCGTTTTCGTTGTGTCGATGGCGGCCTGGTTGTTCCTCTACTTCCTCCGTGACGAGCCTCTTGTAATCTTTCACTACACGATTGACGATCGTGTGGTACTGGCGGTTTTATCAGTTGTCACGGTGGTTTTGCTGCTGTTGACCGGCGCCACGATGAACATAATCTTGTCCGTTTTGATCGGACTGGCGGTTGTGGTGGTTCACGCAGCTCTCAGGAAGACGGATGATTTGTGCTTAGATGAAGACGGCGTCGAGGCAGGCGGATTTTTGGCGGCTTCTTCGCCATAGAAGATAGTTTCGAAGAAGTCGTTTGCACAATATCTGGGTTTGTTAATTTACAGTTTTAGTGATGATATTGAGAGCTTGATTTATGCGTCGCAAATGTGAATGTGATGTCACTCATTTCTGTATCCTGCGTGTTTAAATTTGATTCATTTTTAGGATGTGTTTGGTTTTTAATTTTGATCAAATGCAAATGGAAGAAAAGGAGGGTGTATTTTTATTATATTTTAAGATTTAAGATATCCATTTATGCAGTTTTAGTAATGATATTAGAAGACTTATCAAATAATCATTTTCCAATAAAAGTTGGAAATTATGATTACAAATTGCAAATGTTATATGATAATGGAAAGAAATAAGTAATGATACGTATAAAATTTTAATGTTCTTTTAGGATGATGGATTGGATTAATAATGAAATAGAATATACAACGTAATGCATTGAGTAATGGGTCATCAAAATATATTGTTTTGTTTTTGTGCATAATTGGAAAGGTAAATAAAATTTAATTTTATAAATAAATAAAAAGTTATTTATAAAAATATATTTTGTTTAGAAAACAACTTTAGATAAATTGCATATCAACATGATATATGTTTAAAATACGGTTATTGTCATTATAGCTCAACGATGTTTAGTATATTGGTTTAAAAGGTCTCTCGTGATTTCTTTTTTTTTGCCTTTGAGGGGTATGTACTTGTGTTTTATCTGCCAAGCCGGTTTTACCAGTTACAATAAACATATTTGGTTTTTTATTTTTATTTTTTTAAAAGCTAAAAATTGAAAGAATAATCCATGTGAGTTTTTTTCTTCGAGAAACCTCCTTCTTCTCTTATGAATCGATTTGTAGCTTCAGGTTCTAACGATCGGAGATTTCTTCTTTATCTCCACCTCTCGAATCAATCTCACAGCCTCTTTCTCTTTTGTCCTCCTTCAAGTCGCATTGCAGAAACTTAGGTTCACCCACCCTTACCTTCAATCGAGTTGCATGTTTGATTGAGCGAGATGAAGAAGGGTGTGTGCGTCAATCTTTGATCACTTCATGCATTTGTTTAGCGTCAGCTTCAACCACCATTGATCCGAACAAGTTGTCGGAAGTTGAAGTTTAGCATGTTTGATGTCATTAGAAGAACCATGGAAGGATCTTCTTTGTTTAAATAATGGAAAGCTTTTCTTTGAGTCAACGTCTTTCAGTTTTTCAACAACTCTAACCTTTTTCATTTTTCCGACGTCTTTTTTGGAAGAAAATGCTGAACATTTTTTCTGGCATAGATGATATGTGTTGATGTATAGACCCTTGATTAGATTCAGATTTAGCACTCCAAACATTCTTGAGGAGCTCATCAAGATTCATACTACTCAAAGGTTTCCCTAAATCCCCTAATTGTTGTTAAACCTCATCCAATGTTAGGTTATACAAAGGGCCTTGTTTTGACAATCCATAGATTTAGGACGTCAAGTTCCATATTTCCAACATCACCAATCAATTTCGAGTCCCCATAGAAAAAACCCTAACCTATACACTAATCAATTTCTTCGAAGAGATCAATTTCAAATTCCGAAATAGAAAAATCGATCCCTTTTCCTCTAAACAATCGGAATTTGCGCCTACTTACCTACGATTTAAATTTCAAAAGAGAAAGAACTCAAATCTATATGAATTGTTAGCAGCATTCAAACTAAAGTTCATGAATTTTGTTCGACCTTTCTAATTCAAGATAATCGACATTGAATGATGAGGAATTGATGATACAAACCGGATTCGAGGAAAATATGTTCAGTAGCAACATTTGTTTAGCCTCAACAAATTTATTCTAGAAGCAGCAACAACATTTGTTCAACTTCAAAAACTTTTCGTTCTTATCAACAACTCTAACCTTTTTCAGTTTTTCGACATGTTTTTGTTATGCCAACGTCTACAACATTTTCGATTCTTCAATTTCATCACCGATATGTTTCATCCTCTGATTTCATTTCGGATTTCTTTGTACTGTTTGAATTTTTGCGAAAGATATAAGGGAAAAATCAACTTGGATGAGATATGGGTGCCACATGGACAACTTAAGTTAACCAAATGCCATGTGGCATATCAAAATTGATGATTAGGAAGGGGTTCACCGGGTAATCCCTTCATTTTTTGATAATGACCTTTTAAAACGGCAAAACACAAGTATGTACCCCTAAAAAATGCAAGGGACGTTTTAAACCAATATACGAAACATCATTGGACTACAGTGACAATAACCCTTTAAAATATTATGTTATTCGAATAATTAAATAATTGAATAGTAATATCAAAAATGTTGTAGTCTAATGGTATCATTAATTTGTAAAATGTGACATTTATTTGTAGTCTAATGGTATCATTAATTGGTAAAATGCAACATTTAATCATAGGTATTACTATTTAGTTATTTAATTATATTAAACTAATTAGTAACAAACAATTCACTAATATTTTTTGGTTTAAAAACATTTCATACATTTCAATAATATTTGTTATGAATTTTCTGTTTAAATAATTTTAAAATATTTTATTTACAATCTTTATATATATATATATATATATATATATATATATATATATATATATATATATATATATATATATATATATATATATATATATATAATAGTTTGTAAAATGAGTAAATTTTAAATAACATTTTAATTATTGTGTTTGTGTATATTACCGATTTAGTTTAACAGTGTTGAAACAAAAATAACTTGTTTTTAGTATATTTTATGATCTCATATTAATATTAACAAAGTTATTTCATAGTAAACAAAGTTATTTCCAAGTTGAATGCATATTAATATTAATCTTTTATTAAATGATATTAATTAAGACTTTTTTAGATATTACGAAATATTAATATAAAAAAAATTCATTGGAAATACATAATTATTAAGTTTATAATAAATTATTTTAATTTAATGGTAAGGTTTAAAATAAAAATTATAAAATATAAAGGCTTAAAATAAAATTTTGATATATATTAGGTGTTAATATGTAAATAAGCTAATCAAATACAATTTTAGACGTTTGAAAGTTTGAAAGCTTCGAGTTTTCTGCGGCGGTCTCTTCACAACTTACTATTTTGACCTATAGGCTTTGGTAGATGGTGCACTTAAAATCCCCTGTTGTTGGTTCAAGACCCCTTATGGATAAAAGATAGTTTAAAAGTTGATTAAAATGGGTGTTTGTTATTCTAAAAAAATTAAAAATAATTGAAATATAATTTTAAGTTTTCATTAATAGTCAATTTTACGGGTGAAACCATTGCACCCTAACGACTAAGTAGGAATTGGCATTTGCATGGGATGCGGAACGTTACATGTAAAAAACACTACAATTATATATTTTGAATCCTAAAATTATTTATATTTTGTTTATGGCAAAGTCTTATTGCATCTCATTTAAGCTAATACTACCTCCGTCCCATATTTATTGTCCACTTTTGACTTTTGAAGTCTTTATTCTTCAACTTTGACCTTAAATATTTTTATCCTTGATATATAAAACTTAATGCAAAATTTATGAATGGATTGTATTTTAAATATTTTTTTCATTGCTATAAGTTTCAACGAGTAATACATAACACAAATAACAATATTTAAGGTCAAAGTTGATGAATAAAGACTTCAAAAGTCAAAAGTGGACAATTATTATGGGACGGAGGGAGTATAACTTATCGGACTATAACGCGGTTGAAGCTTCAATAATTTCCATAAGTCATAGGTTGTCGAAATGGTCGAATGGAATAGATTCTTTGATGAAAAACTTCACAAATTTCTCATACATTGTTATCGTAAATAACAAAACATCAGTTGATCTGCTTTCTACTAGTTCGAAATTGTCTTGCTTTACCACTTGAAAGCATTCTCCACATTATGTTTTAATGTTACATTTTGGGTTAAGTTTTCGGAACAAGAACGAACGAACTTCCGTCACATTTGCATTCATATAATTTTTTAGGTTCAATGATAGTAACAATGTGTAACATCCCAAAAACATGTAAAAAAAATTCATTTTTAATTTAGTCGAAAACCATCAAGTATTCATAACAAAACCCAACAAAATGTGTCAAAAGAGAGTAATCATCAAAGATAAATCAAAATGTAACGTCCCGATATTTCGCAGGTATTTCCAAACACTCTTCTATCATTACTTTGTCAATTATAGTCCGTGGGTTGGAGAATGAAGAGCCAAGATAAGTTTAAGGGCCAAACTTGCAAATTTAGGCCAAAAGAGAGTACGTCGCGCGTACTTAAGGGTACGCTAAGCGTATTAAGGTCTGCCTTAGTACGTTGGGCGTACACTTGAGTACGCTGGGCGTACTAACGTTTGGATGAAACCCTAATATTTAGGATTTGGGGCCTATATAAGCAACATAATGAGCACCCACACCGCTTTTACTTCAGTCTCCACAGATCAAAATCTTTTCTCTCAAACCCTAGCCTCCCCTTTTGTGTGATAAGCTCATTTGGTGTGTTCTTGAGTGCTTAAAGAGGAAAGCCATTACATCAAGAGTTGGAGGAAGAGATCAAGCTTGTAGATCTAAAGTTAGCTTGTGTTCAAGAAGCTCCAGAAGGTATAAAGTTCCAAACTTTGTGCATATAAACATAGATCTCATCATTTTACTTTATTAGAAGCATTTCTTGTCCCAAAAGGCATAAAGTGGTGCATGTTGTGATTTGGTCGAAAAGAGATGTCCTTCCAGCTCTTGAAGGGACATTGAATGATAAAAATAAGGTCCCATTTGTTATATGTATCCCATGCAAGAGAAATAAGGTCTTAATGGATTAAGACCAAGCAATAAGAACTTTATGGACGTCCAAAATGATATAGTTCGTGACTTTATGGATCCTAGGCATGTTAGGTCACTGGATCTGAGGTTTGGGCTTAAGTGCTTAAGCCATTAAGCACTTAATAAGGATTTGGAAAAACGCAGCGTACGCCCGGCGTAAATCCAGTACGCCCAACGTACTGGGTCAACCACCCCGATGGTGGTCAATGTTGGATGAGTACGCCCCGCGTACCAGAAGAGTACGCCCCGTGTACCTCCTTTGTTGGGCTTTTGTTTAATGGACTACGGGCTTGGACTGTTAATCGACTAGATGGAATAGGATCGTTGTTGGACTCTATAAATAATGTGTTTTGGGCCAGGAAGTGATAATGGATCATGGGTTTAGGCCCAATTAGGAGGATGGGACCAATTTAGTAAATTGGACCAATAGTGGGCTTTGTATTTAGACTTTCAAGTCAAGGACTTGGTGTTGGGCCTTGGCCCAATAAAGAGAATGGACTAAATAAGGAATGTAGACACATAATCAAGGGAGTTATGTTATTAATCTAGTGCTTATTATATGACAATTCGGGATTTCTGGTGAGACAGCAGTCAGAGAGTTTCAGACTCAACACTACTAGCGATGTGAGTTATCCTCACTATATCAACAAGGTCTAAGGCACCAAGGTCGGACCTTTATGGATTTTTATCCGGATTATTATATGATATGTTCTGCATCCTGGTAGTTAGGATTAGGGATGAGATTTAGAACCGGAAAACCGGACCGGAACCGGAATCGGACCGGAACCGGAACCGTTAGAACCGGAATATATAGAACCGGTTCCGGTTCTGGGTTTAGAAATTGACTTTATCCGGGTTTCGGGTAATCCGTGTTTGGGTCCATCGGGTCCGGGTAAACCGGGTCTAAAAACCGGAACCGGTGTTTGGAACCGGAACTACTTTTAGGGCCGGAACCGGTTTCTGTGAAACGTTTAAAAGATGCATATTTTATTTGTTTCAACTCCGATTGACATGTGGTTTTTTCTAATATGTAGTTTAGACTTTGTACAGGATTTTAGACTATAAATTTGTCATTTTTAGTTTTATATTCATTGACTTACACTCCCCCAAAGTCGAGATATCAAAGCTAGAAGTTTTTAGTTTTTTTGTATTTGGTGAAAGTTTTAAAACATGCATATCTAATTCGTTTGAAGTTGGATTAACATGTGGGTTTTTTTCCAACATGTAGTTTAGAGTTTTTACATGATTTTAGACTATAAATTTGCCATTTTTAGTTTTATATTCATTGACTTACACTCTCCCAAAGTCGAGATATCAAAGCTGGAAGTTTTTAGTTTTTTTGTATTTGTTGAATGTTTTAAAACATGGATATCTAATTCGTTTGAAGACAGATTGACATGTGGCTTTTTCAAACTTGTAGTTTACAGTTTGTACATGAGTTTAGACTATAAATTTGTCATTTTTGGTTTAATATTCAATGATTTACAGTCCTCCGAAGTCGGGATATCAAAACTAAAATTTTCAACTTTTCAGCTATTTGTTGTAATTTGTATTCTGTGAAAATGTTAACACATGCATATCTCATTTGTTTAAAGTTGGATTGACATGCGGTTTTTTCCAGAGTGTATTTTAGAGTTTGTGCATGATTTTAGACTATAATTATGTTAATTTTGGTTTCTTATTCAATGAGTTACAGTCCCCCAAAGTCGGGATATCAATATGAAAAGTTTCAAAATTCAACCCACTAAGTAGTAAGTAATTATCAAAAATTTCCGATTTTTCCGGTTCTAAACCCACTTTATCCGGTTCCAACCTACCCACTTTGATGTTTCCGGGTTTTCCGGTTCTAGACCCACTTTACCCGGTACCGTACCCGGAACTGGTTCCTATATACCGGTCTGGTTTCCGGTTCTACAAAATCCTGTTAACCGGTTCCGGGTTTTTCGGGTCTGGGTCCATCCGGTTCGGGTTTGGACACTTTCATCCCTAGTTAGGATGGTGATATGTTTGTGCTCAGTGACCTAGTTTGGTCGGTATCCTAGTTATAGGTTATGTTATGTTAGTGACTTGGGTAGGTCGGTGTCCTGGTTATAGGATGTTGTTATGCTATTTGACCTGTTAGATCGGTTTGACTGTTATTGTGATAATATATGATATGTATGTGCACATCTTGTTTGATTGGGGGTTGGGTTGAGGTTGTCCTACTTTGTGCTGAAGCTCAACATACCCAGGGTGGACCGGATAGACTACTAACCCAAAAAGGGTATGGTAGTCAGACTGAAGGCCTGACAAGCGGTCCGGATAGGCTGAAGGCCCTGAGAGGTGGTCCAGACGTACTGAAGGCTCGGAGAGCGGTCCATATAGACTAAAGGCTAGGAATGGCAAAAAAACCCGAACCCGACAGGGAAACCCGAAACCCGATTATTTTAGGTCGGGTAACGGGTCGTTATCGGGTTTTTTATCGGGTTCGGGGCAGGGAGTGGATTATCATCGCCCCGACCCGACCCGTCCCGCCCCGATTATATATATATATATATATATATATATATATATATATATATATATATATATATATATATATATATATATATATATATATATATATATAAGTTGTACGCATTCAAAGATAAAATACTTGTTGTGGACAATCTTTTTAATTATTAACAATCCAGTGTGAATGATTATTTTTTATGTTTTGACGTAATACACTAAAATTAAATCAAATAATTTTTAATATAACGTCGAGTTAATTTTATTAAAGTGATTTATCATATTTTTAATTTAAAAGGGAGGCTAGAACATGTATTTTTTATAAGACATCGGGGTACACTAAAACGGAATAAAGATTTCATTATGAATTGTTGTAAACCCGATAAGATACCCGAAACCCGACGGGAAAACCCGAACCCAATGGGGCGCCCCGATAAGATACTCGAAAGATATCGGGACGGGTTTGGGAAACCATGCCCTGCCCCGAACCCGCCCCATTGCCATTCCTACTAAAGGCCTGCGAGGCGGTCCATTCAGGCTATAGGCTCATGATGCATGATGATATGTATATATATATAGATACAGTTGTTGACATGATATGCTTATGGTTATATGAGGCTGGTATTTTGGGGGTAACTCACTAAGCTCTCGGGCTTACAGTTTTAGTTATTGTTTTAGGTACATCTGGTGATCGCGGGAAGGCGAAGGCATAATCGTACCGCTCCTCCTGCTGTCATGAATTTTATGATTTGAAACTGGGACACTATGTGACATCCCCAATTTTCACGGCCAGAAAAGACCGATTTGTTTATGCTTTGTTTTATAAAATCAGAGTAATCCTTTGATTAAAAGAGTTGCGGAATTTGTTCCCGAAACAAAATATGATAAGAATTTATCAAAGCATTTCTTTAAAGAAATATATTTTCATTAAATAACAAAATCTCGGGATGTCATGTTCTGATACAGACCAAAAGCATAAACAATATAAAATAGACCTCACAACAGTTATTTATAACTACTGATCTATAATCCAAAATCTCTCGTCAAGTCCACCAACTTATACTCTTGTGTCATTACCTGAAATACAAAGAAAACTGTGTGGGTCGGGCTTGGGAGCCTGGTGAGCATATAGGGTTTTCAACCCACAGTAAGACATTATATTATATTTAATCATCAGACAATCAACCCAAATTACCCATCCCCATTATCTCATTTTGTTTCTTAAAGCTTTACCCTAAGAGTCAATTATCCTTCATTCATTCATTCCTAAGGATTGACCTAAGGGATTGGCACAAAGTCCATTTGCTACCACGGTTTATACAATAGGCACTATGTCACATAGTCTCCAAGGTTTATACAATAGGCACCACGTCTCATAGTCATTAGGTTTTACACAATAGGCACTACGTCTCATAGTCACTAGGGTTTATACAATAGACACTACGTCTCGTAGTCACAAAGGTTTACACAATAGGAACTACGTCTCATAGTCACCAGGGTTTACACAAAAGGCACTACGTCTCATAATCACCAGGGTTTACACAATAGGCACTATGTCTCATAGTCACCAAATATTTCATCTACCCATGTTCTACCCAACATATTTGTAGATATAAAATACATATATGGTTTAAATTATTAAAAATCTGTATAAAACATCCATTCCACACCCATCTCAAATCAACAAACAATACATAACACATAGCACATATTTCATAGCAAATACTTCATATTTATGTGTTAGAATAAAGTAACTACACGCTCACTTGATTAGACGATGCTCGGACAACACTACGGCTCTTTGAGTAGTAATTCTTCAGTGAAACCGAAATGTTTTCTCAGAAACCGGACTTCTCGTTGGCAGATTTTCGGCTTGAAACTCTTTCTCTCGGGATCTTTGGAGCTTCGGGACTTGCTTCGGGTGCCAGGATGATACCGAGGCTTCGGGGTGCTTCAAGAGGGCTAAAGAGGGTATCGGGAGTGAGAGAGTGAAGGAATTAGCAACTATGGCCGGATGCCCTTCGATTTCTATTTATAGGGCCATTTTTCTGGATTCACGTCGTGAATCTCAAATATTCACGTCATGAGTTCAGTAGCCATCAGGTGCGTCATCGCAACTTGCGTCTATCAGGCTCCAGAAGTCATAAATACCGAGTTCACGTCGTAAACACTGTCATGAGTTCAGTAGTCATCAGGTGCGTCATCGCAACTTGCGTCTGTCGGGCTCCAGAAGTCATAAATACTGAGTTCACGTCGTGAACACTATGTTCACGTCGTGAACTCTGACACAGTGTCGGGGTTCGCATCCCGAACTTCAGAAATTCATATCTTTCGCATACGAGCTCCATTTTCGACGTTCTTTATATGCACTCGTAGGTGAGATTATTCTCTACAACTCTTGTTTAGACTCCGTCGGCTAATTTTGACTTTAATTTTTATTATATTATTTTTAGTAGGTCGGGACAGGAAAACTCCGTTAGGAATTCACAACTCCTTCATCCGGCGTCTGTTTTTGTCTGTCTTTTTACCGTTGGACTACTATCGAAGAGATCTTCGATTCTTATTTAGATTGTTTCGGCTAGAAACTACTCGATCTCATATTCGAACTTTGGGCTGCATACCGTTAAGTTGAAACTTAGAAAAATCATAACTTCCTCATACGAAGTCAGATTTGGACGTTCTTTTTATGCACGCTCTCGGTTTAACGTATTCTACGACTTTCATTTAGATCGCTAATGCCAAATATCGCTCTAACGTAAATTCACTATCTAAGTCGCGTTGTGTCGTGCCAGTTCTGTCGCGAAACTTTAACATGTCATAACTTCTTCGTTATAACTCAGATTTCAGCGTTCTTTATATGTACAAAATCCTTGTAAAATATACTACAACTTAGTTAAGATTACTACTTCTAAATAATCTTTCATCAAAAAGTCATTTTTGACGTTTATCGTCTCTAAATTGACTAGCCTGGATCTACGGGCGTTACACACTGTGATAATTATTATTTTGGAAACAAACTATGTAATGTTAAATGGTTTTAAGTGTTTTGAAAAAGTTTAAAATTGGATTGAAATTTTGGGTGTTACACAAAATCATAAGAAAATATGAAACATGGATGGAAGCGTTGCGATCATGTCAGGTCCTTCCCTTTTGTACCTAAAGTACCTGAAACTATAAACATAATTGTAAGCACAAAGCTTAGTGAGCCTCACTAAAATATCATATACATTAAACACATAAATATAACAACACGTGGCTATGTCAGGTCTGTATCAACCCCATGTAACAGCAAATAGTCATGTTGGGTCCGTATCAACCCCTGGGTTCGCATTAACCCCGAGTCCATAATGACTCCGAGCCCAAATTGGCTCCATACATAAATCATGCAAACACATCATTCAAAATCGTACGATAGCATACATTCTATTTATACAATACCGTGGGCCGGCCTTTGTGCCTTCGACCCACTTAAGGTGGTAAGAAGACTCACCTCACAAATAGACGACACAAAGTTGAACGGATCTCAGCTCCGAAAATCAGCTCAGCCGGACACCTATTCCATGATAATAACCAAACTTAACTATAATTCAAAATAACAAAAATACCCCTACGTCAAACTTAGCCTAACAAGGTCAAAAGTCAAATTCAACGACCATGGTTGACCCTCCACGTCGTGGATATCCTTAGCCACGTCGTGGCTTTCAAACGACAAAACAGTCGCAATTTCCCCCAGTCATCCTGTCGTGGCAACCTAGGCCATGCCATGGGATCTGGATCCAAAACCTCCTAATGAATTAAGTCTATCTTCTAATTCGAAAAGTTAGAAAGTCCATATCTGATCATTTCTAATTTCAGGTCCTAGATCCAAAAAGGTAAAGAAATGACAATGACTTAATCAAGAAGCACTTAATCCCTTAAGTCCAAACTCGTTTGCTCTAGAAGAGCTTATAACACCAAAACCATTCCAAAGATTGATGCTTTATAGATTTGCATGTCCAATGCAAGTCTTGGAATCAAGTTAGGTCAAAATGGGGGGTTTATGACCAAAATCTGTTGCATGGCATAAACCAACCATCAAACTTCGGATCCAAACCATGAACTACTCAAAATGATCCAGAGATTCATAAAGTTGTAAACTTTATGAAATCTATTTATCCCATCAAACAAGATCAAGGATAAATGGGAAAAAATACAAGATCGAGCTTTCTATAATCAAAAAGCTTGGAACTTAGGGACTTACAAAAGTCCAGAAGATGCACAATAGGATGATGAGAAGAGTTTCTTGCTGAATCCAAGTCTAGAAGTCACCTCTTTCTTCTTTAAATCCCCAAAAAAATCAACAAAAAAAGCTTAGAGGGCAACAATGGTGGCTAGGGTTTGCTTGGAGGTTGAGGGTGAGAAACCCTAGCCATCACATTCCCTTAAATATGGCGCAAACTCCGAAATTTAGGGTTTCTCATTAAATAGTTGTCACGCCAAGGCTATAGGCTGTCACGATGTGGCGGCCATTTAAAATACGCGACACAAGGATCAACTCCACGTTGTGGGATGCCTTCACCATGACGTGGCACCGCCCAAAATTCCAAAATTCAATAATTTAATTACCACCAAGAATCCGGATGTTACACAATGAAGCACAAGCACAAGCTTGTGAGGCTGCTATTTTTAGTTTCGAAATTGAAGAAAGAAGTTCAGGTTACAAAAATAGTCAAGAATAAAGAACATTTTTCAACGGAGTGTTAAACCAAATGAACCAAGTCAACCAACATCATTTTATACAAAATTTAAAGGGACGAAATGGAAATTTTGAGCCTCTGTGACCTCTTACAAATATAAATATGGATGTAAATTATTCGTCTAGTGAAAAAATTTGACCTCTATAATATGGAGAATTTGATTTTGTTTCCGACTGATGAATTCACCTTTTTCAGATATCGTAAATAACTAAAAAGTTTGGTTTAAATTATTTTTGGAAATCTAAAATTCTAGATCGTGTGTGTGGTGGGATGAGGTATGACTATAGGTGTGGATATAGGATGAGGGTGGGTAGGGTAGTACAAGTGTAGATGCGGATATGTGGTGTGTGTGGGTGTTGGTTCATCATCAACTTATAGGCATGGGTGTAAACATTGGCATATAGTAAACATATAAGGGTAGGGGTAGGGTGGGGTGTAATGGTGGTGTGGGTGGTTAGGGTGGGCATCAACATCAATGTGGGTGCATGGATTTGGACGTAGGATGATGTGGTTAGGGTGAGTGGGTAGGGTGGGTGGGTACAAGCGTGTAGGTGTAGGTAGATATGATATGGGAGAGACGATGAGAATTTTTTTGATTTGGCGGATCATGACTAAATAAAGAGGATGTGAATTAATACTTTTCTCTTTTTAATAAAATATAGAGAATTAAATCTAAGTCGTTTCCATTATCCAAAAATGATCGATTCATTAAAACACGTAATTTAACAACAACAACAACAATGTTACCACAGACTCATACAAATAGAATAAGAGTGATGTAGGATGGTTGGCAGCTGTAACATCTAAGTCTCGATTATGCTTTTCCACTCTTTGATTGGGGGGGGGGGTTATAGTCCAAAGAAAAATAGAATGGTGGAGTGAAGCAGGAAGCCATTAATCGTATTTGATGAAATACTCGAAAATCTATTGAGTTATATTGAGGATGTAGAGCGCCTCTTAAGAAGGCGTCATGGCTCCTCCGACCCATGGGTTGAACGAGTTTTTAGGGTTTTGAGGCTATTTAAGGTGCATTAATTCCAAAGGTTTGTCATTTCTCAACCTTTATTAACCATATATCGAACTTGAAGAGACCCTAGCCTCCCTTTCATGGTTTTGGGCTCCTCATTTCTCCTCTCATCCATATTATTGTGATTTTCTGGCTTTTGAGTTAAGTACTCTTGAAAGATTTGGCATTTAAGCTTGTTAACTAAAGAAATTTGCCCTCATTCGTATTTTAGACCTTGGTATTAAAGATTCAAGATTTATTGGTTTTAACCTTTAGATATACAAGTATTAGATGTTTTGGTCCACTTTAATGATGTTTTGGTTCTTTTTTGGCTTAATCTATGGTGTTTGGAAAACTCCATGGTCTTTGAATAATTTAAGACTTCCTATCTGGCCTTTTGGTTGAAGTTTTGGGTGCTTGCATGCCTTCTTTTGCTCCATGCTTGAAAAAAATGCATCGTTGGACATTTTATGGATTAAGGTTTTAGATCAAGTTTGATTGAGACATCCTAATGGATAAAGTTGGAAAATTTATTGTGACAACCGAGAGGATTCCGTCACTGATCACCGTTCTGAAAGAGGGGAAAAAATAGATGTAATAACTTAATATTGTAATATTTGATTTTGAGATAATAAAAATCAAATATGTAGTTACATTTATTTTTTTAAATGATTGTTAAGCTCTAAAATAAACGTCCAAAAAGTTGTACTGTTTTCTAAGTTGGTTAACAAATTGGAAAATACTCGTTAACGTGATCCCAATGATATAAGATTCGTAAAAATCCGACTCCAAAGGAAAGAATTATGGATTTTATAAAAATAACCAACCGCATAATTAAAATTAATTACGTCGAAACGCTACTTAGAGATTAGTTGGGTTTTGACTAAAAGTGTAAAAAAGAGATTCATAGTGCTCCTCAAGATAAAAACTTTAGGAAAAAGAATGTCGAAAACTGGATCCGTATGATAGATATATGATTTTTGTAAAATCATTTATTTTACCCCTGTTATGCAAAAAAATAAAAGTCGAAACTAGCGTAAAACAACCTAAAAGAGAGTTGTTGTACTCCTTGAGATCATCACATAGATATAAAGAGGGCTTAGATCGAAACCCGCACGAAGAAGTTATGATTTTCACAAAATCATTTTGTGCATGTGAGGTGCTCGCCTATACATGTCGCGCAGCTGAAACCAGATTTGAGTAGATTGCAAGTGACGTGGCCAATTGTGGAGTGACACGTGACTTTCTCTGGATGGAGCCATAATGATTACACGCAACACTTAATAGCACGTAATATACACATAAAGATGGGGAAGGCTCACGATGTAGATAATGAATAAATTACTCAAGTATTAGAAACATATATATGAAATAAGTTGAAAATAGATATTAGATAAGAAAAATGAAAAAGGGACGGGTGAGAAGGTAAAATTGGTTGGTAAGGACACATAATTCTAATCTTCATGATTCTAATCCTCCGTAGTTTCCTATAAGAGGTCATGTCTTCGGTAAGGGCTAATTTTTTTGAAATCTAAACTCATGTTATCTTCTTATTTACTTTTTGGCTGAGCTCTCCTCCTCACACTCTCTATTGTGATCGTCTCCACTATCCTAACAACAGTTGTCAGATGTCTTCTATGGACTTGGTAAGCACAAACAATGTAAAGGATGTTAGGCCCTAGACTACGCCAATGCTACTATGCTACATTGATTCTAAGCCTTTATAATTTCCTATCAGACGTTATGTCCTTGATAAGGAATGATTTTTTCAAATCTAATATCACGTTATCTTCTCACTTCCTTCTTGGTCAATATCTAATCCTCACACCTTCTAATTTAATCGTCTTCACTTTTCTAAAAGCAGCAAATAGATGTCTTATATGGACATACTAAACCACCGTAGTCTTCCATTCCGTAAATTTGTTGATGATCAATTTCACATCCAGCGAATGTCATTCTTTTTAAAGAAATTAAATATCCTTTTACTTTTGTTCCTATAAATCATTATATATTATTAAATGATTACATGTGTCATATTAATATATTAAAATATTATTAATTAAACATTAAATGTTACATGTCACTATTTAATTGGATAGAAATATATTTATTTCTCTTTCTTTTTCTTTTTAACTTTTCTTATGCATACCTCACGTGGAGCGCACGTGATTTAGTTTTTTTTTTTTTTTTTTGTGCGTCCTGATTTCAACGGGAATCAAACTAGGTTTTAGGACGGATTCTCTTCCGATTGGGGTTTCCGGTTCCGACGATGGCGATTCCACATCCTTACGATCCAGTATATTACAGCATTCCGTCCATTCCTCCACTGGAGTATGCCGGTTATGAAGACCCCAACGCCATTAATACACTCTTCGTTTCGGGTCTACCTGACGACATTAAGGCACGTGAGATCCACAATCTCTTCCGCCGTCGACCTGGGTTTGATTATTGCCAACTCAAGTACACGGGCCGCGGCAATCAGGTCTTGTTATGAATCAATTTCGTATAAAATCGTCAAATTATAGGCGTATGCTTTACGCATCGTGAATTTTGGAGGGTATTTCTTATTTAGTCGCCCTCTTATGAACCAGCACTTCAATTTCGTACCAACGAAAACCACATTAGTGATTGAAATCCTATGTTTATAGTGAATTGAAATATAAACAGCATCTACAAGACTTGGTGAACTGCAAGAGTAAATTAAAGTAGCCTTGTTGTTGGTTCGCTTATTGGAATTTAAGCAGTCTGTTTGACGACTTTGCAGGTTGTTGCATTCGCAACTTTTGTAAACCATCCATCAGCAATGGCGGCTCTTCGTGATCTGAATGTGAGTAATTTCTGCCGCTTAATAGCGCTACTTGATTGACGATCTTCGTAATTTTGAGTTTATAGCTGAAACTGACATGGTTGATTAATGATTATCAGGGTGTTAAGTTCGACCCTCAAACTGGTTCTACTCTACATATTGAACTTGCAAGATCAAACTCCAGAAGAAAGCGGAAACCAGGTATTCAGTTGTGTGGAGTATTATATAAGAATGAATAATAAACAATGAGTGATGAAGTCGTTAATTTGCAGGCCCTGAAGCTTATGTTGTTATTGATAAGAGATCCATTGCTACTAAGGATGATCAAGATTCTAGTGACGATGGTAATGATCTACGATCTCCCTATAAAGAGAATCATAAGTTATAACAATGACACATGTTAAACTTCCATTGCATCTTCAGGAGATAGTGAAACTGAAGAACCATCTGAAACCGACAAGGATAATGCAGCAAGGAGGTAGACTGCATAAGTTTGGTTTGATTATTAAGCTGATTCCCAGTGTCATTGCAATTCCATACGATTACAAAAATTAAAATAAAACTCAGAATGACTCACTCCTCTTTCTTCTTATGTCAACCAACAGTGATGAGGAGACGACTGGGGATCCTGACAATACTGTAGGTGCAGAAAATGTAAGCTTCTAGCAATTGTTTGAAGTTGCAACTGCTTCTTTCTGTGTTATTGATGTGTTGCTTGGTTGTGAGTTACAGGAACAGACAGAAAATACAGTGGATGGAGCGTGTTCGACTTTGTTTATTGCAAATTTAGGTCCCAATTGCACGGAAGATGAGCTAAAACCTGTTCTTTCCCAGTAAGTATAGCCAGACATTGAGATTTTTAGTTTTGTTAATTTGCAGTTTATGGTGATGACCTGTATTATGCATTTTGGTTATAGGTACCCTGGATTCAACACACTCAAGGTGCGCAACAGAGGTGGAATGCCTGTTGCCTTTGCGGATTATGAGGTATGTCAGTTTATTTTATGTTATTTTTGACTTCAAGCGAGGCCAATGGATTGGTGATTGATTGTTGGTTGTTGGCAGGAGGTGGAGCAAGCTACTGATGTCATGAATGCCCTTCAGGGAAGCACACTACAATCATCTGACCGTGGAGGCATGCATATAGAGTAAGTTTGTGTCTCTATATCTTTATTTTTACAGTTTGGCAAATTTCTAAAAGTAATAATAGATGGTATGTTTGATTTGATGATTCGATGTCATTGTCTACAGGTATGCAAGATCAAAAATGAGAAAACGGTGAAAGATGAAACCCTTATCTTTAAGTGAATTGGATTCTTGTGGTTGTAGGAGTCGAGGAGAAATGGTAGGTTGGCTGTATGTGTATTTAGTGTATGTATATGCTTGCAATCACCCAGGGTCTCTTAACTGTTGACATAATATAAATAATATTTTGTTTTGAGAAAACCTTTCAAGTGTTCTGCTTGTGTCTTAATCATATTTTCACAAGACTCAAAAGCTAGATGTAATTTCAAGATACCAAGGCTCTTCTATCATATGCTTTACACTCAAAACAAATTCTATGCTTTATACTCAAACAAATTCGACTTGTTTGTTTTTATAGTTTTTGTCAAATCAAGCTTATATGCTTTTTTTTTTTTTTTGAGCCCACCCAAATTTTCATATGATTGTTTAAGGATAAAAGAAAAGCAAAAATAAACATGTAGAATTGGTTAATTTGAGGATTTCAGAAACTGCTTCCAACATTCATTCCATTAAAGACAGCTATATCTGGAGTGAACTACAAAGTAGCTATTGGAACAAAATGGCCTACTACTCATATGACAGCTCTTGTATTGTTACTACTCCCTGCCTTGAGAGTTGAGTCAGTCACACGTGACTCGATTCCATCATCACGTCCCCCTCCAGCATTCGTAGCACCTTACCACATATAATATTTAAAGTAAACGAATACTCTCATTACAAGTTTACCCTTTTTTTCTTTATGAAGTGATTCGGTTTGGAAGGAATTACCTGCGACATGCGAGGTCGTAAAAGAGGATCCCTTTTGATACATAGACAAGCAGCTTCCAACATGCAACAAACTTCATGTTCTGAGTAACACTTTCCTAACCGAGGGTCAATTAACTTATGAACCACATTATTTTCCAACAACGGACGTGCCTACCAAACATGAAACAAAACATTAAGTCACAAGCAAACACTTTTTTACCCCTTAAATTAACCAAAACTCTCTCTCACCCATTCTGTGAGGCATTGTTGGCCCTTAGGCCGGTTGATATCCACTGCTTTTCGCCCAGAAACAAGCTCCAAGAGTACTACACCGAAGGAATATACATCAGCCTTTTCAGTCACCTCCCCACTTTCCGCATACTCTGGAGCTAAATATCTAATGCCAAATATACAATTTTGTTATTCACAATAGCCTAATTCCACAACTAAATGCAATGCTTTCGGGAAGATTTCAAAAATTAAACCAAACTTGCAATCTTGAGTGAAGGATAGGACCAACTTTGTAAATTATTGTTTCACAAATCACAATATTATGGAAATAGCATAAAGGAAACAAGAAGGCTAGCTTACCCGAACGTTCCAATTACTCTTGTTGCTTCTCCTTTGTCTCCATCAGGCTGCCACCTTGCTAAACCGAAGTCCCCAACCTTACACACAAAACGGTGCTTTTACTTTTAGTCTTTTACCCATACCCATATGATATATAATAGAGGAAGGGGCTGCTTTTGACATTTAGCAAAACTAGCGGGTAAATAAAGTGAAATACCAGAGGTTCAAAATCATGGGTGATGAGGATGTTGTTGGGGCGCACATCACGATGAACAATGCAACCGACTCTGCATTCTTCATGAAGATATCGCAGTCCTCTCGCAGCTCCCACAGCTATTTTTTGGCGCGCACCCCACTCTAATCGACCTTCATGACGTCCTGCTAAATTAATAATTAAACTCCCTTTACACTTTATACTATATGTACATAAAAGCACCAAAATAAATAAATATACTATATAAGACTTGCCATAAAGATGAAAATCTAATGATCTGTTGCATATATATTCGTACACAAGCAACCTTCTACCATCTTCAACACAAAATCCAATCAACATAACAACATTTCGATGTTGTGCACAGTTGAGTACTTCAACTTCGGAGCAGAATTCTTGATCACCTTGAGAACTTGCAAGCTTGTGTTGTTTCACAGCGACTACTTGTCCATCTGGAAGAACCCCTCTGTGAACCGACCCAAATCCACCTTCTGCTAAGAAATTCGCCTGAGAAAAACCTCCGGTGGCTACCTCCAGCTCAGAATACTTGAACCACCGTGGTGGTTTTCCGACCACCGGAGCTTTGTGTAGACATATTGAGCACAAGGGTGGTGGGCCCGAAGGCATGCTTCTTGATAGAGAGATTGCTTCCCTTACACACCCACCAAGAAAGGTTTTATTTTTTGTAATTGATGTAGCTTCATCTGTGTAAGATGAACAGCTTGAGGTCAGGATGTCAATGATCCGTGGTTGAAACCTTAAACTAGACGAAGATGATGATGATATATGATCATCATCGGTTTCAGAGTCTGAACTTGATTCAGTGACATCTTTTTTCTCTTTTTTAGTCAAAGATTCTACGTTTTTTACAGGGGCAGAAAATGGTGAAGTGCCCGGATCGGAACTTGAGAACGATGAAGTTCCGGGTTCGGTTGTGGTAAATATCTCAGGACTACTTGTTGGAGTGACAGACGGCCCTTTAATGGGACCCACTCCCACTGATGACTTTTTGTTTATTTCTTGCTTTTCACATGACTTTTGGGTCTCCTTTTTAGGAGATCCGGCTAAATTCAGACGAACGACTTTGGGTTGTGATTTCTTCATTATCACAACATTGCATTGTAATTCTTCCATACACGGCTTTTGTTCATGTTTCAGCTTTCTACAAGTAATACAAAAAAGTAAGTGAAAGCAAAAAAACAAATGAAGTAATATTGTAAATATATGTTAGAAAATTGAAATATTACTTGTCCAAAACAACCCAACTAGCATGAAACTTTTTGGCTTCTGCAGCAACTACGCCACATGGGGTTCCATAAACTACTTTTATCTTCATATTTACCTATTAGAAAAATCGGAAATTAGTTCGCGGTGATCAAGAAGATAATGAAATCACATCAATTGGTGAATCTGGGATAATATCGAAGCTGAACAATACCTTATCTGGATCATACACATCATGAAGCTGAAGAATCATTTGAGAGCAAGAATCAGTAATACTGATATCGACTTTCTGTTCTGGAATTGTTCCCGAATCCGACTTCCGATGAACACTAGCACAATCTCCAGAAAATCTTGGAAAACCCCACAGTTTTCTACCTATGAAAAGGGGAGTAAGATTATGATCAATAATGTGTGTAAAGATATTATAAACATGAAGAAGAGTATATATATATTAATATTACCAGAAGTGTGTGAAGGGGTGACCACAAGCAACGTAACGAAATGCCCTGGTTGAACCACGTGAGTCAAAGCCCAAATCAAAGCAGTACTCTTTTGAATTTCTTTCGATGCCTTTACAGCAACAATCACCTTCTCCAGCTTCCCCATGTTGCTTTCTCTACTCAGTGACATAAATGAAAATGCTTTGGAATATGAGATTCCTTTAAAATCTAAAATGTAATACTTTATAAGGAAAATTAACAAGTAACCCAATTAATTCGTATTGGGGTGTGTTCGTGACACTCTGCTCCCCACCACAAAGTTTTGATTCTATCATGGAAGGAAGTACAGTACAACCAGACGAATTTTGGGTGTGATGTAACGGTGAGCGTAAGAATACCTCCAAATGACGACCTAATTTCCCCAATAAATCTCCGTGAAAGGCGTTCTACCAATTTGATTGAATATTCCAAACCTGGAAAAGTTTAAGCAAATGAATCCAAAAGTACCATAAATGAGGAACTCTCTAGCAGGAACGTCTCCTATTCGAAGCACATGTGCAAGTGCAACACAAACAAACAATTACAGTGTCTGAAACTTTGGAAGGTATCAAAACGATGAAATTCAGCTGACCTAACTAGTTATTAGCCCAAATGCACCAGATCACATCAAAATTTTGTGCTTATGATCCAGAATCCGAATTCTTCTGTTCACACACTGTTACGAAAATAGTTTACTATCAAATCAATCACCATACGACATGACAACAGAGTTCTACAATTTTTGTGCTTATACCTTTCGCTTTAATAGCGATAAGAAATGACGATTTCATCCATTGATCCACAAAACGTCCACTATTCATCAATAATCACACTCGAAATAACGCTAGCATACTTCAAAAGTCACAGGCATAACGAAAACGATACATTCATGTCGAAGTAAATTTCTGCTGTTCAAAAGTAACAAGGTAGAGAGCGCACTTAGATTTATTATTCATGGAAACAAAATACAACAAATAGTTGAAACGATGGCTCAATGCAACATACGTACAAACAACCAATAATATGATTCATCTAACCACAACAACAGTATCACATTGCTGTTTGCATATCATCTTCAAAACCAGGAAACATGAATAGAAAGAGATTTAAGAATATAAAATGATTGCGTGAGGGTTTCGTGTTGAAAATCGTAAATAGAACATCAAATACTCGAAATCAAAATTTTCAAAAAGCAAAATGTAACAAATGAATATTATCATTACCATCTGTAACGAAGATTAAATGTGATGAGACTCAAGAATCTGAAGCGAATAGTGTCATTATCTTCTTCGTAAAGCACGTACAAACACAAGCTTGCAGGTGTGAGTTATGACTGTGTGTGATAACTTGCAGAGTTTTTTTTTTTACTGTTTGAGCTCGAAGGAGAAATATTTATGGCGACTGTTGGGTTTACGAAATTGCCCCCGGTTTTGGACAAATCTTCGCATCTGACCTTTTCCATTTAGGCTAATACTTAAGTTGGTTGGAGGCTTAGTTTTATCAAAATAGGTAACTTGTTTTATACGTGGAGCTCGGTCCGGTTAAAACGGGTAACTTTTTAGAATGCGTCACAAGAAGTTAGGCAGGATCATAATATGCATATGCTTGTGTCAAATCCTATAAATGTACGTAAAAATTGCTAATGTCATAATTTCTCATGAACATTCCCCTTCTCATTAATTTCCAATATATACACAATCACAAGAAAATAAAAGAAACACTGGCAGAATACATGTGGGCCGATAATCAAGTAAATACAAGGTCTAATAATATAATACGTAATACATTAGCGTTCCCACAGTTTGAACACGAAGGTCTGTCTCAAACGTTTAGAATGGACCGAAAGTCAAAAGAAGCCGAATACATGTGGGCCGATAATCAAATAAATAAAATACCTAACTATACGCGGGTGGCAAAAACTTAAAGTTTGTCAAAAAAACTGAACCATTTTAATCAAAAAAATATGATGTAATTTTTAATTTTGATTAAACCGAATACATATGGTTTAATTATGGTTTTCATCTAAAACTAAACCACTATAAACCGAATCGAACCAACAATATTAATAAATGTTTTAATATAATATAATATTAAATATATTGTATGAACTTACTACGAATTAAAAATTTTAAAAGTAATTACTTGGAATTAAATATAACAAGTAATCTTTTATATATCTTTATATCTTAAAAAGCATTTAGCATGTTTTGCTGAATTTTAAAAGATACATATTTTAAAACAACATTTACAACCAATTTATGCATTCTTGAAAATCAGAACTTACCCACGTAACCATTGAAAAAGTCAACAAACAAATTCTCCAATTTTGTGCTTAGAATATTTTGTGCTTAGAATATTAGAGATTCATTCAAAACAAAGACTCATCAAATTATTCAAATCCCCATATTTTCGGATTTCAACCATGAAATTCTTAACCTCCTCATGGTTCCTCTCTTTTTAACCACCATTGGGCGCTGATTTTGGTCCCACTGCTCAATATGTTTGCCTTCAAGGCTTCTTCTTTCTCTCTAAATAAGAAACCCTAATTGTATCAACTTAGCCATTATCTCTGATTTCTGAATTTTAAGGTGTGAAGAATGCTCTCGCTTCTTTGCAACTTAGTATCCCTCAATTTTAAAGTTTGTCACCAGCATCCTTTGCTAGCCCCACTTACACCACCACTCACAAACGCACATGCACACCATGTCAATTGCTACCGTCCACAAACTCTGTCTACCACGACGACCACCGTTGAGCGTCGAGCACCGCCACCATCATTTACAGCTTTGAGTAAAGCCATCACGACCCACAACCAACAAGCCCATACTAATATCACCACTCAAAGTACAAATGAGGCGGGGACATTTAGCATTAGAGTAGATCGCTTAATTGAATTCGGCTTCAAAAAATCAAAAAGTTTGCGTTCATATCTTTCTCTCTGCAAAAGGTTGGATTTCAGATTTTGTACTTATTTTTTGTATGTCATCCATCTCAGTTCTTCCCTCTCTTTCTTTTTCATTTCTTTTTTTGCCTATTAGACAACCACATCAGACCAATGCCAGAAACCTCAACGAACACGTGCAAAAAAAAAAGATATAATGTGTCATTCATTCAAAATGTTTATATTTTTCATCTTGAAATGAAGACCTAGAGTTGAGCAGATAAGTAAATTTCCTTCATTTTCTTATACATTTTATCTTTTTTCTCTTGATTACTAATGTTTTTTTTTTACTTTTGATTTCCCTCATTTGAAACTTCGTATTTTTGGTTTCTTTTGGTTTCTACTACAATCCTTCTCAATGAAGGTTAGTAGCAGACCCCATGTACACTTTTGTTATCTTATTATTCTTTGTAAACTTCAGACCAAGGAAAAGTCTAGAAAACAATGTTCTGATGGAGCTATTGATCATGGTTCTCGAACAGGTATGTGAAAATCTATTAGATTAGGATGAAAGGAAACTATCATTTGTACTATGCCTCTCATTTGTACTATGTCTTCTAAGGTTTAAAAATTTGTAAAGTAAGAAATATTTGAGCATGTGTATTGATTTATGCTGCATGTTGTGGTTCTTTCTAATGTTTTTTCTCTTCATTTCATGGGTCTTACTTACATCTCTGTTTATACAACTGGTAAAGGCTTTCTTCCACCTATTTATAAGTTTTCAAAATAGAAGACGAGCTAAACATGATTGGTTTATGGTTAATACTTTTTTTTATCTCTACATAGCTTAGAATTAGAGCAAAGGATTAAAATTTTCCAAGGAAGTGTTATTGTTGTATTTCTTGAACTTGATAATAAAATAATGAAGGTATCGTCTCTTTTGGCATCCGGTAGATTTCCTAAGAGCAAAGTTTCATATTTATGTAAGTTGTTGGCGATTTGTACTTTTAAAAGTATCTTATTTTAGATTTTATTGATAATGTATACATGGATAGAAAAGGATTCAAAGTGGGTCAACCTCACTAAAGAGGCTCAAAGTTGAAAATTTTCTACTTGAGTTTAGAAAATTAGAAAATTTTCCAATAGAAAATGGGTATTTGAAGGGGAAGCCACATGCCTTTTCATTGATACAAGACTTGCATTACTGGAAGATAGTATCAAGGTGAAGTGTAACATCCCGGAATAGCAAAGAGTATAGTTGAAGGGCTAAAAGAGTAAATTTGGAAGGGAACTCGGCGAGTCCATGGGTGGACTCGGCGAGTAGAGTCGCGACTTGGTCGCGTGTTAAGTGGCCGACTTGGCGAGTCAGTAAGGTGGACTCGGCGAGTAGGCGCTGAGTGGAGAAAACCCTAATCCTCAGGGTTGAGCCCTATATAAAGAACATAACATTCATTCCCCCAGCCTCTTTACTCATCCTCAAGTCCAGAAACCCTTAGCCTTGTGTGTGAGTGATCATATTGCATTGGGAAGCTTGGAGAAGCAATTGTTGAGGAAATCTTGAAGGATAGGAGGCTTGGAGCAAGGGGCTTTGCTTGGATTCGAGTTCCATTGCAGTTGGGGCGTTCTTTTGAGGTAATATCTCGTCCTTGGGTTGTTATTCTTATGGATTCATCATTATGGGGTTTGTGGGGAGCTTATCTTTTGGTGTTTTGGAGTTTAGAGGTTAGATCTGAGGTTGCTACCTCAGATCTGGAATGGAGAAGGGATGGAATGCCTGAAAGTCCCTGTGTTTGAGTGTGTAATGAAGCTATCATGTCCCAAACCCTAGCCCTAAAGTGTTAAAGGCCTAGATCTCTTTGGATTCACGTAAAGTTTGCCACTTTACGTGATGGATGGGTTGTAGGAGGCTAGATCTATGTTTTGGATCAATTGCATGGCCTGGAGTGCTTCTGTATGGATTCAGACCGGTGGTACTCAGCGAGTCCCATGGGTGGACTCGACGAGTTGCTTGAAGATGAGCTGGAACTCGACGAGTTGGAAGAACAACTCGGATAGTTGGATGAAGATGGCCTGGAACTCGGCGAGTTGTATGAACAACTCGACGAGTAGGTTGAAGATAGCCTTAGACTCGGCGAGTCTGTTCTTGGACTCGGCGAGTCTTGTCGAAGAGTCCCAATATTTTCTGGTCGAGTCGAGAATCGGTGAGTCAAGGGATGACTCGGTGAGTTGTGTGCGAGTGGACTCAGAGTTGTTGGACTCGGCGAGTCTCGGGGTGACTCGGCGAGTTAGGTCGCAGATTGAGGGAAGTCCTGAGCTTGGGGACTCGGCGAGTCATCGGGTTGACTCGGCGAGTAGAGTCAGTCAGGGGTTGACTTTGACCTTGTCCAAGGGTTGACCAATTGTCTTCCGGGGGTATTTTGGTAATTAAGGGTATTTATTGAGTTGAGTGTTTTGGTGTTTAGTGGAGGAGTTCGTGTCGGAGTTTGGAGCAGCGGGATCTTATCCTTTCAGCCGGCAGTTTCGAGGTGAGTTATCCTCACTATATCAACAGGGTCTAAGGCACCAAGGCCGGCCCTTATCGGATTGAGATCCGAGTAGTTGTTGTTACGTTACTGCTTTGATAAGTTTGCATCCTGAGAGCTAGGATGGTATATGTTAGAGACCTGATTGAGATCGGTATCTTGAGAGATAGGGAGATGCTATGCTAGTGACCTGTTAGGTCGATATCCTGGTTAGGATGATGATATGTTATGTGATCTGTTTGATCTGCTTGTTGACTGTGAATTGCTATATGAATGTATGTATATGTGCACATGGTTGTTTGGACTGGAGTTGGGTTGAGGCGAGTCCTGCTTTGTGTGACATCCCCAAAATTACGGCCAGAAAAGACCGATTTTGTTTATGCTTTATAAAATCAGAGTACTTTTTTTTATAAAAATATTGCGGAATTTGTTCCCAGAAAAATACGATAAATGCGTTATCAAAACATTTTCGAAAAAACGTATTTTATTCATTTTAAAACTTTTGGGATGTCATTGTCAATACAGGAACATAAACATAAACGGAACTTACATTTATTTACACTAGTGATCTACATCTCTTTAATCTCTCAGTGTAATGTGACTTCGTATCAACACCTGTGATATAAATAAACTGAGTGGGTCAGGTTGGGAAACCTGGTGAGTACATAGGGTTTTCAACCCACAATAATATAATTATTATGTTTATACAATCAAACAATCATCCCAATTACCCATTCCCCATTATCTTCTTTACTCTTAAGGATTTAACCTAAGAGTCATCTATCCTGCATTCATTTATTCCAAAGTCCCTTACTTCTAGGGTCATAGGACTGACACTAAATCCATAGTTGTTATAGTCTACTCATCGGGTACTAAATCCATAGCTACCAGTGTTCATCTAATAGGTACTAATCCCATAGCTGATGGGTTTTGGTCATAAGACATCCTATGTGCTCATACAAACCCTAAAGCTCGGATCTAGGTTTCTCTATTGTACATACTTTGAATCCAAGACTTTGAACCCTAATACTAGCATATGGAAATCAGAATTCACATGTAAATAGGTTTAAGAACATACCTTGATTGTTATATAGCAATAACAATCCAATTCCTCCTTGAATTGACCTTGGAAAGCTGAGAGTCACAAGTGTCACTCCTCTAATGGCTTACAAACACCATAAGCAAGTGGAGAAGGTATAAGGAGAGAGGAGGGAGGTTAGAATTCGTATTTGGGACCTCTTGGGAAGGGATACACGAATTCATAACCCTAGGGGTGTTTATATAGGTGTAGGAATAGGGTTTCAGTCATTATCCTTATCTAGTTGCTTATCCACCAAGCAACCAATAAGATAATCCTTGAATCCTTATCATACTTGAATTCTAAGGCTCTATATCCTTAAATTCGTCCAACCTAATAATAAGATAACTCTTACCTTATTTTGTAACTATCACATAATTACAATTCAGCCCCTCTAGTTTAATTAATTACACTTGATCACAAAATTAATTCTTAATTAATTATTGACCAATATTAATTAAACAAATATGATTTCTCCTTTAATATATTATTCTTATAACATATTAATAAATCATATTATCCTCTCTCTCTCTTTATTCATTTCTCCAATCAAGTTGCTTTGGTGAAGGCAACCCAAAAGGACCATGCACCATCGGGTCAAGTACATACCAAAATAGTTATGGACTTAGACACTAATCCAACAGTCTCCCACTTGGATAAGTCTAATAACTATTCTGCGTATGACTTCGGATCCCGATCTGCAATCGTAGCTTTCCAAAGCCGCTGTCAACTCTGATCATATCAAATACGCGTGTCCTTAGATAAGGGATCATATATTCCTCCATTCTAGATATCATATGAGATATGATTTCAAATCATTCTCTTTGTACTATATCTCGATTCCCGATTTATGACGACTGACTAATTGAACAAATCAAATTAGCCCTAGCCCGGCCGAGCATTTACGTTTGTCATCACTAAACCATCGAGGGGCCCAAAGATATCGCTTTTATCCTACTTTGGATAAAAGGAACGGATAAACTTTGATACAATGCTTGCTTGCACTCACCCACCGAATTACACACAACAATATGTTTTATAACACCAAGTTACTGGTGCGTTTACATATTATCAATGTGCAACCGATTTGCAAGATACAACTCACACATCTTGGTTTCAAGAATATATGATGTTATCGTCTCACCAATCACTCGTGATACAATTCATGGAGTGATCCAAGTGAGCGTGGGTTTAATCCAATGCTCAAATCATATTCATAAGCACTCATGAATGTTGCAGCAAACATTTGCTTATGTCTAATACTTTTCTAGACAATCCACACACCAATTCACGACAGTCTTCATTCATATCTACTTCCAACATATGAACGACTGTGGCCCGTTTGAATAATTCGATTATTCTTAATAAACTCAATTATTCTGGAAGTCAAAACATGCAAATGTGAAACACAAGAATAATACTAATCCCATATGGCCTCAAACCTTTGAGCATAAATAAAACACCTTTTATTTATCACCATATTGATTACTCATTATTTGTCGTTTCGGGTAATCAACTTCTTACTTGAATTACAACACTTGTCCCATGCTCCTAGCATGCACACAATGTTTACCTATGGTTCTTACTTTGTGAAATAGATCACATTGAACACATTTCCAATCCTTCTCATTTCACAACTCCAAATCCGTTTTTCATAAGTCAAAGAATATCAAATTCTTGCTACTTATAGAATATGCTAGATTCTAACATTCTATGCAACTATCCTTTCGTAATGTCACTGCACCAAAGTCACAAAGACTATTGCCAATGATATTACAAAGTCTTCTATCGGAGATTGTTACAAGACAATTCCATAGATGTGATGTCTCTCACTCAAAGTACATTCTTTGAACATCCTTTTGCATAGAAGTTTCTAATCTAATCATAGATTTCTCAATATTCAATTCCCAATATGGACACACTTCCATATGACAACTCATTCTTAATAGAATCTTATCTATTCGTAATGATGTCGATATGGTCCATCCAATATGGAAACATTTCCATATTTTCCAATACTATACTTCCAACTACTCACAAGCGACCAATCATCGTCGAACTTTGGATTGTCCTTTGATAGTTGTTTAATTGTTTTTAGTCAAAACCAATTCTAGTCCCTTTTCCCTCTAAATGCGCTCGACATTTGGAAAATTTTAGAATGGTCAAACATTAAGGCATTTGCAATCGATCCTATACCCGAAGCGTATGGGACACGACGCATAATGTTTTATTTGCTATGTTCTCAAAATTCGAATAGTGAAAAGGGATGCCGTAATCATAATCGAAATTTTAAGAACACACTTTGTACCTTTGACTAAATTTTATTAACATTTCTCAACCTAAACCTTTAGATTTGAAATGAAGCATAATATTCTCTCCCTTAATTATAGCAAAACAACTCTTCAACTATTGCGACTTTGCAAAGTATGACTCTTGTTTTCTATAATTAATATTGCTAACCTTGCAATACTTTCCATAATAATCATACAATCATAACTTTTATGCTCCCACTATCATTATGATTACTATAAAACATAACACTTATGCTCCCACTAGCTTCGACATGTATTCATAAACATCTTAACTTCCAAAAAACAATCCTTATTGAATTTCTTAAGTTCATGTTTCTAATACTTAGTGCTTTGATAATCCTTTATCAATGCTTCTTGAACTTATACACCTTTACCTTCGATAGTTCATATGTGTGTCTAAACAATTAAGACTAATTGCCAAACCTCACAATTCAAATTATGGAAAGGGATGCCGTAACCATAATTGAATTCGAGAATGCAATTTTACAATCACTATCTTCTTAAAATCTTTCTTAGCGAAAGCATTTCCTCACAATCATTTTCATGAAGGAGGAAATCTTATGACACTTAGATTTTAAACGGTGTAAATGTTCCTATCCATGTGAATTTGTCAAAACCAACGTTTACGACAAATTCAAACTCATATGGATCGAACTTTCTTAATCTTGATTTCTTGCCTCATGGTAGGACAGCTGCCCACCACGTCTTCCAAGTAGTTAAGCATCTCACCCTTTCAAATCAATGTACCTTTCATTGATTAAGGTGCCTTGCCTTTTATGCATTCAAGATGAGAACTCATAGAACTCATATGCATAATTAACTCAATTGGAACAGCACATAATAATGTCAATACGATAGGTTGTCAACCTCAACTCGTGTGCTAGTGATGATCGATAAGGTTTATTTGATTTGTTCTTGAAACCTTTCAAGACCATTAAGGCTCCCACTGACTCCTTGACATATAAGATTCTTTAAACATTTCTTGACAAACAAATATTCAAGAGTTAGTGTAGCTTTTATCAAGAACACTTCATAAATTGGTCCTAGTCGGTCTTTGTCTTATTCAAGACATCACAACTTTCCACATTTGATGAATGTTGTAAACCTTTAATACTTTTCACTCAATGTCATAATCTTAACTTTAAGACTTGTTATTGGAACGAAGTATGATTGACTTATTGATTTAACCATTTCTTCAATTCTTGATTCCTCTTCTTAGACATACAATTGTACTAAGACTCACTTAGAAGATCAATTGAGATATGGTTCTTAATCATTAAGACCTATCATAAAGCATAAAAGCTACTCTCCCTTCTTCTTAGAATGGAAAAACTTTTATCTTTCTGCCTACTTGATTCTTCTTATTCGTTCTACTATTGATCTAAACCCTTTAATCAATTTAGAATTACACTTAATCTTGTAAGTATAATCATATTTACTAAGCCTTTAGTAAATCATGACGAATATCTTTGTTATTCTTATGGTGAACTTGATCAACACACTACTTTGTGTACTTGATCTCCTAGTCCTTCACTTGACACTTTGTCAACGAATTGGTTTAATTTCCAAATATGAATTTCTCATTCATCATGCAACCAAGTTGTCTGATTCCAAATTTCTATCCAATTGAAACTTTGGGCGATGAGAAACTCTCCCTATTTGGTAAATTCTTGACATTTCCATAAATAACATAACTAAGAATCATATCCATCAATTTTCATAACGATTTCATTGTAAGGAAATAAACAAATAAGTCAAACAAAATTTATTTTATTTATAAAAGCAGCGGAAAAAATTTGTCCTTACAATGCAAAATCCATTGAAAACTATGTAAAAGGAAAATTTCTAACAACTCTATCATAACTATTTAAGCTCAAAATCTAATCTTCAAGTCCTATGCGATCAAGATCCATCTCTTGGTGATTAGATTCATCTTGCTCTCTCAACAAGCTTCCTTTCTTTTTACCGATCCTGCAAAAACACTCAAATGCAATCTTATTACATCATGTATTAAGAATCAATGAATAGGAACTTAATGGAGTTAGATAGTGGATTTTTACCTAAAGCACAGTCATACCTTTGACTCTCCCATCTCTTAGATCTCTTAGGTAATTAGGGCAACTTCGTCTCCAATGCCCCTTCTCTTGGCAATAAAAGCAAATTGACTCTTTTGGAATAACACATGGAACTACTTCAGACATCGCCTTTCTCTTATGATCAAACTTTTCGATCATTGCATGTCTTTCATTGCCATTGTCTATATCCATAGAGGTCTTGAAGGCAGATTCACCAATCAACCTTGCTTTTCTATTGCGCCAAACCATTGCTGATTCGGCAGCAATAAGCATATAGGTGAGATCTATAAGGGTCACGTTGTGGTTCGTCATATAGTACTCTCTTACGAACTCACTATATGAGTTGGGAAGTGACTGAAGAACCCAATCAACAGCCATCTCTTCACTAACGACGGATCCCATCATTCTTAGTCTATCAATGCGCGACTTCATCCCTAGGACGTGTGCACACCCCGACTTTCCTTCTTTATGTTTACTTGCCAAAAGGGCTTGAGTGACATTGAACCTTTCAATTTTACAATCTTGTGGGTTAGGGAGAATAATTGGAGGAGGAGGAGGAAGTGAAGCATGATTTCTTGATCCTCGATCAAATCGTGGAATATCATCTTCATGTGGAATGCTTGTTCCACGGGATTTGGGAAGACCATAGTTGTCGAACTTTGACATCTATAATACGGGAGAAAACGAATTCAAGTTAGTTGATTGAATGAGTCCTTAGTAAATCACCCAAATGAGATACTAAGGCTAGGACCCAACACAATATTCTACAACTCGGGAGAGGGATGCCGTAACCCTAATTGCAGAATATTTGAAGGTAAGTGAATGACGATTCACTAATTTCCACCACGAAAAACGAAAAAGAAATTTAAGTTTTAAATCTATGAAAACTCCTAGATCCTTTGAGATTCATTGAACTTTCAATGGCATGTTTAAATCTCGATATGCCCCTCTTGTTTGTGACTGGGATGCCGAGGATCACAAAGCGGGTGTGAATAACCATGCAAACTACATGGTGCACTCACATATTACAGTCACCTATTCGATGTGCCGGTAAACCACACACGCTCCACCGAACTATGACAAACATTGAGTCACCCTTTGCTACCTTTGCTTAGACCCATTTAGTGTGCCGGTTAACCACACACGCTCCACTAACGTCTTCGCAAGGGCACAAAGTGTAATTTCATGGAATTGCATCAATTCACTTTTGCCTAAGTAACTAAGATTGGGAATTTTATAAAACATTTAGTTACTTGATAATTATACTTATAATGGAAGGTTTCGTCCTATCCTACCCGTTCGGCTAACGACCCTCCACTAGTCAAGAGTGCGGTGGGTAAGAGTGGATACCCATTCAATCGCCATTTTATAGGCAATTTCCTTAAACACCCCTTATAGACCAGCTTCGTGAATGAGGCCTACTAACGGTAAGACTGACTTTTAGTTATACATATATAATGTTATATATAGTATAGGGTGTATTTTACACTTTTAAAATATTAGGTGGTTCAATTTAACAATTATACTTTTAATTCACTTAAATTGTAAACCTAAACTTTTATGGATTTATTAATCCTCTTTAATTAAACACCTTAATTAGTTAATAAAACCATAAGGGTGTGATTTGAACTTTTTCAAAACTATACTTGAGTTTTAGAATTTAACATTCCTAATTAAACTTTTAATCAACTTTTAAATTCCAAAACTTGAGGGCAAGTTTTGAAACATTTCAACACATTAGGGATTAGAATTTAAATATGCATCAAAATTAAACTATTTAATCAAAATTTAAATTCCAAAACTTGAGGGCAAGTTTTGAAACCTTTTTCAAAACATTAGGGTTTCAACTATTTAAATTTCAAAACAACAAAACTTTTGGGGTTCAAATTTAAACTATAAAACCTAAAGGGCCAAATATGAAACTTTTCACAACAACAAGGATCAAATAACAAATAATTCAAATTAACATTTAATCACATAATTATCCATATTTGATGATTTCTTGCAAAACAATTTATCAATTTACTTAAAATAATTAATCAATTATCTTATAAGGAAACAATTATCTTATTAATTGATAAATATCTTCAATTAGATTAAAAATATAGTCAAATATATCATATAATCGGATTAATATTAATCTAACATGATAAGGTAATTATCCCAATGCAAAAACAACAAGAAATCCCGAGATAAGCACTGTCTGACGCACCGACTCGCCGAGTCACCCTCTGGAACTCGCCGAGTAGGGCTGACTCGCCGAGTCCAAGAGTGACTCGCCGAGTCAGGTCGAACAGTGAGGCCAAAACACGATTTTCAGTTACATCAAGCATCAATACAATAGAAACCAATCATGGCTCTGATACCACTGATGGGTTTTGGTCATAAGACATCCTATGTGCTCATACAAACCCTAAAGCTCGGATCTAGGTTTCTCTATTGTACATACTTTGAATCCAAGACTTTGAACCCTAATACTAGCATATGGAAATCAGAATTCACATGTAAATAGGTTTAAGAACATACCTTGATTGTTATATAGCAATAACAATCCAATTCCTCCTTGAATTGACCTTGGAAAGCTGAGAGTCACAAGTGTCACTCCTCTAATGGCTTACAAACACCATAAGCAAGTGGAGAAGGTATAAGGAGAGAGGAGGGAGGTTAGAATTCGTATTTGGGACCTCTTGGGAAGGGATACACGAATTCATAACCCTAGGGGTGTTTATATAGGTGTAGGAATAGGGTTTCAGTCATTATCCTTATCTAGTTGCTTATCCACCAAGCAACCAATAAGATAATCCTTGAATCCTTATCATACTTGAATTCTAAGGCTCTATATCCTTAAATTCGTCCAACCTAATAATAAGATAACTCTTACCTTATTTTGTAACTATCACATAATTACAATTCAGCCCCTCTAGTTTAATTAATTACACTTGATCACAAAATTAATTCTTAATTAATTATTGACCAATATTAATTAAACAAATATGATTTCTCCTTTAATATATTATTCTTATAACATATTAATAAATCATATTATCCTCTCTCTCTTTATTCATTTCTCCAATCAAGTTGCTTTGGTGAAGGCAACCCAAAAGGACCATGCACCATCGGGTCAAGTACATACCAAAATAGTTATGGACTTAGACACTAATCCAACAATAGCTACCAATTCCTAACAGGTACTAAATCCATAGCTACCGGTTCCTAACAGGTACTAAATCCATAGCTACCATCTCCTAACAGGTACTAAATCCATAGCTACCAACGTCTAACAGGTACTAAATCCATAGCTACCAGCTCCTAACAGGTACTAAGTCCATAGCTACCAATGTATACTCTCATCACCTTATATCTCTCATCGTTCATCTACCCATATCATACCCATCATATTCGTATATATAAAATACGTATACAGTTTAAATCATTTAAAACATGTATAAAACGTTCATCCAGCATAGACAGCAAGTATTCAGACAATAAGCACACATAGCACGTAGTTTATATAAAATACTTCATATCTATGTGTAAGATGAAAGGGACTATGCACTCACCTGAGTAGGTGGTGACTCAGCACTCGAACAACGCTTCGATACTCTCAAAACAATTTCCTTCGAGAAAACCTAGTATCAATACCACTAGGGTTTAGTCTAACGATAACCGCGACAAACTAATAGTCTAGCTATTATTATTATTATATAAGCATTAAATAACACTCCATATAACTCATAATAATAGCCCAAATACTCATTATAAGTTCCTAATAATGTTACTATATTAAAACATAAGCTATACTAAAGATAAGGTGGGTACAACTCACTTACAGCGGGTTTTTCGCAAAATCGGGCTTCGCTGGAGCAGCGTTCCAGAGCCGAAAGGCTCTTTTCTCGAGGCTCCGGGAGCCTTGGGGCTTCCTTCGGGTGCTAGGGGGTTTACCCTAGGCTTTAGGGGGTTAGGGAGGCTTAGAGAGAGAGTTTAGAGAGAGAAAGAAGAGGGTTGAGGGGTGAGGAAGTTGGAATGCCCGGCACCTCTATTTATAGGGGTGCTGACTGGTCTACTCGCCGAGTAGGGGGGACCTACTCGCCGAGTTGGTCCATGTGGTGGCCTTCTGGTGGTGCCACGTGTCCAATTCTGGTGGTGCCACGTCACCCCTATCGCGTATCAGCCTTCGAACTTAGAAAAATCATAACTCTCGCATACGAGCTCCGTTTTCGACGTTCTTTATATCCACGCGTAGGTAAAATCAAGATCTACAACTTTCATTTAGACTCCGTTGGCTAATTCTCGACCGATCTCAATTTTAACAGTAGGAGGCGTTTAGACTGTTAAATGACCGCGAAGAATTCGTAATTCCTTCATACGAACTCCGTTTTCGTCCATATTTTTACCGTTGAGTTCCTATTAATGAGATCTTCAACTCTCATTTAGGTCGCGTAAGCCAAAAACCGCTCGAACTAAAATTCGAGTTTTGGGCCGTGCACTGCTAAGCCGAATCTTAGAAAAATCATAACTTCCTCATACGAAGTCATATTTGGGCGTTCTTTTTATCGACGCTCTTAGTTTAACATATTCTACAACTTTCGTTTAGATTGCTAAGGCTAAATCTCGCTCTATCGTAAATTCACTATTTACGCTTCCCGGTGCCGTGCCGGTTTTGCCGTAAAACTTCGGCGGGCCATAACTTCTTCGTTATAACTCGGATTTCGGCGTTCTTTATATGTACGGAAACCTTATGACATATTCCACAACTTGGTTAAGATTATTTATTCTAAATAATCTTTTGTCGAAAAGTCATTTTCGACCCCTATTGCCTCTAAATTGTCTAGCCCGGATCTACGGGCGTTACAATTATCTCCCCCTTAGGATGATTACGTCCCGGAATCATCAACGAAACAGGGCTCGTATAATGACTCCATATGTCATCTCTTCATCCTAGGTAATAGTTATATCTTCTATATTCCTTCAAGTCTATCTCTTAGACTTATTGACTGTAAGCAGTACTTGATCGTGCACCTGCTCTCTTCCTTAGGTTAGACTCCAAATTATGACCCTCAAGTCACAATCTCAATCCTTACTGGGTACAAACTTAAGATGAGTTCTTTTGTTACTACTATAGATCGATGTGTCATATTCTAATGATCTATCATCGTACGTTGCAACACTTAGACTTAGGTCTCCTAAAGTTAAATTCTAAAACAAGCTATGCCTTCCTTCATGTTCTAATGTGATATAATCACACTACCAACTTCTTTAACAACGAGTGCGATACTTCTATTGATCGCTTTGATTTCAATCGTTTGGTTTAAGTCGGACGCTACATCGAACTTGGTTCTCTGAACCACGCAACATACTTATCGTAGTCGGACTCGATTCGATATGACCACTCGGGTCAGAATATCAACAATCTTTTTAGTCATTACCGAAACGATGGTAACGACATACTTGAATAAAACGGAATCAATTATTAGCTTCTCGGTAACCTTGTGACTTTCCCTGATCCAAGTGTGAGTCCTGTGCTTCCGGTAGTATATGCATCTACTACCTTTCACACCTACTCATACTCGTCCTAAGTATTGTCTCGCAGTTTTCCAAGTCACCATACAAGAAAATCACATAACAGTTTAACACATCAGATAACAAAACAAAGGCTTTATTATTTCTTGAAACTATTACATAGATGTTCAAGTTCACCCTAGATCATGCCTCTATTAGGCTACCCCTACCATACTATGTTTACATTCATAGCTTGATCTTCGAATATCAATCCTCACTTTTGATTACCTTGTCAGCTGCTTCATGTCTCTTCGGGCAGTCCCTACATAATTGTCCTTCTTTGTTACATCCATAGCACACCTTACTCTTAGACATGCACTTGCTGGCGTAATGCCCTATCCTTCCACATTTGTAGCAAGTCACCTTCTCATCATATCCCTCATAGTGCTTTAGCAGTACATTTGGCGTTGTTGCTCTCATTGGACAATCTTGCTTGAAGTGTCCCACTCCACTACACTTGAGGCAAACTTCCTCCTTGGTTGAGCATTTATGGGCATTATGACCAATCTTCCCGCATTTAAAGCAGGTCACTTCCTTAGGGCATTTCCTGTTACACCATTTTGCTTTACCTCTTCCTCCTCTAGACTGTGAAGATAAGTTTTTCCTATTGGACCTTGAAGATCCCTCAAATTTCCTCTTCTTGCCAACTTCAACTTTGTTGGCAATCCTATCGTTGATCTTCTCTCCAACAGACTTAGCAACCCAAATGGTTGCCTCAAGAGCGGGTGCCTGGCGTACTGGCACAGTAAGTTCGTCCTTACTTTGTTGAATTAAGCACCTTGTTTCTCTCATCTGTTGATCCAACATCATCCGCACCATTGCCTGTACTCCTTCCATCGTGATTGGATCGGGTGCAATTTCTACTTCTCGTGTACGCTCAATCGCTTGAGGCTTAGGCTGCGGGTTACTATCTCTGAATCTGCTTTGAGTGTTCATCATGTCGATCTATACATCGAATTTAGATGTCCGGTGTAGAGTGACGAGAATTTAGATAGAGAAGATTTTATTTACGATCAACGTATAATTCTCCTTATCTCTCCGAAAAATTATATGCCAGTTCTAATATCGTAATTAATCGTTTAGAAATCTGAACACATAAAGTTTCCAGATCCGGTCGGCAACGGACCATAGATCCGTTCATATATTTCATATCATAAAATATTTAGCACATGAAAGCATGTTAGGAATTTTCCCTAAATAAGCTAGTGCTCACACCTCACAATCATCGCTTAGCATTCTAAGTTTAAGTCTAGAAATAAATCCATATTCCTAGTTCGCTTAAACTAATGCTCTGATATCAACTGTGACATCCCCAAAATTACGGCCAGAAAAGACCGATTTCGTTTATGCTTTATAAAATCAGAGTACTTCTTTTTATAAAAATATTGCGGAATTTGTTCCCAGAAAAATACGATAAATGCGTTATCAAAACATTTTCGAAGAAACGTATTTTATTCATTTTAAAACTTTTCGGATGTCATTGTCAATACAGGAACATAAGCATAAACGGAACTTACATTTATTTACACTAGTGATCTACATCTCTTTAATCTCTCAGTGTAATGTGACTTCGTATCAACACCTGTGATATAAATAAACTGAGTGGGTCAGGTTGGGAAACCTGGTGAGTACATAGGGTTTTCAACCCACAATAATATAATTATTATGTTTATACAATCAAACAATCATCCCAATTACCCATTCCCCATTATCTTCTTTACTCTTAAGGATTTAACCTAAGAGTCATCTATCCTGCATTCATTTATTCCAAAGTCCCTTACTTCTAGGGTCATAGGACTGACACTAAATCCATAGTTGTTATAGTCTACTCATCGGGTACTAAATCCATAGCTACCAGTGTTCATCTAATAGGTACTAAGTCCATAGCTACCAATTCCTAACAGGTACTAAATCCATAGCTACCGGTTCCTAACAGGTACTAAATCCATAGCTACCAGCTCCTAACAGGTACTAAATCCATAGCTACCAACGTCTAACAGGTACTAAATCCATAGCTACCAGCTCCTAACAGGTACTAAGTCCATAGCTACCAATGTATACTCTCATCACCTTATATCTCTCATCGTTCATCTACCCATATCATACCCATCATATTCGTATATATAAAATACGTATACAGTTTAAATCATTTAAAACATGTATAAAACGTTCATCCAGCATAGACAACAAGTATTCAGACAATAAGCACACATAGCACGTAGTTTATATAAAATACTTCATATCTATGTGTAAGATGAAAGGGACTATGCACTCACCTGAGTAAGTGGTGACTCAGCACTCGAACAGCGCTTCGATACTCTCAAAACAATTTCCTTCGAGAAAACCTAGTATCAATACCACTAGGGTTTAGTCTAACGATAACCGCGACAAACTAATAGTCTAGCTATTATTATTATTATATAAGCGTTAAATAACACTCCATATAACTCATAATAATAGCCCAAATACTCATTATAAGTTCCTAATAATGTTACTATATTAAAACATAAGCTATACTAAAGATAGGGTGGGTACAGCTCACTTACAGCGGGTTTTTCGCAAAACCAGGCTTCGTTGGAGCAGCGTTCCAGAGCCAAAAGGCTCTTTTCTCGAGGCTCCGGGAGCCTTGGGGCTTCCTTCGGGTGCTAGGGGGTTTACCCTAGGCTTTAGGGGGTTAGGGAGGCTTAGAGAGAGAGTTTAGAGAGAGAAAGAAGAGGGTTGAGGGGTAAGGAAGTTGGAATGCCCGACACCTCTATTTATAGGGGTGCTGACTGGTCTACTCGCCGAGTAGGGGGGACCTACTCGCCGAAGTCAGATTTGGGCGTTCTTTTTATCGACGCTCTTAGTTTAACATATTCTACAACTTTCGTTTAGATTGCTAAGGCTAAATCTCGCTCTATCGTAAATTCACTATTTACGCTTCCCGGTGCCGTGCCGGTTTTGCCGTAAAACTTCGACGGTCCATAACTTCTTCGTTATAACTCGGATTTCGGTGTTCTTTATATGTACGGAAACCTTGTGACATATTCCAAAACTTGGTTAAGATTATTTATTCTAAATAATCTTTTGTCGAAAAGTCGTTTTCGACCCCTATTGCCTCTAAATTGCCTAGCCCGGATCTACGGGCGTTACACTCTGTGCTATAGGCCAAGATACCCAGGGCGGACCAGTTGTTCCGAAGGCCCAGCAAGCGGTCCGGATAGGCTGTAGGCCCCAAGAGGGCGGACCAGACGTGCCGAGGCTCGGAGAGTGGACCAGGCCGACTGAAGGCCCGGTGTAGGCGGACCAGTCATACTGTAGACCCAGAGAGTGGACCAGGTGGATTGAAGGCCCGGTGCGGGCGGACCAATCATACTGTAGACTCGAGGTTTATGGCTAGACTCAGAGGGTGGACCAGGTGGACTGTAGGCCGGTGTGGCGGACCAGTCACACAGTAGACCCGAAGTGCATGGTTGTTCTGTGATCAGAGATGTTGTGGCATGTTATGCGTGTATGGTATAAGTGGTTGGTATTTTGGGGATATCTCACTAAGCTTTCGGGCTTACAGTTGTGGTTTTATGTTTTTCAGGTTCTTCAGGAGACCGTGGCAAGGTGAAGGCGTGATCGTACCGCTCCTCATGATTTTGTAGTAATGTGATCCTGGGAATACGCTAAATGTTTTGTATTGAAAACCTTTTTGTAATGATTTAATGGAATCGAGTTGTTTTTGAAAAATTTAAAATTGGTTGTATTTTTCGGTCGTTACAAGTTGGTATCAGAGCCTTGGTTTGAGTGAATTGGAGAAACACTCGTGTGACTCCAGTCTCAAATCGAGGAGAGTTTTCAAAAGAGAGTTTAAAATGGTTTTCAAAATGAGTAAAGGAGGACGCGGAGGTACGATCAGCCGGAGCCAGTAAGTAACCCCAAAATACCATGCATGTTATTTGTTTTTTAGCTTTGATAGAACAACATGCTAGTGTTAGGCTAGGGATCTTCAGGATTTCATGATAATGTTGCCTGATTTGTGATGCCTGTAGCCTAGGGTTTCCTTGTGGGAGATTTTCAGAGTTCCTCTAGTGGTGAGGGTTGAGATTTATTATGCATGTTTTCACTAGTGTGTTGTGGTAGTACTTCATACAAATATGGGTAGGTGTGGAAGGTAGTATGGGCCCGTACTACTGAAAGCACAGGACCCATACGCGTATCAGGGAAACCATGACCTCTAGGGTTGGGTTGAGAGAATTGGATCCCAAGATAATGGGAAGAGTCTGAGATTTTGTGTGGTGTTTTTCAGTATGGAGATTCCGAGGCATGATGAGAGTGGATCCGGATCAGGATCGGGAGCAGGAGAGGGAGTTCCGGGCGGGTCAGTACCGCCCGAGGTTATCGGTCAGATGAGCACGTGTGAGTTGGATGCGAGGATTCGTGAGATCCTGCATGATGAGATTGCTGAGTTGTTCCGGGCTGAGTTGTCGGAGCTGTTTGGGTCGATCAAGACCGTCATGGTTGAGTATTTTGATGAGCGCTATGCAGCTCTCACAGAGACGGCTGTCGCGGCCGCTACATCAGCTGTAGCAGCGACAGGGGGAGGAGCTGGTCGGGGCTTTCAGTATCGAGACTTCAACAATACGAAGCCTCCCACCTTTGATGGAGTTCAGGACCCGATTGTTTCTATGAGGTGGTTATCGGACGTGGAGGGGTGTTTCTTCACGTGTTCATGCCCTGTTGATCAGAGGGTGAGGTGTGCTCTGAACCTGTTGAGGCTCGGGGCGAAGGATTGGTGGAGATTGACCACGGGGTCATATTCGGATGCGCAGAGGGCTGCGGTTTCATGGGATCAGTTCAGGGAGATGTTCAGCACTCGCTATGTTCCGCGAGTTGACAGGGAGAGATTGGCTCAGGAGTTCCTTGAGCTGAAGCAGGATTCGGAGTCGGTGACTGAGATCACCAGGATGTTCACTGAGAGGGCGATGTTCTGCCCTGAGTTCGCTTCGGAGCAGGCTCAGATGTCTCGATATTTGAGCATGCTCAAGAGGGATATCAGACAGTTTGTGTCTACCCAGAGGTGCGAGACCTTGTTGGAGTTGCAGGAGGCCGTTAGGCGGCGTGAGTTAGAGATTGAGTTACAGTTGCGTGAGCTTAGGCAGGCTCCGATGCAGTCGCAACCGGCGCCGAAACGGTCCAAGACCGTTGATGTTAGAGTGGGGGATCTGAGCAGCCACACTTGTGGGAAGTGTGGGAGGGGTCACACCGGAGTTTGTAGGTCCAGTGGTGCATGCCGCAAGTGCGGAAAGGAGGGGCACTATGCGAGGGATTGTCGGCAGTCAGCGCCGGTTCGGGATTTGAGGATTTGTTATCATTGTCATGAGGTTGGACATTTGAGGGTCAACTGTCCACAACTTGCTGCGGGACCGGTGCAGGCTCCAGCACCGGCCACTTTGAGGATTACAGGTGGAGGTCAGGGTGGAGCGGAGCCCCCAAGGGCTCAGGGTCGAGCTTATCAGCTTGCGGCAGAGGAGGTCAGAGCAGTGCCGGATTCAGCTGCGGGTATGTTTCTTTCTTGATATCTTGTTATCTTGTGATTATTTGTGGTGTATTGTTTATGTGCTGGTATCTTTGTGTGGTTTTCGATGCGGTATTCGTTATTTTGAGGGTTGTGGTTTGGTTATGGGTTATTGTACTGGGAATTTCGTTGGTTATCATTCATGGGGGTTATTAGTGGAAACCTGGCATTGGTTTGAAGGCCGGGTAGCATCTGCTTTCTGAGGAGTGGTTAGATGCAGATTGAATTTCTTTCGAGCGGGTTAATCAGTGTTGATGTGGGATCTTTTTAAGGTTGTTTATGCCTGTGTAAATCAGTCCGCGTGTAAGTGTTGGTTTTGTGTTGAGCTATTCTGGGAGGTCGGTGATGGTGACCGGTGGTTGTTAATCAGTGCTACAAGTGGGGGAGAATTAGAAAATTCTCCGGGAGATCGATGAGTATTTGAAAGTGCTTAGCTGCTTGGGTTTCAGCAGTGGTTCTGTCAGTCAAGAGTATAGGCTGGTGCGAGTAAGTGGTAGACATGCGGGGCAGGATACAGACCCAGGGCAGTCGATTGTGGAGGGCCTGGGAGCAGGCCGGGATCGAGCATGTGCGATTGAGACAGAGTTCGGAACCCTTAAAGGGTTAGAACAGTATGCATGGGAGGATTTCCGGGAGAGATAGCTCGGAATGATGAATGCTAGTTGAGCGGTCCGGATAGACTGAAGGCTGATAGGCGTACCAGTCAGGCCGAAGGCTCGAAGAACAGTCCAGCCAAATTGAAGGCACTAAGAGCGGTCCAGATTGGCTGAAGGTTCTGAGAGTGGTCCAGATTGGCTGAAGGCCTGGAGAGGCGGTCCAGTCATGCTGAAGACTCTGCAGGTATTGCTAGTCCGGTTGAGGAGATGGATTGAGTATGTTGCGATGTGTTAGCATCAGGATGTCTGGCCCCGGATACTGATCTTGATTAGTGGAGATGGTGCATGGACTCGAGAGTCCTTGCGAGCAGATTCAGAGCATGTGTGTTGCATGGATAGCGGTTACACTATAAAGGGGTGGTGCAGCGTTGGGTGAGCACCGTGGCACTTGTTGTGGTGACAAGGCAGCCAAGTGGATTTCCTTGGTAAAGAATGAGAGAGGAGTGTAACTCCGAGAGGGAGTGCAAGTTCACAGAAGTGAAAACGGCAGAGCAGAGTTATGATTAGAGTGATCCGAGTATGGTTATTGAGCAGCATGTTTGCGGCAGTGGAATGGAGTCACATCCGGATTGGGATGTCTGCTGAGGTCGCGGAGGGAATTCCACGGGTGTAGAGCCAAGAGGCTCGGAAAGGGATGCAGGGAGAGAGTCTTGGGCTCTTAGTGTGATTCTGATCAAGGGTTGAGTGCGTAGTAGTGGTTCATCATGGGGGATGTTTGGAGATATCATCAGTGTATCGGGTTTTCCGAACCTGAGGGTGCTAGAGCTAGTTCAGCATGTGTATGTGATTACAATAGGAGAACTCATGGGAGTTGCTCTGAATAATGTGTCTTTTTGTCAGCAGAATGATTAGAGTTGGACTCGGATCGGGAATCCGGTGGTGCATGGTTATCTTCTAACTCATATGGGTCGAGTGATGGTTGTGATTTGGAGCAGTGATGCATCTTGGGTAATTCTCGACTGTTGAGTGTGATTATCAGAGGGTACAGCCGGTGCTCGGTTTGAGACGGTGGTCAGGACACCGCAAGGAAAGAGGAAATGAGTTCGAGTTTCGATGGTTATGCCTTGAGGAACCTGGTCCGGTTAGGGCCAGGTGGCGCGTCGTGGGAGTATTTTGGAGTTGAGTTACTGTAGGCTTCGAGGACGAAGCCTAATTTAAGTGGGGGAGAATTGTAACATCCCGGAATAGCAAAGAGTATAGTTGAAGGGCTAAAAGAGTAAACTTGGAAGGGAACTCGGTGAGTCCATGGGTGGACTCGGCGAGTAGAGTCGCGACTTGGTCGCGTGTTAAGTGGCCGACTCGGCGAGTCAGTAAGGTGGACTCGGCGAGTAGGCGCTGAGTGGAGAAAACCCTAATCCTTGGGGTTGAGCCCTATATAAAGAACATAACATTCATTCCCCCAGCCTCTTTACTCATCCTCAAGTCCAGAAACCCTTAGCCTTGTGTGTGAGTGATCATATTGCATTGGGAAGCTTGGAGAAGCAATTGTTGAGGAAATCTTGAAGGGTAAGAGGCTTGGAGCAAGGGGCTTTGCTTGGATTCGAGTTCCATTGCAGTTGGGGCGTTCTTTTGAGGTAATATCTCGTCCTTGGGCTGTTATTCTTATGGATTCATCATTATGGGGTTTGTGGGGAGCTTATATTTTGGTGTTTTGGAGTTTAGAGGTTAGATCTGAGGTTGCTACCTCAGATCTGGAATGGAGAAGGGCTGGAATGCCTGAAAGTCCCTGTGTTTGAGTGTGTAGTGAAGCTATCATGTCCCAAACCCTAGCCCTAAAGTGTTAAAGGCCTAGATCTCTTTGGATTCACGTAAAGTTTGCCACTTTACGTGATGGATGGGTTGTAGGAGGCTAGATCTATGTTTTGGATCAATTGCATGGCCTGGAGTGCTTCTGTATGGATTCAGACCGGTGGTACTCAGCGAGTCCCATGGGTGGACTCGACGAGTTGCTTGAAGATGAGCTGGAACTCGACGAGTTGGAAGAACAACTCGGATAGTTGGATGAAGATGGCCTGGAACTCGGCGAGTTGTATGAACAACTCGACGAGTAGGTTGAAGATAGCCTTAGACTCGGCGAGTCTGTTCTTGGACTCGGCGAGTCTTGTCGAAGAGTCCCAATATTTTCTGGTCGAGTCGAGAATCGGTGAGTCAAGGGATGACTCGGTGAGTTGTGTGCGAGTGGACTCAGAGTTGTTGGACTCGGCGAGTCTCGGGGTGACTCGGCGAGTTAGGTCGCAGATTGAGGGAAGTCCTGAGCTTGGGGACTCGGCGAGTCATCGGGTTGACTCGGCGAGTAGAGTCAGTCAGGGGTTGACTTTGACCTTGTCCAAGGGTTGACCAATTGTCTTCCGGGGGTATTTTGGTAATTAAGGGTATTTATTGAGTTGAGTGTTTTGGTGTTTAGTGGAGGAGTTCGTGTCGGAGTTTGGAGCAGCGGGATCTTATCCTTTCAGCCGGCAGTTTCGAGGTGAGTTATCCTCACTATATCAACAGGGTCTAAGGCACCAAGGCCGACCGTTATCGGATTGAGATCCGGGTAGTTGTTGTTACGTTACTGCTTTGATATGTTTGCATCCTGAGAGCTAGGATGGTATAT